>NC_037333.1:96860794-97468787 GCF_002263795.3 Bos taurus
ATCACTCACACCCAAATTTTGCTAGCCACATAACCCTACCCACACACTGAGGATTTCAGGTTCTCTCCCAAGGATCTGTTCCTCCTTTGTTATCAGTAGGTGTTCTCTGGGGGAGATTACATCCTATAAACTCTCGAACCAGTCCAGGCAGCCACTGGACCTTGCTGGCTCCAGGCTGCCTGCATGTCTGGACTGCTCCTGCTGGAAACTACTCACTGCCCCCTTGCCAGACCCACAGTGCTCCCCCTGCATTGAACAGGCTCCCCTGTCTGAGCTCTACTCTCTGAAATGGCCCCACAGCAAGGTTATTTGTGTCATCATATGTCAAGCTCTTTTTTGCTGGCACAAGGTAGCTAGATTCAGGGGACAAAAAGAGTTGGAACCACTGTCTGTCTCTTCCATCTACGGTCCTATATCCTCACACCCTATTTCTGAGTCTGCTCCAGCAGTCCCACCTTGCAGTTTTCCTTCTTTCACTGATATCTGCATTCCTCCTCCCACGCGGATAGAATTTCATTCATAAATCTAGTTCAAGTTTACTTCTCAAAAAGTGCATTCTTCCTCAAATTTGACTCAGTTGAACTGAGATGGACAAACTTAGAGCCAGTTATACAAAGTAAAGTAAGTCAGAAAGAGAAAAGCAAACAGTGTATATTAACCCACACGTGTGGAATCTAGAAAACCTATGATGATGAACCTATTTGCAGGACAGGAATAGAGATGCTAATGTAACAAATGAACTTGTGGACATAGTGGAGGAAGGTGAGGGTGGGACAAATTGAAAGAGTAGCTGAAATACATACACCGCCATGTACAAAACAGAGGGCTAGTGGGAACCTGCTCTACAGCACAGGGAGTTCAGCTCGGTGCTCTGTGATGACCTAGAGGGGTGGGGTGGGAGGGTGGGAGGATCTAGAGTGAGGGTATATATGTATACATATAGCTGATTTACTTTGCTGTACTGCAGAAACTAAAACAAGAGTTCAGTTCAGTTGTGTCTGACTCTTTGTGACCCCATGGAGACTGCAGCATGCCAGGCCTCCCTGTCCATCACCAACTCCCGGAGTTTACCCAAACTCATGTCCATTGAGTCGGTGATGCCATCCAACCATCTCATCCTCTGTCGTCCCCTTCTCCTCCCGCCTTCAATCTTTCCCAGCATCAGGGTCTTTTCCAATGAGTCAGTTCTTCGCATCAGGTGGCCAAAATATCGGAGTTTCAGCTTCAGCATCAGTCCAATATTGTAAAGCAATTATCCTCCAATATTTTTTTAAAGTGCATTATTCCTGAAGTAAATCTCTGCATACAGAGATTCCAGGGGTTATTACGCAAGCATTAAAGCTCTAGTTGTAAATTATGACTGCTTCATATTCTTTCTCTACCTTCAAACAGAAACATTTCTATTCTTTGTCATTCATACCATCCCCAACAGTCCACTTGTCAGCAGGTTCCTACATGCCCAGGACACCAAGTAGTTACCTTATATTTCCATCCTCTTTGTTACAGTACCAGTGATGGCAATTCATGTTTGTAGAATGCTTGATATTTTATAAAGGATTTTCACATTTATTACACCAGAGCCTCACATCATTTCTGTGAATAATGCAAATCGAATATTGATACCTGCATTTCAGAGCTATGAAAACTGACACTCAGAGGGGTAAGAAGATTTTCCCCAACTGCATTCAGCCAGTGCGGAGACAAGCCAGGTTCAGAATTCAGATCTTAAGACTCTGGGTGCAGGTTCTTTGCAATTCATAAGGCTACTACTCTTTAGTTTTCAGCTCCATGTGCCTCTCTGTAGGTACCCCCACTTCTCTTTCAACCAAATTCAAATAATCTCCATGAAAGTAAATTCCCATGCTTTCAGATCATCCAACAGAGTTTTCCAGGGAAGCAGGGCATCATTACTCCCTCCGTCTCACTGGAAATATGATAAGCAAGGCTACTGAGTAAGTGTCCTTTGGAATAAATTAACTTTGGAATAATCCAACCTGACTTTAAGCCAGAATTCTCCACTAACAGCATGGGACACAAAAGTCTGATGAATAAAACCTTGACTTATGGCATGGATTTGCTTCACTTGACCTATTTTGAGGATACATGTTTTGCAAACCAACTGAAAAACAAAAAATACCCTGTGTTTAATTATATTGCAATCTATGGTTGAATTTCATTTAAATGACATTTATAATTGGTACATTTTTCAAGAACTGCTTCTGTCACAGTTGTATATAAAAGTATATTATCACCATTTGTACAACAGCAGCCTAAGTTAGAATTAACACACATCCCATAGATTGAGGACAAGTCACTAAAGGACAATGGCTGTCACATTTCCATTAACTACAATTAAATGTATCCAGAAATAAACTGGTACCCAGATTTTGATAAAGCAGCATAATGTTTTCAAAATTGAACAGCACTGATTGAGCACCTATGTTGCACTCAGCACTATGGAGAATTCATACAAGTATACCAGCTGAGCTATTTAAAATCCTAAAAGATGAGGCTGTTAAAGTGCTGGACTCAATATGCCAGAAAATTTGGAAAACTTAGCAGTGCTCACAGGACTAGAAAAGATCAGTTTTCATTCCAATCCCAAAGAATGGCAGTGCCAAAGAATGTTCAAACTACCATGCAAGTGTATTCATTTCTCATGCTAGTAAGGCCTTGCTCAAAATCCTTCAAGCTAGGCTTCAACAGTTTGTGAACTGGAAAATTTCAGTTGTACAATCTGGATTTAGAAAAGGCAGAGGAACCAGAGATCAAATTGCTAACATCCATTGGATTATAGAGAACATAAGAGAATTCCAGGAAAACACCCACTTCTGCTTCATTAACTACACTAAATCCTTTAACTATGTGAATCACAACAAACTGTGGAAAAATTTTACAGAGATGGGAATATCAGACCACCTTACCTGCCTCCTGAGAAACCTGTATGCAGGACAAGAGGCAACAGTCAGAACTACACATGGAACAATTGACTGGTTCAAGATTGGGAAAGGAGTACATCAAGGCTGTATATTGTCACCCTGCTTATTTAACTTATATGCAAAGTGCACCATGAGAAACACTGGGCTAGATGAAGCACAAGCTGGAATCAAGATTGCCGGGAGAAATATCAATAACTTCAGATATGCAGATGACACCACCCTTACGGCAGAAAGTGAAGAACTAAAGAGCCTCTTGATAAACATGAAAAAGGAGAGTGAAAAGGCTGGCTTAAACTCAACATTCAGAAAACTAAGATCATGGCATCCTTTCCCCATCACTTCATGGCAAATAGAAGGGGAAAAGTGGAAGCAGTGACAGATTTTCTTTTTGGGGGTTCCAAAATCACTGCTGACAATGCCTGCAGCCATGAAATTAAAAGACAATTGCTCCTTGGAAGGAAAGCAATGACAAACCTAGACAGCATATTAAAAGGCAAAGACATCACTTTGCCAACAAAGGTCCGTCTAGTCAAAGCTATGGTTTTTCCAGTAGTCATGAATAGATGTAAGAGTTGGACTATAAAGAACACTGATGCCGAAGAACCGATGCTTTTGAATTGTGGTGCTGCAGAAGACTCTTGAGAGTCCCTTGGATGGCAAGGAGATCCAACCTGTCCATCCTAAAAGAAATCAACACTGAACATTCATTAGTAGAACTGATGCTACTGGTAGCTGAAACTCCAATACTCTGGCCACCTGATGTGAAGAGCCGACTCATTGGAAAAGACCCTGATGCTGGGAAAGATTGAAGGTAGAAGGAGAAGGGGACAAGAGAGGATAAGACAGTTGAATGACATCACCAACTCCATGGACATGAGTTTGAGAAAACTCTGGGAGATAGTGAAGGACAGGGAAGCCTGGCATACTGCAGTCCATGGGGTTACAAAAACTCAGACACAACTTAGCAACTGAACAACAGCAACAACAATAAGATATTATTTGTAAGATTAGTCAAAGAAGAGGGAATACTCAGGGTATGGAGATCAAGGTGAAAATACATGTTATAGGTTTTTCCTATGGTCATGTATGGATGTGAGAGTTGGACTGTGAAGAAGGCTGAGCGCCGAAGAATTGATGCTTTTGAACTGTGGTGTTGGAGAAGACTCTTGAGAGTCCCTTGGACTGCAAGGGGATCCAACCAGTCCATTCTGAAGGAGATCAGCCCTGGGATTTCTTTGGAAGGAATGATGCTAAAGCTGAAACTCTAGTACTTTGGCCACCTCACGCGAAGAGTTGACTCATTGGAAAAGACTCTGATGCTGGGAGGGATTGGGGGCAAGAGGAGAAGGGGACGACAGGGCATGAGATGGCTGGATGGCATCACTGACTCAATGCACGTAAGTCTGAGTGAACTCCGGGAGTTGGTGATGGACAGGGAGGCCTGGTGTGCTGCGATTCATGGGGTCGCAAAGAGTTGGACACGACTGAGTGACTGATCCAATCTGATCTGATTACCAGATACTATGCTAAGTATTTTATCTGACTTATTTAATTCTCATAATAGTGCAATAAGATAGCCACTATTATTATTTTAATTTTACAGGAAATAAATGTGAGATACAAGGAAGTAATTTACTTAATTAAGGTCATATACACAATATTACTCAGTCATAAAAAAGAATGAAAATGTCACTTACAACAAAATAGCTGGACCTAGAGATAATCATACTAAGTGAAGTAGGTCAGACAAAGACAAATATCATAAGATACTGCATATATGTGGAACCTAAAATAATGACACAAAGGAATTAATTTACAAAATCGAAATAGATTCACAGACATAGAAAACAAACGTATGGTTACCAAAGGGGAAAGGAGTAGAGGGATATATTAGGAGTTTGGGATTAAAATATTAGACTGTTGCTGTTGTTCTTTAGTCTCAAAGTCATGTCCAACTCTTTGGGACCCCACGAACTGTAGCCTGCCAGGCTCCTCTAGCCATGGGATTTCCCAGGCAAGAATATTGGAGTGGGTTGCCATTTCCTACTCCAGGGGATCTTCCTGACACAGGGATTGAACCCGCGTCTCCTGCACATCTCTTGCATTGCAGGCAGACTCTTTACTGCTGAGCCACTGGGGAAAGCCCAAAATACAGACTACTGTATATAAAATAGGCAGCCACCAAGGACCAATGGTACAGCATTAGAAATGATACTCAGTATCATGTAATAACCTGCAATGGAAAAGAATCTTAAAAATTGTGTGTGTGTGTGTGTGTGTGTGTATGTATATATATATATATATATATATATATATATATATATAACTGAATCACCTTGCTGTACACCTGAAACTACCACAACATTGTAAATCAGCTATATTTCAATTTAAAAAAATCTTTTTAAGGTCACACAGTTAAGTAAGGGAGCCAGGATTGGAAGCCAAGTGTTTGATTTATGAGCACATGTACTCTTAACCTCTTTACTTTATTTGGGTAAGCCTTCATAAACAACTGGGTCTTTATTATGGCTCTGAAGATCAGATAGTGTTTAGGTAGGAAGAATGGGAAGAATGAGGATAGGTCATCATATTGCAGGATAGACAAAGAGCATAAACAAATACGCAGGGCAAGGATTTATATCTAACACGTGAAGATCCCTGAAGGAAATCAATGACAAACACTAAAGTTGGGTATGCAGAGTGAGACACTTAACTGAATACCTTACAAATAACCTAGGTGGAACTTAAAGACTTGACCCTTTGGGAATAGAAAGTCGTATAGACTCGTCTGTAGGAAAGTGATAATGAAAAGGCACTGTGGTGTCCCAGCAGCATATTCAGGAAAAGTGGAGAGGAGGCAGACATCAGGGGGGC
Organism: Bos taurus; assembly: GCF_002263795.3. Classification (NCBI taxonomy): domain Eukaryota; kingdom Metazoa; phylum Chordata; class Mammalia; order Artiodactyla; family Bovidae; genus Bos; species Bos taurus. The sequence goes on from NC_037333.1 coordinate 96,866,608, forward strand.
AAGTCAATTTTAGTAGCTTATCAGGAAATCCCCTGCAGACCCCACTAGTCCTCGGTCATAGCATATACTCAATAAATATTTGTCAGATCAGTAGATGATGACTAGATGCGATAAAAAGAATGGTACAAATCCAAGACAAAATCTGCAAGAATCACTGACAGTGTTCATGAAGAAAGAAGACAAGAGAGTAAGCAAAGTTGGCACCAAAGTGCTATTCTAGGAGAAAAGAAGACACGGGGAGCTTCAGGCTGATGATGGTGTTGGAAAGGAAAAGTGGGTTTCAGGTGGGGAGCAGAGAGAATGATGATTTTGGCTTGAAAATGTAAACTTTGAAAGGGACATTAGAATACTGTTAATATATTATACATACTTGGAGAAATAGGCCTAGAGTACATTTAAGACTCTCAAAGAGTGGGAAGCACAGTCCTTATTCATCACAAATTTCAAATTAAAGTTGTGTTTTTATTTACTGGCCACTTCAATAGGCAAATCTAAGTAGGCAGAACTTTCCTAATATAAACATCCCATTAGATCTATTGTATCTTTTCAAAGATTCACAAAGTAAGAAATTCATAATATACAAGAACACCACTACGAATTGAAAAGACCTAAGCAAAAAGAAAAAAAATCAAAGAGTTAAGCTCCCATCCATGCTCCCCACGACACGCAGCCAGCACTGGCGATTTGACAGATGTGAAACACTAGCGTTTCCTTATCAAAATACAAAACAAGGGGGGAAAATCATGTAACGGTTTCTCAGCAAGAAGCCATTAGACAGATGTAATCATAATGGGACCACATATTCCTATAACTGAACCGCGAGCATTTAGGACCACATGCGGAGTTTAAAAGCAGCCAACACAAAAGGTAAGTAGAGTTGCCTGTGTGTATACAATGGCTCAGATGTGGTAGAGCCATCCAATTGGCCCTCAAACCAACTGAATGGGGAATTTACAAGACAAACTCAGTATCCATTAGCTTAAAATTCAAATGGCCCTCATAGAAAGCCCAGCTGTGGCAATGGGAGCTATTATTCTCAAAGTAAACTTCTCCTTTATGATCATCTACCAACATCCAATCACTAAAGCAATGGCCACACTCGTCCAAGTTATTTGCTTTCAAAACAGCCAGACCACATGGTTCTTTAGATGCTTGCAGCGGTCAGAAGGACCAAGCGGATGAGAGTACGCAAGATTCATTTAAGCAGACAAAGGAGCTCACTGTAGTAGATGAAATCAAGATCTTCCCCAGGCAAATTAGAAAGGGAAAAAACACTGCTTCAAAGTACAACTTTCTTCAAGGGAGAAGGGATGGAGTCAATTAAAATATATAGCCAGAAAGATCCATTAAATGTAGCCTGGGGAGGCCATCCAACCAGGGGAGCGCATTTGTTATTAGTGGATGCAAAAAGAGAAATAAATGGAAATTTGAGTACAGTGTTCAAGATTAAAAACTGTGTCATAAAATATTATCAGGTAACATGTCAAACCTTTTACCCAATTTAGAGGCAGGATATTCATCAAAAGTCATTTGGTAAGTTAGTTGTTTGAAACTCTGAAAATATCCACCCCCCCAAAAAAAAATAGTGTTATGCATGGTGAATGGCTTCCCAAGACAGGCCACAAAAATCTAATGTATAGTATAATAAGGTGTAAGTAGAGTACTGGGATAATGAAGTAATACAAACTGTTCTGTAAAAATAGAATCTTGCCATCCTACATAGCAGTGATTTTCAAATTATGAGTCACAAATCATGAAATCGATTCAATGAGTCCTTCCCAGTTTAATGCTTAATAGAACACAATAAATGGAAAGGAAAGGAAAGAACAAAATTGCAAAGATCAAGTACATCCCAGCTGTAAGGAGAAGTATTATTCTTGAAACTTAACTTCAGCGTTACAGATATAAATAGCTATGTGCCTTAAGGATTGTTATGTAAATATATATTTCTGACAGTGACTCACAGTCAAAACAGTTTGAATGTCTCTTAGCAAGGCTTCCAGAGGGCATCCAGCACAAAGCTGGCATCTCACAACATTTGGTAAATGAATGAATGAGTGACTGAACTGGTGAACACATGAAGAATGAAAATACAGCATGCCAGGAATACACCACTCTCAGTCACAGCTCTGGCACTTGCAGTGGAAAGCCCGCTCACTCCAGCACTGCCATACTAGTGAGGCGGTGGGGACAGGCAGCTGCCCGGCTAGAATTCCCTACAGTGACACTGTGGGCCTGGGACAGGATCTCTGACACAGAAGGGGCTTTAAAGAGGGAAGGATGGGGGAAAGCTTCCCATGGTTGAGTGGGACTGGACTCTAGGAGCTGGGTTTTGAGGGGAGGAGGAAGAAGGGAAGCAAAGGTTGCCAGATTTAGCAAATAAAAATACAGGATGCTGGTTAAATTTGAATTTCAGGTAAACAAATAATTTAACAGCAAAGAAAACCATGAATCTTCAAGGTTGAAAGCATCAGACATTTATCTGATGCAAAGCTAGGTGCAAAATTCTCTATTAGGTCTTGTGGAAGGAAAAAGGACTCAGTTGTAAAAGCTCACGAGGTCAGAGACACACAGACTAGAATCTCAGTAACAACCATGTACTGAGCACTAGTCTAAGTACTGGGTTGGCCAAAAAAGTTCATTTGGGTTTTCCATACCATCTAATGGAAAAACCCAAACAAAATTTTTTGTCAACGCAACACTTTTCCAGGCACTAACTCATTTGACCTTCACCACCCTGCAATCAGCAGTGCTATTACTCCCACTGAAGCTAGAAATGTGAAATGCAGAGGAGTTACAAGAGAAATTTGTTCAAGGTCTCACAGAGGAACAAACATAAATAACAAATTCAGTGGGCCCATGAAGAGGGCTGGATGTTGTCCAGCAAGTGGATCTGGAGATGAGATTTGAGCTAAAATTTGAAGAAAGGGGAAATACCAATAAGAAAATGTTAGTGGGAGAATATTCCAGGCAGAGGAAGACCTTGGAGGTGAGAGGATATGGTTAAGAAACAGGAAGAGACTAAAAAGTCTCAAGAACACTGGAAAGATAACAGGAAGAAGATAAGACTGAATATGAAAATTAGGTAGGAACACACTGTTGAGGGGAACTACATATCCTGCTGAATCTGCGTGCAGAGGTGAATCACCAAAAACTGGGGGTATATAAATGGGAACTGTGCTCAGTTGGGCTATTAAGGAAAATGACTTTGGCAACAGTGCAAGAGACCAAGTGTATAAGACAGAGATCAGAGGCCAGGAAAAGATTCGGGTAACTCAGTGCAGCTGGCTGGCAAAGCATGTGGAATCAGAATCCAGCATTTACCTCCCAGGTTAGACCTGGAGTGGGTAAGTGACCTTGGACAATCCGTGTAATGACTCTGAGCCTTGGCTTCCTCACTTCTGAAACAGGGAAGACAGCATCAATTCTCTCCTAATGTTACATGGGAATAAGACAGGACGACATACAGGAAACACCCCACAAATGGAGGCTATTTGTAAAGGGTCACAGACCTGGAACTTGAATTTTTCCTTTAACAATTCCTCTGAGTTTAATCAACCTTGGATTGACCATTTCCAGAAGTAAGGTACTCACGCCATCCCAACGGTAATACAGTGAGAGAAAGAATAGGAGAGAATGGGATTTGCCTTTCCTACTTCCAAGAGTATATTTAGAAATGAAGCTGATGTAGAAAACAAAAAGTAAAGCAAAGCAAAAAACTAAATACCAAGTAACTATAGTCGAGGGAGGGAGGTGAATCTTGAGATCCTCACTCTAACACACATTAATAGAATGATCTTAAGCAAATAAACTCTCTAAAACTCAATTTTTCCTGTCTGTAAAACATGGTTGTTAACACCAAAATTAAGAAGCCATTGAGAGGACAGCTGATATCATGTATATTATACCCTTAGAACAATGCCTGGCCCAGCGTAGGCAATAAGTGATAGTTATTTTGTGTTGTGCATAAATTTAAATGAAACTATAGTTATGGTTGTGTACAGATGTGAGAGTTGGACCATAAAGAAGGCTGAGAATTGTGGTACTGGAGAATACTCTTGAGGGTCCCTTGGACTGCAAGGAGATCCAACCAGTCAATCCTAAAGAAAACCAACCCTAAATATTCACTGCAAGGACTGATGCTAAAGCTGAAACTCCAATACTCTGGTCACCTGATGCCAAGAGCCAACTCATTGGAAAGACCCTGATGCTGGGAAAGATTGAGGGCAGGAGGAGAAGGCAGCGACAGAGGATGAGATGGTTGGATGGCATCACCAACTCAATGGACAGGAGTTTGAGCAAACTCCGGGAGACGGTGAAGGACAGGGAAGCCTGGCGTGTTGCAGTCCATGGGGTCACAACAAGCTGGACACAACAGCAACTGAACAACAACAGTTGCAGTTAGGCAGTACTACTGGGGGAGACAGAAAACAGAACGTGGAAATAAGTAGAATGCACCGTGGTGGGGAACTGACAGCCCTCTTCTGTACAGCCAGATGTGTTCTGCCCAATGGATGTAGCCTCTGAAAGGTGCCCCGCGAGGTTACACGATGGAGGATGGCAGGATGAAAGCTGCAGCTCTGCAGACTGAAGATAGAGGGCTCTGGGGGGAGAAAAGGCAACCGCCTCTGTCTACATGATTCTCCTGCCACTTCCTGTCCTGGAGCCAGACCTCATCACTGACCAGCCCTGAGGCACAAAGAAAGCAAAGCAATACTGTGGGTGGAGGTAGGGACAGGTTCTTACTATGTTAGAGCTTAAAGGGGAAGAAACTGATGCCAGGACCCGATATCCAGCCATCCAAGCACACAGGAAACAGAGAAGTAGAGCCTGTTGGGTCTGAAACCACGTACCCGTGTGCTTAGATATCAGAACGTTCAGGAAGCCCACTCTTTTTGCAGGACCTCTGCCTTCATGTATTGCAAACCACATTCCAAACACCTAGCCCAATGCTCACTGTGCCACTGTGGCTGGAGTGAACTTATGGTCCTTTGCTTTATTTTTCCCTTGAAATTTTAAAGCCGTTTCTCAAAGACTTGGCTTGTTAACTTAAATACTAAGAAAAATATGAAACAAAAAGATCACAAAGACATTCTGTTTCAAACATACACCATCTGTCCTTAGCCTCTGAAGATGACGCAGCCAGACACGCACTGGCTTTGTTTTTCAACCACAGTGACTTCTGGCTCCCGTGTCCTCCGCAGCCTGGCACCTGTTCTCCCTGGTCAGATAACGGCAAGCACACAAGAGGTCCTGTCGGGACTCAGTGCTCTTTCAGGTAGAATCTCTTCTGCATAAACCTATTTGGCCTGTGTAGGAAGCAACTAGGGCTTCTCTTGTGGCTCAGATGGTAAAGAATCCACTTGCAATGTGGGAGACCTGGGTTCAATCCCTGGGTCAGGAAGATCCCCTGGAGAAGGGAATGGCAACCCACTCTAGTATTCTTGCCTGGAGAATCCATGGACAGAGGAGCCTGGAGGGCTACAGTCTATGGGGGCTCAAAGAGTCAGACACAATTGAGCGACTAACACACACACACACATACACACATACACACACACACAGGAAGCAACTACATTCCTGGTCAGCTCCAAACCAAAATGAAACCAAAGGCCATGCATCATGTAAACACTCATCTCTGCTCTTGATTCCCTTGAAACTGAAGGTACCCTCCACAGTCAGGAAGAGAGCGTGTGGTGGAAATGAAAAGCTGCCTAAAATGTTCTCAGATCCTAGCATTCCTTCCACTTTTAGAAAAGGAATATTTAGAAAGATTTAAGAATCTCTTTCTTACAACACTTCTCTCCCTCCCAGACGTCGAGAGCTCTCAACAACTGCCTCTTGGTTTATGACTGAGCGCGTTGAAGGGGTTGCTGCCTGAGAAGAAAGCATCCTTGAAACACATTCCTGACTCAGTTATTCATCTGTCTGAGGGCACAGATTTTCCCCCACAGGGAGGAAACGGATGATCACTTAACTGCTCCAGCAGCACTGATTAAAAGTGACACCTGGGTGAAGTGTTTGGGGTTGATTCAGCCAACACTGCATCCATCGGTTGTAGAAAGGAGAGAGCAGATGCCACCGCAGCTCCTGCCTCTGGGTGCTTAAAAATAACCCAGAGCAAGACACAAGGAGACGCCAAGGACTGAAGGAATTCCCTCTCCGTAGAGCTCTTCAAAGACCAAACAGCCTCTTAACTGTCTAAATAGGTCTCTGGGGGCTTCCCTGGTTGCTCAGTGGCAAAGAATCTACCTTCCAAGGCAGGAGACACAGGTTTGATCCCCGATCCAGGAAGATCCCACGTGTCATGGAGCAACCAAGCCTACACGCCACAACTATTGATCCTGTGCTCTTGAGCCCAGGAGCCGCAACTACTGGGCCCACGTGCTGCAACTACTGAAGCCCGCGCACCTAGAGCCTGTGCTCTGCAACAAGAGACGCCGCCGCAGTGAGAAGCCCACGCACCACAGCTACAGAGTGGCCCCCATTCACCGCAGCTAGAGAAAAAGCCGGAACAGCAACGAAGACCTAGCACAGCCAAAAATAAGTAAATAAAAGTATTGAAAATAAATGTATAGGTCTCTGACTAGTTTCTGAGGCCCCCTCCTCCCAGCCATGATTGAGAGGCAATTATTTTAAGAAATTAAGGTGGGGCATCTATTGGCTTGAAGATAAAACAGGCAGACATATACCATTAAAAGGCAGCATGTACAACTGAAATTGCTTGGCATGGGTTCTGGTAACTTCAGAACAAAAATCCGAACACAAGTGAAGAGAAAGCCAAAGAGAAAAGTCATTTTCAAGAAGTACCTCGGGTGTCCACAACAACCCTCAAATGATGCCTAACCTTTAGGTCGTGCTAATATGCTAAGTTGCTTCAGTCATATCCGATTCTTTGTGACCTCACAGACTATAGCCCGCCAGGCTCCTCTGTCCGTGGGATTCTCTAGGCAAGAATACTGGAGTGAGCTGCTATTTTCTCCTCCAGGGGATCTTCCTGACCCAGGAAGTGAACCCACATCTCTTACATCTCCTGCATTGGCAGGCAGGTTCTTTCCCACTAGTGCCACCTGGAAAGCCCTTACAGAGAAGCAAATGGGCAGAGATGCTGCGTGCCAAAGGAGACAGTTCATGTTAGCTGCAGACCTGGAAAACTTGACTTTTCCAGCCTCTTCATTATATCTTAGATTTCAGGTTACCATGTACCCAGGCATTTCAGTCTGGTTTCTCTCCCGTCTGCTCTTATTTTCTCAGCTCCTCTCCAACAACTACTGTCGGGATCTCCCCGCTTCAAGACGGTTTTATCACGCAGCAGAGATTCTGGGTTGAACAGTCTGAGCTCCAAAAATAAAGGGATGGGACCACAGGGCCTCAGAAGGTAAGAAGACCTATAGCTGTCAGCGGCAGTCAGGGAGGACACTCAAAAGTCGGAATCCTGAAGAGGTGGCTTATTGAAGGATGAGTTCCTGCATCCTGAGAAGAGAGACCAAATTCAGCTTCTCTCTGGCCAGTCAGGAAACTGAGGACTGAGGGCGGAGGCACTCCAGAGGCAGCCTGAGGCTAGCAGGGGCCTAGGACCACACAGGCACGCACAGCAGTGCAGGCTAACCTGGCCACCGCCACTATCCTCTGGTCCAGGCCTAGCAGTCAGGCAGTCAGCAGGTGGAGTAGACAGAGCCAATGGACACACAGGGTTCTAGAGGTGGGGTTGGGGGAGCTGTGACACTGTCCCTACTGAGTGGCCCCCATGGGTTTCCTACAAAACAGTCGGTGCCACCCTTCGCCCCAGGCGGAGAAGCCCGCCACCCTCCTTTTACACGCCGGCTTGCAGATGATGCTCACCGCAGCATCGCTGCCGCCTCAGACAGGTGGGAGCAATTAGATGTACCTGCCTTCAGCACTGCGATTCGTACACCTAATGTGGCAAATCCCATTTTTAACCCTTCTCATCCCCAAGGGATCTTACTCCCGAAAGAAGAAAGGAGTTAACTTCAATGGAGTTGGCGCTGTGCGGGAGGCTGGGGGAGGGGAGCGGAGGAGGGCGGCAAGGTGGAACCCTTCCGACCCAAAGATTGCACGTCCTGGTTTGTTTGGGGTTGGGGTTTTTTCAGATGAAAAGGAAAAAGCCAGAAACAAAGTAGGTAGCAGAGAGGGACTGCAGGGTACCCGCTCATTTTCAGACGTTCCTGGCCTTTTAGTGAAAGAGCAACTCGCAAAACTCGATTAACAGAAAACGTGTTTGCCTACTAGGGAAGGAAAACAAAATTTTCACCGAGATTCAGAGGAGCTGGATTTCAGGCTCCCTGGGCTCCGGTTTCCCCCCGACCCCCACCCCCGGCCATCCTCGCGCCCCACCCCAGACCTGCAGGTGGAAACCAACAAGAGAGACGGTCCAGGGCCCTGGCCAGGGGTCGCCGCCCGCGCCGACGGCCGCGCCGCGGGGACACGCCCTCCACCTACCTCAAACATGGGAGAGGCGCCCTTGCTCGGCAACGTGCAGCCCAGGAGCTTGGCGAGAAACTTTGCCATATGAGGCAGGGGCTCTCCCGAGGCGCCGGATCCGTCCTTCGGCTGCGCGGGGGCCCGAGCGCCCGGGTCTCGCCCGCAGCCGGCCGGCCAGCGCGGCCCGGGGCTGGGGGCGGCCCGCGGCGGGGCCGGGCCCGGGGGGAGCGCGCCTGCCGCCCGGCCGCCACCGCCGCCCGGCGTGCGGGGTGCGAGTGCGCGCGGCCGGGTCCGCCCGGGAGCCGGGCGCCGCCGTCTGCGCTAGCCTTTCCCGCTGAATGTCACTCTCGCCCGAGTACCGGGAAGGGCCCCGCCGAGGGCGGGGCGGGAGGGCCAACGCGCCGCAGGACTGGCGCCGCGCGCGGGCAAGGGCACTGGCGGGCAGAGCGCCGAGGCGCGGGCACCGGAGGCCCGGCCCCGGGCGCCGCCGCTCCAGCCACACCGCTTCGGCCGCGGCCCAGGCCTGAGGCTCGGCCGGAGAGCGGGAGGCGAGGCCAGGGAGGGTGGGCGGACGGGGCCGGCCGGGGTGACCCACTTCTCCGGTTTCCCCTCTCCGCGCCGAGGGAGGTGGGAAAGGCTGCCTCCGGCCGCGGCTGACCCGCCGGGTGACGGCTGCCAGGCGCGCGCTGCCCGCAGGGGCTCCCTCGGCGCCCGGCGCCGGCCCCACCCTCCCTCGGGAAGGGAAAAGGCTCCCGAAGCCTGGGAGGGGGACTCCCGCTCACATTCTCCCTGTAACCCCTCATCATGCATGGGACAGGCACTGCCCCAGAAGGGGAAAGGTGACTTTGCAGGTACAGGACACAGATAGGGAGCTATCTGGGCACAAATATGCTCCATAATCACAACCTTGGCTGGGGTGGGGGTGGGGCGGGAGACGGATGGACATGGCCAGGAGGTTGATGCACACAGGTATGGTCCTGTTTTCTTTCCAAACCTGTGAGGCTTGTCTTCTAATAAGGGAGATAATTTTAGGACACGGGAACCTACCTTACATATTTATTTTGCAGCCAGAAAAGACCCTGATGCTGGGGAAGACTGAAGGCAGAAGGAGACGAGGGCAACAGAGATGAGATGGTTGGATGGCATCACAGATTCAATGAACATGAACTTGGACAAACTGGGAGGTGGTGAGGGACAGGAAAGCCTGGCGAGCTCCAGTCCATGGGGTCGCAGAGTCCGACAGGACTTGCTAACTGAACAACAACACAGCTATACATTTGGAACTTGAAGTGTGTACATGAGAATAATTCGGAGAGCTTGTTTAAAACCAGAAGTACTGGGCTCCAACCTCCAGTGTTTCGCATTCAGAGGGTTTGGGGCAACCTCAGGATCCACTTTTTTATTAAGCATCCAGGAGATTCTGCTCCAAGTGGTAGGTACCCAGGCTGGACTTGGAGAAACACTGCCCTACCTTGTCAAACCCAGAGGTCAGCACATACAAGAACATAGCATCCCATTGGTAATAGAGAGAGGTTTGTTGCATCACCTAGTTAGTTTTAAATGCAAGGAAACAGAACTAGCAGAGCCTGTGTTACTTCATCAAATCACATTGTCTTAGGAGCACCCTACAAATGCTTGTTGGACACCATGAGTAGAAGATGGGTGGTTGGATGGATGGTGATGAATAGCTGGGTCCATTTCCTGATTCCCATTCCAGAATTCTGCCTGGTACAATAAACTCACTGTAAATTTAGGGAATAGAATATGAAGGGAATGTGTAAATTACTTTGAATATATCAGCTCAGTGCTTCTCAAACTTTTTTCATTCAAGTTTTTTTGCAGTAAAGAGATCATCAAAAATAAAGTTTCTTTGACATCTCTGGTTTTGTCTTTTGTATTCTAGCTATAAATATTCAGGTTTGGACTTCCCTAGTGGTCCAGTGGTTAAGAATCCACCTGCCAATGCAGAAGACACGGGTTCAATCCCTGCTGTGGGAAGAGTACACATGCCACAGGGCAACTAAGCCCGTGCCCCACAAGGACCACTAGGTGCCCACGAGCTGCAACCACTGAGCCCACACACCACAACTACTGAACCCCGTGTGCCCCACAGCAAGAGAAGCCACCAAAATGAGAAGCCCACGAACCACAGCTGCTCACTGCAACTGGAGAAAGCCAGTGTGCGGCAACAAAGACCCAGTGCAACCAAAAAAAATAATTATTTCTTAAAACAAATAGATTGACAGACTCTAATTCCCTGCAGCTATAGGTCTGTAGTCCCTGTTTCCTTGTTAGTTGTCAGCAGAGTGCCCACCCTCCGCTCAGAGAGGTTGCCCAGATTCCTTCTCGTGACCTCTTCCATCTCTAAACAACAATCGTCTTGAGTCCTTCTCATGCTTCATATCTCTCTAACTTCTTTTTCTGCAAACATCCAGAGAAGACTTTTCACTTCAAAGAGGCTCAGGGATTACACAATTATGATATCCAGGCCCACCTAGATCATCTTTCTGTCCTAAGGTCAACTGATTAGTCAACGTAATCACATCTTCAAAGTCCCACATAATGTAACATAATCACAGAAGGAAAACCAGGGGTGAGAGCCATAGAGCTATTTGGAATCCAGCTTACCATGTGATTATTCTGAGGAATAAGTACACGTTTGCATTTTAAACACTGAGAACAGTGTCTTATTTTGTGATATGTAAAATAACTCAATAGAGGTTAACTGTTATTTTTTTTTCTGCTCATAGCACTTCATGTGATTGTCGTTACAACTCTGTATTACTTTAAAGGTAAGAATCAAGAATTAAAAAGACTGGCCAACACCATACAGCAGGTTCGTGGCAGAGACAGGAATTAAACGTTGTTCAACTGCCAGGCAGGTCTGTGTTTTTGCTATTACATGATACTACATGACAGAAAGTTGGCAAAGAGCAGGTAATGTTCATTTGGGGAGTAGAACTTAAGAAAAAATATGAAATTTAAGGAACAGAAAGAATATTTATAGAGAGTCACTTGCCATATATGAGTAATTTATGGTTTAGGAACAAGGAAGGTTATATTAAATACTAACTGAAATAAGAAAACCTTTAACTGAACCAGCGATTTTTAGTGAATAGAGGCATTTTCTTTTTTATTATTTTTAATTGAAGGATAATTGCTTTACAATGCTGTCTTGGTTTTCACCATACATCAACATGAATAAGCCATAGGGATACATAAGTCCCTTCCCTCATGAACTTCCCTCCCACTTCCCACCCCAACCCCCGCCTCTAGGCTGTTACAAAGCACCAGGCTGAGCTCCCTTCACCACACAGCAACTTCCCATTAGCTATCTATTTTACACATGGTAATGTATATATTTCAATGCACTCCCTTCTCCAGGGGATCTTCCTGACCCAGGGATCAAACCCCGGTCTCCTACACTGCAGACAGATTCTTTACCATCTGAGCCCCCTCCCCTTTTTAATGTATATATTTCAATGCCACTCTCTCAGTTCATCCCATCGTCTCCTTCCCCCGCTGTGTCCATGAGTCCATTCTCTATGTCTCAGTTCCTATTCCTGCCCTGCAAATAGGTTCATCAGCACCATTTTTCTAGATTCCATATATATGTGTTAATATACGATACTTGTTTTTCTCTTTCTGACTTACTTCACTCTGTGTAAAACAGGCTCTAGGTTCATCCGCCCCCCTAGAATTGTCTCAAATTTGTTCCTTTTTATGGCTGAGTCATATTCCACTGTGTGTGTGTATGTGTGTGTGTGTGTGTGACAACTTCTTATTCCATTCCTCTATCTATGGACACCTAGGTTGCTTCCGTGTCCTGCCTATAGTAAATGCTGCTATGAACATTGGGGTACATGTTTTAATTATGGTTTTCTCAGGGCATATGCCCAGTGGTGGGATTTCTGGGTCATATGGAAGATTTATTCCTAGTTGTTCAAGAAGTCTTCATACTGTTCTCCATGATGTCTGTATCAGTTTACATTCCCACCAACAGTGCAGTCCAGTGCTCCATGATGCCTGTAACAATTTACATTCTCCCCACATCCTCTCCAGCATTTACTATTTGTAGATATTTTTGATTATGGCCATTCTGACTGGTGTGAGGTAGAGGCATTTTCTTGCAATGACAGTCACCTTAAGGGGCTGTACACTCACACTTGTGATCTAGACTCATGCCTTTGAAGAGCTCTTCATATCCCTGATGCCTCCCCTCTGCCATCCTGCATCATATAGTGTCACGAGAAACACTCCTGAAGGGCAGCCACCCACTGACTCTGCCTTGATGGGAAGAGCATTGCCCACACCATCTCCAAGCCTGCCCAGGTCTGAATCACTACTACATCTATCGCCTGCTGTCTCCCCTGATGGTAGAGCAACAACAGAAACCCAAGATGGATGTACAAATGGAGGGATGGATGGATGGATAGATAGAGACATCGAAAGACAGTCTTCTCATCCTTGGTCCTCCTTCATTTATGATCTTAACCACAGTATTAATCGCTAGGATTATTCATAATATTTGACCCAGCATTTCTTTTTTTATAATGTAATTTAGATTTTTTACATAATTTTATTTATTTACTTTTGGCTGCACTGGGTCTTTGTTGCTGCGCATGGGCTTTCTCTAGTTGCAGTGAGCAGGGGCTGCTCTCTAGTTGCGATGTAAGGGCCTCTCACAGCAGTGGCTTCTCTTGTTGCAGAGCATGGGCTTTAGGGCACACGGGCTTCACAAGTTGTGGCTCCCAGGCTCTAGAGCACAGGCTCAATAGCTGTGATGCATGGGCTTAATTGTTCTTCAGGGTGTGGGATCTTCCCAGATCAGGGATCGAACCCTGTGTCTCCTGCATTGGCAACTGGATTTTTTACTACTAAGCCACCAGGGAAGCCCTGACTCAGCATTTCTGTTTTTAGACTTTATCTTAAGAAAATATTCAGAAATCAAATTTTAAAAAAATAAAATGATTCTAAGAGTATTACAATTAAAATTGTTTCATAGGGGCAAGAGAGTGTGCTTTTTACTGACATAGTAGCCACTGCGGTTATCAGAGCAGGACTGGAGACAGGTTGCCTGGATTTGAATTCTGGTTCTTGCAAGTACTAACTTGAAGTGACCAAGTCACTTCAGTTAGATAAACCTCTGTTTCCTTATTTGTTTTCTTTATCTACCTCATAAGGATTTAATTAGTTAATATTATTATACTAACTTATTAGAATGATTATTATACTAATACCTATTCATATAATTAAGATACTCATAAAGTTCCTGGTCCATAGTTAGAAATGGTAATGCTGCTGCTGCTGCTGCTAAGTCACTTCAGTCGTGTCTGACTCTGTGCGACCCCATAGACGGAAGCCCACCAGGCTCCCCCGTCCCTGGGATTCTCCAGGCAAGAACACTGGAGTGGGTTGCCATTTCCTTCTCCAATGCATGAAAGTGAAAAGTGAAAGTGAAGTCGCTCAGTCGTGTCCGACCCTCAGCGACCCCATGGACTGCAGCCCACCAGGCTCCTCCATCCATGGGATTTTCCAGGCAAGAGTACTGGAGTGGGGTGCCATTAAATGTTAACCATTAGGAGGATTATGATTAATGATATGTCCTTAATTACTGACCCAGCGCCTGGCACACTGTACTCAGTAAAAACTCATTGGATGGATGGATCGGCAAATGAATAAGCAAAGATAAATTGTTGAAGCAGTATAAAGCCAAAATCTGTAAACCACTTGAAGTCTGATGATAGAAGACTGTATTGATAAATTATGATTCATGAATACAGTCAGCATTGAGTATGTTTTTAAAGAATCTATTTACTAACCTAGAAAATGTCCTTTATGTAATGTTGTATGGTGGCAGCATATAGTACCTGTCGTATATGCTAACTTTGTAAAATGTTTGCATGTACACATAAGAAGAAAACGGGAGGCTATATACCAAAGGCAATCATAGTTCTCTCTGGGTGATAGAATAATGGGTTTTGTTTATTTCCTCTTACATATTCCTGAATTTTTCTATTCCTTTGCAGTGAACCTGACTATAACCCCACTTCTAATACTGTTTAAAGATCCCATTATTAAGTACTTGAGCATTTTTAAAAGTTATCAAGTTAAATCTTAACTGACTTAAGAGCTTATCCCTTTCGTAACACATTTAGAATGGACCAATTAACACATCTAAGTCTACTGCACTGATACTCCCCTTAAGAAACCTCTGTGAAGAGGCTCTGCTAAATATCATACAAAATTCAGTTTTACTCACCTTTACTGTAACAGCTAATAGTCTAGTTATCAGCAATGACCCTGGGGATTGCAAAGCCATAAGAAGCAAACATAATATGTTTGCATAATTTACCAGTTTTCTCTTCTCATTTATTTTAAAAGTTAATGCAAAAGTTGAAGAATAAGTTCTGGAAATGACCATTTGCCCATAATGAGTAATAATGTACACCTGCCAGGCTATATGGAATACTACTGTCTCCATCAACAGATGAATGAATAAAGAAAATATCACACATAAATATAATGGAATATTATTTAACCATAAAAAGAATAAAATTGTGCTATTTTTGACAACATGAATGGACCTTGAGGACATCATGCTAAGTAAAATAAGTCCAATAGAGAAAGACAAGTACCATGCAATCTCACATCTTTTTTTTTAATTTTATTTTATTTTTAAACTTTACATAATTTTATTAGTTTTGCCAAATATCAAAATGAATCTGCCACAGGTATACATGAGTTCCCCATCCTCAACCCTCCTCCCTCCTCCCTCCCCATACCATCCCTCTGGGTCGTCCCAGTGCACTAGTCCCAAGCATCCAGTATCGTGCATCGAACCTGGACTGGCATCTCGTTTCATACATGATATTTTACATGTTTCAATGCCATTCTCCCAAATCTTCCCACCCTCTCCCTCCCCCATAGAGTCCATAAGACTGTTTTATACATCAGTGTCTCTTTTGCTGTCTCATACACAGGGTTATTGTTACCATCTTTCTAAATTCCATATATATGCGTTATTATACTGTATTGGTGTTTTTCCTTCTGGCTTACTTCACTCTGTATAATAGGCTCCAGTTTCATCCACCTCATTAGGACTGATTCAAATGTATTCTTTTTAATGGCTGAGTAATACTCCATTGTGTATATGTACCACTGCTTTCTTATCCATTCACCTGCTGATGGACATCTAGGTTGCTTCCATGTCCTGGCTATTATAAACAGTGCTGCGATGAACATTGGGGTACACGTGTCTCTTTCCCTTCTGGTTTCCTCAGTGTGTATGCCCAGCAGTGGGATTGCTGGATCATAAGGCAGTTCAATTTCCAGTTTTTTAAGGAATCTCCACACTGTTCTCCATAGTGGCTGTACTAGTTTGCATTCCCACCAACAGTGTAAGAGGGTTCCCTTTTCTCCACACCCTCTCCAGCATTTATTACTTGTAGACTTTTGGATCGCAGCCATTCTGACTGGCGTGAAATGGTACCTCATAGTGGTTTTGATTTGCATTTCTCTGATAATGAGTGATGTTGAGCATCTTTTCATGTGTTTGTTAGCCCTCTGTATGTCTTCTTTGGAGAAATGTCTGTTTAGTTCTTTGGCCCATTTTTTGATTGGGTCATTTATTTTTCTGGAGTTGAGCTGTAGGAGTTGCTTGTATATTTTTGAGATTAGTTGTTTGTCAGTTGCTTCATTTGCTATTATTTTCTCCCATTCTGAAGGCTGTCTTTTCACCTTGCTAATAGTTTCCTTTGATGTGCAGAAGCTTTTAAGGTTAATTAGGTCCCATTTGTTTATTTTTGCTTTTATTTCCAATATTCTGGGAGGTGGGTCATAGAGGATCCTGCTGTGATGTATGTCAGAGAGTGTTTTGCCTATGTTCTCCTCTAGGAGTTTTATAGTTTCTGGTCTTATGTTTAGATCTTTAATCCATTTTGAGTTTATTTTTGTATATGGTGTTAGAAAGTGTTCTAGTTTCATTCTTTTACAAGTGGTTGACCAGATTTCCCAGCACCACTTGTTAAAGAGATTATCTTTAATCCATTGTATATTCTTGCCTCCTTTGTCAAAGACAAGGTGTCCATATGTGCGTGGATTTATCTCTGGGCTTTCTATTTTGTTCCATTGATCTATATTTCTGTCTTTGTGCCAGTACCATACTGTCTTGATAACTGTGGCTTTGTAGTACAGCCTGAAGCCAGGTAGGTTGATTCCTCCAGTTCCATTCTTCTTTCTCAAGATAGCTTTGGCTATTCGAGGTTTTTTGTATTCCATACAAATTGTGAAATTATTTGTTCTAGCTCTGTGAAGAATACTGTTGGTAGCTTGATAGGGATTTTTTTAAAGTTTTTGAATATTTATTTATTTTGGTTGTGCTGGGTTCTCACATCTTAAAAACAAAAACCAACCAAGTTCATAGATACAGAGAACAGATTGGTGGTTGCCGGAGGCAGGGACTAGGGGTAGGGTGGGGGGTCTGAGGTGGGTGAAGAGGATCAAAAGGTACAATCTCCCAGCTATAAAGTAATAAATAAGTCATAAGGATGTAATGTGTAGCATGATAACTATAGTTAAAAATACTGTACTGTGTATTTGAGAGTTGCTAAGAGTAAATCTTAAAATTTCTTATTGCAGTAAAGAAATTCTATAACTACATTTAGTTATAGAACAGTGTAGAACACTATAGAACAGTATAGAACGCTACAGTAAGTAGTGACCATATCACATCTGAAACTAACGTAGTATTGTATGTCAATTATACCTTAATAAAAAATAATAATGCATACATGAAATGATGTTCATTGTTAGGGAAATACAAACCAGAACTACAATGAGGTATCACCTCACACTAGTCAGAATGGCCATCACAAAAAAATATACAAACAATAAGTGCTGAAGAGGGTGTGGAGAAAAGGGAAGCCTCCTGCATTGTTGGTTGGAAAAGTAAACTGATACAGCCATTATGGAAAACAGAATGGAGATTCCTTAAAAAAATAAAAAACTAGGAGTAAATCTACCATAAAACCTAGCAATCCCACTACTGGGCATATACACTGAGAAAATCACAATTCTAAAAGACACATGTATCCCACTGCTTAATGCAGCACTATTTACAATAGCCAGGACAGGAAGCAACCTCAATGTCCATCAACAGATGAATGGATAAAGGATATTGTATATACAATGGAATATTATTCAGCAATAAAAAGCGAATTTGAGGCAGTTCTAGTGAGGTAGATGAACATAGAGCCTCTTATACAGAGTGAAGTAAGTCAGTAAGAGAAAAATAAGTATCAAATATTAATACATATACATATAGAATATAGAAGAAAGGTATGAAACTAGCATAGAACAGACTTGTGGACACAGCAGGGGAAGGTGAGGGTGGGATGAATTGAGAAAGTAACACTGACATATATACACTACCATGTGTAAATAGATAGCTAGTGGGAAGTTGCTAAATAACACAAGGAGCCCAGCCTGGTGCTCTGTGATGACCGAGAGGGGTGGAACTGGGATAGGGGAAGGAGGCTCAAGAGGGGAGGAATATATATATATTTAATTATATGAGTGATTTCAATTCTACAACAGAAACCAACACAAAATTTAAAGCAATTTCCCACCAATTAAAAAATAAATAAATTTTAAAAAAATAATAATGATGATAAAATAGAGAATACTACTTTCATTTACCCTGCCTCCTTCATGACACTGAGAAAGAGCCAGTATTGCTGTTACTGTAAATACTGTACCTCAATGTGGTCAGAAAATAGAGCAGTCTGATTAATCAACTATTCCAACTAATTATCACTTATGCAACACGTGAATTACCACTTTTCAAAAAATTAGGCTGTCATAAATTGCAATTAACACTGAAACTCTACGGAAGGTTTCATTATTCTTTGATGATTCAGAAGGCACTTCAGTGTCTCTTGGGATGTCGGGTTCGCCAGCATTAAAATCATTTTTCCCCATAGGAAGGATGAGGGGAGAGGCTGGCTAATAGGAGTCTTCAGTCGAGAGAAATACAAGCAAGCCAGGTTTTACTATGTTTACAAGGCTGAATGGATGTCTATTGAGCTCTTTAAGCACCTCCTGAGAAAGGCAGCTCAACTTGGCTGAGATGGTATAATTATAATTCCACAGGAATACAATGGTAACATTCTATTTTACAACAAAGAAAATTAGATTACAAGTTATCTAACAACCCTCCCTTCCTCCCAGCTAAGATCACACACCATATAGAGTTACAATGTTGCCAATTACAGCATCTTTTCATGCACTGTATGTTCTTTGGTTTTTGATGATCTGAATGGATTTCATACCAAATAGCAGCTACTGGCAGCAATCAAAACAATTTGGGGGAAAACAGTTCCATCTTCAGTGCTCCAGGAATACTATTGATTTAAACTTAGTATCTGCCTCACTTCTTTCTTGGTACAATGAGCAAGCATGTGGCTTCTGTCTGGGCACCCCTGTCTGCCTTACCAAGAAGGTAGGTGGGGAAGTCTAATATACACTGGGACTTTTCCAACACTAACTGCAAACAGCCCATTTCCATCAGAAAATGCTTTTGAGAATTTAGTCCAACCTACGACTTCCTCCTTCCCCAACCCCCAACAAAACAAGAGAACCTTACAGAATGAGAGGCACAGAGAGGTTAAGGTTTTTGCCTAAGTTTACACAGCTAGCAGACTGGCAGAGTCGGACTCAGATTCTAAATCGCCTGATAGCCCATGCTGTTTCCACTGAGTCATTTTCTCAGTGCCCTGTACATCTTCACTAAATCATGCCCCAAAAGCTTTACTTTGAGCTAGGTGCAAAACAAAAGAAAAAAATGAGAAAGGGGAGAAAGCAAGAGAGGAAGAGTGAGGGAGGGAGAGAGAGAGAAAGAGGGGAGGGGGGAGATGAAGGGACAGAGAAGGACTCAGCATCACAGCCTTTAGATACCACTCCCACATCCCAGCCAAGCTTATTCCTCTGATGCAGTAACTTGGGGTTTCAGTCCTCGTACTTCAGAGCTGCCAAGGTTTAGTTATTTGAAAAGCTGTAAAGGGGCTCCCTGGAAGAAAGTCCTGCTCTGGCTGTCTGGGATGGGAAGGAGACATATTCTAGTATAGGAAAGATTCAAGGCTTCAGTTCAGTTAAGTCCGGTTCCTCAGTCGTGTCCGACTCTCTGCAACCCCATGAACCTCAGCACGCCAGGCCTCCCTGTCCATCACCAACTCCCGGAGTTCACTCAGACTCACGTCCATCGAGTCAGTGACGCCATCCAGCCATCTCATCCTCTGTCGTCCCCTTCTCCTCCTGCCCCCAATCCCATCCAGTATCAGAGTCTTTTCCAGTGAGTCAACTCTTCTCATGAGGTGGCCAAAGTACTGGAGTTTCAGCTTCAGCATCATTCCCTCCAAAGAAATCCCAGGGCTGATCTCCTTCAGAATGGACTGGTTGGATCTCCTTGCAGTCCAAGGGACTCTCAAGAGTCTTCTCCAACACCACAGTTCAAAAGCATCAATTCTTCGGCGCTCAGCCTTATTCACAGTCCAACTCTCACATTCATACATGACCACTGGAAAAACCATAGCCTTGAC
The DNA here is from genome assembly GCF_002263795.3 of Bos taurus. Classification (NCBI taxonomy): domain Eukaryota; kingdom Metazoa; phylum Chordata; class Mammalia; order Artiodactyla; family Bovidae; genus Bos; species Bos taurus. The sequence goes on from NC_037333.1 coordinate 96,886,647, forward strand.
TAGACGGACCTTTGTTGGCAAAGTAGGCCAATATAATTGGCTGATGGTCAGCACAAAAAGAAGTTGGGCTGTGTAAGGGGTTAAGTCATTCAGTGTGATATCAATCCTCTTCCAACCCAACCCTGGAAGGAACTTGTATTTTGACTCATGGAGAAACATACAATCTGAAGATGCCAAATAAATAAATTGAAAAGTTGCAGCATTACAAGTGTGATAAGAGACTAACAGAATAAGTTATACGTCACTTGTTTGGGGCTTAATACAAGTGTCACAATGCTTGTGGGAAAGGGTCTGGTTTGTCATGGTTATGGGAGAAGTGCCAAGGTCGGTGCCAATGACAATGATAGGACTGATACTGTATGTTGTTGTTCAGTTGCTAAGTCGTGTCTGACTCTTTGAGACCCCATGGACTGCAGCACACCAGGCCTCCCTGTCCCTCACTATCCCCCAGAATTTGCCCACGTTCGTGTCCATTGAGTCACTGATGCTATCCAACCAGTTAATACTGCATAACAACGAAACCCTCAGTGGTATCAAGGCTATGCCATACCCTGAAGTACCACAGCTCAAGGGTGGAGAACCAGAGTGCACTTGGGAAGCCAGTGGGGCATTGATATGAAATCCTGGAGCCAAGTGCACCAATGGGTAGCAGCAGTCGGGAATGTGGCTAAGACCAGGCAAAGGAACATCAGAGTCATGACCATGGCACCCCTGCCCCTTGAACAATGGTGGCCATAGAGGCCACAGGCAATGGAGCAGAGATAGGGAACCATCAGGAAAAAGCAGAGCTGAACATGTGAGAAGAGGTCCCATGGGAGCCAGAAAGCTAAAGATCCAAAAGATGGGGTAGGGGGAAGGAGCAGAAGGGGCTCGAGGCAAGCACCATCTCTCTTTGCATTTCACTGCTCCATATCCCTCCTTCAACTGGTCCATTCTAATTGGTGTGGCCACAGTCCTTAAAAAGTCCACAGGAAAGACAGCTGGGACAGTGAATGGACAGGTTCTGGGCTCTGGCCCAAAGCATGCCATCCCCTGAAGGTTGTTTAGTTCTAACTACCCACAGAGGCCCAGTTCTGCTTTGCATCAGACACTCAGTGAGTTCTGGACAAGATCCCCCTAAGGCTCCATCAGCATCACAAACAAAACAAAAAATGACTCAAGTTCAGATCAAGTCTAAACACCTGGGGGTTAAAAGAAGGAGGAGAGGGCAAGGCTAATCCTGCCTGAAAGGAAGAAAGGAATGGTTCCCATCCAACCACACACTTATGGCAGCCACACACTTAAACCAAAGCTTTAAAAAAAATACTATTTCTATTTCCTTCATTCCTTGCCATCAAGCCCTGACTTCTTAGCTCTCCAGGAGCAGAGATGTGTCCAGACAACGTCTTCCACAGCTGAACAGTACAAGTCGTTATGGGGAATCCACACTTTCAGTCTTCTCCATCCTTCATCTCCATGGTAATGACAGTAATGGTAGCCAACACGGTGCTATGTGGCAGGCACTTGCTCAGTACTTTACATATATTATTATGCATTATTATATTTGATCATTTCATCAACTCATAATGAAACACTATCATAATCCCTACTTTACAACTGAGAAAAAAATACGGCACGGAGATGTTTATTACCTCCCCAAGGTCACACAGCTAGAAAGAGATGGAGCATGGCCAGCATGCAGGCAGTCCTCCAGAGCCTACGTGCTTTCCCTAAACCCCATCATCATTAGACGAGAAGAGCAACAAGGAGTGGAGCTCTTTTAGCCTCCTGTGTAGGGAGAATTGAATGTGAAATGCATTTAAAGGGGAAGCAGTTTTTAAACATACACTGTCTAATACCAAACAATGCCAATTTTTCAGACTAAATAAAAATAAGCAGAACTGAAGAATTTTGAACCCTATGCCCTAGAGCCTTTATAAGAGAATATTGAAAGTTCACTTTCCACTAGTCCCTCCCTGCCCAGCCTTCGCTTTCTGAGTGATGCTAGGAGAGTTCTAATCGTGTTCCCACCCAACTTTCATGTAAAGAGCTTCCTGAATCTTCTGCTAAATTCCTGTAACTTAGGTGAGAATTGAAGTTAAGAACTCTATGATTGGCTTAACTTACTTTCATCTCTTTCAGAGCTTAAGATCCCTATAATGATACAAGGGTTCCAGGGCAAGGACACTCAACACCGGAATAACTTGAGTCCTACAACCAGTTATAGCTACTAGAACAGGCCCATCAACAGTCACACGATTTCCACTGAAAGAAGAGAAGAGGTTCAAGTTGCATTATTCAGAAGAACAGCATTCGGATTTAGCCTGGGAAGAATTTTCAGATGTCCAGGGTCTAATCTGTACTCACTGGGAATGCCTGCAGTTCAATTCCAACCACTTCATAGATGCATCACAAGATTTCATGGATATGTACCAATTTCAAGGATATGTTTCTGTTGGGGGTACATGGCAAGCAGGAAAGGGAAACCCATTTAATTAAATATGCCAGAGGAATCAGAAAACAAACTGAAAGCCAATATAATTGTAGAAAGGGTGACCCTGGTAGCCTACCCCCAAAAGACAAGGAAAAGACAGATGATCTGAACTAAAAGCCTCTGAAAAAAAGGAAAAAGAAAGAGGGAAAAAAAACAGACTCTTTGTGTTTGATTCTGGAAACATATATTATGCTCACACTGAGAGCTGGCGGGCAGATGGTTGAAGCTCATACAAGGCATATTAAATCTATTTGGAACCCTCTTGCCCTCCTGATACAACACAGTTCATGCCTAGAGGGCAAGACAATCAGCACACAAATGCCTACAAATCACTCAGATTCTGTCACTAACTGGGAAACCCTCAGCTGCATCCCTGAGCAGAGGGAGTTTGAATGGTTTGGTCCATCCGTCAGGACAGATCAGAGAGAGGGTCAGAAGAGAAAGCTGAGCCCTCCCCCTTCACACACACACACACACACACACACACACACACACACACACACAGCAGATCTCTTTGTATTCAGACTGGTTTCTGCCATTAGAGTCAGATCTGAAATGAAACAGCACGTGGAAAGCACCCAGCACAGAGCCTGCTCACGGGGCTCACTGGGTTTCTGCTATCCCTTCAGAGGAAGAAAAACAGATAATTGGATCTTAAAGGCCAAGAGAAATGAAGAGTCAACAAACTTTTACCTTGCCCAGTTGCCCTTCACTTTTTGTTTTTTTCCGATGGGCAATCATTCAACGATGCAGTGAAGGTCATACACATCACATTGAGTCCACCTGGAAACAGCAAAATGTGAGACAGAGTAAATCATTCCAAAATGACAGAAGATGCCGTTATCAATCTGTTCAACCCAAGCATCTAAATCTCAGTGGCTTATGAATATTTTGGACAGCAAGATGCTGGCCACACAAAGTATGGTTCCCCAAACAATTCCATTGGCATCACCTGGGACATGCAGAATTCCAGGCCCCTCCCAGGCCCGATGAACCAGAGTCTGCATGTTAACCAGCTCCCAGAGGGTCTGTCGCTCAGGAAAGCACTGCTCTAGCTCAGTAATCACCTCGCGGTGTGTGCGCTCAGGAAACACATGAAATGATCTATTAGGACGTGCAAAGACATTTTGCAATTTCCTATTTTTAAAATTTTATTTCTGTTTTTGTCTATTTTTATTTTGTGTATGCTTATCTCGATAAAGAAAGTCAGCTTCGCTACTATTTGACATTTAATGTGACAGTGAAACATGTATAAACATAAATACATATACATATATTGGAAGTCTGAACTCAACTTTTTTTTTCAACTGTTGGGGCTCTCCACTTAAAACTAAAGGTAATTTAGGAGTGTGGAATTAACATATGTACATTCAGTCAGTCAGTTCAGTTGCTCAGTCCTGTCCGACTCTGCAACCCCGTGGACTGCAACACATCAGGCTTCCCTGTCCATCACCAACTGCTGGAGTTTACTTAAACTCATGTCCATCACGTCGGTATGCTGCTGCTGCTGCTTAGTCGCTTCAGTCATGTCCGACTCTGTGAGACCCCATAGACAGCAGCCCACCAGGCTCCCCCGTCCCTGGGATTCTCCAGGCAAGAATGCTGGAGTGGGTTGCCACCTCCTTCTCCAATGCATGAAAGTGAAAAGTGAAAGTGCAGACGCTCGGTCGTATCTGACTCTTAGCGACCCCATGGACTGCAGCCTACCAGGCTCCTCCGTCCATGGGATTTTCCAGACAAAAGTACTGGAGTGTGTTGCCATTGCCTTCTCTGAGTCGGTATATTACTATATATAAAATAGATAAATGATAAGGACCTACTGTATAGCACAGGGAACTATACTCAACATTTTGTAATAACCTATAAGGGAAAAGAATGGAAAAAGAATAGATTTTATATTTATATATTAAATATAGATTACATATATATTTAAATATAGATTTTATATTTACAAATGAATCACTTTGCTGTATACCTAAAACTAATGCAACATTGTAAAACAGCTATACTTCAACAATAAAGAAAGAAAGAAAAAGAAAGCAAGGAAGGAAGGAAGAAAATTAGGATGAGACTTCCAGCTAAGCTCTGGCACAATAAGGTAGATCTGGTACATATCTCTGTCCAGGAAGCTTCCACTATTGTATGTTCATTAGCTGACCCTGTCTCCTCCCAGTTACCTTATAAATCCATACATGGTGCACAGCAGGGTCCTCCTCTTGCAGCACTCCCCATGATTTGTCCAGCTGAGCCTAGCCCAGCCCGCATCTCAGCTAGCCGCTGAGAGGATGGGGCATATGCACCACATTGTCGCTTCTGCCTGTGAGTTTCCCATAAATCTTACCTGACACCCACATCATGCGATACTAACAGATAATCATCCTCCCACAAAATAATTAACTCATTTCATGTGTGGTCAGTGCCATGAAAAGTGCAGAAGGATTAGGGGAAAACATTCATAGTCTGGAGGACCAGGGAAACTCCATAATGGAGGGACATTGATTGGGAACCTACAGGATTAACCCAGTTTAAGAGCACTCACGCAGTTGGAAGAAGTGCAAACATCCTAAGGGAGGCAGGAATTCAGAACAGATTAGATGCTGAGTAATGGCTGCTCTAATTGGCTGTTGGTGGGCAAGAGAGAGGGTAGCAAAGAGGAAGACAGAGGGGAAGATGGTTGGGGCCAAGTCTCTTGACCTAGGGTGACATCCCAGTTTGGGCTCATCCAAAAGCAGAACCTGAGGTGAGGATTAGGATGCCAAAGGTTTATCTTGGAAGTAATCCAGGAAGCTTGAAGGCAAGGTAGCAAGGCAAGTCAGTATGAGGGTCGCTAATGAGTACTGAGGTCAATTAGGGCTCAGTCTTGAAGGGGATCCCCTGGGGGGGCTGCATGAAACATACCTCCAAATGCTCCCACTGAGGGGCAGGGATGTCGGACATGTACCCACATGTTTCCTTGTTGGAAAGATTAAATAAAACTTTAAATTTCCAGAACGTAATCCATGTCTTGCTTGTAATAATATGGCTGTACCCAATCAACCAAGTTTAATGGTTTAAAACAATACAAATGTATTACCATATGGTTCTGGAGGTGGATGTCTAAAATGATTGGCAGAGTCATGATCCTTCCAGAGTCTCTAGGCAAGAATCCCATGTCCTTGAATTTCCAGCTTCTAGAGGGCGCCTTCCTTATCCTGTGGCATCACTCCAACTTCTGCTTCCATCACAAAATCTTCCACTCTGACTCTGAATTTCCTACTTCTCTCTTATAAAGATGCTTGTAATTACATTGGCCAATCTGCAGGCTATAGTCCATTGGGTCACAAAAAGTACACAGGCACGCAGTCTGAAAAGCCCAGGAAAACCTTGCCATCCTAAAATCCTTAACTGAATCACATCTGCACAGTCCTTTTGCCATGTAAGGTGACATATATTTACAAGTATCAGGGACACAGATACCTTTGGTGTGGGCATTCTGTCTACCGGGGCTTCCTAGGGGGCACTAGTGGTAAAGAACCTGCCTGCCAATGCAGGAGACTTAAGAGACATGGGTTCGATCCCTGGGTGGGGAAGATCCCCTGAAGGAGGGCATGACAACCCACTCCAGTATTCTTGCCTAGAGAATCCCGTGGACAGAGAAGCCTGGTGAGCTACCGTTCATAGGATCGCAAGGAGTTGCACACGACCAAGCAACTTAGCACACATGTACATTCTGTCTACCACAATGTCCTTGATTCTAAGAGACACTGACTTATAAGATGTATATCGATTTACTTTCAGCTTTGATGGTGATAACCACCACCTATTAAATCTTTATTTTTGATACACATCCCGATTTCAGAAATGCAAAAAACTGCACGTCTCAGAATAGGGCAACAGGCCGAGCAGAGCTGCATGTTTATAGAGGCTCAGAGGCTACACACAGAGCCTAAGGCGAGAAATGAATACACTGATTCCATAAAGATTTTTTGAGAGACTTCCCTGTTGGTTCAGTGGTTAAGAATCCACCTTCCAAGGCAGGGGACGTGGGTTCCATCTCTGGTCAAGAAAGTAAGATCCCACATGCCTTGGGGCAACAAAGCCCACCCGCCCCAACTACTGAGCCCCCCAGAGTCACAACTAGAGAGAAGCCTGTGAGTGGCAACAAAAGATCCTGGGTGCCTTACCTGAGACTTGCCACCACAGCCAAATAAAAAAATAAATAAATATTTCTTTATATATATTTTGAAGCTCTACCAGTAGCTGACCCTGAGGGTACAGCAGTAAGAAGTGTCTGCCCTCCGAGAGCTTACTCTCTGGTGGGAGAGGCAGTTTCCCAGGAGTGATGAGTGCAATGCAGCAGTGGGCAGAGTCTGAGGAGACTGAGGGACAGTGAGAGAGACCCCAGCTCAGATGGAGCAGGTCAGGGAGAACATGAAAGAGGGGGGCATGTCTAAGCCTCAGCAAAGGCAAAGAGAAGGATTTAGTCAAAGAGCAGCCCAAACACAAGAACTGTAAGGCAGAAAGAAGCTTGACACGGAACCTTCATCACTCCCACAGGAGAATATTTCCCAACTACTGCTACCCTTATTCTGAAGGCGAATACTGCTGAGGTAACACTAACTATAAAACACTATAGGAAATTCCTTTTTTTTCTCTTTAAGGTTGAGTGGGAGGTGTAATAGAAAAAGATGGGGAACAAAGTTGGATGTGAGACAATTATTTGCCTTTAAACTTAATAGCAGAAAAGCATCATTTTGTTTCTAATCTAAACTTACATTAAGTGCCTAGCCTGAGAGTACTACAGGAGCTTCCCTGGTAGCTCAGTTGGTAAAGAATCCACCTGCATTGCAGGAGACTCTGGTTTGATTCCTGGGTCGGGAAGCTCTTCTGGACAAGGGATAGGCTACCTACTCTAGTATTCTTGGGCTTCCCTTGTGGCTCAGCTGGTAAAGAAGCTGCCTGTAATGCAGGAGACCTGGGTTCGATCCTTGGGTTGGAGAGACCACTCCAGTATGCTGGCCTAGAGAATTCCATGGACTATATAGTCCATGGGATCACAAAGAGTCAGACACAACTAAGCAACTTTAGCTTTCACTTTTCACTTCTGAGAGTACTACAGAGACAAGCCCAGAGAAAACAGAACACCCTCATCTGTCTACTTCCTGTTCCCTTCACAACTGGCTTAGTTATTTCAAAAATTCAATTGGCTATTTTTCTCTGTTTTTCCTCAAAATGTATCCTGGCAACACTCCAATCCTAATATGACTCCCACCTTCCTAAAGCCTCATCCTTGTATCAGAAAGCCAAACCTCTGACAAGCATGTGAGCCTGTCCTAGGGAATACAAGACAGAGTACTGTATATGTCATCCCCAGACTAGAGATGAACCAACCAAGTCTTGTCCCTACTCTGGATCAAGGTCATGACGAATGTCTGCTTGATCAAAACCCCATCAAAGGGAATAAGTAAGTCATAGTTCTTCTAGAGAGAACGGGAAAAGCTATCTGGAAAGTCCTCAGCATCATTATGACAGCGAAAAATTGCCAAGTATTAATGGCTCCCAATCTAACAGTCAGACCATAACAGGGACTCAACTTGTTAAGAAAACTCTGGCAAGGACCAGGTCCCCAAACCAAAGGGCTGAGACACGGGCACAAAGATCCACACTTGACCGCCAGCAATTCAAAGTTTCAAAATCTTGGAGCGTTAGAGGAAAATTCATTAGTGGTGGGAGGCTGAGGCCTCAAAGTTATTAGGTTCATGACAAAAGCATAGAACCTAACACCTTCTTAGAAAGAAAGCGAAGTTGCTCAGTTATGTCCAACTCTTTGCGACCCCATGGACTGTAGCCCACCAGGCTCCTCCATCCATGGAATTTTCCAGGCAAGAGTACTGGAGTGGGTTGCCATTTCCTTCTCTAGGGGATCTTCCCAACCCAGGGATCAAACCCTGGTCTCCTGCATTGCAGGCAGACGCTTTACCATCTGAGCCACCAGGGAAGCCTAACACCTTCTTATTCACCTTTAATTACACATCTCAACAATAGTTCCTGACATCAAGTTTGCACTCAAGGTAGATACAGTTAACATAAACACTATTCAGAATTATGTAGGAAGTAAAAATATGATTTTTGGAGGTTCCTTGCATTTTTCAGGAATTTTTAATAATTGCCCACCCACATAGCTGTGAATCTGAAAGTTATTTCAAAATATACAGACAAAAATATCCAGCTGTCATGGGTGTTTAACTTGAACCTCCAACTTTCAGAAGTAAATTTACATGATTTCATTATTGTTAGAACAGTCATTTTAGAAGTCGTATTAGCCCATTTATAAAGTATTTTGACCTGAGCCCTACAGGAAACAAGGAGTGCCTGGAAATTTACAGGCCTCTATTTGACCTGAACAGAAAGGAAGAAATCAGGAAATTTTCAGTAACAATCTGGACCAAGTTGGATATGTTCCAAATCATAAATCATAGATTTGTTGGACACCCTTACAGGTTAAATGATGCAAACAATTTTAGTGCAGGCTGGTGTGATGCCCACTGAAATGAAAGGTGAATCAGTACCCACAGGGAAATGTTCAGCCTGATCCATGAAGATTTAACCAAAAGTCACTCATTAGTGTTAATGGAGCATGGCTCTCAAATTCCAGATGACACCTTAGAATTTTAATGCCTGTTTAAAAAAAAAAAAGTAGATTAAGGTAGCAGTGCCAGCTTTGATTTGGGAAAATTGAAGATAAATAAAGTGTTTTGATCTATTAGAGTCTGAGGGAAAGACAGGCTCAGTCTCTACTAAACTGCCAACTCAGAATATTTTATATAGAAATTTATCTGATATTCATCATCAAAACCTACCTCCTCCTATGGCTATTCTGTCCTCTCTGTGTTAGTTGCTCAGTGGTGTCTGACTCTTTGCAACCCCATGGACTGTAGCCTGACAGGCTCCTCAGTCCATGAAGTTCTCCAGGCAAGAATACTGGAGTGGGTTGCCATTCCCTTCTTCAGGGGATCTTCCCAACCGAGGGATTGAACCTGGGTCTCCCTCATTTTTAAAGGCAGATTCTATACTGTCTGAGCCACCTGAACTGTCTAAATAGGTATGAAGGAGCAGCAATTCTGTTATACCTTTGGCTTTCAAATTTTAGCTTAGTATTTTGGCCATAATAGATGCTCAGTAAATAATTCCTTCTCTGGAGGAGGGCATGGCAACCCACTCCAGTATTCTTGCCTGGAGAATCCCATAGACAGGGGAGCCCAGTGGGTTACATGATCCATAGGGTTGCAATGAGTTGGACACGACTGAAGTGACTTAGCAAATAATTCCTGATGAGAATGAAAGAGGAAAAGGGGGAAGAAAAAAATATTTTAAAATCCTCGATTGTGATCCTGAACAGGGAGCATAATTATAAGTAATACGCAGACCCCAAATGAAGGAATGACTTCAGTGTTTCTCTTGTGCTTTCAGGTAAGAATGCCTGAAACCCCTCATTAAACCCAGCTCTAAATTTAGAAGATTCCATTCTGTCATTCAAAATTAGCTATTCCTTAGCTTAGACGGAGTTCTTGGCCTTCTTGTTACTCATTCAACAGAGGTTAGTGTAACACATTTAACCTTAATGGTGTTTACCCTACATTTGCTCAGCTAACAGCAAGACATGACAACTGGATTTTTATTTAAGTGTTCTCTTGGATGGCATCCTAGTGAGATAAGATAAAAGCAAAAGAAATCATGTCTGTAGGCACATTACTAATGAAGGGTGAAGTTAATTGCTGTGTGGGCAATGGTACTCACTCCATGCTTAGAAGATCACTTGGTGTCATTAACAAGACTCGAAACCCCAACAGTGCTTTGTAATACATCCTCTATTACAAAAGTTCGTAACTTCCTGTCAGAGTTGATTATTATTCTGGAGAAAGGTTGACTTTCCTAAATTCGGTAGTCAAGAATATTATATGAGGCTTTTTCCACCCGTAGGTATATTTCTTCTATTCCAACAGTGGCCACGTGTGCCAAGTACCATGGTAAACGTTTTGTGCATATTACCCAGTCAAAGTAACTTTGAAAGGTAAAAATTCCCTTCCATATTTCATGGATTAGGAAACTCAGAGAGGTAAAATAATGTGTCAAATATCACACAGCTAGTGAAAGGAACTGAAATCAGCTCTCAGATTCAAAAGCCCATATCCTTATTGGGTACACAACTCATGACTTCAACTTCATCACATACTCATGAAGTCAGGAGTAAATTCTTTCTCTCATTTCATTTGAAACCACTTACCAAGTTCCTACTATTATTGGAGTAGGGAGGGGAGTTAGGAATTATTGGGTTGGCCAAAAAGTTCATTCAGGGTTTCCATAAGAAAAAAATAGACTTTAAAAAGTTACCCCGTGGACTATAACTTACCAGGCTCCTCCGTCCATGGGATTCTCCAGGCAAGAATACTGGAGTGGGTTGCCATTTCCTTCTCCAGGGGATCTTCTCAACCCAGGGATCGAACCCGGGTCTCCCACCTTGCAGACAGATGCTTCAACCTCTGAGCCACCAGGGAAGCCAAACTCTTTCTCTCATTTCATTTGAAACCATTTACCAAGTTCCTACTATTATTGGAGTAGGGAGAGGAGTTAGGAATTATTGGGTTGGCTAAAATGTTCATTCAGGGTTTTCATAAGATGTTAATTTGGCCAACCCAATATATTGACAGGTGGAAATCTGATTTCCTTCAAAACTCCCCCATTTACATGATTCAGCACTACAAAGTTATTACTGATATTATACTATTAATAAATCACAAGGAAGCACTACATTTTCAAGGGTGGACTAAATTAAAAACATGAAGCCAAACGCTCCATTATCCAATGGCAATATCAAATTATCAGAAAGGTAATTCAGAAAGGACCTGATGAGTTAGAGTTCTAAAGAAATAGATGGAAAATTTCTTTCTAAAGAAAGAAAGAAATGAAATATCAATTCATAAAACAAAATATTCCAAAGGATGCCTCCATTGTAAATGTGAAAGGATTGTTCAAAAGGAAGTTGACACCTGCCTTTGAAAGGTAAATCCCATCTATGGCAGAAATCTCAACCATTAAAAGCATTTGATACTCGCGCAGTCATGTCCAACTCTTTGGGACCTCATGGACTGTAGCCCATCAGGCTCCTCTGTCCATGGAATTCTCAGGCAAGAATACTGGAGTGCATTGCTATCCCCTTCTCCAGGGGATCTTCCCAACCCAGGGATTGAACCTGGGTTTCCAGCATTGCAGGCAGATTCTTTACCATCTGAGCCACCAGCGAAGTCCATTAAAGGCATTTCAGTTCAGTTCAGTTCAGTCACTGTTGTGTCCGACTCTTTCTGACCTCATAGACTGAAGCACACCAGGCTTCCCTGTCCATCACCAACTCCCAGAGTTTACTCAAACTCATGTCCATGCAGTCGGTGATGCCATCCAACCATCTCATCCTCTGTTGTCCCCTTCTCCTCCCGCCTTCAGTCTTTCCCAGCATCAGGGTCCTTTCCAATGAGTCAGTTCTTCACATCAGGCGGCCAAAGGATTGGAGTTTCAGCCTCAGCATCAGTCCCACTTGCTATTATTGCAATTTTCTAAGTTGCCTATATGCTAAATTTAAAATTTAGGAATGTAGAAAAATGTAAACAAATAAACAAAAACACAAAACAAAATTATCTCGGCAAGCAGAGACAACCAATATTAGCATTTTGTATAATTTCCTTCTGTGTTCTATGCAGTTTTTATTTAGCTGATTTCATATCCAAATATAGCTTTTAATTCCTGAGACTTGAGAAAGCCTACACAGACTCAGTTTTAACCCTACCACATTCAAATAATAAACACCGGTCAGAATTTCTTATGAAAGTTTGACTTTCAGAATACTGATCAGTTTAAATTCATTGATTTTAAAAAGCGGACCCAAAGGAAACTAAATTTATTCAAATATTACTGATATAGGATTTCTTCAGGCTTCCTGAGCTATATAACTTCATAAATTTCCCTAATGACAGTAAAAACCCCAATGACTATTACAGAATTCTGCAAAGTCAGGAGTAAGCAAAAAGGAAATTAAAAATTGTGAGGAAAAGAACATTAAAGACTTTATTCATTGGTTTTAATTAGTACAGCTGAATTTTAATTATCACAATTCTTCACCAGACACTAGTAAATGTGCTGAAACCATCTTGTAAAATTAATAAAGCCCTAAGACTACAAAGCCTTGTTTTATTTCATTCTATTCCATATTTGCAGACTACAAAGTGCCTTCAGCAAAGAGGTAGGGCATTCGCAACAGGCAAGTAGAAGAGAAGTTTTGCATCACTGAAGTAACTCATTTGACTATAACCTCCCTGAAGACAAGGATGGATCTGCCAAATTTATTATTACAGACAAGGCGTCTAGTACAACAAGGGAGTGAATGAATGTAAAATTGAAGGCACGATTGTATCCAGCCTCCTCAAAAGGGCTATAAAATTCCCAAAGGCAAGGATTGTAAATTTTATTTCTTCTTCATACATAAAATGTCAGTAGAGGATGGAGGACTTAGGAATCAGTCAATAGATAACTCCTTACCACACACATTTTCTGAGGAGGAACAGCCCCCAAAATGCAAAGAACCAAACAGTCTAGACTTTAAACCCACAAACAACCCAGCTAAATTAAGGCTGGCGAAAGAGACACAGAACTCTGCTGCTTCTCCCCTTACTCCCAGAGAAAAAAGCTTTTTAAAAAATTGCAGAATGGCATTGAAACATGTCTAATATCATGTATGAAATGAGTCGCCAGTCCAGGTTCGATGTATGATACTGGATGCTTGGGGCTGGTGCACTGGGACGACCCAGAGGGATGGTATGGGGAGGGAGGAGGGAAGAGGGTTCAGGATGGGGAACACATGTATACCTGTGGTGGATTCATTTTGATATTTGGCAAAACTAATACAATATTGTAAAGTTTAAAAATAAAACAAAATTAAAAAATAAATAAATAATTGCAGAACTGTTCATTGACTGTCAGAGAAATGTCTTATTATTCTCTTAGGGTTACCAAAGAGGAAAGCGGGGGAGGGATAAACTAAGAATTTTGAATTAACATATATACACTGCTGCTCTTTAGCCACTCAGTCCTGTCCAACTCTTTGAAAACCCTATGGACTATAACCCGCCAGGCTCCTCTGTCCATGGGATTTTCCACGCAAGAATACTGGAGTGGGTTGCCATTTCCTCCTCCAGTGGATCTTCCCAACCCAGGGATCAAAGCCAAGTCTCCTGTGTCTCCTGTATTGGCAGGCAGATTCTTTATCACTGAGCCACCTGGGAAGCCCTACCATGTATACACTACTATATATAAAATAAATAACAAGTACCTACTGTATAGCACAGAGAACTCCACTCAATACTCTGCAATAACCTATATGGGAAAAGAATCTGAAAATATATATATGTGTATATGTATAACTGAATCACCTTGCTGTACACCTGAAACTAACAAAACATTGCAAATTCACTGCTTCGATGAAAAAAAATTTTTAATGAAAATTGCAGGATGGTCTATTGACTATCAGAAAAATGCCTTGTTATTCTCTATGGTAATATCTTCATGGGATTAATTAACACCATGGACTATAAATGCAACTGGAGTCAAGCTCTGTTCTCTCTAATCCACCCAGGTGTTTTCACCTGCCTCTTCCTCTGTACATTGGAGTAGGTTTCTCCCTGTCATCAGTTCAGTTCAGTTCAGTCGCTCAGTCATGTCCGACTCATGAACCGCAGCACGCCAGGCCTCCCTGTCCATCACCAACTCCCAGAGTTCACCCCAAGTCATGTCCATCGAGTTGGTGATGCCATCCAACGATCTCGTCATCTGTTGTCCCCTTCTCTTCCTGCCCTGAATCTTCCCCAGCATCAGGGTCTTTTCCAATAAGTCAGCTCTTCACATCAGGTGGCCAAAGTATTGGACTTTCAGCTTCAACATCAGTCCTTCCAATGAACACCCAGGACTGATCTCCTTTAGGATGGATTGGTTGGATCTCCTTGCAGTCCAAGGGACTCTCAAAAATCTTCTCCAACACCACAGTTCAAAAGCATCGGTTCTTTGACACTCAGCTTTCTTTATAGTCCAACTCTCACATCCATACATGACTACTGGAAAAACCATAGCCTTGACTAGACAGACCTTTGTTGGCAAAGTAATGTCTCTACTTTTTAATATGCTGTCTAGGTAGGAGAAGGCAATGGCACCCCACTCCAGTACTCTTGCCTGGAGAATCCCATGGATGGAGGAGCCTCGTAGGCTACAGTCCATGGGGTCACTAAGAGTCGGACACAATTGAGCGACTTCACTTTCACTTTTCACTTTCATGCATTGGAGAAAGAAATGGCAACCCACTCCAGTGTTCTTTTTTTTTTCTTTCTTTTTTTTAATTTTATTTTATTTTTAAACTTTACATAATTGTATTAGTTTTGCCAAATATCAAAATGAATCCGCCACAGGTATACATGTGTTCCCCATCCTCAACCCTCCTCCCTCCTCCTTCCCCACACCATCCCTCTGGGTCGTCCCAGTGCTCCAGCCCCAAGCATCCAGTATCGTGCATCGAACCTGGACTGGCATCTCGTTTCCTACATGACATTTTACATGTTTCAATGCCATTCTCCCAAATCTTCCCACCCTCTCCCTCTCCCACAGAGTCCATAAGACTGTTCTATACATCAGTGTCTCTTTTGCTGTCTCGTACACAGGGTTATTGTTACCATCGTTCTAAATTCCATATATATGCGTTAATATACTGTATTGGTGTTTTTCCTTCTGGCTTACTTCACTCTGTATAATAGGCTCCAGTTTCATCCACCTCATTAGGACTGATTCAAATGTATTCTTTTTAATGGCTGAGTAATACTCCATTGTGTATATGTACCACTGCTTTCTTATCCATTCACCTGCTGATGGACATCTAGGTTGCTTCCATGTCCTGGCTATTATAAACAGTGCTGCGATGAACATTGGGGTACACGTGTCTCTTTCCCTTCTGGTTTCCTCAGTGTGTATGCCCAGCAGTGGGATTGCTGGATCATAAGGCAGTTCTATTTCCAGTTTTTTAAGGAATCTCCACACTGTTCTCCATAGTGGCTGTACTAGTTTGCATTCCCACCAACAGTGTAAGAGGGTTCCTTTTTCTCCACACCCTCTCCAGCATTTATTACTTGTAGACTTTTGGATCGCAGCCATTCTGACTGGCGTGAAATGGTACCTCACAGTGGTTTTGATTTGCATTTCTCTGATAATGAGTGATGTTGAGCATCTTTTCATGTGTTTGTTAGCCATCTCTATGTCTTCTTTGGAGAAATGTCTATTTAGTTCTTTGGCCCATTTTTTGATTGGGTCATTTATTTTTTTGGAGTTGAGCTGTAGGAGTTGCTCGTATATTTTTGAGATTAGTTGTTTGTCAGTTGCTTCATTTGCTATTATTTTCTCCCATTCTGAAGGCTGTCTTTTCACCTTGCTGATAGTTTCCTTTGATGTGCAGAAGCTTTTAAGGTTAATTAGGTCCCATTTGTTTATTTTTGCTTTTATTTCCAATATTCTAGGAGGTGGGTCATAGAGGATCCTGCTGTGATGTATGTCAGAGAGTGTTTTGCCTATGTTCTCCTCTAGGAGTTTTATAGTTTCTGGTCATACGTTGAGATCTTTAATCCATTTTGAGTTTATTTTTGTGTATGGTGTTAGAAAGTGTTCTAGTTTCATTCTTTTACAAGTGGTTGACCAGATTTCCCAGCACCACTTGTTAAAGAGATTGTCTTTAATCCATTGTATATTCTTGCCTCCTTTGTCAAAGATAAGGTGTCCATATGTGCGTGGATTTATCTCTGGGCTTTCTATTTTGTTCCATTGATCTATATTTCTGTCTTTGTACCAGTACCATACTGTCTTGATGACTGTGGCTTTGTAGTAGAGCCTGAAGTCAGGTATGTTGATTCCTCCAGTTCCATTCTTCTTTCTCAAGATCGCTTTGGCTATTCGAGGTTTTTTGTATTTCCATACAAATTGTGAAATTATTTGTTCTAGCTCTCACTCCAGTGTTCTTGCCTGGAGAATCCCAGGGACGGAGGAGCCTGGTGGGCTGCAGTCTATGTGGTCACACACAGTCAGACACGAATGACGCAACTTAGCAGCAGTAGCAGCTAGGTTGGTCATAACCTTCCTTCCAAGGAGTAAGCATCTTTTAACTTCATGGCTGCAATCACCATCTGCAGTGATTTGGAAGCCCGCCAAAAAATAAAGTCAGCCACTGTTTCCACTGTTTCCCCATCTATTTGCCATGAAGTGATGGGACCGGATGTCATGATCTTAGTTTTCTAAATGCTGAGCTTTAAGCCAACTTTTTCACTCTCCTCTTTCACTTTCATAAAGAGGCTCTTTAGTTCTTCTTCACTTTCTGCCATGAGGGTGGTGTCATCTGCATATCTGGGGTTATTGATAATTCTCCCTGTCATAGGAATTATTTTATCTAAATATATGAAAGTTTTAGAGAATGATGTAGAAAGCTGTCCATCTAGGAGGGTCTCCTGTCCCAGCTGTATCTGTACCATCTGATTCCTGATTGGCTTCGTTTCAGCTCTCATCAACCACCATCAGACTAGATCCTGGATTATGGTATTGGTCTGACTCCTAAATTTTTGATCATCACTTGATTCTTAATATGTTCACTTAACTCAACCCATCATTTGACTGAATCTGCTGCTAGGTTTGCCCTGATCGCTTCCCTGGTGCCTCAGACAGTAAAGAATCTGCCTGTAATTTAGGAGATTAAGGTTCTATCTCTGGAGGAGGAAATGGCAACATACTATAGTATTTTTGCCTGGAAAACCCCATGGACAGAGGAGTCTGGCGGGCTACAGTCCATGGGGTTGCAAAGAGTCGGACACGACTGAGTGACTAACACTTCTCTGACAGGCATATTACTTTCAGATCCCATTCTCTCTCTCATTCCCTATCATCTCCCTGACCTACCATGTACAGCTGTGGGTGCCCCTTCCTGTCCATTTACCAAGAACTATCTGCTTCCCACAACCACCTCTCAGAGCCACAGCCACAAACATCAGGTTCTGAACAGAAGTAAATTTACATTTCTGAAGTTGAAAGACTTTGAATTACTATGGAAGCAACACACACATACACATTTTAAGAAAATGTATACAGCACAGAAAACCATGAAATAAGATGCAAAGCTTCTTTGTAATCAGATACCAAGGAACAATCACGAGTACATCTTACTGTGCATTGGGAGTTCCTTCCTAATTTAACATCTTAGTTTTGGCAGAAGAATCTTGTTTCATCTGTGTTAGCCACCAATTTGGATTGAGAGTTACAAGAAGAAGAAACCATATGAGCAGATGATAGTCAATACATAGCTTTTGGCGTTAAAATGGAGTAAATCAATTGCCAAGAACAAAAGTTTTCAGGCTCTGTTGCTTTTCCACACGTGCTTGTGTCCCTGGTTGAATGCTTTGACTTCAATAACATTTTCACGGAGAATGTTTACAGGTGACACGTGAAGATTATAAGGAGAGACACAAGAGTGGTTTTGTATACAGTTCAAATCGAGTTTTGCTTTGCTCTAATTTTTTTCAACCTACTGGGCTTCCTTACTAACAATGCAGATTTAATTCTTTCTATAACCTGTTTGAATTCAGGTCTGGTTTTTTTCTTTAAGTCAAATACTATACGGATTTTAAATTTTGCATAACTATGGCTACATGTGAAGTCAGATTAGTCTTTACAGTACAAAAAAAAATAGATTTAAGAGAACCTCTGCTATGAAAGTGCTTGCACTCCACAAGCAGGGTTGAATTTTACATGCATGAATACCCGTAAGTTTTTCAGAAGTTGGATACAACCGATAGTTTTATTTCACTTCTGCAGCTTTCCAGGTGGTGCTAGTGGTAAAGAACCTGCCTGCCAGTGCAAAAGACACAAGAGACTCGAGTTCGATTCCTGGATTGGGGAGATCCCCTGGAGGAGGAAAATGGCAATCCACTCCAGTATTCTTGCCTGAAAAATTCCATGGACAAGAGGAGCCTGGCAGGCTACAGTCTATGGCATCGCAAAAAGTCGGACAGATCAACTGAGCGTGTGCACACACACACACATGCACACATATGCACCTCTAATAAGAGTTAAAACCTTGTCAGATTAATAAGTAATACTAAAAACAAAAGGGGAGATTGAAACACCATAAATGGATATAAGTGTTAGTCTTTCTTTCTAGAGACCAAAGAACTGCATTCAGTCTTTTGTGTATGTATCAAGATGCCTAGCGATGTGTGCGCGGATATGTTATATACATTTATATTTTTATATAAATGAGATGGTTGAATGGCATCACCAACTCGATGGACATGAGTTTGAGCAAGCTCCAGAAGTTGGTGATGGACAGGGAAGCCTGGCGTGCTGCAGTCCATGGGGTCACAGAGTCAAACACGACTGAGCGACTGAACTGAACTGATATATTATATGCAACATACAAGGAAAACAAATGTGCCCCACAGTCCAAAATCAATGTACGTTACAAGGTTTGGAGTGTAATCAACTCACCACCTTCCTTCAGAAAATCACTGCAGGATGTAAAATAAAAGCACAAAGTTGTACCATTTGCCTTTTTCTTTCAGGAACTATATTTGCATTATCCTTCTGCCATATGTTCAGGTAGCTTTCCATGCTACCTCATGCAGCTGTGTCATTGAATTCCCCAACCCTAATGAATAAACTAATTACAGTCTGCAAAGAACTCTTGCAGACTAGCTCTCTCCTGCCATAGATCAAGAAGAGAACTTTATTCCCACAACTATCTGCTAATTTGCATTCGCCATAAAAAGTGCACCAGAGCATTCTTCCCTGCTCCAGCTGGGCAACCAGAGCCACATCAACAGGATTCTATGCCATTGGTATTAATTCTTGACAGTTCAAGTTTGCAGCAGAAAATCTGCCACAGCCACAGTGATTCTCAGCTACAGATACAACTAGGAAGCTGTTGATTTACTTGAACTGGATAGCGGTGTTGCTGTAACTGTTAGTTTCATTGCATTAAATTTGACAATTGAGCACCATCATTCATTTGGGTATTGCAGTTCTATTTGTTTACAGATTTCCCCTGAAAGGTCAAAAATAAAGGTCTGATCATTGGAAGCATTTAAAGAGACACTTTGTCAAACACAAATATAGCTGAATTGACGGCAAAAAGTATTAAGAGTAGCAGCTAGGGAGAGACACTGGAGGTCAATGAGCCTTCCTTCTCTGCATTCTCCATCTAGCCTCTGATCCAAGGCTCCAGGCAGGGAGCCTGCTGTATCTGTTAATTACAATGCTGGGTTGGATTCCAGCAACTGGGTTCTGAGATGAATATAACCTCATCGTGGCTTTGTTGCCAAATTAACCCTTTCTCACCAGCAGCAAGTCATGAAATTTTAAGACTGACTACAGCAGACCCCAGGCTTTTTGTGTTCATTCTCTCTCAACGTGCTTGCACACTTTCCCTTTAGAGTTGTAGAATTCCAGAGAGAAGAGGGGACAATCTATCATAAAAGTAAAAGGTAGGAGACTTGGATTATTGAGCACACTTAACTCTGGGACCCAGATACACAGCTTCTACTTCCGTTTCCACCAGGAGGGGTGTAATGAAGCGCTAAGGAGAGCATGTAGGTGTGGACGCTTAAATGCAAGCCCCACCTGCATTTAAGATGGCAGTGGGGGGCTTCCCTGGTGAGGAACACAGGTTCAATCCCTAGTCAGGGAACTAAGATCCCATCTGCCACAGGGCGACTAAGCTCACACAATGCAACTACAGAAGCTCAGAAAGACAACCCAGCACAGCCAAAATAAAAAAAAAAAATTTAAAGATGGCAGTGGGACCATTTTTACTTGACCCTCACTACCTAGATCAAACTTCCTATTGCTTATTCTAGTCACACTCAGATCCTCTTATCCAGAACACTTAAAAATTATCATTCTCATCATCAAAATGGGACTCTTTGTCTGCAAAGAGTCAGACACGAATTAGCAACTGAAAACAACAATAATCATCAAAACGTTATCTTTAGAATATGATTCAGATGTCCTTTTGGGAGCTACAGCATCTTTCCTGCAATATGTCCTATATCTCACAGAAGCACAAGGTTGTAAGGTAACTCAAAAGATGATAAACTCCTTGAAGCAAGTGAAATTGAATTCACGCTATCTTGATCAAAAAATTAAAAAGGCCCGGGTGTCCAGTCCAATGCCATCGTCTCTGTCCACGTATTATTTGACATCATTGATCTACCCAGTGCCTCTTTTTTTTTAATTAATAAGTTCTTTTCATTATCAAAGATTATAATTGTACGATATTGAGAAGTACAGAACAAAATACAATTATTGAGGACAACTGCTCTACGATACTGTGTTGGCCTCTGCCGCACATCCGCAGCAATCAGCCACAGGTATACATATGTCCAGTCCCGCCTGAATCCCTCTCCCACTTCCACCCCTCTAGGTTGTCACAGAGCCCTGGATTGAGCTGTTTTACAGAGCAAATTCTCACAGGTTATCTGTTTTGCATATGGAATGTATATGTTGCCATGTTATTCCCTCAGTTCGTCCCACTCTCTCCTCCCCCACTGTGCCCACAAGTCTGATCACTTTGTCTGCGTTTCCACTGCTGCCCTGCAAATAGGCCCATCGGTGCTTGCTCTTTCCTGCTTCTCCTTACATTCTGCTACCGTTTCTTATTCTCTTTTTCTGGCTTCTCTCATTCTGCTCCCAAATTAAATGTCAGTGTTCCCCAGGATGTGATCATCACCCTCTTCTCTCCTTGTTCTGCACACCTTCCTGAGCAAACTCACCTGCATGACTCACCTAAATCTCCAAGCTATAGCTGTCTTTTCCAAATGAATGACGCATGGATGGGTCCCATGGATGGATGCCTCTCCATTCTATCAGCCTCTTTGCCGCTAGAGCTACTTTTTAAACACATATCTGATCATGTCACTGTTTAAAACTTTCCAGTGGGACCTCCCTGGTGGTCTGGTGGCTAAGACTTTGAGTTCCCAATGCAGGGAACCAGGGTTCAATCCCTGGTCAGGGAACCAGATCTCCATGGCACAACTAAAAGTTTGCACGCTCCAACAAAGATCGAGCATCCCACATGCTGCAACTAGACCCAGCACAGCCAAAGAAGTAAATAAGTATTTTTTAAAATTCTGGTGACAGGAAAAAAAGAGCAAATGACAAAAAATCATGTCAGGGAATGCGAACCTCATTTTCAGTCATGAAAAAGAAAAAAGACTTCAAAATGAATCATTTCTACTCACATGTAAATTTATCAGCTCCATTATGGCAACACATTAGGGTTATTATGCTGACCCTGATGGTTATTACTAAAAATCCTATCATAGGATCATTAGCCAAGTGTGATATGTCCAGATTATTAGAGCGTGTGTATACTTCTACACATTCCTATTGTTTTGTCACTGTTTATCCAGTTAAATATCATCTCTATCCCCTTAACTAAAAGCACAGACAAATAAATGGAAAAATATGTCCAGTAAGAAACAGTTCCACAAGCTCTTATGAATATGCTCTAGTGGGAAATACTGTCTCATGCATTACTATTAAAAACGTGTGCATGCATGCACACACACCCACACACACACAGAGACACATCTCAAAGCAATAAAGGGCCTGCAGAGAAGGAAGGTAAAATATGCTTGCTGAGCCATCATTACTGAACAGGGAGGAAGCCTGAAATCAACAAAGGACCAGTCATGGGAAATTTATAAGTTAATATCAGTCACACCTGCAAATTACTACAGTGAGACCCCTGACCAAATCCAGAATACCATTTAAATGGATTTGGTGAGATATTTATACATCCCTTGGAGTCACTGAAATGTTCTGAATCTAAATTTGTCAGTTATCCCAATTAAGTGCAGTGGAAGTAATATCCATCACAGCGTAGATGAAGCGAATTTAACTGCACCACTTGAGAACAGGGTTTTTCTTGGGAATCTGTAAGGCATTTATTCACAGACCTTGTGATTCAGGATATAAATGTATTGTTTGTATTTAATGGCCAATCAGGATTTTTCTCGTTGCTTAAAAATAACAAGACTGTCAAATGTCTTAGAAAACCCCAAACACAAAACATTCCACTGGTGCCTTCGGGGAGTTTAGCAAAGCATGTATTCCAAGCCGTTAGCCAAAATAACCCCATTTGAGTGACAATTTACACACATGTCACATCTTTTCATCTCCCTTGTTTTCGTGGAAAAGGTCAAAGCCATCAAGCCGACATGCTCAGCCAGAGTCAGGGAGAATTGTCATTTCACAACCATGAAGTGGAACTCACACAGCAAATGAGACTAATCATTCAGCAAGTACAAGGAAAAGAGATTATGAGATCATAATTTTCTCACCAATTGAGAATCACTGTGCATAAAAATAGAAATTAATAGGGAAAAAATTCAGAATCCTTACCAAGAAAATAAGAGCACTAAATAAAATGATCTCTCGCCTGGGAAATGACTTTCCATTTCAAGCAAAGCAGAAAGCTCTCAGATATACAAAAGATAACAGAGCCAGAAAGCAAACACTTCTGAAAACAATTTAACTCAGTTGCTTTCTTCTCAAGATATGATTTATGACACAGGATGCCCTGAACAGTCTTACGGATGCCACTCACCTGGCGTCAGTAGCACTCTTTTTGCTGGTATACGGGAAGTAATTCTGTTTGTGTTTATTTGGATACAAACAGAGATGCTCTTCTCCTAAACATGTTAGCAGAAGCGCTGTAAAGACTGATGAGGGTTACTAATGGGAGTGCACTGATGTGCACCTGCCTGTTAAAACCTTACAAAAATCCTGCTTATCTCTTTCCAGATGCAATTCTCCCAACAAAAAGGATTCTTTAATGATGTAGGATGAACAGATTCTTTCTCAGCTCTTAAGCATTCAGGAGAGCCTGGACAGAATTAATCCTTCCACAGAAGAAATACATAATAGATCTTAGGAAAATTCTATTTAATCCCCAACCTGTGTTCTAAGGAGGATGCATTCTATTAAAGAAGAGAATGGGTGGCCCCTTTGCTCAGTCAAGCAGCTTGGTTGGTGTTGGATATGCAAAGGTGGGCCTGGGGATGAGTCTGGGAGTTGGTGGGGCGGGGCAATGAGAGGACTGAGGGTTTCCGAGTAAAAGAGTGAGAAGAGTTTGGAATTCTGAAAGCAAGTCAGGAAAGCTAGCTGAGACAAAGGAGACAGAGAAGCCAGCAAGATGGGAAGAGGTCAGGATACAATATGAAGTGTCTGGGCCAGTGAGACATACCCTGTGACAGTGTGGTCAAAAATACGTTTAAAAACAAGGGTGTTTCATACAGAAGTGTAAGCTGTAATCTGTGATGAGTGATGTGGCAACATGACTCCTGCCCTTTCATTCCACCATCTTCTGCAAAGATTCTATTTAATGAAAAAACTCTTTGTTGCTGGAGGAATCAAAAAGAAGGAGCCTTCTATACCATACAGAGATAAAGAATCATCATAAGATGCACAGCGGACTTCCCTGGTGGCGCAGTGGATAAGAATCTACCTTCCAGTGCAGGGGACAGGGGTTCAATCCCTGATCCGGGAAAATTTCACGTGCTGTGGAGCTACTAAGCCCATGTGCCACAACTGCTGAAGCCCATGTGCCTAGAGCCTGTGCTCTGCAACAAGAGAAGCCACCTCAATGAGAAGCCCAAGCACCAAAGCGAAGAACAGATCCTGCTCGCCACAGCTAGAAAAAGCCAGCAACACAAAGCAACGAAGACTCGGTGCAGTCAAATAATTACACAAAAGATGCAAAGCAGAAAAAAAGAGTGATCCCCCTAAAGTAATCCTGGGAAGGTAAGTCCTCCAGGATTTGCAGAAATCTTGGAAAGAACACTAGACATTCCAATGGATGCAGGAAAGGATTTGAGCCATCTTATCTAAAGCTCAAGTGTCAGGGTAATCAGTTGACATCTGGGTACAGATATTTAAACTTCATCTTCAAGCTGAATATCCATTGTACGCTTTAATTCCTCAGCTCCATACCTTAGAATTTAATTAACCTCAATACCCAGAGCCATAATCTGCTCACCAGTTGTTAGCTTTACACTTTTAAAATGTGATTGCCATCCAGACCATGGATTTCACACACAGGCAAGCCTCAACATACCCACACACTAGATTCCAAGGGTACACTTTGAAGCCAACTGGTTGGAAGCAGGAGTTCAGTTCTCCCACGGAAGTAATGATATAAATCAAATGTTCTCAAACCCTAATGCACAAATGAATAGCATAAGAGGCTTGTTAAATACATCCCTGGGTTCTGCTGCCAGAAATTCCCATTCTGGAATGGACTCCAGTGAGCAACATTTCGATTATGATGCAACCACACTTTAGAAAATATTAGGAGGAGCTATAAGATTTTTTTTTCCTACCCCCACAAAAGCTAATTTAATCCATAATATAATTGAAATAGGAGTAATGATCACTTTCAGCTTTGAATGCCCTCTCCCCCTCATCTCAGATCCTTTAGGCTAAACATGCAACAGCTCTGAGCATGGAGAAAGCTGGTGTGAGGCCCGATGGACCCAGGAGGCAGTCCCTCTCGTGGGGGCTGAGTAAGCCGAGCGAGACAATAGCAACTGTCATATGGAAGAGTTGCCCATAATTCACATTTGTTTTCCTCTGAACTTGCCACCCCATCCAGAATTCTAATTAAGGTTCTAGTGGCTTTAAAAGAATTAAGATCGCTCCCTAACTTCCTTCACTTATAGCCAAGGAATAAAATTAAGAAAACCTAGCTCCATTCATTTCAGTATGATGATGATTTTTCTAGAGGAGCACAGCTCTTTGGGGAACCATTTTTCCCATGGAAATTAATTGACAGTAATATTCAATTCAGAGTTTAAGATTCAAAACAAAGACCACAGTGAATGCTGTTTTCCTTGTGAGTAGGAAAATAAAACCAACGGCTTAAGATACAGTGGCTCCTTCTAGCAGAGTGTCCAAAGTGATAACGAAAAAAAATTACAAAGGACACGAATTGTTCTAAGTGGCTGAAAGACTTCACAGATCCTTTGAGTGATGGCCTGCCAAAATCTTCGGCCGGCAAAGCTCACTTAAAGACACCAGACATGAATAGGCAATTTTTAACTTAAAAAAAAAGAAAATCCTTCAGGTTTATAGCAGAGTAACTTCTAGACCTTGAATGACACAACATGACAATTTTATTGGCTGACCTTTTAAAAGTGAGCAGATCTAATTAGACACTCTGATGCTCAGGTTCTGAATTATGATGAGCAAGCAGGGGTCTCTAATCCCCTACTGTTGCAGCTAAACATTTGGGAGTAATATTGCTAATTAAAATGCAGCATTCCAACCTGAAAGCGGAGCTCCGGCCTCTCGTCCACATTGGCAGAGCCTGCTGTTTCTGCTTCCTCTCCCCAACACACACTATCAAATATTTTCCACCACAGAGATTCTCCTTATTACAATTTCCCAAGTATTCCCCTAATAGATGCAGCGTGATTACTGGGGTGCCTGGAGACAGAATCTCTTCAGGTGGGTAATCATTTGGATGAGGCAAGTCAAGAAATGGCTCTAATTCCCACCTCACTTCCTGCACAAAACAAATTCCATGTGGATTAAAGATTTAAAACTAAAATCTAAATCTGTAAAATACTAGGAGAACAAATAAGCCTGTCTGCCACAGAGTCGATAACAATAAAAACTTGGCAAAAAAAAATTTTTTAAACCTGACTATCCATCAGTAAGGGAATATGCAAAGTTAAATTATGATTTACTTGTGCAGCAGCATAATCTGCACTTACTAAAATAGCTCTTGAAAAGGAGGTGACTGTGTAAAATACCTAGCTAGTGGGAAGCACCTGTGTAGCACAGGGAACTCAGCTCGTTGCTCTGTGGTGACCTAGATGGGTGGGATGAGGGGTTGGGGGCTGGAGCTCTCAAGAGGGAGGGGATACATGTATATTTATAGCAGATTCATTGTTGTTTTACAGCAGAAAACAACACAACATTGTAAAGAAATTATTCTCCAATTAAAAATAGTCCTCTTAAAAACAGAGGAGGTAAAAGTCCATATTCTGACATATTAATAGAAAGAGGTCTGTGACACTGATAAGTGAAAAAGGAAATTGAAGTATATGTCAAGCAAAAACAAAATGTGTGTGTGAATGCATGCATAAAAGAAATCCTGGGGCTGGGGAAGATGCACAAGCCATTAACATTTGTTCCAGCTAAAGGTGAGAACACAGGACATTACCCCTTTGTGTATTTTATGCCTTTCAGTATGATTGAATTTTTGCCACAGCAAGAAAGCACAATGGAGTCACACCATTAAAAACATTAAGTTGGTAAATTCTACTCCATTCCACGTGGAAAGAAGGAGAGGAAAAGACATTTAAATGGCGGAGTCATGGTCGAAAGTGTAGAGCAAAGCAGGTAAGAACAAGAGCACCAGAGCCAGACTGCTGGGGTTCAGATTCAAGCCCTGTCGCTTTCTAACTGGGCGAGTCACTTGACTCCCTCTGCCTCAGTTATATTGTTGTTTAGTTGCTAAGTCATATCCAACTCTTTGCAACCCCATGGACTGCAGCACACCAGGCTTCCCTGTCTTCCACTATCTCCCAGAGTTTGCCCAAGTTCATGTCCATGGAATCGGTGATGCCATCCAACCATCTCATCCTCTGCTGCCCCCTTCTCTTTTTGCCTTCAATCTTACTCAGCATCAGGGTCTTTTCCAATGAGCCAGCTCTTCACATCAGGTAGCAAAAGTATTGGAGTTATGCTTTAAAAAAAAAATGCGTATAATAATAACAAACACTTTCTGGGGTTGTTGTAAGAATTAAATGAGTTAATAACAATTAAAGTGCTTAAAAGAGTGCTTGACACTATATGGGAAAAGAATCTGAGAAAAAGCAGATATGTGTATCACTGATTCACACTGCTGTACACCGGAAACACAGCATTGTAAATCAACTATACTCCAATAAAAAAAAATTGTAAAGAGTGCCTGGCAGCATGTCTCCAATAAATATTGGTTTACCACTGCTATTCTGTGAAAGGAGTGAATACAACACATATCTTCCCTTAGATGGCCTCGGTTTTTATGCCTCTTGTAGTGTGAACATTTTACTGGATTCCACAACACTGTGAAAGCTAGAGATCTGAACTTCTGATACAATATGGCCCCTTTACCCAAGTCAACTACTGTGAGAAGTCAAACAAACAATGGTTTGTTTCAATAGCCAGTACAGAAACCAGCTGTGTTAGGTTCATCAGAAAATGGCCCGTCAGTCTTCACTGTGGCATAGAAATATGGCCGTGGATACTTAGTCTATGAGCAACTGAAGGGGATTTCAAGAATGACTTTGTCCACTTTCCTTTTCTTTTCACACGCTGGCTTTAGAATTTAGCCACAGTATAGAATACAATTACTCCCTAAAATTGAAGAAGCAGTAAACTCCCCATGTCTGGTATATTACAAATACAATAATTATAAAGACTACCAGACCTTTCTCATTGTCTAAACCAACCACTTCTTAACATTTCTCTTGTACACTGTTATGCTACAAGGGTTTCTGTTATTTTGTACTTTGGCTTGGTTAAGGAAGGAAAGAAGGGTGCCTGGGGGAAGAAAAGCAACACAATCATAATCTCTGAGACAAGGCATCTGGGTGTAGGTATGGGCAGCTCTGTGATCTGGGAGCCAGCATACCTGGTGCAGACTGCAGAGCCCCACCATCAGGCATGGCATCGGGACAGCCGGGGCACAGGTACCGGCTGACATCAACAACACAGGTCCTAGCATCTGCTGTGCCTTTGATGTACATCAGCCATGTGGGAGCCACTCTTAGGATGAGCAACCAAAGGAACAGCCACAGTGGCCAGTGCAGCCGACTCAAGATAGGCAAGGTGCCATCTGTAGCATCAGAGTAAATTCTGCAGGCTGAATGAGAAACCACCTGGAGCATGATTTGTAATTCCCTGGAGATTCCTTAGAGGACCTGGAATGAAGCTTGAATTCCCATGGGAATTTTGGATATGTTTTGGATTCCAAAAGGGAGTTTTGGATATGTTGTTCCTGAAGCTGAAGCTCTAATACTTTGGCCACCTGATACGAAGAACCAACTAATTGGAAAAGACCCTGATGCTGGGAAAGACTGAAGACAAAAGGAGAAGGGGACAGCAGACGATGAGATGGTTGGATGGCATCACCGACTCAGTGGACCTGAGTTTGAGCAAACTCCAGGAGATGGTGAAGGACAGGGAAGCCTGGTGTGCTGCAGTCCACGGGGTTGCAAAGACTCAGACACAGCTTAATGACTGAACAACAACAACAAACAAACAAGAAATAGTAGAATGTTAAATTTGGAAATGCTAGGACTTGAAAGTGTCCACAGTTTGCTCTATATGAAAATGGGAGGAGAGGGTGTCCAGACACTATTTCAGTGGCTGCTCCAACCAGTGGGGAAAATATCCATTTTATGGGGGAATTATATGCTACAGAGCTGTTTGCAAATTTGGGATTCGTGAATATCTCCAGTGATGATCTTCAGAAATGTTGAGAGTCCTCTGTAAGATTAGAGAAACTTGCCACTCAGGCTTTTGATATTACTGTATGTATATTTTGGAGTTTTCCTGGTGGCTCAGGGATAAAGAATCCACCTGCAATGCAAGAGACACGGGTTCAGATCCCTGGGTCAGGAAGATTCCCTGGAGAAAGGAATGGCAACCCACTCCAGTATTGATGCCTGGAGGATCCCATGGACAGAGGAGCCTGGTGGGCTACTGACCATGCAGTCACAGAAGAGTTGGATACTACTTGGCAACTAAACAACAACAACGTGTGGATTTTACCATGGTAAAAAAAAATGTGAAAAATCACTATTGCGTTAAAATAGTGTCTGTGTCAATTACTGAGTTTGTTGGCACCCCTTTACAGTTTGCACTGGCCTCACCATCCTCTCGAGCCTGGGGAGCACTGTGGGAGGAGCTGAGAGTCAGAGGGAAGGTTGGGGGGCAGGGATCAGAAGCTGAGGTTTGGCTGTTCTTCTTCAGATTAAGTGTAATTTTTCCATTTATCATTGGTTTGGGACCATTTTGTTTAACGATAAGAAGAACTGTATAAGTGAAGATATGTTTGGCTGCAAATCACAGAATTCAATGGCTTAAGCAAATAATGGTTTATTTTTGTCACACTCCAAAATATATATATAGTAACATAAAATCTTGGAGAAGGCAACGTCAACCCACTCCAGTACTCTTGTCTGGAAAATCCCATCGGCGGAGAAGCCTGGTAGGCCGAAGTCCGTGGGATCGCAAAGAGTCAGACACAACTGAGCGAATTCGCTTTCACTTTTCACTTTCATGCATTGGAGAAGGAAATGGCAACCCGCTCCAGTGTTCTTGCCTGGAGAATCCCAGGGACGGGGAAACCTGGTGGGCTGTTGTCTATGCGGTCACACAGAGTCGGACACGACTGAAGTGACTTAGCAGCAGCAACATAAAATCTACCATCTTAACCATTTTTGAACTAGACCATTAAGGTATGACCTAAATCAAATCCCTTATGACTATACAATGGAAGTGAGAAATAGATTTAAGGGACTAGATCTGATAGACAGAGAACCTGATGAACTACGGACAGAGGTTCGTGATATTGTACAGGAGACAGGGATCAAGACCATCTCCAAGAACAAACCCACAGCAAACATTATCCTCAATGGTGAAAAATTGAAAGCATTTCCTCTAAAGTCAGGAACAAGACAAGGGTGCCCACTTCCACCATTACTATTCAATATAGTTTTGGAAGTTTTGGCCACAGCAATCAGAGCAGAAAAAGAAATAAAAGGAATCCAAATTGGAAAAGAAGAAGTAAAACTCTCACTGTTTGCAGATGACATGATCCTCTACATAGAAAATCCTAAAGACTCCACCAGAAAATTACTAGAACTAATCAATGAATATAGTAAAGTTGCAGGATATAAAATCAACACACAGAAATCCCTTGCATTCCTATACACTAATAATGAGGAAATAGAAAGAGAAATTAAGGAAACAATTCCATTCACCATTACAATGAAAAGAATAAAATACTTAGGAATATATCTACCTAAAGAAACTGCTGCTGCTGCTGCTAAGTCACTTCAGTCGTGTCTGACTATGTGCTACCCCATAGACGGCAGCCCACCAGGCTCCCCCATCCCTGGGATTCTCCAGGCAAAAACAATGGAGTGGGTTGACATTTCCTTCTCCAACGCCTGAAAGTGAAAAGTGAAAGTGAAGTCGCTCGGTCGTGTCCGAATCTTTGCGACCCCATGGACTACAGCCTACCAGGCTCCTCTGTCCATGAAATTCTCCAGGCAAGAGTACTGGAGTGGGGTGTCATTGCCTTCTCCGACCTAAAGAAACTAAAGACCTTTATATCAGATCAGATCAGTTGCTCAGTCGTGTCCGACTCTTTGCGACCCCGTGAATTGCAGCACACCAGGCCTCCCTGTCCATCACCAACTCCCGGAGTTCACTCAGACACGTCCATCGAGTCAGTGATGCCATCTAGCCATCTCATCCTCTGTCGTCCCCTTCTCCTCCTGCCCCCAATCCCTCCCAGCATCAGAGTCTTTTTCAATGAGTTAACCCTTTGCATGAGGTGGCCAAAGTACTGGAGTTTCAGCTTTAGCATCATTCCTTCCAAAGAATACCCAGGGCTGATCTTCAGAATGGACTGGTTGGATCTCCTTGCAGTCCAAGGGACTCTCAAGAGTCTTCTCCAACACCACAGTTCAAAAGCATCAATTCTTCGGCGCTCAGTCCTCTTCACAGTCCAACTCTCACATCCATACATGACCACAGGAAAAACCATATCCTTGACTAGACGAAACTTTGTTGGCAAAGTAATGTCTCTGCTTTTGAATATGCTATCTAGGTTGGTCATAACTTACCTTCCAAGGAGTAAGAGTCTTTTAATTTCATGGCTGTAATCACCATCTGTAGTGATTTTGGAGCCCAGAAAAATAAAGTCTGACACTGTTTCCACTGTTTCCCCATCTATTTCCCATGAAGTGATGGGACCAGATGCTATGATCTTCGTTTTCTGAATGTTGAGCTTTGAGCCAAATTTTTCACTCTCCATTTTCACTTTCATCAAGAAGCTTTTGAGTTCCTCTTCACTTTCTGCCAGAAGTTCCCATTCACTTTCTGGTGTCATCTGCATATCTGAGGTTATTGATATTTCTCCTGGCAATCTTGATTCCAGTTTGTGCTTCTTCCAGTCCAGCATTTATCATGATGTACTCTGCATAGAAGTTAAATAAGCAGGGTGACAATATACAGCCTTGACGAACTCCTTTTCCTACTTGGAACCAGTCTGTTGTTCCATGTCCATTTTTAACTGTTGCTTCCTGACCTGCATACAAATTTCTCAAGGGGCAGATCAGGTGGTCTGGTATTCCCATCTCTTTCAGAATTTTCCACAGTTTATTGTGATCCACACAGTCAAAGGCTTTGGCATAGTCAATAAAGCAGAAATAGATGTTTTTCTGGAACTCTCTTGCTTTTTCCATGATCCAGCAGATGTTGGCAATTTGATCTCTGGTTCCTCTGCCTCTTCTAAAACCAGCTTGAACATCAGGAAGTTCACGGTTCACATATTGCTGAAGCCTGGCTTGGAGAATTTTGAGCATTACTTTACTAGCATGTGAGATGAGTGCAATTGTGCGGTAGTTTGAGCATTCTTTGGCATTGCCTTTCTTTGGGATTGGGATGAAAACTGACCTTTTCCAGTCCTGTGGCCACTGCTGAGTTTTCCAAATTTGCTGGCATATTGAATGCAGCACTTTCACAGCATCATCTTTCAGGATTTGGAATAGCTCAACTGGAATTCCATCACCTCCACTAGCTTTGTTCGTAGTGATGCTTTCTAAGGCCCACTTGACTTCACATTCCAGGATGTCTGGCTCTAGGTGAGTGATCACACCATCGTGATTATCTGGGTCGTGAAGATCTTTTTTGTACAGTTCTTCTGTGTATTCTTGCTATCTCTTCTTAATATCTTCTGCTTCTGTTAGGTCCATACCATTTCTGTCCTTTATCAAGCTCATCTTTGCATGAAATGTTCCTTTGGTATCTCTGATTTTCTTGAAGAGATCCCTAGTCTTTCCCATTCTGTTGTTTTCCTCTATTTCTTTGCATTGATTGCTGAAGAAGGCTTTCTTATCTCTTCTTGCTATTCTTTGGAACTCTGCATTCAGATGCTTATATCTTTCCTTTTCTCCTTTGCTTTTCACTTCTCTTCTTTTCACAGCTATTTGTAACGCCTCCCCAGACAGCCATTTTGCTTTTTCGCATTTCTTTTCCATGGGGATGGTCTTGATCCCTGTCTCCTGTACAATGTCACGAACCTCATTCCATAGTTCATCAGGCACTCTATCTATCAGATCTAGGTCCTTAAATCTATTTCTCACTTCCACTGTATAATCATAAGGGATTTGATTTAGGTCATACCTGAATGGTCTAGTGGTTTTCCCTACTTTCTTCAATTTAAGTCTGAATTTGGCAATAAGGAGTTCATGGTCTGAGCCACAGTCAGCTCCTGGTCTTGTTTTTGCTGACTGTGTAGAGCTTCTCCATCTTTGGCTGCAAAGAATAGAATCAATCTGATTTCAGTGTTGACCATCTGGTGATGTCCATGTATAGAGTCTTCTCTTGTGTTATTGGAAGAGGGTGTTTGTTATGACCAGTGCATTTTCTTGGCAAAACTCTATTAGTCTTTGCCCTGCTTCATTCCGTATTCCAAGGCCAAATTTGCCTGTTACTCCAGGTGTTTCTTGACTTCCTACTTTTGCATTCCAGTCCCCTATAATGAAAAGGACATCTTTGTTGGGTGTTAGTTCTAAAAGGTCTTGTAGGTCTTCATAGAACTGTTCAACTTCAGCTTCTTCAGCATTACTGGTTGGGGCATAGACTTGGATTACTGTGATATTGAATGGTTTGCCTTGGAAATGAACAGAGATCATTCTGTCGTTTTTGAGATTGCATCCAAGTACTGCATTTCAGACTCTTTTGTTGACCATGATGGCTACTCCATTTCTTCTGAGGGATTCCTGCCCGCAGTAGTAGATATAATGGTCACCTGAGTTAAATTCACCCATTCCAGTCCATTTCAGTTCGCTGATTCCTAGAATGTCAACATTCACTCTTGCCATCTCTTGTTTGACCACTTCCAATTTGCCTTGATTCATGGACCTGACATTCCAGGTTCCTATGCAATATTGCTCTTTACAGCATCGGACCTTGCTTCTATCACCAGTCACATCCACAGCTGGGTATTCTTTGCTTTGGCTCCATCCCTTCATTCTTTCTGGAGTTATTTCTCCACTGATCTCCAATAGCATATTGGGCACCTACTGACCTGAGGACTTTCTCTTTCAGTATCCTATCATTTTGCCTTTTCATACTGTTCATGGGGTTCTCAAGGCAAGAATACTGAAGTGGTTTGCCATTCCCTTCTCCAGTGGACAACATTCTGTCAAATCTCTCCACCATGACCCGCCCATCCTGGGTTGCCCCACGGGCATGGCTTAGTTTCATTGAGTTAGACAAGGCTGTGGTCCTAGTGTGATTAGATTGACTAGTTTTCTGTGAGTATGATTTCAGTGTGTCTGCCCTCTGATGCCCTCTTGCAACACTTACCATCTTACTTGGGTTTCTCTTACCTTGGACGTGGGGTATCTCTTCACAGCTGCTCCAGCAAAGCGCAGCCATTGCTCCTTACCTTGGACAAGGGGTATCTCCTCACTGCTGCCCTTCCTGACCTTCAATGTGGGATAGCTCCTCTAGGCCCTCCTGCGCCCTCACAGCCACGGCTCCTTGGACATGCGGTTGGTCCTCCTGGCCACCGCCCCTGGCCTTGGTCGTGCAGTTGCTCCTCCCCACCGCCACCCTTGGCCTCGGGCTTAGTGGCGTGGGGTAGCTCCTCCCGCCCGTCACCCCTGGCCTCGGGCTTGGGGCATGGGGTATCTCCTCCCAGCCACCGCCCCTGACCTCGGACGCGGGGTAACTCCTCTCGTTGCGGCCCCTGGCCTCGGGCATGGGTTGCTCCTCCAAGCCACCGCCCCTGGCCTTGGGCGTGGGGGCATGGGGTAGCTCCTCCTGGCTGCCGCCCCTGACCTCGGACTGGGTATCTCCTCTCAGCCGCCCCCCCTGACTTTGGATGTGGGGTAGCTCCTCTCGGCCGTTCCTGTGCCATCGCAGTCTGGTACTCTCCGCCACTGCCCCTGACCTCAGACGTGGGGTAATTCCTCTTGGCCGCCGCCCTTAGGGCATGGGGTCCTTCCGGCTTCTGCCCCTGACCTCAGACGTGGGGTGGCTCCTCTCGCTTGGGCTATGGCGCGCCCATCGCAGCCGCCTGTGCTATAAGACCTATATATAGAAAACTATAAAACACTGGTGAAAGAAATCAAAGATTACACTAATAGATAGATAAATATACCATGTTCATGGATTGGAAGAATCAGTATAGTGAAAATGAGTATACTACCCAAAGCAATCTATAGATTCAATGTAATCCCTATCAAGCTACCAACGGTATTCTTCACAGAGCTAGAACAAATAATTTCACAATTTGTATGGAAATACAAAAAACCTCGAATAGCCAAAGCGATCTTGAGAAAGAAAAATGGAACTGGAGGAATCAACCTACCTGACTTCAGGCTCTACTACAAAGCCACAGTTATCAAGACAGTATGGTACTGGTACAAAGACAGAAATATAGATCAGTGGAACAAAATAGAAAGCCCAGAGATAAATCCACGCACATATGAACACCTTACCTTTGACAAAGGAGGCAAGAATATACAATGGATTAAAGACAATCTCTTTAACAAGTGGTGCCGGGAAAACTGGTCAACCACCTGTAAAATAATGAAACTAGAACACTTTCTAACACCATACACAAAAATAAACTCAAAATGGATTAAAGATCTCAACGTACGACCAGAAACTATAAAACTCCTAGAGGAGAACGTAGGCAAAACACTCTCCGACATATATCACAGCAGGATCCTCTATGACCCACCTCCCAGAATATTGGAAATAAAAACAAAAATAAACAAATGGGACCTAATTAAACTTAAAAGCTTCTGCACAACAAAGGAAACTATTAGCAAGGTGACAAGACAGCCTTCAGAATGGGAGAAAATAATAGCAAATGAAGCAACTGACAAACAACTAATCTCAAAAATATACAAGCAGCTCCTGCAGCTCAATTCCAGAAAAATAAATGACCCAATCAAAAAATGGGCCAAAGAACCAAATAGACATTTCTCCAAAGAAGACATACAGATAGCTAACAAACACATGAAAAGATGCTCAACATCACTCATTATCAGAGAAATGCAAATCAAAACCACTATGAGGTACCATTTCACACCAGTCAGAATGGCTGCGATCCAAAAGTCTACAAGCAATAAATGCTGGAGAGGGTGTGGAGAAAAGGGAACCCTCTTACACTGTTGGTGGGAATGCAAACTAGTACAGCCACTATGGAGAACAGTGTGGAATTCCTTAAAAAACTGGAAATAGAACTACCTTATGACCCAGCAATCCCATTGCTGGGCATACACACCGAGGAAACCAGAAGGGAAAGAGACACGTGTACCCCAATGTTCATCGCAGCACTGTTTATAATAGCCAGGACATGGAAGCAACCTAGATGTCCATCAGCAGATGAATGGATAAGAAAGCTGTGGTACATATACACAATGGAGTATTACTCAGCCATTAAAAAGAATACATTTGAATCAGTTCTAATGAGGTGGATGAAACTGAAGCCTATTATACAGAGTGAAGTAAGCCAGAAAGAAAAACACCAATACAGTATACTAACGAATATATATGGAATTTAGAAAGATGTGATGATAACCTTGTATGCGAGACAGCAGAGGAGACATTGATGTATAGAACAGTCTTTTGGACTCTGTGGGAGAGGGAGAGGGTGGGATGATTTGGGAGAATGGCATTGAAACACGTATAAATCATATATGAAACGAGTCGCCAGTCCAGGTTCGATGCCCGATGCTGGAAGCTTGGGGTTGGTGCACTGGGACAACCCAGAGGGATGGTATGGGGAGGGAGGAGGGAGGAGGGTTTAGGATGGGGAACACGTGTATACCTGTGGCGGATTCATTTTGATGTATGGCAAAACCAATACAATATTGTAAAGTTAAAAAATAAAATAAAATATATTCATAAAAAAAATTTTAAAAAGAAAGGCAAAAAAGCAAAATGGCTGTCTGAGAAGGCCTTACAAATAGCTGTGAAAAGAAGAGAAGCAAAAAGCAAAGGAGAAAAGGAAAGATATATCCATTTGAATGCAGAGTTCCAAAGAATAGCAAGGAGAGAGAAGAAAGCCTTCCTCAGCGATCAGTGCAAAGAAATAGAGGAAAACAATAGAATGGGACAGACTGGAGATCTCTTCAAGAAAATTAGAGATACCAAGGGAACATTTCATGCAAGGATGGGCTCAATAAAGGATAGAAATGGTAAGGACCTAACAGAAGCAGAAAATATTAAGAAGAGGTGGCAAGAATACACAGAAGAACTGTACAAAAAAGATCTTCACAATCCAAATAATCACGAAGATGTGATCACTCACACTCACCTAGAGCCGGACATCCTGGAATGTGAAGTCAGGTGGGCCTTAGGAAGCATCACTACAAACAAAGCTAGTGGAGGTGATGGAATTCCAGTTGAACTATTTTAAACCCTAAAAGATGATGCTGTGAAAGTGCTGCACTCAATATGTCAGCAAATTTGGAAAATTCAGCAGTGGCCACAGGACTGGAAAAGGTCAGTTTTCATCCCAATCCCAAAGAAAGGCAATACCAAAGAATGCTCAAACTACCACACAATTGCACTCATCTCACATGCTAGTAAAGTAATGCTCAAAATTCTCCAAGCCAGGCTTCAGCAATACGTGAACCATGAACTTCCAGATGTTCAAGCTGGTTTTAGAAGAGGCAGAAAACCAGAGATCAAATTGCCAACATCTGCTGGATCATGGAAAAAGCAAGAGAGTTCCAGAAAAACATCTATTTCTGCTTTATTGACTATGCCAAAGCCTTTGACTGTGTGGATCACAATAAACTGTGGAAAATTCTGAAAGAGATGGGAATACCAGACCACCTGATCTGCCTCTTGAGAAACCTGTATACAGGCCAGGAAGCAACAGTTAGAAATGGACATGGAACAACAGACTGGTTCCAAATAGGAAAAGGAGTACATCAAGGCTGTATATTGTCACCCTGCTTATTTAACTTCTATGCAGAGTACATCATGAGAAACACTGGGCTGGAGGAAGCAGAAGCTGGAATCAAGATTGCCAGGAGAAATATCAATAACCTCAGATATGCAGATGACACCACCCTTATGACAGAAAATGAAGAAGAACTAAAGAGCCTCTTGATGAAAGTGAAAGAGAAGACTGAAAAAGTTGGCTTAAAGCTCAACATTCAAAAAACTAAGATCATGGCATCCGGTCCCATCATTTCATGGCAAATAGATGGGGGAACAGTGGAAACAGTGGCTAACTTTATTTTTCTGGGCTCCAAAATCACTGCGGATGGTGATTGCAGCCATGAAATTAAAAGACTCTTACTCCTTGGAAGGAAAGTTATGACCAACCTAGATAGCATATTCAAAAGCAGAGACATTACTTTGCCAACAAAGGTCTGTCTAGTCAAGGCTATGGTTTTTCCAGTAGTCATGTACGGATGTGAGAGTTGGACGCCGGAGAATTGATGTTTTTGAACTGTGGTGCTGGAGAAGACTCTTGAGAGTCCCTAGGACTGCAAGGAGATCCAACCAGTCCATCCTAAAGGAGAGCAGTCCTGGGTGTTCATTGGAGGGACTGATGGTGAAGCTGAAACTCCAATACTTTGGCCACCTGATGCGGAGAGCTGACTCATTTGAAAAGACCCTCATGCTGGGAAAGATTGAGGACAGGAGGAAAAGGGGACGACTGAGGATAAGATGGCTGGATGGCATCACTGACACAATGGACATGGTTTGGGTGGACTCCGGGAGTTGGTGCTGGACAGGGAGACCTGGCGTGCTGCAGTTCATGGGGTTGCAGAGTCGGACACGACTGAGTGACTGAACTGAACTGA
Source organism: Bos taurus (assembly GCF_002263795.3). NCBI lineage: Eukaryota > Metazoa > Chordata > Mammalia > Artiodactyla > Bovidae > Bos > Bos taurus. The sequence goes on from NC_037333.1 coordinate 96,925,350, forward strand.
AATTAACCATGTTTAAGTGCATGGTTTAGTGGCATCAAATACATTCATAATATTATACAACCATCACCAGCGCCCATGTATGAAACTCTTCTCATCTTTCCAAACTGAAGCTCTATACCCATGAAACACTAACTCCCCAATCCTCTCACCCCCAGCCTCTGGTGGCCACCATTCTACTTCATGTCTCTATGATTTTGACTGCTGTAAGTGTTTTATGCAAGTGAATCATACAGTATGTCTTTTTGTGACTTCACCTCAAGGTTCATCCATGTTGTAACATGCGTCAGAATTACCTTCCTTTTAAAGGCTTGATCATTTTAATGCAACAGCTTAAAAAATCAAACTGAGAGGATCCATATTACTGATTCCTTTTTCTTTTGTTTCAGGCTCCAGCATGACTCAGCACCGACTAATCTTGTCTTTATTTACAACCTTGGTACTTTTATTCATCAGGTATATTTTTGTGTCCATTTTTACTTTCTTCACATTAACATATTATTCAACTTGATTAATGAATTTTTTGGCACCCACCCCCATACACTTTGTGCCTGAGGTAAAAGCCTTGTGCACCACACCCTACTCCCAGGCCTGGAACTCCCCTGCAAACACATGAACATAACGTCAAGTGGTGCTCCTACTGAACATGGCTTTTTATTCTGAGGCTTTCACTACCCTCCCAGGGCTGTTCTTCTTTGAGGGTAACTCCTAGAGATAGTAAACAACTCACCTCTCCAGCAAGTCTTTCCTATGCGAACCAACCAATTGAAGCCCATCCCAACCACTTCACTCAGGTCACTAGCTCCTGCCCTAACCACCTAGGGGCAGGTACCAGACCATAAGACACAGCCCTTCTTCCCAAGAGTCCACAGGAACTACTCACACTCTCCAATCCCAGGGGACTTCCCGGGTGGTCCCGTGGCTAAGGCTCCGAGCTCTCAATCCGGAGGGTGCAGGTTTGATCCCTGGTTGGGAACTGTGATCCCACATGCCTCGGGACAACTAAGCCCACACGAGACAATTAGAGAAAGCCCACACACAGCAACGAAGACCTATCAGAGCCAAAATCAAAAAAAAAAAAAAAAAACAAAGAAAACTAGCCAATCCTAAGCCTGCTTATCCTGCCTCACCTATACCATTGCCTGGAAACCACTATAAAGACTTTTGCCTAACATATTTAAAATGGAAAACCAACAAGGACCAACTATATAGCACCTGGAACTCTGTTCAATGTTATGTGGCAGCCTGGATGGGATGGGAATTTGGGGGAGAATGGATACATATATGTGTATGGCTGAATCCTTTTGCTGTTCACCTGAAACTATCACAACATTGTTAATCAGCTAAACCCCAATATAAAATTTAAAAAAAAGAAAAGACTTTCCCTCCAAGTCCTGACTGGCCCCAATGTTTCACTATGCGGGCAAGGCATGGCATGCCCTGCCCCTGCTCAGGAAACTATGGGTAACAAATCACCTTTTCAGTGGCACTCACTTCCCGATCCTCATTATACTTGAACAATAATAAAGGCTGCATTCTGAAACAGTGCTCACGGAAGGTGGCTGGGAGTAATGAAGGGTGCTGTTTTATTTAGGTGGTGTGCGAAGACATCTCTGAAGAAACCTCAAATGGTTTCTTTTGAGCAGAAACCAGAAGGCAGGGAAGAGGAATGTCTGGAGAAAGGAAAATACTCTACTTCCTGACTAGATAATTTGCTCATTTCAGAACCACCTCTCCTTTCTCTCATGATTTTCACACCGTTTGCTTTCATTTTTCTCTTGCTTTTGTGACCATGCTGTCAAAGGTCTCTGTGTCAGTCATGTTTTGGGCACTGATTCCTTGCCTCAGGCAGTTCCAAACACTTACCCAGCCTTCCTGCGGACTACCACACAGACACTAAAATGTATCCTTATGTCTAAAACGAAATGCATTATCTTTTCCTCAACTCCCCAAACATGAGAACCTTCAATACTTTTCTACCTGGATTATAAAAGTGTCACAACAGGTCTTTTCTCTCCAGTCCCTCCTGCAGCCAGTTTGTGCTCTAGAGCATTGCCAGAGACTCAACACAGACTTCCTGCCTAATAAAATCTCCATGGCTTCTCATGGTCTACAACATAAAGTCCAAAGTTCTGAGCCCCAACCTCTCATTCCAGCTTCATTTCCAGTGATACCTCCCACCATCTCAAGCCTCTGCCCCACCAGGTTAACAACTGGTCAAAAGCGCATTTACCTCTTTGACTCCATTCATCTCCAAGTCCAGTGCAGCCATGGACTCTGATAACAATTCCCCAAATATTCTAGAATATTCTGATTACAAAATAAAGACACATTTGTTCTAGAAAATTTAGAAAATAAGGAAAAACCTAATGAATAAAATTGAAATCACTGCCTATAATCCTACCACCCATTCTATTCATTTATAAGAATTAACTGAATATCTACTATGAGCAAAGAATAAGATAAAGCAGGATACTGAGGAAGCAGGGACTCTTAAAGATGTTTGAATGAAACAGGGAGAGAGGAGGAGAGGCTTTTCATATGCGGTCCCCTGTGTTTGAAATGTCCTTCATCCCTTTATCACTTGGCAAACTTCTCTTACCCTTAAAGACCAAGTCAAGCCTCTCTTCCATGATGCAGCTTTGCTGATTTTCCCCAGGTTGAGCTAAATACCACTTGATTTTTTTTTGTCACTGTACCTTGTATATTCATCTATCTTAGCCCCTATCACATACGATCAAAGGGTTCTGACTATGTGTATACCGGCTCCTCTTCTAGTCTATGGGCCTTCAAGGCTCATAACCATGGTGACCAATTCAGACCTGACACATGACAGGCCCTGAGAAAACAAATGCAACTGAGTTGTGTTTCCTAGGACTTCCCTCAAGTCAGAAAAACACAAGTGGTTTCAGTAACTGCAACTCCATTTGACAAAAGGTTTGTATATCCTTCCGAACACTTCTCTTTATCCTAAAGCATCCCCCCAGGTCAGGTTTTAAATGCAATAACATATATAACTCATTTTAATGGGACATGTTATACAATAGGCAAGTTCTACTAGATAACAAATCAAATGGGAAGGGCCGTTTGGTACATTTTGTACTCCTATCAAGTCTGCAAACATTATTTAGCCTGTCCTTCTTGCTAAACTCTCTGCCAGTTTCAAAGCATTTAAAATAATCAATTAGCTAATCCTTGCAACACCTCTCTGGGCTTAGCCAGTGCTCTCAGAACATTTTAGAGATATTGCTTAAAGAGGGTAGAAACAAAAAACGGCCATCCTGTAAAGCATGGGATTACCCAGTGATGCCTGGCTCCTGTGCAGAAAAGCAGCCTGTGCTTAGGGTTAACACATAAGCAAAAGACTTGCACTTCACCAGGGACCCCCATGTTTAGCACTTACCTCTGAAGAAAAATCATGTGAAAATTCCACAGACTTGAAGGAAGATTAGCAGAGCAGTCAGGACCCTCTGTGGGAAGCAAACCACCATTTAGATAAGCTGGAGTTCGTGGGGCACGAGGGAGGAAGCAGTCCACGTAATTTGAATCACAAAGATAAACAGCATAAGGTGAAGAGGAATGAAAAATGACTAATGTGTAATTGTTCACACCTTATCTGTGAGGAAATGAAGCAGTATAAGTTGAGGGAAAACCAAAATATTATATATAATGCTATTACATAAAATACTATTATATGTTATTATATATTATGGCATAATATATAGTACTGTATATTACTCTAATGTTACTGCATATAATTATATATAATAGTTGATATTTTTGAGGATTCATACATATTCTTATAACAATTCTGTGAAGTAGATAATATCATCCTCACTTTAAATTAGAGAAGACTGGGACTTCCCTGGTAGTTCAGTGGCTAAGCCTCCACTCTTCCAGTGCAGGGGGCCTGGGTTCAATCCCTGGTCAGGGAACTAGATCCCCCATGCCACAACTAAGACCCAGCACAGCCCAAATAAATTAAGTAAATACATTAGAGGAAACTAAGTCTTAGAGTGGTTAGATAATCTCTTCTCTGAGTTAACAAGTGATGGGGGATGTGTTCAAGCCTTGCTCTGTCTAATGCCGCCAGGAAGACAACCATTACACCACACTACCTGCCGGTAATATAAGCACTCATTGAATTATTCTATCCACCAGGGCTCCAGCATAAAAACAGATGACACATTCCAGCTTAATACCACAAGGAAACTTTCATAAGGCTCTTGTCCACAATGGGGCATGCAGGGGACAGTGAACCCCAAGGGACAATGCAGAGTTGGTATCAGTGGTCCCTGTTAGCACCCGTAAGCCTGAAGGGGTAATGTGGCTTTGGAATTTGGAAACACAGAGGCTGTGTGGGGAGGGACATTTTAGAGAAAGTATAAGACAGTCAGAATAAACCCATTCAAAGAGACAGGAAGGGTGATGAACACACAGGACTCAGCCTCCTTTCCCCCTCATACCTGCCAAGGCTCCCACTGGCCGAGCCAACTTTGAGCTAGAGAGTAAGGTATGGTGATGAAGATATCCAACTCCCAGGGCACAGAACAAAGTGGAGAAGTGAACCTTAAAAAAAGAAACAGATGGGCCAAACATGGATTTAAATGAGGATCATGGTGTCATGAGATTTCTCCGGGGTCAGTACATGAAATGCAAAGGACGATATATTAGTCCTAAGGATGAGGTTAGGGATTAGAGGTAGATAAAGTTTGGCTTCAAACATAATAATAAAGCACATTTGGTAAGACTGTTAAAAATAATATTTTATCCTTAAATTTTTACCTTCTGATTGCTTAGTCACTTAGTTGTGTCCAACTCTTTTCGACTCCATGGACTGTAGCCTGTCAGGACCCTCTGTCCATGGGGATTCTCCAGGCAAGAATACTGAAGTGGGTAGCCATGCCCTCCTCCAGGGGATCTTCCTAGCCCAGGGATCGAACCCAGGTCTCCCACATTGCAGACGGATTCTTTACTGTCTGAACCAGGGAAGCCCCTGGTTAATTAAGAATAATCAAAATATGACTGTAAGTGTGCTTGGTTTTTTCTCTGCTTGACCTGATGGCTCAATGAGAGAAAGAAAAGGCAAAGGGTTGAACTAAACTATCCAGGGAAAAAAACTGAGCTGAAAAAGCAGCAATTTCTGCCAATCCTCTCGCCCCATATTTCCTAGAGGATAGCAAGCTCATGAGCTAAACTGTTCCCTTTTGGAGATGAGCAAAGGCATGAGAACTGAAGATGAGAGAAAAACAACAGATAGAAACAGCCACAAATGAACAGAATAGGAGTCGTTTTACCAGAATATCAGCCAAGGGAGCTGTACGTTTGTTGAATTCAGCCAACAGGCACCATATATTGAATAAATACTGATATCTATAAAATCTTCTTTCAAGTTTCCGTCTACTGAATTTGTCTGTAAGGACAAATAACTCCACCATTAAACACTAAACGGACATTGAAACAAAAGCCTATTATAAAATAATATTTGCTGCTGCTGCTAAGTTGCTTCAGTCATGTCCGACTCTGTGCGACCCCATAGACGGCAGCCCATCAGGCTCCCCCGTCCCTGGGATTCTCCAGGCAAGAACACTGGAGTGGGTTGCCATTTCCTTCTCCAATGCATGAAAGTGAAAAGTGAAAGTGAAGTCGCTCAGTCGTGTCCGACTCTTAGCGACCCCATGGACTGCAGCCTACCAGGCTCCTCCGTCCATGGGATTTTCCAGGCAAGAGTACTGGAGTGGGGTGCCATCATCTTCTCTGAAAATAATATTTAAAGTGAAATTAAACACAGACATCAACACCAGCCCATTATTCCTTCAAAGACAACACTGGATATTCAGAGGTAAAGGGTCTTTTGTTGCTGTTTTTTAGTCTCTAAGTCGTGTCAGACTCTTTGCGACCCCATGGACTGTAGTCTGCAAGGCTCCTTTATCCATGGGATTTCCCAGGCAAGAATACTGACATGGGTTGCCATGCCCCACTCCAGGGGATCTTCCCGACCCAGGAATCAAAACGTTGCTGCCTTGGAAAAAATTATACTACCTGCCTAGGGAGCAGAACTATATTTAAAGGCAAAGACGGGAAAGTGTGCTACACTCTACATGCTTATTTGATCAATGACTACATCAAAACTAAAGCCAGGCAGTTGATTACCATGGATTCCCCTCATGATGTACTTCCTGATCCAAAGGATGACTCACCTATGGTAGAGCTTCTGCACCATCACCATACATATCTGTTAGTCATGTCAGGAACAGAGCTGGCTGAATTATCAAACAGTGATGCCTGGAGTCCTCTGATTCATCGCCATAAGGAGAAAGACCCACACCCCACCCAAACCTTATTCATGGACTTGCCTCACAGGGTGCTGCAGTCCGCAACTAAGGTGTAATTGCTGAGACAGACATCTCAGATTATCAGAGCTCCCGGGGAAAGAGTAGCTATTCTGGTCCAAATTCCTCACTTTACAGGTGAAAGGAAGCAGAGGCCCAAAGGACGAAGGTGGAAGACACTCATTTCACACCAAGAGGAAACTTGTCATTTTTTTGCCCTGTTTTGGCAAAGCTTTAAATCATCCAAGTGAAAACATTTCATTTAGCACAATGGCAGTAGTAAATAAAGTAACTTAAATGATCACTCAAAAAAGTAATCACACTTTTTCATATACTTATGTATAAAGGAGGAACTGTCATCATGCATGAAAGGGGGCAGGAGCTGAGCTAGAAAGGGGAATAAGAGGGAGGAGCCAAGATGGCGGAGGAGTAGGACGGGGAGAACACTTTCTCCCCCACAAATTCATCAAAAGAGCATTTAAACGTCGAGTAAATTCCACAAAACAACTTCTGAATGCCGGCAGAGGACATCAGGCACCCAGAAAAGCAATCCAACTCTTCGAAAGGAGCGCAACTGAACAAAGAGAAGAAATACAGCTCCACCCATCAGAACACCGGCACAAGCTTCCCTAACCAGGAAACCTTGACAAGCCACCTGTACAAACCCACACACAGCGAGGAAAATCCACAATAAAGAGAACTCCACAAACTGCCAGAATACAGAAAGGACACCCCAAACTCAGCAATTTAAACAAGATGAAGAGACAGAGGAATAGCCAGCAGATAAAGGAACAGGATAAATGCCCACCAAACCAAACAAAAGAGGAAGAGATAGGGAATCTATCTGATAAAGAATTCCGAATAATGATAGTGAAATTGATCCAAAATCTTGAAATTAAAATGGAATCACAGATAAATAGCTTGGAGACAAGGATTGAGAAGATGCAAGAAAGGTTTAACAAGGACCTAGAAGAAATAAAAAAGAGTCAATATATAATGAATAATGCAATAAATGAAATTAAAAACACTCTGGAGGCAACAAATAGTAGAATAACAGAGGCAGAAGATAGGATTAGTGAATTAGAAGATAGAATGGTAGAAATAAATGAATCAGAGAGAATAAAAGAAAAACGAATTAAAAGAAATGAGGACAATCTCAGAGACCTCCAGGACAATATTAAATGCTACAACATTCGAATCATAGGGGTTCCAGAAGAAGAAGACAAAAAGAAAGACCATGAGAAAATACTTGAGGAGATAATAGTTGAAAACTTCCCTAAACTGGGGAAGGAAATAATCACCCAAGTCCAAGAAACCCAGAGAATCCCAAACAGGATAAACCCAAGGCGAAACACCCCAAGACACATATTAATCAAATTAAGAAAGATCAAACACAAAGAACAAATATTAAAAGCAGCAAGGGAAAAACAACAAATAACACACAAGGGAATTCCCATAAGGATAACAGCTGATCTTTCAATAGAAACTCTTCAAGCCAGGACGGAATGGCAAGACATACTTAAAATGATGAAAGAAAATAACCTACAGCCCAGATTATTGTACCCAGCAAGGATTTCATTCAAGTATGAAGGAGAAATCAAAAGCTTCTCAGACAAGCAAAAGCTGAGAGAATTCTGCACCACCAAACCAGCTCTCCAACAAATACTAACGGATATTCTCTAGACAGGAAACACAAAAATGGTGTATAAATTCGAACCCCAAACAATAAAGTAAATGGCAACGGGATCATACTTATCAGTAATTACCTTAAACATAAATGGGTTGAATGCCCCAACCAAAAGACAAAGACTGGCTGAATGGATACAAAAACAAGACCCCTACATATGTTGTCTACAGGAGACCCACCTCAAAACAGGGGACACATACAGACTGAAAGTGAAGGGCTGGAAAAAGATTTTCCATGCAAATAGGGACCAAAAGAAAGCAGGAGTAGCAATACTCATATCAGATAAAATAGACTTTAAAACAAAGGCTGTGAAAAGAGACAAAGAAGGTCACTACATAATGATCAAAGGATCAATCCAAGAAGAAGATATAACAATTATAAATATATATGCACCCAACACAGGAGCACCGCAGTATGTAAGACAAATGCTAACAAGTATGAAAGGAGAAATTAACAATAACACAATAATAGTGGGAGACTTTAATACCCCACTCACACCTATGGATAGATCAACTAAACAGAAAATTAACAAGGAAACACAAACTTTAAACGATACAATAGACCAGCTAGACCTAATTGATATCTATAGGACATTTCTTCCCGAAACAATGAACTTCACCTTTTTCTCAAGCGCACATGGAACCTTCTCCAGGATAGATCACATCCTGGGCCATAAAGCTAGCCTTGGTAAATTCAAAAAAATAGAAATCATTCCAAGCATCTTTTCTGACCACAATGCAGTAAGATTAGATCTCAATTACAGGAGAAAAACTATTAAAAATTCCAACATATGGAGGATGAACAATACCCTGCTGAATAACCAACAAATCACAGAAGAAATCAAAAAAGAAATCAAAATTTGCATAGAAACGAATGAAAATGAAAACACAACAACCCAAAACCTGTGGGACACAGTAAAAGCAGTCCTAAGGGGAAAGTTCATAGCAATACAGGCACACCTCAAGAAACAAGAAAAAAGTCAAATAAATAACCTAACTCTACACCTAAAGCAACTAGAAAAGGAAGAAATGAAGAACCCCAGGGTTAGTAGAAGGAAAGAAATCTTAAAAATTAGAGCAGAAATAAATGCAAAAGAAACAAAAGAGACCATAGCAAAAATCAACAAAGCCAAAAGCTGGTTCTTTGAAAGGATAAATAAAATTGATAAACCATTAGCCAGACTCATCAAGAAACAAAGGGAGAAAAATCAAATTAATAAAATTAGAAACGAAAATGGAGAGATCACAACAGACAACACAGAAATACAAAGGATCATAAGAGACTATTATCAACAATTATATGCCAATAAAATGGACAACGAGGAAGAAATGGACAAATTCTTAGAAAAGTACAACTTTCCAAAACTGGACCAGGAAGAAATAGAAAACCTTAACAGACCCATCACAAGCACGGAAATTGAAACTGTAATCAAAAATCTTCCAGCAAACAAAAGCCCAGGTCCAGACGGCTTCACAGCTGAATTCTACCAAAAATTTAGAGAAGAGCTAACACCTATCCTGCTCAAACTCTTCCAGAAAATTGCAGAGGAAGGTAAACTTCCAAACTCATTCTATGAGGCCACCATCACCCTAATACCAAAACCTGACAAAGATCCCACAAAAAAAGAAAACTACAGGCCAATATCACTGATGAACATAGATGCAAAAATCCTAAACAAAATTCTAGCAATCAGAATCCAACAACACATTAAAAAGATCATACACCATGACCAAGTGGGCTTTATCCCAGGGATGCAAGGATTCTTCAATATCCGCAAATCAATCAATGTAATACACCACATTAACAAATTGAAAAACAAAAACCATATGATTATCTCAATAGATGCAGAGAAAGCCTTTGACAAAATTCAACACCCATTTATGATAAAAACTCTCCAGAAAGCAGGAATAGAAGGAACATACCTCAACATAATAAAAGCTATATATGACAAACCCACAGCAAACATTATCCTCAATGGTGAAAAATTGAAAGCATTTCCTCTAAAGTCAGGAACAAGACAAGGGTGCCCACTTTCACCATTACTATTCAACATAGTTTTGGAAGTTTTGGCCACAGCAATCAGAGCAGAAAAAGAAATAAAAGGAATCCAAATTGGAAAAGAAGAAGTAAAACTCTCACTATTTGCAGATGACATGATCCTCTACATAGAAAACCCTAAAGACTCCACCAGAAAATTACTAGAACTAATCAATGATTATAGTAAAGTTGCAGGATATAAAATCAACACACAGAAATCCCTTGCATTCCTATACACTAATAATGAGAAAACAGAAAGAGAAATTAAGGAAACAATTCCATTCACCATTGCAACGAAAAGAATAAAATACTTAGGAATATATCTACCTAAAGAAACTAAAGACCTATATATAGAAAACTGTAAAACACTGGTGAAAGAAATCAAAGAGGACACTAATAGATGGAGAAATATACCATGTTCATGGATTGGAAGAATCAATATAGTGAAAATGAGTATACTACCCAAAGCAATTTACAGATTCAATGCAATCCCTATCAAGCTACCAACAGTATTCTTCACAGAGCTAGAACAAATAATTTCACAATTTGTATGGAAATACAAAAAACCTCGAATAGCCAAAGTGATCTTGAGAAAGAAAAATGGAACTGGAGGAATCAACCTACCTGACTTCAGGCTCTACTACAAAGCCACAGTCATCAAGACAGTATGGTACTGGCACAAAGACAGAAATATAGATCAATGGAACAAAATAGAAAGCCCAGAGATAAATCCACGCACATATGGACACCTTATCTTTGACAAAGGAGGCAAGAATATACAATGGATTAAAGACAATCTCTTTAACAAGTGGTGATGGGAAATCTGGTCAACCACTTGTAAAAGAATGAAACTAGAACACTTTCTAACACCATATACAAAAATAAACTCAAAATGGATTAAAGATCTCAACGTAAGACCAGAAACTATAAAACTCCTAGAGGAGAACATAAGCAAAACACTCTCTGACATACATCACAGCAGGATCCTCTATGACCCACCGCCCAGAATATTGGAAATAAAAGCAAAAATAAACAAATGGGACCTAATTAAACTTAAAAGCTTCTGCACATCAAAGGAAACTATTAGCAAGGTGAAAAGACAGCCTTCAGAATGGGAGAAAATAATAGCAAATGAAGCAACTGACAAACAACTAATCTCAAAAATATACAAGCAACTCCTACAGCTCAATTCTAGAAAAATAAATGACCCAATCAAAAAATGGGCCAAAGATCTAAATAGACATTTCTCCAAAGAAGACATACAGATGGCTAACAAACACATGAAAAGATGCTCAACATCACTCATTATCAGAGAAATGCAAATCAAAACCACTATGAGATACCATTTCACACCAGTCAGAATGGCTGCGATCCAAAAGTCTACAAATAATAAATGCTGGAGAGGGTGTGGAGAAAAGGGAACCCTCTTACACTGTTGGTGGGAATGCAAACTAGTACAGCCACTATGGAGAACAGTGTGGAGATTCCTTAAAAACCTGGAAATAGAACTGCCTTGTGATCCAGCAATCCCACTGCTGGGCATACACACTGAGGAAACCAGAAGGGAAAGAGACACGTGTACCCCAATGTTCATCGCCTGTTTATAATAGCCAGGACATGGAAACAACCTAGATGTCCATCAGCAGATGAATGGATAAGAAAGCAGTGGTACATATACACAATGGAGTATTACTCAGCCATTAAAAAGAATACATTTGAATCAGTCCTAATGAGGTGGATGAAACTGGAGCCTATTATACAGAGTGAAGTAAGCCAGAAGGACAAACACCAATACAGTGTACTAACGCATATACATGGAATTTAGAAAGATGGTAACGATAACCCTGTATACGAGACAGCAAAAGAGACACTGATGTATAGAACAGGCTTATGGACTCTGTGGGAGAGGGAGAGGGTGGGAAGATTTGGGAGAATGGCATTGAAACATGTGAAATGTCGTGTAGGAAACGAGATGCCAGTCCAGGTTCAATGCACGATGCTGGATGCTTGGGGCTGGTGCACTGGGATGACCCAGAGGGATGGTATGGGGAGGGAGGAGGGAGGAGGGTTCAGGATGAGGAACACATGTATAATTTTTTTTAATTAAAATTGAAAAAAATAAAAAAATAAAAATTAGAAGAAAAAAATTTTTAAAAAATTTAAAAATTTAAAAAAAAAAAGAAAGGGGAATAAGCATATGGCCAAAGGCAAATCTGAATGAATATATTATAGAAAGGAACAGATGGACAGCAGCTGAGTGCAAGGGCTTACATAGGTCCATCACAAATAAATGTCCACAACTTAACTTTAAAATCTTCAGTGTAGACAATGGGACCCAAGAAACTGTTAGCCAGTTTCAGCTTTACTCAAGGGGCAGCCGTTGTCCTAATAAGGACCCCACGATCAGGGGGTGGAAGACCACACACCAGAGGGACTGCAGCTACTTGAACTCCAGATGTTCATTTCTTGGTCCTTATCTGTGCTTTTCTCATGAGTATAAAGAATTTCAGAAATGGAATTCCTTTTGTGAAATCAGCAGGATCTTAGCACCATGGTTGTAGAAACAGGCTCTCTCTGGTGAAGAGTAAGTCCCCCACATGCAAACAACTTCCAATTGCATTCATAAGTCCAATTTGTTCAGAGATCCAACAAAGTTAGCCTGCTGCTGCTGCTGCTAAGTCACTTCAGTCATGACAGACTCTGTGCGACCCCATAGACGGCAGCCCACCAGGCTCCCCCGTCCCTGGGATTCTCCATGCAAGAACACTGGAGTGGGTTGCCATTTCCTTCTCCAATGCATGAAAGTGAAAAGTGAAAGTGAAGTCGCTCAGTCGTGTCCGACTCTTAGCGACCCCATGGACTGCAACACACCAGGCTCCTCCGTCCATGGGATTTTCCAGGCAAGAGTACTGGAGTGGGTTGCCATTGCCTTCTCCGAAAGTTAGCCTAGGTGCCCAATTAACAGGATCATTCTTGCTTAGCACTTCCAAGCAGTGCCAGTTACATCGATGCTGCTTTTACACTTGCTTCTGGACATCCTGGGCTTGCAATAAAGATATTGAACCAGCGTACTCTATACAAGTCCCATGCAGTGAAGTGCACAAAAGCACAACCACCTGTAGAGAATGCAGGCACATGACAATGTACGCCAGACACGTGAACTCACGTGACTAGACACACAAACGAACATTCACATCTTGGAAAGTTTGCAACTTGAAGGTTCACATGTTGGGGACTTACTGTATTCAAGATAATATGAAAGTGAAAGTGAAGTCACTCAGTCGTGTCTGACTCTTTGCGACCCCATGGACTGTGGCCTACCAGGCTCCTCCGTCTATGGGATTTTCCTGGCAAGAGTACTAGAGTGGGTTGCCATAATGTGGGTTAGTTAAAATATCTATCAGGGCTTCCCTGGTGGTCCAGTGGTTAAGATTTCACCTCCCAGTGGAGAGGGTGTGGGTTCCAGACCTGGTCAAGCAGCTAAGATCCTACAAGTCTCGGGCCCAAATAAAAAAGAAGCAGTTTATTATAATAGATTTGATAAAATACTTTTAAAAACGGCCTACATCAAAAAATCTTTTAAAAATAAACATTTTATAAATATGTATTCATAAATATCAATCAATAAGTAAATATCTGTCACATAAATATTTATAAATAAATAAAATATCTGTCACATTTCCCAGCCTTGATGAACAGAGTAAAGAATGGACTGAGGCCTGCATCCTGGATACTTAAAAGGGAGCTTTTCAATTACATGCTCCTGAGTAAACAGAAATGGAGATGGCCACTGAGGCGAGGAATAGACACTGACACTTCAGAACAGAGATGATGTGATGCTTTGCTTCTGAAAGTAGAAGTTTTTACTTTTGTAATCATTAATTTTTAAGATCTTAAAAGCATTTCTTTCAAACATAGACTGTACAGATGAACAACTGGTTACCCTAAAGCCTACATTGTACTAAAAAATACATAAATAAGGAGATCATATGCTTATCTAGGGCTTCCCAGGTGGCTGCTGCTGCTGCTGCTGCTAAGTCGCTTCAGTCGTGTCCAACTCTGTGCGACCCGATAGACGGCAGCCCATCAGGCTCCCCCGTCCCTGGGATTCTCCAGGCAAGAACACTGGAGTGGGTTGCCATTTCCTTCTCCAGTGCATGAAAGTGACAAATGAAAGTGAAGTCGTGTCCGACCCTCAGTGACCCCATGGCGTGCAGCCTTCCAGGCTGCTCTGCCCATGGGATTTTCCAGGCAAGAGTACTGGAGTGGGGTGCCATTAAAGAACCCACTTGCCAAAGCAGGAGACCTAAGAGACTCAGGCTCGATCCCTGGGTTGGGAAGATCCCCTGAAGGAGGACATGGCAACCCACTCCAGTATTCTTGCCTGGAGAATCCCATGGACAGAGGAGCCTGGAGGGCTATAGTCCATGGGGTCACAAAGAGTTGGACACAACTGAAGCAACTTAGCATGCACACATGATTATCTACTCCTACCTTCTACCTCACACAAAAATACACTATTCAAGCACAAACACTAGATCTCCCAATTTATGCTATGACTTTCACCAATGCATTTCACTGGATAATTTAACTTAAAATTTTACTGTCCAATTTTCATGTAGTAACACATTATAGCAATCTATTGATAAATACTTACCCTGCAGTGCTTCTAGATTAAATTTTTAAAACAAACCTCTCAAGACTTAACCATTTCCTTTTAAATAATGTTCAGGTTTTTGCAAAACCCCACTTTTAAGCATCTCCAACATGTGGGGTTCTGTCTCACACCTTACCCCGAATATCTTCACAAATTATTCTAGGATCAAATTACACGTCCACTTTTCATAGGATATGTTCATTTTTCATAAGATCCCCTGCTGACTGCTTTTCCAAACTCTATACTGAACAACGACGAAGAAGACATTACAAACTGACAGACAATAACACTGGCAACCGCTGGGGCTCCTGCAATATTAAATACTGAAGATGAAGCAGCCAGTTGCACAGACGCAACTGAGGTTTCTTTGCATAATCCTTTAATGAAATGAGACTGCTGAATTAGAAGAAGTTGGGCACCTCTGACCCAGATTCTCAAGTAAGGGTAGTTGCCCTCGATGTCTGTCAAGATTGTGCATTAGAGTGTATTCTTAATCAGCGAGCAATCAAAAC
This sequence comes from Bos taurus, assembly GCF_002263795.3. Lineage (NCBI taxonomy): Eukaryota > Metazoa > Chordata > Mammalia > Artiodactyla > Bovidae > Bos > Bos taurus. The sequence goes on from NC_037333.1 coordinate 96,940,572, forward strand.
AAATATTTCACTCCGCTTCATAAATCTATGCTGTGTGATTGCATCTGACACATCTTGGAGCACACAATCCCTTACAGTTCACTTCCTCCTGTTTCTACATGGAAGCTGCATTGACTTAAACAGGCCTCTCTCCTCTCTGCCCAGGACTAGAGAGACACGTGGGGGATTCAGAGGAACTGGTGAAGCAAGAATTCCTAAACTGTCACTGGAATAGGAATTATGATAATCCCTGCCTCACTAGAACCCAACTGCCAGAGCTAGTAGTGATGTCCCAAACGAGGCCCAGGAAGAAACTGACGTGGGGCTCTTTCAACAGGAAAAAAGAGCATCCGCATGTTGTTGTTTATTTCAACACTGTTTGTGGGAACAAAATCAAAAGAGGAAAACAGGAAACCACCTAGACCTCCATCAACAGGGAAATGCTTGAATAAATTACAGTCCATTCATTCACAGACTATTATGCAACCACAGAAGTGATATAACTTGGAGGTTCAAAGCATGGAGCGTGAAGTCAGGCTGCCTGGGTTTCTCACTCCACCATGTCCTAATCTATGTGAGTGACATTCACAAATGACTCAATGTTTCAAGGCTTCTATTTTCTCAAATGGCATAGGTTGATGATAACAGTACCTGCCTCACAGGGTTCACAAAAGGGATTTAATGAAGTATTAACAAGAGTGATTTGGACACTGGGGCTTCCCTGGTGGCTCAGACAGTAAAGAATCCACTTGCAATGCAGGAGACCTGGGTTCAGTCCCTGGGTTGGGAAGATCCCCTAGAGGAGGGCACGACAACCCACTCCAGTATTCTTGCCTGGAGAATCCCCATGGACAGAGCAGCCTGGCGGGCTACAGTCCATGGGGTCACAGAGTCAGACAGGACTGAAGTGACTTAAAATTCACGCCTTGGCAGAGTAATGCTCACGGGAGGATAATCCTTAAAAATGACCCTATTTATCTAAATATATTTTCCTAGGGACTTCCTGATGGTCCAGTGGCTAGGACTCCATGCTCCCAATGCAGGGGGCCCAGGTTCAATCCCTAGTCAGGGAACTGGGTCCCACATGCTGCAACTAGAGTTCACCTGCCATAACTGAAGATCCTGCGTGCCACAACTAAGACCCGACCCAGCCAAATAAATAAACAAATAGATGGATGTTGAAAACAAACATATATGTATTTGCCTAGAACATCTGTACAAGGATACACACCATTGGAAGGAGAGAGAGGAAGAAAGAATAATTTTTTTCTTTATATATGTTCATGTTGCTTAATTTATAATAATAAGCAGGAATTATGTAATTTGTTAAATCCAATAAAGTACCAAAAGTGTGCAGTAATATTGAAGCATGTGTTTGGATACATAAAGTCAGGAGACATCTAGCCTTGGGTAGAAACATGGAAACCAACACTGGGGTGGAGGAGAGGGCATGGCAGTGCGGCAGCCCAGACCTGACTTCTTAACTATTTATCTGTATAAGCTGGACCACAGACCCCTGGAGGACACTGGACTGTTGGTCATTAGCTGTGTCGGTGCCCACAGATGTTACATTAATGGATGGCTCCATCCCAAACAGCATCGATTTTACATGCGTCAGTGAAGACAGACTAAGTGAGACTTCAAAACAGACTGTAGAGACTTCAAAACAAAGGTTTCTTTCTCATTCACATAACATCTCCAGCATCGAGCAGTCACAGCTCCGTGCCAGGCTTCACGGGAAGTCCAAGCTGATAGAGCCCAGCCTTCACACAGAGCCCTACTGAGCTTTGGCAGAAGAAGAAAAAGAATGAAGAGCTACATGTTGGCTCTTAAAGCTTTGCCTAGAAATAACTCACCTTTTCTCTTCTGCTCACATTTTGTTTTCCAGAGAAAATCAATCACATGGGAGTGTATGAGTTCAAGGGGATGGAGACGAAGACGCATCATCCTGTATCGGGGGGACATCAATGTGCGTGAAAGGTTCTGTAGACAACTGCTTGTGTTTCTTCCTTATTCTGCGTTAGTCATACACCTCCCCTCTCTTCTTAAGAAGAGGTTGACAGTCCCTTCTCTGAACCCCTTGAGACTAAATGCATTTTAGGATCTGAATTTTTCATATGTTATGGTGTAACCATACTTTAGGTAATACACTAAACAGGATCTTGGCAGCAACTTGTATTAATACTTCTGCAGCAAAACACATAAATATCCACATTAAATGGGATAAATAAAGACTAGAAACAGTCACATTTCAGGGTAGACCTTGTATTTCTAATAAAATAAGTCTGCACTAAACTTATGGGGGAAAAAATAGGATTTTCAAAGCTTTTTGGAATTCATAATTGCAGGTAATGGTAGTGAACAAGTACAAACAAGAATTTTTTTAAAAAGTACTACCTAAAAAATTGTTGCTGTTCAGTCGCTAGGTGGTGTCTAACTCTTTGTGACTCCATGGACTGCAGCACACCAGGATTCCCTATCCTTCACCATCTCCTGGAGCTTGCTCAAACTTATGTCCATCAAGTCGGTGGTGCCATCCAACCATCTCTTCCTCTGTTGCCTCTTTCTCCTCCTACCCTCAATCTTTCCCAGCATCAGGGTCTTTTCCAATGAGTCACCTCTTCACATCAGGTGGCCAAAGTATTGGAGATTCCAATGAATATCCAGGGTTGATTTCCTTTAGGACTGACTATTTTGATCGCCTTGGTGTCCCAGGAACTCTCAGGAGTCTTCCCCAGCATTACAATTTGAAAGCATCAATTCTTCAGTGCTCTGCCTTCTTTATTGTCCAGCTCTCACATCTGTACATGAGTACTGGAAAAACTATAGCTGTGACTGTACACACCTTTGATGGCAAAGTGATGTCTCTGCTTTTTAATACACTGTCTAGGTTTGAAATAGCTTTCCTTCCAAGGAGCTTTAGAATAAATCTGCTTTAATGTCTTTTCCTCCCACAGAAAAGAAACACAAATCATACTTCTTGAGGAATTTAAAGAAAAACTATATACTTTGGCAGTTCCATGAGGCCTCCATCCTACTTCCTATCAGAGACATCCCAAATCTAAAGTAGCCAAAGAATGAAAATCAAACCCCTTGAATATGCTTCAGAGTTCTCTTTACTTTGACTTATGTTTATATCAAAGATATGACTTTATTTGAATTAATTCCAGGCAGGTAAAGCTCTAATATTTATTCACAAATTTTGACCTCATAAGTAACAGTATGCTAGGGAAATCATCTTGAAAAAATATTAAGAGAAGAAACCAAAAACAAAACTGAGGAAAAGGCGAATACCTCACACCAGCCCTCGTCTTCAGGCAATCCACAATAAAGGAGATTAGCTGGCCTGCTCATAGCTCCAGAAAGAACATATAACAGGCACTATTCCAGGAGCTGGTGTGTGGAAAGGAGCAAAATTTATCATCAAAAGATCTAAGTCTGATTTTCAACTCTGACACTTACTTGCTGAATGAGACTTAGCAACATTCAGAGCATCAATTTCTTATATAGAAGACACGTTTAGTGACCCATCTTACCTATCCATCTACATCACAAGACTGCCAAGAGACTCAAAGAAGGAAACATGGGAAACGGAACCGCTACCATGCTGCTGGCCCCGTAGAGCTGTCCTAAGGTCAGATATGAGAATCCCTCTTCCAGCCGTCTTTCCTCCTCATGAACACACAGCAGAGACCAACTGAGAGTTCACTGGCCTCTTCCCATCTCAAAGTGTAGTCTGTTCTTTCAAAAATCTACATAAATGCCGCAGAGCAGCTGGGCCCGTGTGCCGCAACTACTGAAGCCCAGGCACCTAGGGCCCGTGCGCCACAATAAGAGAAGCCACTGCAGTGAGAAGCCCACGCACTGCAACGAAGAGTAGCCCCCGCTCATCACAACTAGAGAAAACCGCACGCAGCAAGGAAGATCCAGAGCAACAGATAATAAATTTTGAAATAAAAAAGAGTCAACCTGATTTTTAAAAAATCATGGCGTGGCATGGAAACATATACACTACCATATGTAAAATAGATAGCAAGTGGGAAGTTGCTGTATGACTCAGACTAGGGCTCAATAACAATCTAGAGGGGTAGGAAGAGGTGGGAGGGGGAAGGGAGGTCCAAGAGGCAGGGGACATATGTATACCTATGGCTGATTCATGTTGATGCATGGCAGAAACCAACACAATATTGTAAACTAATTATCCTCCAATTAAAAATAAATACATTTTTTAAAAAATCTATGTCAAAATATGTGCTTTTATCTAGAGTCTGGCTTCGTCTCAACTGTCCACATGCTTTATCTAGTTCCTTCTATTTAGGAAAAATAGAACAGTCTATGCAAAGTCTTCATAGTGATATCAGCCTCGGGAATTCATTTGACAAGCTGAAGTGACTACTAAGAAGGCAAGCCAAATCAGAGTTTAAAATACATAAGACAAAATGGCACTACCCTAGTTCAGCCTGGGCTTTCATTCAGATAAGACAAATATTCCAATCTGAGGAAACATAGAGGCAAGTAGTTGATTTAGTTAAGGCAGTAAGATCATAAGTGATTTTTCTTATTATTTTACAACAAACAACACTTGAGAAAAAAATGTGTCTTTACTGACTTCATTCTGGTTCCATAACATGTATCAAGAATTTTTGTGGAAGCAAGGGTGGCCAAGGATAAAAAAAGTGTTTCAGGGTCAGAAGTATTTTTCTTTCATGTGGACCATTTTTAAAGCCTTTATTGAATTTGTTATAATATTGCTTCTGTTTAACATCTTGGCTTTTGGGCACAGAGAATGTGGGATCCTAGCTCCCCAAACAGGGATTGAGCCTGCACTCCTTCATTGGAAAGCAAAGTCTTAACCACTGGACCACCAGGAAAGTCCCTGCAGTCAGGAGTATTAATTATAATGGCCTCTTGTAAATTTTAGATTCCAGAACTGTTCAGTTTAAGCTCCTGATTTGGAGAATCTGTTTGTCCGTCTTCTGTGCACAATTCAGTATCTTAGAAAATCAGTATCCTAGATCAGCAAAGCAATATTACCTGTTATTCCTAAAAGAGCTAAAAAAAAAATATGGGGAAAATTTCTTGATAACAGCAGGGACACCAGAAATTACTATGAACAGGAGAAAGAGAATCACAACTTTCATGTTCGTCATTCAAATAAATTTCTTTCCAAGTTCCCACTCCTACAATTTATACTTACTTTTTAAAAGTAGAAGTCTTTACACAGCTTCATTCAACATGTGGCTGGCATTTATTGAGCAACTGTAACAGGAAATAGAGAGCAAATCAACATAATGCCCGCCCATATATAGCTTAAGTCAAGGTTTAGATAAGTTCTAGGTTCCGGTGGAAACTGGACCCAGCGAGCCAGGAAGAGTCAGTACTAGAGGCCTGCTTTGTCAGGTGGGGATCTGATAGATACTAGAGGTACAAGATGCAGGTCAAGAGAATGAGGCTGCAAGAATCAGTCTTATAATCAGCGGTGCATCCCAGGGAATTCAGTTAAGGCTGGGAGGCACTGGTAGGTGCCACAGCTCTGGACAGATGAGGTCCTGAATCTGGAGGGTTAGAGATAAAAGCAAGAACCCAGAACCAATAGGAAAGACCATCAGATCCCCTGATTAGAGGCCTTTTACTCTCTGCCTTCCTTTATCCTCCCATCCAGCTAAGTTCGGGCATCCCTGCTGAGGCCACAAAAGTGTGTTACAAGCATGACAATCCTGAGTCTGCAGGAAGGTTCTAACCAGACAGGTGCAGGGGCAGAGCTGCTGGGCTCATTGAGGTCAGCATGGCAACATGTTCAAGTCCTCAAGGGCACCACCAACGTGTTACTTGGTAGTCAGATAGGAACATCCAGAGTCCAAACAAGCAGTCCAACAATGATGAATCTAGAGGGGAGGGGTACAAGAGATAAACAACCACTTTTAGAATCAGCAGTAAATCTTCACATACGCCCGGAAGCTCAAAGCTCGGGTAACCTGAAGACTTCTTGGAACAAATCCAGTATGTTTTTCCAAGACATCATGTGAGTGTATCACAGACAGTTATGCATCTATCAAATCGGTGGGGGTGGTGGTGCATCTTCAATGGCATACTGTATTAAGAATTATATTGATGTAGACAGAAAAATGGAGAAAGCAATGGCACCCCACTCCAGTACTCTTGCCTGGAAAATCCCATGGACAGAGGAGCCTGGTAGGCTGCAGTCCATGGGGTTGCTAGGAGTCGGACACGATTGAGCGACTTCACTTTCACTTTTCACTTTCATGCATTGGAGAAGGAAATGGCAACCCAATCCAATGTTCTTGCCTGGAGAATCCCAGGGATGGGGGAGCCTGGTGGGCTGCCGTCTCTGGGGTCACAGAGTCAGACACGACTGAAACGACTTAGCAGCAGCAGCAGACAGAAAATGGGGCTTCCCACGTGACACTAGTGGTAAAGAACCACCTGCCAATGCAGGAGACATAGAGACATGGGTTTGATCCCTGGGTGGGGAAGAACCCCTAGAGGAGGGCACGGCAAACCAACCACTCCAGTATTCTTGCCTGGAGAATCCCCATGGACAGAGGAGCCTGGCGGGCTGTAGTCCAAGGTTGCAAAGAGTCAGACATGACTGAAGCAATTAGCGCACACGCGCGCACACACACACACACACTCACACACACACACACACACTCACACACACAGACGGAAAGATATAGGGATGTCCTAAGTTATCAGGAGAGTGGCTCAAACCAGGAAAATATGTTTAAATATTTCTGCAATACCATCAAATGGTCTGAATGACATGAAGGGGTATCATAATATGAATTTGTATTCCATGCACCAAAATATGGCAGAACAGCCACCGGTGCATTTGGGCCCAAAGATTTCCTACTGATCTGCGTCCCTGCAGTGGCAGAAGAGCTGGCTAGATGAAGGCTCAGGAACTGTACAGAGCTGCAGATAAATTTGGCTGTGGTCTGGATGCAGTTCACAGCCTACAAAACAGACTGCTTCCCTGTGCAATTTTGTTCAAGGTCGGGATTACACTCTAAAAAAAACTTCCCAAGTGTGAGTCAGGCAGACAAATACAATTGCAATTAAGAGCCTCTGCCAGGGGCCCCTCCAGGGTCATGGACACTGTTCAAGCCACTGCTTTGTCATCTCAGCAGGGAAGGGTTCCCATGGCTACCTAGGCGCCCCTGCCCATCTTTGGGTCACAGGGTTTCCCATCTGTGTGACACGAATGGTATCATCGAACTGCTGATAGCACACCACATCTTCCAGCCAATGTGATCTGGAGCTCACATGATGTTCATCACTTTGGTCCATGCGAACCAGACATTAAGTATCCCTTTCATAACCCACAGTCACCAGGCTCTGTGTGTGGACTTCCTGCAGAAAACCCTGGTGGCCTTAAAGCAAATTGCAGAGTCCCAGCACCCACTCCCTGGCATCCTGCTCGTGTAGATCTGAGTGGGGAGGCCCAAGAATCCAGACTAAAGCAAGCACCTTAGGTTTTTCTAATGTAGGTCAAAGGCCTGTGTTGAGAGAAAGCACGAGTAAAAGAGGCTGAAATGACGGCCTGGCCTGTGAACATATTTTAAACTAAACACAGAATATAGCTCCTTCAAAGACACCGTAAATTCAACGGCATGAAAATTCTGCTGGGGTTTAATTCCAGCACTGGCAGTTTTACCGATAATACAGATGCCCTAAAATTCAGTATTAGTCTTTAGCTTGCAAACTATTCACAAGAAGCCATAAATACCTTATGCAAATTTTGATCCACCAGTGACCAAAGAAACTCAATATCTTATGCATCACTGACAGGGTCGAGGGAGACACTCCGCATCTCGCTGTATCACCCAACACTATATATCTCCCTATTTGGGTTCATAGCCCAGCATCTTGAACTTGTACTCTATTTCAGCGGCAATAATGTGACTTGATTTATGCACCAAGGCATCATGCCTCACACAATGCGAGTGCTTGATTTACAATTGATTTTAAGGCTCGTGCTGCCCAACTTAATGAACGAACCACTTTTACTTGTCATCTCTTTAATTTCAACCCTCTTCTTGAGCCCAAATTTATTTTGCACTTCTCCAGATTTTTCTCTGCCTTTCTTTCTCTATGCCACTATTAGTAAATGGTTCTTTGGGACATAAAATGTAACATGTCTGCCAAAACTGAAGGAAAGAGGCAGAGGACGTTGAAAAAAAAGAGAAATGAAAAGGGAAGTAAGGGAAAGCGTGAGAGACGAAGATGAAGAGAGGGAGGAAAAAAATGACTCCCCATCGGTCCCTTCCAAGCAAAACGTGCTACTGTTCTTGGGCACTTCTGCAGCGTTCAACCATCTCTTGTTCCAGTTACCACCTTACCATTCCCTTCCACTCACCCAATGACATAGTTCCCACAATCTCCCCCAACTCCAGTGATCTAGCCTGTGTGAGCCCTGGAGGCTCTCAGAGATTCAGTAAAGACTCAAAACCTAGCTAGCGCCCAACCTTCTGCCTCCTGCTTAGAGAAGAGACCCCTGCAGGTGACACAATTGTGCTGGAGGTGCCCCAGCTCATTCCACTCACGCTCCATCCAGCAGCCTGCAGGCCACACACTGCAAGGTCTCACCACCCATGCAGTGTTCTGCATCCAACCCCTTTCCCAGATGCTATGAGCCAGCACTCAGCAAATACTCAGAAGCACTTAAGAAGAGTAGCATTTATGAAGCCGGGTACTGTGTTCAATGCTGGGATGCAGGGTTTAATAGGATTTAGAGTTCACATCGCTTCCCTGGTAGAGCTGGTAAAGAATCCACCTGCAATGCAGGAGACACTGGTTCGACTCCTGAGTTGGGAAGATCCACTGGAGAAGGGATAGACTACTCACTCCAGTACTCTTGGGCTTCCCTTGTGGCTCAGACAATAAAGAATCCGCCTGCAACACAGGAGACCTGGGTTTGATCCCTGGGTTGGGAAGATCCCCTGGAGATGGGAACAGCTACCCACTGCAGGATTCTGCCCTGGAGAATTCCATGGACTGAATAGTTCATGGGGTCGCAAAGAGTTGGACACAACTGAGCGACTTTCACTTTCACTTCACTTCACTTTGGAGTTCACATCAGATTATAAGGGGCAGACAGAAAAAGAGACAGTCAAACCTGCTGGAAGAAATTGTGGAAGATTTCCTCAAGGAGAATATGCAATGTTGAGCCTCAAAGTTTGCATCGGAGGGACTTCGCTGGTGGTCCAGTGTTAAGAATCTGTCTTCCAATGCAGGGGAGGCAGGTTTGATCCCTGGTCGGGGAACTGCACTCCTACGTGCTGCAAGGCGACTAAGCCCATACCCACAACTACCAAGTCCCGGCTCCACAACTAAGGAGAAGCTCATGTGTGGTGATTAAGACCCGATGCCGCCAAAGACAAATAAATTTAAATTTAAAAAAATAAATAAAAATTTTTAAATAATTAAAAATAAAAATTTAAATAAAATAAATTTAAAATTGTATTATTTATTATTATTTATTTAGCTCAACCACCAGGGCTATTTTTTTAAAAGTCTGAGTGGGAGTTTGCCAGCTGAAGAAATAAGAGCAAGGATGGATTTAGTTCAAGACAAGGAAGAGGCATGAGCAAAGACAAGAAAGCGTGACATAGTTGGTGCGGGGGTACCCAAGCGGTTAAGCATTACTAAATCATGAAGTGTGAAGCATGGCAGGGAGGGACGGTGCTGCATGAAGCTGAAGGTCAGAGGCCAGGATGTGGAGAGCGAGAATGCCTCACGGAGTATCTTGAGTTAACTTATTGAGCAATGGGAAATGGCTAAGATTCTCCTTTTCAAGAATATATGCCAGAATCATCTTTTAGGAAGACCTCATTTGTGGTGGTGTGACTCTTGCTTCTGAGCTGGGTCGGGGCTGATGGTAGGGCACCAAGGTGAAACATATCAAGACCACTCAGGAGACTTCTGTAACAGTCCAACCCAGACCCGATGAGATTCCAGATAAGGACTGGAGAAGCCAGCATGAAGAGGAAGGGATGGATCTGAACGATTCTGAACTGGGTGTCCGCAGATCAGGAGAATTCTGGGGAGATTTCCAGGTCTCTGACTCAGGTGATTTGGCAATAAGCTTACTGAAGCAGGGAAGGAAGAGGAAATCTTGTTTGGGAAATGAGGAGTTACTGGTAAATTTCATCATGAATTCCAAATCCCTTTACACAAGCCATTCAACATCCACAGATTCAGAAGACTTTTAAAATGCTACTGTCTACATTATTTAAAAATGAGAGAGAGAGCTATACTCCCCAAGGGTTTGTTCTCTGCAGTTGCACCATCTAGATTTCAATTTGTACCTTCCTGACTCCATTACAATAAATGTCCACATACCAGGAAGATGTGTTCTGCTTTCAACACTTATTTCATCACCCTGTTCATTGGATGCTATCCTGTCCACTTTTACGCCTTTGGTGTTTCTTGTGTCAAAAACCAGCTGCTGTGTGGCCAGTGACTCAGCCAAACACTGAGCACACACAGGATGAGATCTGCAGTGTTGGTAAGAGAAAATCCTAAGGGCTCTGTCTCTACCTTTTATTTCATATTTGGATGGACCTAGAGAGTGTCATTCTGAATTAAGTAACTCAGACAGAGAAGGAGAAATATCATATGACATCCCTTATATGTGAACTCTGAAAAGAAATTACATAAACGAACTGACTTACAAATCAGAAAGAGACTCACAGACTTCTAAACAAACTTATGGTTACCAGGGGGAAGGGACAGTTTGGGAGTTAGGGAGTTTGGGGTAGTCATGTACACACTGCTGCTGCTGCTGCTGCTAAGTCGCTTCAGTCGTGTCCAACTCTGTGCGACCCCATAGATGGCAACCCACCAGGCTTCCCCGTCCCTGGGATTCTCCAGGCAAGAACACTGGAGTGGGGTGCCATTGCCTTATCCGCATGTATACACTGCTACATTCAAAATAGATAACCAACAAGGACCTATTGTATAGCACATGGAACTCTGCTCAGTGTTACGTGGCAGCCTGGATCAGATGAGGAGTTTTGGGGAGAATGGGTTACATGTTTATGTACGGCTGAGTCCCTTCACTGTTCACCTGAAACTATCATAACATTGTTAATCGGCTAAAAAGTTCAAAAGGAAAAAAAATGAGAGAGAGACCTCAGAGAACTCCCTTGGCCCTTCTGCCAAGTGAGGACACAGCAAAAAGACAACCATCTATGAACAAGGAAACGGACTGTCATCAGATACTGAACCTACCAGCACCTTGATCTTGGAATTTTCAGCCCCCAGAACAGTGAGAAATAAATTTCTATAGTTTATTTTTTAAAAAGATCAAATCATGACAATTTACAACATATTAATTTTGTGTAATAAATATATGACTATTTGTTATTAATACATCATTCTATGTTTTTTATTTCTTTAATCCTCAGATTTAATTTCCATAAAATCACCTCTTTATTCTCTTTCATCTCCTTATTCTCACCAGTCATCCCTCTCTCCTTCTCAAACACAAAACTTGGGGAATTTTCATCTCCCTTTAATTAGGCTGTGAATTTGTTGGGAGAGAAAGGGAAGAATAAAAAAAAAGCAAGATATGTCTTTTCTAAGACAGCCTACTGAATGGGAGAAAATAGTTGCAAACCATGAGACCAGCAAGGGGTTAATATCCAAAATATACAAATAGCTCATACAATTCAATATCAAAGAGACAAACAACCCAATAAAAAAATGGGCAGAAGGCCTAACTAGACATTTCTCAAAAGAAAACACACAGACGGCCAACAAATAAATGAAAGTATATTCAAAACACTAATTATTAGAGAAATGCAAATCAAAACTACACTGAGGTATCATCTCTTGCCTGGAGAATTCCATGGACAGAGGAACCTGGCAGGCTACAGTCCATCGGTTTGCAAAGAGTCAGAAATGACTGAGTGACTAACTTCACACTGCTCAAAATAACCATCATCAAAAAGTCTGCAAATATTAACAACAAATCCTAGAGAGGGTTTGGAGAAAATCGAACCCTTGTACACTGTTGGTGGGAATGTAAACTGCTGCAGCCACTATGAAGAATAGTATCAAGGCTCCTAAAAAGCTAAAAATATAGCCACCATATGATCTAGGTTATATATCCACTACCACTCCAGGGTATATATCCATAAAAAAAAATGAAAACCATAATTCAAAAAGATACATGTACCCCAATGTTCACAGCAGCAATGCACACACACACACACAGTGGAATATTACTCAGCCATGAAAAGTAATGAAATAATGCCATTTGCAGCAACATGGATAGACCTAAAGAATAATATACTCAGTGAAGTAAGTCAAAGACAAGTATTCTATGATATTATTTATATATGAAGTCTAAAACATAATACAAACAATACAAATGAACCTATATACAAGATAGAAGCAGATTCACAGACATAGAAAACAAAGTTACGGTTACCAAAGGAGAAAAAGAGGAGGAAGAGATAAATTAGTAGTATGTGATTAAGAGATACAAACTATTACACATAAAATAGATACACAACAAGGATTATGGATAGCACAGGAAACTACTGAGTATCTTGTAATAATCTATAGTGGAAAATAATCTGAATATATATATGTATAACTAAATCACTTTGCTGTGCACCTGAAACTAACACAATACTGTAAATCAACTATACTTCAATAAAGAAAAAGATAGGTCCTTTTCAAACTAAAGTCTTTATTAAAATGCTGCAAAGTTTTCAGAAATATATGTATTAGTTGGGAATACCAGACCACCTGACCTGCCTCCTGAGAAATCTGTATGCAGGTCAGGAAGCAACGGTGAGAACTGGACATGGAACAACAGACTGGTTCCAAATCGGGAAAGGAGTATGTCAAGGCTATATACTGTCACCCTGCTTATTTAACTTGTATGAAGAGTACATCATGAGAAGTGCTGGGCTGGATGAAGCACAAGCTGGAATAAAGATTTCCAGGAGAAATATCAATAACCTCAGATATGCAGACGACACCACCCTTATGACACAAAGTGAAGAACTAAAGATCCTCTTGATGAAAGTGAAAGAGAAGAGTGAAAAAGTTGGCTTAAAGCTCAACATTCAGAAAACCAAGATTATGGCATCTGGTCCCATCACTTCATGGGAAATAGATGGGGAAACAGTGGAAACAGTGTCAGACTGTATTTTGGGGGGGGGGCCTCCAAAATCACTGCAGATGGTGACTGCAGCCATGAAATTAAAAGACGCTTGCTCCTTGGAAGAAAAGCTACAACCAACCTAGACAGCATATTAAAAAGCAGAAACATTACTTTGCCAACAAAGGTCCGTCTAGTCAAAACTATGGCTTGTCCAGTAGTCATGTATGGATGTGAGAGTTGGACTATAAAGAAAGCTGAGTGCCAAAGAATTGATGCTTTTCAACTGTGGTGTTGGAGAAGACTCTTGAGAGTCCCTTGAACTCCAAGGAGATTCAACCAGTCCATCCTAAAGGAAATCAGTCCTTAATATTCATTGAAAGCACTGATACTGAAGCTGAAACTCTAATACTTTGGCCAACTGATGTGAAGAACTGACTCATTTAAAAAGACCCTTTATGCTGGGAAAGATTGAAGGCAGGAGAAGGGGGTGACAGAAGATGAGATGGTTGGATGACATCACCGACCCAATGGACATGAGTCCATCTGAGTAACTCTGGGAGTTGGTGATGGACAGCAAGGCCTGGCGTGTTGCAGTCCATGGGGTCACAAAGAGTCGGACATGACTGAGCAACTGAACTGAACTGATTAATACAATATACATGTATACATATATTCCAACTCAACAGAGATACCTCTGTTTATTCTTTGAGAAAATTTACAAACAGTATATAAAAAATAAGGCATCAGTTTAAACTTCATGCTACACATTTTTTGAAAGACTTGTTGATCCCAAATATCCCCAAAAGGTTTGCTTAACCTCACAGTTCAGCTCCCTGAGAAGCGCACTCTGAAATGGAGTTTGCCTTCAGGGTATTTATTAGAAAGTGCTCTCAGGATCAGTATCCAAAGGGAAGGAAGGACCACTGGCAGAGGGAAAAACTGGACCACATGCAGGGACAACATAGGCTTCAGCTGATCTACTCCCCTTCAGGGTTGTCTCAGTTGGGGCTGGGGGGCCAGGCCTTTATATCTCTGTATCAACCAGGCAGCCCAGCCATCAGATGGGAGCTGCCCTTGGATAAAGAGGCTTTTCCCAGCCCAGTGCAAGCCCCAGGAGAGAAACTCAGCTGGTAACTGTCCACTGCCTGTTCTCCTAGTGGTTGGGGTAATAGGTCTTCAGTCCTCCTGAAGGGAAATGCTGATAAGCACGCCCACACAACCTAATTTAAGTCTCAGAAAGGAGGCAAAACTGTCATTAATTACATGTTGAATTAATGTCAGCATGGAGACCGTTAGCAGGTCACTTAATGCTGTGGCGCCCACTTTCCTTAACCATCAAGTGAGGCAGGATAGAACTTTCTCAAGTTTCTTCAGCCCAAAAGACCTAGATGTGGGCTAAACTGATCATGTTGTGGAATTATGTTCTTATAGTCTCTATCTGTACTTTCTATGTACATTTGGGTCCCTTTGAAGAATTGATGCTTTTGAACTGTGGTGTTGGAGAAGACTCTTGAGAGTCCCTTGGACTGCAAGGAGATCCAACCAGTCCATTCTAAAGGAGATCATCCTGGGTGTTCTTTGGAAGGAATGATGCTAAAGCTGAAACTCCAGTACTTTGGCCACCTCATGCGAAGAGTTGACTCATTGGAAAAGACTCTGATGCTGGGAGGGATTGGGGGCAGGAGGAAGAGGGGATGACAGAGGATGAGATGGCTGGATGGCATCACCGACTCGATGGACGTGAGTCTGAGTGAACTCTGGGAGTTGGTGATGGACAGGGAGGCCTGGCGTGCTGCAATTCATGGGATCACAAAGAGTCGGACATGACTGAGCGACTGAACTGAACTGAACTGAATACACAATACGCTGTATATTTATGCTTACTTTGTATGACCTGAATTAGTGCAAGTACTTTGAATGCCTCTGATAGGTCTGAATAAGATTTAGAAAAAAATACAGAAATATGTTTGTTTTAATGACAGATAATTTGCCATACCTATGTTTTATTTGATTCTAAGTTATTTGGTAGGAACATGCAGGTTTTCAATTGCGTTATTCTCATTAGAAAATATGATTTTTAAAAATCTGCTTGAGGACATAGCCTTCAGGAATGTGTTAGGACAAAAAAAAAAAAAGCCAGGACTGTCTGCGGTAAATCACCAAGGGACAGGAGACACCCAGAATAACAATGAGAATAACAATGATACAATACTCTTTGTGCTTGCAGTAAGAACTAAAGAAATGTCCTGGGGAAGTAGAGGCTACTTCAGAAACAGAAACGAACTGAGATGATCATCTAAAATCTCACAAAACAAACAGTCAAGCAAAGGGAGAGATCTACATTTTGAGGGTGAGGCTATGGGCTTGATTTGCTAGAGACATATTTCCAAAGATTCCACTAATTGGGACCATAAACAGCAGGCAGGATTAAACAGAGCATCCTGAACACCTTAGAACACTGCTGTCAAATGAAGTTGGCAAAACAATAATGATGTTTTTGTTCTGAGTTATCTGGAGTTGCTGTCACTGCCCAGACACTCTTTGTCCTAACTCCAAGGGAAGGCACCCTCTTCCACTTCCTGTTAATACTATTTGTTCCTACACTGTGTAGTATTTGTCCATATAGTCAACCCACTTCCCTGTGGAGTCAGGGTCACCAGTAATAAAATAGATCTTCCTATATATCTTTCAAAAAAAATAGCATTTAAAAATAACATGTTTCATATATATATGCACCAATATGTTCATGAAAGCTTCTAACAGTCAAGAGGATACTGTCTAAAAATCCAACAATAAAGACCTTTTCAAATCAAGTATAGAATATCCATATTATGCATTGAAGATTATCATTAAAATTCATATGGTAAAGAAATATTTGTTATTGTAGAAAGACTACACTATCTTTTAAGCAAAGAAGCAGACTATAAAATAGTACCTGTGTTATGATCCTATGCACTACAACATTTATAGTGGTGTGTTTTTCTTCCTTTTCCAAGTTTTCTGCTTTAAACATGTGCTTGCTTTTGTATTTGGAAAAAGCATTTACTTTTTAATATGGTTATACAGCCTTCAGGGCTTCCCAGGTGGCACTAGTGGTAAAGAAAATGCCCGCTAAAGCAGGAGACACAAGAGAGGATCTATCCCTGGGTCAAGAAGATTCCCTGGCAGAGGGTATGGCAACCCACTTCAGTATTCTTGCCTGGAAAACTCTATGGACAGAAGAACCTGGTGGGCTACAGTCCATAAGATCACAAAGAGCTGGACATGACTGAGCACACACAGAATTTAAGGGCATATGGACGATGGCTGAAGAATGGATTACACCGCAAACGAAGGCGCACTGCTCCTCTCTAGTGGCAGCTAAGCCTTGAATTAGATATGGGGAACACAGCTGGGAACACAAACACCTCACTGTTCTGAGGCCATACCTGAACCATGAGTAATTAAGCTAACTAATTATTCCAAGAAAACTTTCAGAGAGCCCAGGGCTGGGAGCTAGAGGGGAAAAAAAATGGCTCACCTAACATGTCAGACTGAGTCACTTATCTGGGGAGTCTGCATGAGACATGATACATCTTGCATATTACACTGTGGGACAAGTACATCCCCATCTTCTTCCTGGAGAGGATAAAACAAAGGACAATGTAAACTGGAGGGTGGACACGACACCTAACAGTGACTTGGCTTATTGAATGAAAGTGTTACGAGATTTAAAAAGGCTCCCACTTTAACAAAGCAAGCAACCACCCAGGAAGAAGGGATAAGTAATGTGAGTTATCTACGAGATGGGAAGGTTTCCTCTGCATTCTGGGAGCCCACCCTGGTCTTTTTGGCAAAGGTTAAGAAAACCTGCTGAGGAATAACCAGCATGAAGATGCAGCCGTAGTGAAGCACAGTGAGGTCACCAAAGACCCAGGTGGGTGGAGGGGTCTGACCAGGTCTACTGAGCTGAGCATCAGCTTCACTTGGCCTCCAGGCTGATTGTTCTTTCATAGCCCTCTCCCCGCCTCCTGCAAGAGGGACAGTAAGTGAGAACTCTGAATTCTTTGGCAGGTGGACCAATACAAGAATTAACGTGTTATCAAAGAAATGCCATCTCATGTCCATTAGGATGATTACTAGCAAAAAAAAAAAAGAAGAAGAAAATAACAAATGCTGGCAAGGATGTGGAGAGACTGAACCCTTGGGCACTACTGGAAATGGCAAAATTGAAAATAGTGTGGCATTTCTGCAAAATATTAAAAGTAGAACTACTGTGTGTGTGTCTGTGTGCTTAGTCACCTCAGTCGTGTCCGACTCTGCAATCCCATGGACTGTAGCCCGCCAGGCTCCTCTGTCCGTGGAATTATCCAGGCAAGAATACTGGAGTGGGTTGCCCTGCCCTCCTCCAGGGGATCTTCCCAACTCAAGGACCAAACCCAGGTCTCCCACATTGCAGGCGGATTCTTTAGCATCTGAGCTACAGGGAAGCCCAGAACTACTACACACTAAGTCACTTTAGTCATGTCCAATTCTTTGCAACCCCATGGTATAGCCCTCTAGGCTCCTCTGTCCATGGGATTCTCCAGGCAAGAATACTGGAGGGGGTTGCCATTTCCTCCTCCAGAACTACTATATGATCCAACAATTTCACTTTGTATCCAAAAGAGCTGAAAGCAGAAACGCAACAGATATGAGTACATTTATGTTCACAGCAGCATTATTCACCACAGCGAAAAAGTGGAAGCAATTCAAGTGCCCAACAAGGGGTGGATGAATAAACAAAATGCTGTGCTTACAAATAATGGAATGTTACCCTGCCTTAAAAACAAAAGCACATACTACAGATGGAACAAAACTTGAGGACACTATGCTAAGCAAAATAAGTCTATCACAAAAAGACAAATACAATATCATCCCGCTTACATGAGGTCCCTAAGAGCAGTCAAACTCAGAGACAGAAAGTGGGACCAAGCTTACCAGGGGCCGGGGCACTGTGGGGAGAGACATGGTGAGTTGTTGTCTAAAGGATACAGAACTTCAGCTTAGGAAGATGTAATGAGTTTTGGAGACTGGTTTCAGAATTATGTAAACTTAATGCCACTAAACTGTACACTTTAAAACGGTTTGTTGTTGTTTAGTCACTAATTTGTGTCTGACTCCAGCGACCCCATGGACTGTAGCCTGCCATGCTCCACTGTCCATGGAATGGTTAAGATGACCAATTTTTTTATATGTCTTTGGCCACAATTTTTTTTGTAATCATTACTTCATTGAAAAGAAAGAAAGAAATGACAACTGATTCAGAATGAAGTTTTGCCACCTTCCCGCATTATTGGCTGGAGTCTGTGTTTAGGAGCCAGCATTGAGCTGAGCCACCAGGGAATTTGTGCAAATCAGCAGGCACTCCTGGGAGTCCGTACCAGTCCCAGTCAGGCAGGACAGCCTAGTGATTGAGATCACGGCTGATCAAGTTAGACAGTTGGGGGTTATCCCAGCGCCTCCACCCTGCTACATTGCCCTGGGCAAGTTACTCAGCTAGAGCTTAATTCTAATTGTAAAATGGGGTAATAATAGCTCATTCCACATAAGACTGCTGTGAGAATTAAGTAAATATAAGACATGAAACAAAGAATAATGTGTAATGTGTTACCACTTGGCCAGGAAATGGAAAATATATATGTTTATTCAGATTTTATTTATGCATAAAAATCTGAGTTCAGTTAGTTCAGTTCAGTCGCTCAGTCACGTCCAACTCTTTGCGATCCCATGGCTGCAGCACGCCAGGCTTCCCTGTCCATTACCAACTCCCAGAGCCTGCTCAAACTAATGTCCATAGAGTCGGTGATGCTATCCAACCATCTCATCCTCTGTCATCCCCTTCTCCTCTGGCCTTCAGTCTTCCCCAGTATCAGGGGAACTAATGAGTCAGTTCCTCACATCAGATGGCCAAAGTACTGGAGCTTCAGCTTCAGAATCAGTCCTTCCAATGAATCTTCAGGACTGATTTCCTTTAGGATTGACTGGTTTGAAATCCTTGTAGTCCAAGGGACTCTCAAGAGTCTTCTCCAACACATTTTTTTCTCCAAAAATCTGAGAGGATATACAATAAATGGATAGTGTACATTGACTATGCCAAAGCCTTTGACTGTGTGGATCACAATAAACTGTGGAAAATTCTGAGGATGGGAATACCAGACCACCTGACTTCTCTCTTGAGAAACCTGTATGCCGGTCAGGAAGCAACAGTTAGAACTGGACATGGAACAACAGACTGTTTCCAAATAGGAAAAGGAGTACATCAACCTGTATATTGTCACCCTGTTTATTTAACTTATATGCAGAGTACATTATGAGAAAAGCTGGGCTGGAGGAAGCACAAGCTGGAATCAAGATTGCCGGGAGAAATAACAACCTCAGATATGCAGATGACACCACCCTTATGGCAGAAAGTGAAGAAGAACTAAAGAGCCTCTTGATGAAAGTGAAAGAGAAGACTGAAAAAGTTGGCTTAAAGCTCAACATTCATAAAACTAAGATCATGGCATCCGGTCCCATCATTTCATGGCAAATAGATGGGGAAACAGTGGAAACAGTGAGAGACTTTATTTTG
This sequence comes from Bos taurus, assembly GCF_002263795.3. NCBI lineage: Eukaryota > Metazoa > Chordata > Mammalia > Artiodactyla > Bovidae > Bos > Bos taurus. Next base: position 96,960,287 of record NC_037333.1, read on the forward strand.
GGGGGCTCCAAAATCACTGCAGATGGTGACTGCAGCCATGAAATTAAAAGACTCTTACTCCTTGGAAGGAAAGTTATGACCAACCTAGACAGCACATTAAAAAGCAGAGACATTACTTTGTCAACAAAGGTCTGTCTAGTCAAAGCTATGGTTTTTCCTGTGGTCATGTATGAATGTGAGAGTTGGACTTTACAGAAAGCTGAGTGCAGAAGGATTGATGCTTTTGAACTGTGGTGTTGGAGAAGACTCTTGAGAGTCCCTTGGACTGCAAGGAGATCCAACCAGTCCATCCTAAAGGAGATCAGTCCTGAGTGTTCACTGGAAGGACTGATGCTGAAGCTGAAATTCCAATACCTTGGCCACCTGATGGGAAGAGCTGACTCATTTGAAAAGACCCTGATGCTGGGAGGGATCAGGGGCAGGAGGAGAAGGGGACAACAGAGGATGAGATGGTTAGATGGCATCACCGACTCAATGGACATGAGTTTGGGTAAACTCCAGGAGTTGGTGATGGAAGTCCCAAAGAGTTGGACACAACTGAGTGACTGAACTGAACTGAACTGAACATCTGTGCTAAGTTGCTTCAGTCGTGTCTGACTCTTTGTGATCTCATGGACTGTAGCCTTCCAGACCTCTCTGTCCATGGGATTCTCCAGGCAAGAATACTGGAGTGGGTTGCCATGCCCTCCTCCAGGGGATCTTCCTGACCGAACCCACATCTCTTACATCTCCTGCATTGACAGGAGTGTTCTTAAGCAGTAGTACCACGTGGGAAGCAGTTATTATTTATGTCTTTGGGAGGTGGTAACTCAGTGGAGGGGAGAAGGAAAATTTTTATCAAATACCTCATAGTTATGCATTGTGATGTGTTACCTATTAAAATACATCAGATTATTACCTGTTAAAAATTAACTAAAATGTCAAAAGACAAAGCTTATAGAGTGTGCATCAGTCAATACAGGTTAATTATTAGGATGATAACCATCTTCAGACATTACCCTTACATCTAAACTTCTCAGCCAGATAGCAAAACCCCTGGAAGGTACCTTGGAATCATCTCAGAATCTTGAAGATTCAAGACTTTCCATGGCTGGTCCAGAACTCCCAAGATACCTTCCAGATCTAAAACTCTACTCTGCTGAGGCATGATCCTGCTGTTCTCAAAGCTGAAATCTAATCAAAACAATACTGGTGCAAACCACTAAAACAAAAATGCAAAATCAGGATAAGTGGCCAGTCCCTGTCCTGAGAATTTCAGTTGAAGATGGGAGGAGAATGAGACCTGGCAAAAGGAAAGAGCAGGAAGTTTCCTTTAAATAAAAATGTGAGTATGATCCCTCTCCCATTTTCGCTCACCTAACTCCATCATCCCTTCTCTGTTTACAGCTAAACATCTGTTGTGGTGGTGGTTGTTCAGTCGATAATTCGTCTCCGACTCTTTGTGACCCCATGAATTACATCATGCCTGTACTATCTAGTTTTGGCAGTCAACAATCTAGACTGAACAGACTTAGCTTAAAAAGCCTCCCTAGTGGTCCAGTGGTTAAGAATCAACCTTCCAATGCAGGGGGTGCGGGTTTGATCCCTGGTCAGGGAACTAAGATGCTTCATGCAGTGGGGCAACTGAGCCTGCAGGCTGCAACTAAGACTCTACGCAGCCAAAACTAAACAATAAAAATAAAAAGCCCTCACCAAAAAAGGCAAAATTACACAACACCAGGCCCAGAGGCAGAATATACCCCAGCAGCGAGTTCCTGCTTCCCCAGCTGCCCACCTCCTCAAGGGCAAAACAGTAGACCCTGCGTCTAAACAGCAGTGGCATACCCGACTGTGGTCTGGGGTGGGCCAGCTATGCCACACCCCACAAGCTCGCCATAGGAGAATAACAACACCTGATCAAAGGCGCTCTTTCCATGCCTGATTTCAAGATCTCACCAGCATCCATCATCTGGCCTTAGTGTCGCTACCAGCACAAAAAGGCAAAAAAGTTACTAAATAGCGCTACCGTCATAACTAACCCAGAGGGCAACAAGAGGCAGACAGCTGCTTGCGATGTATTCTCATGTAAGACACAGGCTGCCTTGTTGGGCAGTAAGTTATTTAAGTTATCTGCATTTTTATATCTTATCCTGTGCAGGAACAATTGGTTCCACTTGGGTGCACAGGAATATAGAAAAGAGAAGAAACACATCGTGATGTTAGTATTGGGAGCTTTCAGACCATCCAAGGCTGATCAACAGAGACACTATATTGGATACAAAGTTGTTCCCTCCCTGCCAAGCTTTTGCTTGTGGTGTTTTTAGTCCATGTATCCTGTTCACCTATTATTAATTCTCAAAGATCTTTTTTAATTATGGAGGATCAAGCCTTTCAAAAAATAATTAATTACAAAACCTACTTAATATTCAGAGGTGTCACGCAAGCCTATAACTGGCATTCTCTGTTGGTGGTTTAATTAGACAAGGAAATGCAAAAAGCTGTCACTTGAGGGTGGGTGGCTGCAGGGGAGGGGAGCCCAGCACTACCAGTTGGCCATCTGTACCAGACACAAAAGCACGACTCTTCAGCTGGCCTCCCTCACAGGAAGCTCCCCATTTTTACCAGCTCATCCACTGACAATTCCTTTCTGCAGCGCGTAGCTGGAAGGCAGAAGATACTCGGGTGCTATCATTTCAAATGCAATAATTCATGGATGTGGAAAAACAATTAAAAACACAGGGTGCCTCAGTTTCTCCATCTGAAAAATACAATTCAGAATGTCATCCATCCATATGCCTCCCAGAACAACAGCTGCTCAACATTTTTTTTTTTTTTTTTTACAAATGGCCAGAAACATGCCAAGTAACAAAACTGGCCCCATGTTACACATTTTCATCTAAATATGCTGGCAAGAAATAGGAAAGCTTCTTAATTTTACTCAGTAATCAAATGTGGCTTGTTTTTGAGTGAGTTTTTCCAGTTTGTGGCTTTTCCATGCCATTTCTCCTCCCCCAATTTTTAAAATCATCTTTGACCATCTGCTCTCTAGATAATTCTCTTTTCTTTAATATTGTCATTAGATGGTAAGTAAGAGTAACACCGAGAATCATCATAGTTCACTGTATACTCACATTTAGTCCTTATAACTCAGTGATGTAGGTATTATTTTTTTATCATTATTAATACCATATTACTGATGAAACTGAGGTTTAGAGAGTTTAGATGACCTGACTGGTACCCCAAAAAAATTAAGTAGAAAATTAAGAATTAAAACTCAGGCCAGTGTGACTCTGGATCCCATAGGATTATTTTTGCTATTCTCCCAAAGAAGAGGGGGGCGAAATCCATAAACATACACACAAGCATGGTCAGGATTTCTACTAGTCAGCAATTATTATAAAATATGGGAATAACAAAAATTACTTTATAAAAGAAAATGCATTCGAAAGAAAATGTGGTTATCTTGTATTGGTTCTTGGAACAGAAAAAAGACATTAGTGGAAAAACTGATAAAATCTGAATAAAATTTGAGTGGTTTTCTTTAAAGAAAAAAAAAACAAAAAAAAACACTTCTAAGGAACTCTTGACATCTGTACCCAAAACTGAAGATACTTGAGGCCGAGCCAGATTTCTGAGGTCTGGGTCTCTAACCAGTCCCACAAAGTGAGCAGCGTTAGATGATACCTTTAGTATTTGTTTTTAATATTTATTTATTTATTTGGCTGCACCAAGTCGTGGTTACGGCACGCAGGATCTTTAGTTGCGGGAGTCTTGGTTGCGGCACATGCGATCTAGTTCTTCAACCAGGGACTGAACTGGAGACCCCTGTACTGGGAGTGCAGAACCTTAGCCACTGGTGCCTTTAGCATTATTTTTGCTTATAAACAAAGACAAGGGGAAAACCTATTTTTTAGATTCCATATAGAAGTGATATCATACAGTATTCGTCTTTCTCTGTCTGACTTACTTCATCAAGCATGACACCCTCCAGGTCCAGCCGTTGCAAATGGCAAAGTTTCATTCTTTTCTATGGCTGAGTAATATTCTGATGTGTGTATGTGTGTACCACATATTCTTTTTTATTAATTTTGAACCATTTTTATTCTTTCATTTATTCAGTCATCAATGGGATAACATAATTTTCCCAGGGAAGTTTACACATATATCGTGTGAAAAAGACAAATGTATAAGGACAAAGAGACTGTATAGTGGTTTTGATTATGGAGTCTGTGGTCACTTTTGTCTCCTTTTTTTATATTAGAACTAATAAATGAATATAATAAAACAGAAACAGACTCACAGATATAGAGGACAAACTGGTGATTACCACTGAGGAGAGGGAAGAGGGGAGAGACAAGATGGGATAGAGGATTAAAATGTACAAACTACCGTGCATAAAGTAAATAAGCCACAAGGACATAATGTGCAGCACAGGAAATACAGCTCATATATTTTAACCACTTTAAATGGAGTATAATCGATAAAGTTTTTGAATCACTATGCTGTATACCTGAAACTAACACAATATCATGAATCAACCACACTGCAATTAAAAAAGGACAAAGAAAATAAAATACACTCACACAAAACTAAAGATTACATTAAAAATTTATAATTTAATTAAAGAATTTCTGGTAGATTAGCAAGCTTTTTCCTTCATGATATTTTTGGCTTACGTACAGAATTTTGATGTAACCATATAATGTGGAATTAGCTGATTTCCAGCGGCACTGTATTATTGAATAAGCATTTTCAATTTTGTTTTGACAATGGACTTAAATCAAATCTAAATGAACTTTAAAACAAAAGCTGGAAAGAATCACATGATGTTTCAGAAGGCCAAAACAAACTGAACCCAAATATCAAATTTTTCCTGACTCACAAACCCTGCCAAAGTGTGGTGCTAACAACACAAAAAGCAGTAACTGGACTCAGATGGACACATTTACCTAACATACCAGAAAAAAACAGGGTCATCAACATATTCTCTGCACCGGGTCTAAACATTCATTCAAGTCCATACATTCTATGGGAAGCTACATACACTTGGTATAGGGCCCACCTTGAGCTCACTTCTATAAAGGCTGAAACAGATTTTTCCCTTGTCTTTATTTATAAGCAAAAACAGTGCTAAAGGAGACTTCCCTGGTGGTCCAGTGGCTAAGATTCTGTGCTCCCAAAACATGTGGTCTCGGTTCGATCCCTGGTAGGAGAACTAGATCTCACATGCTACAATAAGCGTTCGCATGCTGTAACTAAGAATCCCACAACTAAAGACCCCACACGCCACAACAAAGATCGAATATCCCACACGCCACAACTAAGACCAGGCGCAGCCAAATAAATAAATAAATATTTTTAAAAATCCTAAAAGTATATCCTGCTCACTCCACAGGATTAGTTAGAGGCCCAGCCCTCGGGAATCTGACTCAGCCTCAAGTAATATTAAGTTCCTTTTGAGCTTCGAGCACCAAAGGACTTCAGGTTTTAGATGGAAGAAGGTATGAAATGGAAATCAACCTAATTAGCCTATGACCGCCCTATCCACTGATTAGTCAAAGCCCGACTACATCTCCAAGGAAGCTCCAGATGTAATCTGGTGCAGCCACCTCCTTTCAGTCTTAAGAGGTCCAAACCCAGGACCACCTGAGAGCAGGCCTGGCCTCCCTCACTATCGATGTATCCTTAAAATCTGGTATCAAGAGACATCTTTGGAAACCAAGAGAGCTCCAGTCATGCAAGAGAGTTGCTGGCAGGCACTTGGAGTTTGATTTTGGTAGCGTGAGAACTGCTTTCAAATCCTTGAGGTATCAAGCTTATAGCCAATGGACTATAAACATTTAGGCGAAAGATCTAAAACTGTAATTTACTACTGGCTAACCTTGTGAAGTTTTGTGACTTAACCAGTCTGATGGATTTGGTCAGTGGATTCCCTGACTTTGTGGCTTTAATAGCATCAGTACCTGAGGCTTCCCAGGTGGTGCTGGTAGTCAAGGACCCACCTTCCAAGGCAGGAGACATAACAGACGCAGGTTCAATTCTTGGGTCAGGAAGATCCCCTGGAGGAGGGCAGGGCTACCCACTCCAATATTCTTGCCTGGAGAATCCCATGGACAGAGTAATCTGCTGGGCTACAGTCCATAGAGTTGGAAGGAGTCACACGTGACTGAAGCAACTTAGCACGCAGGCATCAAGTGATCCAGACCCTAGAGATGCATAGAGAGGGTGAGGTGGCAGGGGTCAGGGCACATCTGTAAACTCCCTGATGCGAAATTCACTGTGTATGTGCATTTCTCTGCGTAGAAGTTCCCAACTTTTCATTCTGAAAAGAGTCCCTAACTCACTCTATATGAGCCATGTATGGTTATGGAACCAAAGAGTATCTGAATTGATAGGCATGTTTTTCAGATGCTTTTATAGACTGAATGGTTGTTGTGCAATCAATAAGTCATATCTGAATCTTTGCAACCCAATGGACTACAGCACACCAGGCTTTCCTCTGTCCTCCACTGTCTTGCAGAGTTTCCTCAAATTCATGTCCATTGAGTCAGTGATGCTATCTAACCATCTCACTGAATTATGCCCCTCCAAATATTCATAAATATTTAAATATATAAAGAAGGCTGAGCGCCAAAGAATTGACGCTTTCAAACTGTGGTGCTGGAGAAAACTCTTGGGAGTCCCGTGGACAGAAAGGAGATCAAAGCAGTCAATCCTAAAGGAAATCAACCTCGAATATTCATTAGGAGGACTAATGCTGAGCTATTGCTCTAATACTTTGGCCACTTGATGCAAAGAGCTGAGTCACTAGCAAAGACCCTGACACTGGGAAAGACGGAAGGCAGAAGGAGAAGGGAGCAACAGAGGATGAGATAGTTGGATGGCATCATCAACTCAATGGGCATGAGTCTGAGCAAACTCCAGGAGATGGTGAAGGATAGGGAAGCCTGGCGTGCTGCAGTCCAGGGGGTCACAAAGAGTCAGACAGGACTTAGCAACTGAACAACAACAACAAATATTCGTATGCTGAAGTCTTAACCCCGAGTATCTCAAAATGTGATTGCACACTGAGATAGGATCTTTAAGGTAATTAAGACAACTAAGGTAAAATAAGATCATTAGGATGGGCCCTAATACAACATGACTGGCATCCTTAATCCGTATAAGAAGCAGAAATTTGGACGTGGACACCAACAGAGGAAAGACTGTGTGAACATACATGGCAAAGACAGCTCTTAGAGGGAAACTTTGCCAAAACCGTGATCTCAGAGTTCCAGCCTCCAGAATTGTGAGAAACCAAATTTTTTGTTTAAACCACCCAGTCTGTGTATACTTATGGCAGCCCTAGCAAACTAATACAGATGCTTAGTGTATTCACTTCAGAGTGCATATTCCTATGGTCAGGAAAAAAAAAAACAAGACTATTTGCAAGTAGAAAGTTTCCAAAGCCTGTGTTTCTTTTTCATATAGAAAAATTAAATGTGTTCATCTACTTAAATAATGCATTCTTGGAAAGAGTGAAGAACATACGAATTATTTTTGCTCAGCTCCCTTAAGAACCAGGGAAGGAACAGAACTGCGAACTGTTGACCACACTTCCACACTCCCTTCACCTCTCTTTTCATGGGTCTCCCCTGACTTCTATTGAGAAACACATGCATGTGTACACGCATGCTCAGTCGTGTCCAACTTTTTGTGACCCCTTGGGCTGTAGCCCGCCAGGTTCCTCTGTCCATGGGATTTCCCAGGCAAGAATACTGGAGAGGGTTGCCATTTCCTTCTCCAGGGATCTTCCCAGCCCAGGGGTTGAACCCACATCTCCTGCATCTCCTACATGGGCACACGGATTCTTTATCAGTGAGCCACCAAGGAAGCCCCTGTTGATAAACACACTGTGTTTGGAATGTTATTTATTTTTTAAACAAATCAATACATGGTTATTATAAGTAAATTTGTAAATAGAGGTAAGCAAAAGGAGAAAAATAGAACTTCCTACAACCCAGACATAACAACTGTTAATATTTTTATTGCTGCTAGATCTCATCATAATAGTTTCCATGCAACTATGAAATTATGTTGTCTTCTCCAAATAAACAAGTTCATTTTACAGATTACTCAATAATATGTGACATGTAAAAGTGTCAGAATTATTTTGAAAAATTACTAATGAATGGTCATCAGTGAAGAATGTGAGCAATAATTATTTACAGAGATTACATTTTATCAAACAAAAGAGTTACATTAAATCATATCTAAATTGAAATATATTACCATTTACATTCATGATAAAAATAACAAAATCACATTAGGTCTTATAAATAATTATTTCAATAACTCATACATGCATAAAGCTTTACTAACCAACAAGAATACTGAAGCTTTTCAATATCAAATAACACTATCATTTTACTAATGTGGGCACATATGAAAATATGTAGGTATGAAGGAACATTCATGCAAGGAATAATTAAGGAGTATGTAAGAAATGGACAAAACAACTTTTAAAAGGAAATGGGAAATATTATTTAGTATGATTAAATGAAATTAAATCAGGAAAAACAGGTAAATTAGAGCAAGAGAAATGAATAACTAACAAAATGTCCCAAATATTAAGACTGATTGAAATATTAGAAACAATTTCCTAAGGAAAACTATGAAAGAGCTACAACTCAAAAATAGAAATCATATAGAATTATTGTCTACTAATGCAATTTGTGAAATAATTCTATTTTTTCAGTCATTTTAAAATTATTCCCTCATATAATTCTGCTTCTAAAAGCTTAGTATAGCACTCTAGTTTGAAATTGCATCAATCTGATCTCTTCGGTAAGCAAATTTTTAATGAAATATGCATTTTAAATTACCCTATAAATGTTTTCTTTTGTATATTTTTCAGATTTTTATTTTGAACCATTTCACATCTATAGAAAAGTTGCAAATATAGTAAAAGAACTTTTTTTCTGAACTGTTTTAGAAACTGCCAAAATGATACCCATCACCTCTGAATACCTTAGTGTATATTTCCTACAAATAAGATGTGCTGTGTTGTGTTTAGTCGCTCAGTCGTGTCCAATTCTTTGCAACCCCATAGACTGTAGCCTGCCAGGCCCCTCTGTCCATGGGGATTCTCCAGGCCAAAATACTGGAATCAGCTGCCATGCCCTCCTCCAGGGAATGTTCCCAACCCAGGGATCGAGCCCAGGTCTCCGGCATTGCAGGTGGATTCTGAACTGTCTGAGCCACCAAACAAGATAATTAGCCTATGTAGCCCCAAAATGCCTATCAAAATCAGGAAATTAACATTAATACATCACAATCATCTAATCCACAAACCCCTTTCAAGTTTAACCAATTCTCCCAATAAGTCATTTATAGCAAGAGGATCCAGTCTGGAACCATATGCTGCATTTAATTTGTCATGCCTCTTTAGTTTCTAGCAGTCTGAAATGATGCCGTCTTTCTGTCATTTTCAAGACCTTGACACTTTTTTCATTTTATTTTTTGGTATGAGTGAGTAGGCTTTATTCCAGAGACTCAAGAATGGATCAACATCCACAAATCAATCAATGCAACACACCACATGAACAAAATGAAAGATAGAAATATGATCATCTAAATAGATGCCCAAAAAGCACTTGGCAAAATTCAGCATCCATTCACGACAAAAATGTTGAACAAAGTGCATCTAGTGAATGTACCTCAACACAACAAAGGCCCCACATGACAAGTCCAGAGCCAGTATCCACAGTCCACAGTGAAAGGCTGAAAGACTTTCTTTTCCTGTTTTTGTCCATGCCAACCGACCTCATTTATTATTAAAATGTTGCTTTTGTATTTCCTTTTTTCCATTTTTATTTTAACAAGAACTTGACACTTTTAAAGATAAATGTTTGTTTTGTTTCGTCTTAAGAACGTGCCTTAATTTGCTTTGCCCGATGTTTCCTCATGATTAGATTCAGGTCACGCATCTGGGCCCATACATTCTTACACTCTACTCGGCCCATACATTTTTATACTCTATTCATAAGGAAATAAATTGGTTCCTGGAAATATCTACCAAAATTTTAAATGCACATACCTTCCACTGCAAGAATTTATTCTGAGATTTTATCCACAAATATCTTGAACAATCCACATAAACATAAATACAAGAATGCAGACTGCAGTATTTTTTCTTAGAACAAAACCTTGGAAACAACCAAATGAGCATCAAAAACAACTAGTAAATAAATTATGGCATAGGTACATACCATACTACTGGGTACAATAGAGTAAAGATATGTACACAGTTATGTAAAAAGAGGTCTAAGGTTTGATTTGTCAATTTGTTAATTGACAGAGCAAGATCGAGACCATCACATTCAGGATAATCCCACGTTAAAGGTGGCATGGGGAAGGTATTTTAAGGGATATTCTATATTTTTCTGTATATAGAGAAACTTTCTGAAGGATACACAAGATATTTGTTAAGAGTAGAAAACTCTGGAAGTGAGATTACAGTGTGGGAAGGCCTTCTCTGTAGTTTTAATTTTTTACCAAAAACAAGCATAATTTTTATAAGTAAAAAATCTACATCAAGTTAATCTTATTAACGTCCCAAAGGTAGGGAACATTTCCTGGCATTTGATCAGTTATTTCCAAATACTTCACATGTGGCCTATCGTAGACTCCAGTTGCCAAACTTGCCTTTGCCTGTAGCTCCATCCCTAATTTTGTCATTACTTGGGCAGAGCCTTCATAGAAAACTATGAGTTTCATGAAATTGAAGGTTCCGATTGTAAAGGTGTGTTATCTACACAGGCTACATTGTAAATGGGGGAAACTTCAGGAAATGATGAGGGTGGGACAGTTTTAAATAACTCATTTTCATTTAACTCAAAATTCAAGAAAACCCTTTTTTGTAGTTAATCTATATCTCTAATACACAGGGAGACTTCATATAATCAAAGCTAATTTATAATTAAGTCCATAAAAGCTCTATGGACTTAATTATAAATTATAAGACATTACACCATAAAACTCCTAGAAGACAGAGTAGCCAAAACATTATCTAACTAAATTATACCAATGTTTCTGTAGGTCAGTTTCCCAAAGCAATAGAAATAAAAGCAAAAATAAACACCTGGAACCTAATCAAACTTATAAGCATTTGCACAGCAAAGGGAATCATAAACAAAAAGAAAAGACAATCATCAGACAGGGAGAAAAGATATGCAAATGATTCAAGGGCTTAATTTCCAAAATATACAGAGTCCATACAACTCAACAACAAAGAAAAACAAATAGCCCAATTAAAAAAATGGGCAGAAGACCTAAATACATATTTCTCCAAAGAAGACATACAGATGGCCAACAGACACATGAAAAGATGTGCAACATCACTAATTATTAAAGAAATGCAAATCAAAACTACAGTGAGATACCACCTCACATTAATCAGAATAGCCATTACTAACAAGTCAACAAATAATAAATGCTTGAGAGGGTGTGGAGAAAAGGGAACCCTCCTCTTAAACTGTTGATGGGAAGGTAAACTGGTGTAGCCACTATGGAAAACATCATGGGGGTGAGAAGGATTCAGAGTTTGGGGTTAATAGATACAAACTATTCTAAACATAGAATGGATAAACAAGGTCTTCCTATACAGTACAGGGAGCTATATTCAATACCCTGTGATAAACCATAATGGAAAAAAATATGAAAAAGAATGTAGTGTATTAATACACGTATAACTGCTATAGGTGTTGTACATATACCTTTGAAACTGGGATGGGAGCCTCAGAAGATGTCCCAGTGGAACACTTAAGAGCAAAATATTCTTTCTTGCTCCCATTGTGTAAGAGCAGCTGTATTACCTCCTGAAGATCAGATGTCAAGGTGGTGACACCCTTTCTTACCTTCTCGTCACAGTGATTTGAAAAGAGGTTAATAAACTGTTCTACCAGATAGTCAAATGTTTTCTGAAGCTACGCTAACCAAAAACAGTGTTGAATTGACTGCCTTACTATCAACAGGTAGAGCAGGCAGCCATGTAATGGAAAGTCAATAGTAAACTTCACAGAGAGATTCTAATTTTTAAAATATTTAACATAGGATAAATGAGGCATTTTAAATCAATGAGGAAAAGATGTAATATGTGTTGGGCTAACTGCTGATCATTTGGGGAAAAGAATCAATTTCATCCAGGGCTGATATTCAGCAAAAAAACTACCAGTCTGACCAGTTTCCATGACTGACATTCATTCTGACTGGTCAGCACTCCGGGCATACTGGTTGTTAAATATTTTGAACATCATCCCTGACGTCGTCTCTCTATGATAATGAAATAAATTCCTAATGGAATTAAAGTGTAAAAATTTAAATCAAACTCTAAAAGCATGGAAATATATACTTGAATATTTACATAATATTGAATGAAAGACTTTCAAAGCATGGCCTCAAGAGCAGATACCATTTCTAAAAGGATTGAGATTTTGATTAAATAAAAATTGTAAACTCTTTAGAAAGTATAATGTGAAATGCAAAAAGGCAAACAGCAATTTGAGAAAAATATTTCCAACATGTACAAGAGGTATGTGACTTTATTCTCAATACCTGAAAAGCTACTTCAGTCAATTTTTAAAGAGGTCTAACAAGCCAATAGAAAAAAATAAGCTAAAAATATAATTTCATAATTTCATTAGGAAAATAAATATAAATAGGCAATAACATACAAATAAATGTTTAACCTCTCTAACAATCAAGGAAAATCAAATTAAGACAAATACCATGTTTAATTATTAAATTAGCAAAGCTTTTTTAAATATGGTAAGACCAGTGTTGGTGAGAGTTCAGGGAACTGGGAATTCCTATTTATAACTGGTAAGAGATTTAAAGTGTCCTAATCTTTCCAGAAGCTTTAAAAATCTTTTAAAAATGCACATACCAAAAACCCCGTCCAGCACTGTGAAAAAAGAACATATGCCATACACGTAATGTTCTAATAAACTAGGGTGGCAATTTTTCCAGGTTTATTGAGATTTAATAAACATGTAGGTTTAAGGTATACATGTGATAATTTGATATATGTATATATTTGAAATGATTATCACAGTAAGGTTAGTGAACACATCCATCACCTCATAGCTATCTTTGTGTATATATGTGTGTGTGTGTGTTTATGATGAGAACATTTAAGATCTCTTCTGTTAGCAAGTTTAAAGTATATAATACAGTAGGATTAACTACAGTCACTATTTTCTATATTAGAACTCCAGAAGTTATTTAGCTTATAACTGGAAGTTTGTACCCTCTGACCTCCCTATTTCTCCAACCTCCAAGCCCTTGACAACCACAGGTCACCTCTATCAGTTCCGCATATACGTAAGATCACATAGTGTTTGGTTTTCTCTAATTTATTTCACTTCAGCATAATGCCCTCAAAATTTCATGTTGTCACAGAAGGCAGGATGTCCTTCTCATGACTAAATATTTCCTTTATATATATAAAGGAAATAAATGGAGATAGATGGATAGATAGATAGAGATATAGGCTTCCCAGTTGGCTCAGTGGTAATGAGTCCGCCTGCCAGTGTAGGAGCTGCAGGAGACACAGGTTCAATCCCTGGGTCAGGAAGATCCCCTAGAGAAGGAAATGGCAACCCACTCCAGTATTCTTGCCTGGGAAATCCCATGCACAGAGGAACCTCATGGGCTACAGCCCACGGGGTCACAAGAGTCAGATATGACTTCGCAACTAAACCACTACCACTGTAGTTGATTTACAATATTGTGTTAGTTTCAGGTGTAGAGCAAAGTGATTCAGTTATACATGCAAAGATTCTGATGTGTTCTGATGTGTGCTGCCAAAAGGATTTTGTGTTGACTTAATGCGATGTTACACGTAATACAAAGAACTGTATTTTTTTAAAAAAAGAAAAGCTATGGAAATTCCAGCTAGTAGCATTATGATCATCAATTATGGTCCTGTTTAACACAGTCTTGCTCTCAAAGGTTACTGGGGCCCTTGTGGTTGTTTTCTGCTACAGTAAATGGCTCAGATCATTGTGCTGAACAACTAGGAAGAATTCAAAAGAAATCATACTGGTCTCACGAGTTTTTCTCTTTCTTCTGCTGTCAGCTATCATTTCTTGTGCGGTCAGTGAGTCCTGCTGCAATCATCTGCTGCCTGATACACACAGTTGTTCTGAGCAACTGCCTGAGGGCAATTCTGTCTTTCCTGCAGAATACAGTTTTCAGCATTCTGCAGCTTCAAGCCTCTCTCACTGCTTTTTTCCAATTTATGTTCTCAGTGCTTGAGGCCGCCATTAGTCTGACCTCTGGATAAGAGGTGATATTACAGGATAATAAACACAGAGACACAAGTTTTATAGAGAGATATTTGTACATCTACAGCACCAAACCAATGCCTGCTACCTAGTAGGTAGACACAGAATTTGGAGCTGAATAAATACATGTGCACATGCATATTTCACAGCAATGTGAATATATAGACAATACACAGTTTCATTCTGATGCTTCTAATTCCTGGAGGTCACTAGGAGACCGAAAAGTGTGGTTTAATCAACCCAAGTCCATAAACACTTCTAGCAAAACAAAACCAACGACAGGGTTAGTGGGAAGCCTTTGGCATCATCTTCCTAGGGAAGGGACATCATTGCATACATGTGCATTAAAAGAGGAGAAAACACTCAAGTATTAAATCATGAAATAAATGAAGATGCTATTATTACTAACAAGACTCTGTCCTGGCTGGGTACCACTTTGGCTTATAGACTATGCAGACTGTTCACCCAAGTCTCTTGACCCTGATGACAGGGTCCCTTTAAGATGAAGGATGGCACCTTCCAGGGATGTCCTGTGCTGCCCTTTGAAAAAGATGGCCCTGCCCCTCACACCCTGTCATCACAACCCACTCCCAAGAGAAACTCTGTCTACTCGCCTCTGATCTTGGCCTGACTCCGGCCCCACCATCTACTCAGTTCCCATGGCTTTCAACCAAGGCTTTCAGACCACAGACTGCCTCTTCTCGCTGTTGGCCACAGCACCAAACTTTGCCTGTTCTCCAGGAAAGGATCTTAACTTCATTCCTGCTTCCTACCTCAGCTTCCAGGTAAACCAGCACTTCAAGCCCTGCACCCATCATGGGAGCTGAGCACTCACTAGCCCACCTTCCTCGAATCAGGAGAAAGTGGGCTGGGAAGCCCACCTTGATCAGTCAGCCAGACCCACCTTTCCAGAATGGGGCCAAGCCTAACCCACCTACCCCCAGCCTGGTACAGCCCATCACTGGCTCTCTACTTATTTTTTCCAGCCAAGGCTTTTTGGGGGCCCCTGTTACAAGAGAGGGCAAACAAGAACAAACAACAGATTCCCTTGCTCGCTCACTCACCTCAGGGAGACAAGCTTGCTCCTCATTCGGGGTGAGTGTGTGTCCAGGTCAGGCTGGAGTAGTGGCTTAAGCACTTTGCTCACCCCTCTGGTGGTGCTGGGACTTCCCTCATAGCTCAGTTGGTAAAGAATCCGCCTGCAATGCAGGAGACCCTGGTTCGATTCCTGGGTCGGGAGATCCATTGGAGAAGGGATAGGCTCCCCACTCCAGTATTCTTGGGCTTCCCTTGTGGCTCAGCTGGTAAAGAATCAGACTGCAATGTGGAAAACCTGGGTTCAATCCCTGGGTTGGGAAGATTCCCTGGAGAAGGGAAAGGCTACCCACTCCAGTATTCTGGCCTGGAGAATTCCATGAACTAAGTCCCTGGGGTCCCAAAGAGTTGGACACAACTGAGCGACTTTCACTTTCACTAGTGGTGCTGAGTGAAGGGGGCATGCACAGTACTCTGTTTTTTCTCCCAACATTCTGTTTTTGCTCCAGGCTCTTCAAAAGTGGCAGCTGGGTTTTTCGGTCTCTGTATATTTTGTCAATAATTTTGCCCAGCTGCCCATGCAAGCGGTTATTTTTAGTCTCATACAGTTTTTATCACTCTTTTACTTACTTTTAACTCTGTTGCATAGTGCTCAGTAGACAGTGAGTGCTCAATTATTGTTGCTGTGTACCTGAAATTTCTGAACTTTAGAATGCTGATTCTCAACTAACATCAGAAATCTGCTTGGGGAAAGCAAGTCAACCCTGTCCTGACATAGGGACAAAATCAGCAGAAATTTCCACAACATCAATCACAAGCGTTCACAGCAAGTAGTCAGTGAACCGAGTAAAGTGGCCTTCAGACCCCCTCCCACTCCTGCCCCACTTCAGATGCTTGTTAGCGGCTCTTGATTGATGGCTTCCCAAAAAGATGATCTATCACAGCTCAGATGAGCGAAGCTTCTGCCATAACTTGCAGGTTATTCCAGCATTTTGTAACACTGAGACAAAACACAAAGTTGAAAAAAAAAAACGCCAACTCATGGGGGAAAAGGAAAAGTTCAGAAGAACATGGTATTGCCAGGCATCAATGAAATTAACATAGACAGAAGATGGATGGGTTTATTTTTTTAAATATATGTGTAGTGTACGAGACAGCTAGGTTTCAAAACATGCAGAAGGCCAGTGATATGGTTTTCAATCCATACCCAAAATTGTTCATGACCAGGACAGACTGAGACAACTAAGTGCCCAGAAGTATCAGCTACTGCTGAAAGTGAGCTCTTACTCGTGCCAGGCACTGGGATAGCTGCCTTCCATATATCATCTCCTTCAGTCCTTATTACTATAAAAGGTGAGAAATCTCTATTTTACCAATAAGGACTTGTCCGTGGTCATAGAGCTGATAAATGACAGTGCCAAACTCAAAGCAAAAGCGATCTGACTCCTAAGCCCTGTATGCAACCACTCGACCTGCCATTCTTCTCCCTACCTCCCAAATTTTGAGCAAGAATCAGGTTTCCATGATAACAGCTACAAAAGGGAGAGCTGCTGCTGCTGCTGCTAAGTCGCTTCAGTCGTGTCTGACTCTGTGCGACCTCATGGACTGCAGCCCACCAGGCTTCTCCATCCATGGGATTCTCCAGGCAAGAACACTGGAGTGGGTTGCCATTTCCTTCTCCAATGCATGAAAGTGGAAAGTGAAAGTGAAGTCGCTCAGTCGTGTCCAACTCTTAGTGGCCCCATGGACTGAAGCCTACCAGGCTCCTCCATCCATGGGATTTTCCGGGCAACAGTACTGGAGTGGAGGTGCCATTGCCTTCTCCCACAAAAGGGAGAGGATGAGTCTCAAAACATGTATGTGCTCGGAAGTTGTCTGTGAAATGGGAGAACAGCCTTACTCTTCACACTGTATGACAGCCAAAGTGTTTACAGACTATACAATACTCCTGTAAGACACGGAAGTGGGCTTGGACAAATGGAAAGACATTTCACATTTTCAGATCAGAAAACTCAGTATCATGAAAATGTCAGTTCTCCCTAAGTGGTTGTATGAATTTAACATAATCTCAATAAAAATATATATGGTGTTTTCCCCAGAGCTAGATAAGTTGATTACAAATGTTATTTGCAAAAACAAACAACCTGGAATATCCAGGGAAACACTAAAAACAAAACAATGGAGCAGGGAGGACAGCCTTACTAGATATTAAAACCTATTATAAAACCATCAGTGTAGGCGCATGAATTGACTGAGCCATAGAAAAAGAAATGGAAATCCAAAACACATCAAGTCAAATATGGAAGTTTTAGGATATTACAAAAGCAGAATCTCAAATCAGTATGGGAAAAAAATGAACTAATGAAAGCTGTTTAGTTGTATAGAAAAATGTGTAAAGAAACTATTTCTCACAGTGTACGCCAGAATAAATTCTGCTGCTGCTGCTGCTAAGTCGCTTCAATCGTGTCCGACTCTGTGCGACCCCATAGACGGCAGCCCACCAGGCTCCGCCGTCCCTGGGATTCTCCAGGCAAGAACACTGGAGTGGGTTGCCATTTCCTTCTCCAATACAGGAAAGTGAAAAGTGAAAGTGAAGTCACTCAGTCGTGTCTGACTCCTTGTGACCCCATGGACTGCAGCCCACCAGGCTCCTCCGTCCATGGGATTTTCCAGGCAAGAGTACTGGAGTGGGGTGCCATTGCCTTCTCCGAGAATAAATTCTAAATGGAACTAAATGTTAAATACATACATAAAGGGACTTCCCTGGTGGTCCAGTGGTCAAGAATCTGCTTTGCAATGCAGGGGACACAGTTGTCATCCCTGGTTAAGAAACTAGGATCCCACACACCACAGAGTGTCTGAACTCACACACCACAACTAGAGTCCACAATAAAAGGTCCCACATGATGGAGTGAGGATCCCGTGTGCTGCAACTAAGACCTGAGCCGATGCAAATAAATAAATAAAAATACATACACACACATATACACACACACACACATTAGGAGAAAACATGGGTCATTCTTTTATAACCTGGCAATAGGGAAAACTTTTCTTTGATGTAAAATCCAGAAGCAATAAAGGAAAAGCAATAAATTTGACCACAAAAGACAGCAAATTTTGCATAAAAAAAAAACAAATAAAATCAAAGGATAAACACAAACTAGGGCAGAGGGAATGTAGCTTAAATTACTCATAAAGTGTTAATATCTCTAATATACAAAGAGGTTTTAACAATTCTAGAGGATGGAAATTTCTATAGAAAAATGAGTAAACGATATAATTCATAGAAAGAGAAAAGCAAACAAAATTCCAAGTATTTAAAAACATGTTCTATGAAGAAAAACATGCACTCTCATACCTTGCTGTGGGAAATGAAAAACTGAACAATCCCCAAGGAGGAGAATTTGAGGCAATATCTAGATAGATGATATACACATTTACCCATTGACCAAGCGATCCCACTTCAGGAATTCTGCCAAAAATACATTAACAAAAGTACAAAATGGTGTGGGCATGACCCCATTGTCTGTAGCACTCTTTTTAATAGTGAAAGACTGTACACTTGGCCGTAGGGAACTCCTTGAATGAACTATACTACGTTCACAAAACGGAGTACAATGCTATCATAAAAAGAGATGAGAAAGCTCTCAGTGTTAAGGGACTGGAATTCAGCTATGCATGACTTCTGGCAATGTCTGGAGATATTTTTTTATTGCCTAATGGCAGAGAGAAGAGCCACTGGCATCTAGCGGGTGGAGGCAAGGATACGGCTAAATATCCTACAAAACACAGGACAGTCGCTCAAAACAAAATTTATCTGGTCCATAGTGCTGCAGTGGACAATCCCTACTATAGAGTATTCTCTTAGATGTATTAAGTGAAAAGAGCAATGAAGAACATATATTTCTGAGACCATTCCTTATTTGGAAGCTGACAAGGTTGAATGAAAGCCTGCAAGTCTGAGTAGCCTCTCTCTGGGAGACATCTTCATATAATAGGATGATGGGCTGGATAATCATTAATAATAGAATTGACTCTACTAATGTGCCAGTATCTTTTGACTTCTGTCAAGATTTTACTGTAAGACATTTGTGTTCAAAGACCAGGGGGTGAAGTGTGATGCTGTGATATAATAAGAAATATATATTTGGTCTACATACCCAGTTCCTGTCACAGAGTTCCTAAAACCCTTGTAATTTCCCGAATGATGGAGTGAGAGGAGAGTATTTTGTTATTCCTAATAAGCCCCTTTCCACCACATCTGAGTTTATAGTCATGAGGTAACTTTTGGAGGATCGAGGTTGGTGGCCAGAGGAACCAACCACCTGATTAAAGAACTGGAACTTCATCACCAACCCCCAACCTCCAATCATGTCTATGAAATACCCTAAGCAACAGAGTTTGAGAGCTCCCAGGTAGATGACAAATAGACAAGGGTGACCACGTGGAAAGTATATACAATCTCAGGGCACCTCCCCATGCCTTGCATTATGTATCCTATTTGGCTGTTCATGAGTTGTACGCCTTCTAAAAACTGGTGCTCTAGTAAGTCAAGTGTTTCCCTGAATTCTGTCAGCCATTCTAGGCTCAAGGATGAACCCATGGAGTGGATCTTGGGAGCCCCCAATTTACAGCCAGTGACTGCAGCCATGAAATTAAAAAATGCTTACTCCTTGGAAGGAAAGTTATGACCAACCTAGATAGCATATTGAAAAGCAGAGACATTACTTTGCCAACAAAGGTCCATCTAGTCAAGGCTATGGTTTTTCCAGTGGTCATGTATAGATGTGAGAGTTGGACTTTACAGAAAGCTGAGCGCTGAAGAATTGATACTTTTGAACTGTGGTGTTGGAGAAGACTCTTGAGAGTCCCTTGGACTGCAAGGAGGTCCAACCAGTCCATCCTAAAGGAGATCAGTCCTGAGTGTTCACTGGAAGGACTGATGTTAAAGCTGAAACTCCAATACTTGAGCCACCTCATGCAAAGAGTTGACTCATTGGAAAAGACCCTGATGCTGGGAGGGATTGGGGGCAGGAGGAGTAGGGGACAACAGAGGATGAGATGGCTGGATGGCATCACCAACTCGATGGACATGAGTCTGAGTGAACTCCGAGAGTTAGTGATGGACAGGGAGGCCTGGCGTGCTGCGATTCATGGGCTCGCAAAGAGTCGGACACGACTGAGCGACTAAACTGAACTGAACTGAGCAGAAGTACAAGTGACAACCTGGGACTTAAAACTGGCATCTGAAGTTGGGGAGGTGGGGCGGGGGGGACAGTCTTATGAGACTGAGCCCTAGAGTGTTACGAGGAGAGGAACACAGTATTTCCTCATTTACAGTGTAACCAAATTGTTGATGAGGAACTGTTCTCCTTTATGGAAGAGTTACAGCTAATAAATGTTGAAATAATGATAAAATGACAAAATTCCCATTCTGTAATCCCTAATAAAACAATGGATATAGGTTATATTCATCAATGGCTATTAAAATCCTTGGATAAAAGATAAATGAGAAACTGTAGCAGGGATGAATCAGGTAAATGATATTTGGACTCACTAATCAAAAACCAATTGTTTTGTGCTTATGGATGTGATACAGTAAAAAAAAAAAAAATACAATTATCAACTGTGAATGTTGCTAAATATTAAACATGAATGCTAGATCAATTATTCTCAACTAGGGAAATTTTGTCCCTAGGGGACAGTAGGCAACGTTCACAGGCATTTTAGGTTTCACAAGGGGAATCTGGTGTTATTGGCATCTAGTAGGTAGAGACCAGGGATGTCAAACATCCCACAACGACAGGACGACCGCCTATGGCAAATGACTCTCTGAATCATTAATAGTGCTGAGATTAGGGAACACAGCTTTGAGCCAACTTCAAGAAATACAGGACCCAAGGTGCATACCAACCAAACGCAATCTAAGAATCTTGTTTGAATCCAGAATCAAGGCAACTATATATTTATGATTCAAAGAATTTGAATACTGACTGGATACTGAGGAACTATTCATTTTTTAGATATATTAATAGTATTAAGCTTATGATAACAGGAAAATACTTACCTGGTATTAGAAATAAACACCAAAGTAATAATTCTGGAGTTTAAATCATCTGGGAGGGAAGTTAAGGAGAGGTGTAGAGACAGTTGGTCACAACTGATAATCACTGAAGCTAGGCGATCAGAACAGCTTCTACTTTTGTGTATGTTCAAAAACAGACACTAAAAACAAATAAATATTTTAATAAGATTTTAAATTATGTACACAAAACTTAGTTCTGGAAAAAGTTACCTGAGAACTGAGATATTGCTGCTTCCAAAAGCAATGAATCCACAAAGCTTAATCCCAAGGTCCTAATTTCTTATACTCTGGTGAAAGTGTCTCGAACTCTTCCACCAAAGCTCTCCTTAAAGCACATGCTATGGTATCTATACTTTATTTTCATATTTTTTAGTACAGACAGTGTATGTCAGTTACAATTACACTCTTGGGGCAGGATGTTGCCCTAATCAGAAATTCACATTCTGCGAATGATTTGCTGAGCGTTATTAGAAAAGTCATACACTAGAAGTAAGGACTAAAAGGTCTTCTGTCATTATTTTCTGCCTTCAATGCAAGAGCATCCTAATCAGCATAATGTCAGAAGTGAGTTTTCATTGGTGGAATTAGTGGCTCGTTAATTAATAAAAATGAGGCTTTCATTTGGGAAATTAGTGGCAGTGGAGAAATGTGAATTGCCTATAACATTTTTATAGATGACTCTGTGCTTGCAAGAACAGGAAGTAAGACTCCAGTGAGCCCTGGCATCCTTATCCTTAGGAATGGAGCCCTAGGTGATATCCCTAAATGATGTTTGCGGAAGGGGTTTATGATTGTTTTGTGCCTGCTTGCAGAAATGTCTATATGAGTAGCAGAATTTGGTCTGAGATTTGTTTTCCTAATAATCTGATACAAGGTTATGCGAGAGTAATTAACCCTCAGTACTGACAACAATTAAAACTCCCACGATGTACCAAAAAGAACCTAATACTTGTGCACAGCAAAGTGGTTTGGGTCAGTTCTCAGCAGCAGAAAAAAATAAATTCATTATCCACAGTTGATGAGTCCTGGCCCACCATAAAAGCAGTTAACTTGAAATCAACTATCTTTAAAATCTCTAAAAAACTCATGAGCCTAAGTTTATTATTACAAATCCCCTGATATGCAGAGTATATCATGTGAAATGCCAGACTGGATGAAGCACAGCTGGAATCAAGATTGCCGGGAGAAATATCAATAACCTCAGATACGCAGATGATACCACAATATGGCAGAAAGCAAAGAGGAACTAGAGTCTCAATAAAAGTGAAAGAGGAGAGTGAAAAAACTGGCTTGAAAATCAACATTAAAAAAACTAAGACCATGGCATCCGGCCCCATGACTTCATGCAAATATAAGGGGGAAAAGTGACAGCAGTGACAGATTTTATTTTCTTGGGCTCCAAAGTCACTGTGGACGGTGACTGGAGCCATGAAATTAAGACATTTGCTCCTTGGAAGGAAAGCTATGACAAACCTACAGCATATTCAAAAGCAGAGACATCACTTTGCTGACAAAGGTCTGTATAGTCAAAGCCATGATTTTTCCAGTAGTCATGTACAAATGTGAGAGGTGGACCATAAAGAAGGCTGAGCACTGAAGAAAGGATGCTTTTGAATTGTGGTGCTGGAGAAGACTCTTGAGAGTCCCTGGGACAGCAAGGAGATCAAACCAGTCAATCCTAAAGGCAATCAACCCTGCATACTCATTGGAAGGACTGTTGCTGAAGCTCTAATACTTTGGCCACCTGATACAAAGAGCTGACTCACTGGAAAAGATCCTGATGCCAGAAAAGACTGAAGGCAAAAGGAGGAGGGGGCGGCAGAGGATGAGATGATTGGATGGCATCACCGGCTCAGTGGACATGAATTTGAGCAAACTCCAGGAGATGGTGAAAGACAGGGAAGCCCGGAGTGCTGCAGTCCATGAGATCTCAAAGAGTTGGACACAACTTAGGGACTGAACAACAACAGCATTATACCTTTATAGAATCTTGCTCTGGATTTATCAAGGATTGATTTAGGAACTGGAGACACTGAACCTACAAGTTGAAGACATTAGTTGGGAATTGTTGCTGAAAAACCAGAGCTTTGACTATACAGACCTTTGTCAGCAAAGTAATGGCTCGCTTTATAATATGCTGTTGAGGTTTGCCATAGCTTTTCTTTCTAACAGGAATGTTAGTACCAATACTGAAACAGGCTGGAGAAGATAAAAGTCCAATTATCCCACAGCCTACTCTGTAGCAGGTATTTCTGGAGAGAAAAAAAAATGCTGCAATAAGATATTTTTAGACTTTAAGAAATCTATTTAAAAACAAAATAGTCTGTAATTCTTTTGCAGAATTCATGAATGGTTAATTGACATTTTTGTCTGATACAAGAAATATCAGCCAAAATTTATGTTAAGTTACTTATTTCCCCTTTAGGCTTTTGACAGTAGATTTTTATACGGTATGGTCCAATAGTTTTCCAAATATACAGGCTATTTGGACTAGGCTTTCTATCTTTTTGCATGGTAATACATCTTTTACTCACCTGAGAGGCAACAGTATAAGGCAAGTATATTTGGCTTTAAAGCTCAGGAATACAAGACTAGAAAAACAGATGGAATCTGACTTCTGAAAGAGCAAGCACCTCCAGGGATGATCACCAATGTTCTCAAAAGTACTAATTATGTATTTAATTTTAAGACTGTGACCTCTCTAATCTCCAAGAACAGTGAGTTGGGCAAATGGTCTTACACAGGCCGGCACACCTGCAGAGCAAAGTCCACAGATTAACTTGGCATTTGTTTCAATTTGTATCTCTCCAGACTAAGCTCTTCTAAGTCTCACTGGTAAAGCTGAGGCAACCAAATAGACCAATAATGTTATTTCAGTACTCTGCTTTTCTTTTACAAAATTCTTATTACCACTTATTGTTCAAACTACTGAATATCTATCTTTTTTCCCACAGTCCAATCAATTTTTTTAATCAGGGTATAGTTGCTATACAATGTTGAGTTAGTCTCTGCTGTACAATGAAGTGAATCAGATATATGTATACAAATATCCCCTCCCTCTTGAGACTCCCTCCCACCCTAGCCCCAATCCCAACACTCTAGGTCATCACAGAGCACTGAGCTGAGCTCCCTGTGCTATACACTGCTGCTGCTGCTGCTGCTAAGTCACTTTAGTCGTGTCCGACTCTGTGTGACCCCATAGACCGCAGCCCACCAGGCTCCCCCATCCCTGGGATTCTCCAGGCAAGAACACTGGAGTGGGTTGCCATCTCCTTCTCTAATGCATGAAAGTGAAAAGTGAAAGTGAAGCCACTCAGTCGTGTCCAACTCTTTGCGACCCCATGGACTGCAGCCCACCAGGCTCCTCCATCCATGGGATTTTCCAGGCAAGAGTACTGGAGTGGGGGGCCATTGCCTTCTCTGGTGCTATACACTAGCCATCTATTTTACACATGGTAGTGTATGTATGTCAGTCCCAAGCTGCCAAGTCATCACCTCACTCCCTCGCTTCCATGTCCACAGGTCCACTCTCTACGTCTGTATCTTTATTCAAAGTGAGGTGAAGCGAAAGTGTTAGTCACTCAGTCATGTCCAATTCTGTGACCCCATGGACTGTAGCCCACTGGGCTCCTCTGCCCATGGAATTCTCCAGGCAAGGATACTGGAGTGGGTAGCTATTCCCTTCTCCAAGGAATCTTCCCGACCCAGGGATAGAACCTCGGTCTCCAGCACTGCAGGCAGATTCTTTACTGTCTGAGCCAGCAGGAAAGGCCATTTAAACTACTGCATATCTATTAAAGGATAGATTTCTTGATAGCAGCAGACAACAACTAGTGGTAAAAACCATTAAAATGTAACAAAACAATGAATAACATCAACAATCTTCATCTTGAAATTGTAACCAATAAAAACACATCACAGTAAAAGTATATGTAAATAAAGAAAACTGTAAGAGAAACAAAGAGACAGACTAGTATTTTATTAACAGACTAAATATTTGCTGTTGATAAATGATGCTCCTAACAGAAGAAATCATGCAAAGAACATATTCTGATAACTATGTATATCCAGAAAATGAATTTTAAAAACTGTGGAATTTGAGAAGGAACACGGTCTCATCTTGAGATATTTGAAAGATGTGTATGGTTTAATCAATGGACAGACAGTAGTGCTAACACCAGAATCAGAACATACAAAAATATAGTAATGTCCTGTTCTTTTCCAATATTGGGCCTGAAGATGACAACTTATTCCAACTATAGCCAAAGAAAAAATTAGTGATCTAGTTGAGAATAAACATCAGGCTCTTGTGTATTCCCAGAGGGTTTTCACAGGAAAATGGCATGACTATCACACAATGAAGGTGTCACATGAATAAAGATCTACACATAAGTAAACAAATGAAATTGGAAGGCGTATAATTTGTACTTCACTGGTGGTCCAGTGGGTAAGACTCTGTGCTCCCAATGCTGGGACTCAGGTTCAATCCTTGGTCAGGGAACCAGCCTGCATGCTGCAACTAAGAGTCAGCATGCCACAGTGAAGAGCAAGTAAGACCAGCTCAGCCTAAATAAATAAATAAGTAAAATATTTAGGAGGCATATAAGTCAGAGTCACAGTCTACTACTAGATTGGCTTTCACCAATTTTGTGTGTATCTTAGAAAATCCTCCTGTTCTCTTGTATGCCTGAAGAGAATCATCGGTACAGTTATTTTGGGGTTATTCTCTAAAACAAAAATGTAAGCCATTTTTATGGGCATCTTTTCCATGAACAAGGATCAGAACAGGTTCAGATGTTCAACTGAATTAGTTTTGATCTTCCTCCAATGAGCTTAGAAACCAAATGAATAAGTAAATAAGCCAGAAACATATGCAAGATGCAAAAAATATGCTGAGAGGAGAGATGAGGCGTGAATCACACAGGTAAAGATAAACCAAATGGGGTTTGCACATTGCTTTAAAAAAAAATAGCCACAAAGGCCCATGAATCACATTCACGTTAAAAGACCTGACTAGAAAGTGGGAATATGAGCAAGTGGGCTGTTCTCAAATATGTACTATTAGTTTCCAGAACCATTAAAATTAGATTGAATTGTTATAGATTTTTCATGAGGCACCATTAGATTGCTGCTAAAGCTGCCATCTAATAAAACTGGTGATTTGCAACACAGGAATACTTCACGCCAAAGGAGGTGTCTGCTAATTTATCACACCAGTAAGCTCATTGTTTTACTTGAGAGAAAACCTTTATGGAATACCAAGGTAGCACGCAGCTCACAGATGTACGTTTTGCTGTCCTTAATTTTTTAACATAATGTAAAGGCTTTTTCTCTATTTGTCCAATTTATTATTTGCTGTTTGCACACCCACGTGGTTTGTCCATGTGCTTGTTCGTGCCACTGTTGTAACTCACGGGAATGCAAAGGCCAAAGTCTCAGACAAGAGTTAACGGCTTTGGTGGGTCCACACACAACCTCATGATTTGGCTGACTTTCTGAGGTCTAAATACCATCTTTGGGACAGAAAGATCCCATAAACACTAAATTCTTCTTCTCACAGGCACACTTAGCAAACCTTGATGCATTGAGCTACATGACCTCCCAGCCACGTTTAATTCTCCTACAGGCACTTCCACATGACCACGCTGATTCCCCGGTGGTGCAGTGGTAAAGAATCCTCCTGCCAATGCAGGAGACCTGGGTTTGGGAAGATCCCCTGGAGAAAGAAATGGCAACCCACTCCAATATTCTTCCCTGGAAATTTTCATGGACAGAGGAGCCTGGAGGGCTACAGTCTGTGGGGTTGCAAAGAATCAGATACAACCAGCAACTGAGTATGCACACTTTGTGTAATGTCCATCTTAATAGCAGTGGTAAATATTAAAAAATATTACTTTGATGATGATGACCTAATTTACCAAAAGGCTCTAAGTCACCTCTTCCTGAGTTTTTACTTAAAAGTCAGATGTGCCTGCATAAAACAAATGTCCAAATTTCTCTCCTTGCAGTTATGCTTTAAAAATATTTGGATTTGCAGGACTTGCCTTGTGGTCCAGTAGTTAAGACTTTGCTCTCCCAATGCAGGGGACCTGGATTCAACCCCTGGTCAGGGAACTAGGTCCAACATGCAGCACCTAAGAGTTTGCATGCCACAACTAAAGAACCCACATGAAGCAACTAAAATCCTGTGCATGGCAACAAAGATCTCGTGTGCTGCAACCAAATAAATCATTAAATATGTTTATATTTGGGTTTGCGTTTAGAAATAAATTTCCTCCCCAACTTTGAGGAGATACTCGAGAGGTTCTCATGAATGATTTTAAAATAGCACATACTCCCATGTTGGGTACAAAACAGTCTCCAATTAGAAACCACACTAAAAAATTTTAACAAGAATAACTGGAGCTATGGGCTGTGTATTGACACATGTGGCTGCCTGTAGATTTGATCCCAGAGGAAAAATTCAAAATTAGAAATTGCAGAAATGTAACTTGAAAGAATTTTCGGTCTGGTCAATCCTTGATAAACACCATTAATATAAGAGAAAGAAGTATGGCTATGCACAAATAATTGTATAATCAAATTCACTTAGATTTTTCTCAATAAAAATTCTTTAAATACACTAGGACTCGGAGTTTTAAAAAATAATAATCGTATCTGCTGTGTTGGAAAGGGCAGGAGATGAGATGGAGAGTCAAAAGACAGAGCAGATAAGTGAGAGCTAAACATTGATTTGCATGTGCTAAAAATATGCTAAACTTAGGTTTAGAGTTGCAGGAAAACAGAGCGGGTGGGAAGTAATTCAACAGTCATACATGGAACAGTTGTTAATTACTCAATGAATCATCCCTGACATTTGGCAGATCTAAGTCTGCATTAACTGAAGCACAGAGCCCAAATGAAAAGTATCTTCCTCAATTATGGTCCTAAGGTTGCATCTTCTTCCTAAACCCAACTGCCAGGAAGAGGTAGGCTTTGGACTGGGGTTTCCAGTGTGCGGACTCAGTGAGCAAGGAGAGTCTCTGGGGAAGCTGGGGTTAGAGTAAGCACTGTAATCTCTCATTTGCATTTTCTCTTCCACCCCCTGTTGACCCTTCTCTGATTTAGCAATTCATGCTCTGGTTAAAACAAAAGCCTTTGTCTAATTATCATCTTTAGGCTTCTCTGGTGGCTCAGATGGTAAAGAATCCGCCTGCAACGCAGAAGACCTGGATTCAGCCCCTGGGTCGGCAAGATCCCCTGAAGAAGGGAATGGCTACCCACTCCAGTATTTTTGCCTGGAGAATTCCAAGGACAGAGGAGCCTGGTGGGCTACAGTCTTGCAATCACAAAGAGTCAGACTTGACAGAGCAGCTAACATAACCAATTATCATCTTTACTTGTAATTCTCTTTAAGATTTTTTTTTTTTTTGATGTGGACCATTTTAAAAGTTGGGCTTCCCTGGTAGCTCAGTTGGTAAAGAATTCACCTGCAATACAGGAGACCCTGGTTCAATTTCTGGGTTGGGAAGATCCCCTGGGGAAGGGATAGGCTACCCACTCCAGTATTCTTGGACTTCCCTGATTGCTCAGACCATAAAGAATCCGCTTGCAAGGCGGAAGACTTGAGTTTGATCTCTGGGTTGGGAAGATCCCCTGAATCAGGGCATAGCAACCCACTCCAGTATTCTTGCCTGGAGAATCCCCATGGACAGAGGAACGTCTGAGCGACTAAGCACACCACAGCATTTTAAAAGTCTCTATTAAATTTGTTATAATAGTGCTCCTGTTGTTTATGTTCTGGGTTTTTGACTGCACCAAAAGGAATGTGGGATCTTGGCTTCCCAAGCAGGGATCGAACCCGCACCCCCTGCACTGCAAGGCGAAGTCAAAACCACTGAAATGTCAGGGACGTCCTTATATTTCTCCCTTTACTTTTTTAAATAAGGTTTCTCTGGTGCTCATGAACCCAGGATCCCAGCTTCCATGTGTCTGTGTCCTCTTCCTCCTCTTCATCTACCACTTCCTTCTTTCATTTTCCAGCACCTCTCCCTGCTTATGATGGCCTCACTGTGTCAGACACTCAGTGTATTATCTTACATTTTCCTGGGAATAACCTTCCCCCACCCCACTCCAGGGCATCTTCCTTGGTTATAACATGCTCCTTCCCTCCCCCTTGTAATTCTTCATTTTGACTCAGTATAAGCTGAGGACTAGCTGTAAGGATGGGGGAGGTCAACTTGAAGAGCATAGTGTCCAAG
This sequence comes from Bos taurus, assembly GCF_002263795.3. Lineage (NCBI taxonomy): Eukaryota > Metazoa > Chordata > Mammalia > Artiodactyla > Bovidae > Bos > Bos taurus. The sequence continues at coordinate 96,989,956 of NC_037333.1, forward strand.
AATGTGAGGGCAGTACCTGGTTAAGGTAAGCACTAATTTAGTGCTGTTAAAAATTGATTAACTCAGAAACCATGTTTTCAATGCCACTTGGTGAACAAAACAGAGAAAATTCCCTCTCTTCATGAAGCTTACCTTACAGTGGGAGGCAGACAATAAAGATAAACAAGTAATGAGATAGGGTGGGTGTGGGAGGAGGTTCAACAGGGAAGGGACATATGTATACTTACGACAGAGTCATGTTGTTGTATGGCAGAAACCAACACAACATTGTAAAGCAATTATCTTCCAATAAGGGACAGATCTCACTCTTGGGGCTTCCCTGGTGGCTCAGACAGTAAAGAATCCACCTGCAATGCAGGAGACCCGACACCAATCCCTAGGTCGGGAAGATCCCCTGGAGAACGGAATGGCTACCCACTCCAGTATTCTTGCCTGAGAAATCCCATGGTCAGAGGAGCCTGGCAGGCTACAGTCCATGGGGTCGCAAGAGTCAGACACGACTTACCGACTAAACCACCAGCACGTAGTTGATTTACAATTCTGTGTTAATTTCTGCTGTACAGCAAAGTGATTCAGTTATACACATATATACATTCCTTTTGGGCTTCCCAGATGGCTCAGAAGGTCAAGAATGGGCCTGCAATGCAGGAGACGCAAGAGACATAGTTTCAGTCCCTGGGTCAGGAACAATTCTGGAGGAGGAAATGGCAACCCACCTCAGTATTCTTGCTGGGAGAATCCCATGGACAGAGGAGCCTGGTAGGCTACAGTCCATAGGGTTGCAAAGAGTTGGACACGACTGAGCAACTGAGCACAAAAATAAAAAAAGAATGATAATGACAGGAAAAAAAATGATAAGTAAAATACACAGTTCTGTAGTGAGGAACACGTTCTCTCGCAGATATTATCAGTGCTCTTCTCAGATTCCCTGGACTCTGTTCCCACCTGGCCTGACCTCAGGGCTCCCCCTTGCAAACCTCAGAAGGCTTTCCCCTGGCAGCTGAAGGACACTTGTCCAAGCACAGTGATGGGAGATGCTGCAAAGTTTAAGTCCCAACTCCACACCACCCCCATCCCCCGGGCAGTTCTCAACCATGAACTGATGAGAATTGGTGGATAAACACCCTCACTTCCTTATGCCTCAGACATACTTTAAGGTGTGTCTATGCAGTGTCCCTGAGTTCCCCAGCAGGACTGAGTCCCAGTTGCCCACAATAGTAACCTCTGATTGCCATACCCTGAACTGGCTTCCTTCCCCTCCCAGTCTCTCCCACTAACCCTAACCCTAACCTGACTTGCGTTCTGGGATCACCTCCCATATAAACCACTGCATTCAAACTCGTGTCCAAGATCTTTCTTCTGGGCAAGACAAGTGTCAAGGAAAACATGAGGCAGAGAAAGGGGAGTTGAAGTATTGAGTGGGGTACAATCTCAGATTGCATGATAAAGGCTTCATTGAGGTGATTTTGATAAAAGACTTAATGGAAGAAGGATTGACATCACTGAAGCTCCAAAATAGGGACACTGCCAAGCCTATGACACCATCTTATATCCTGAGCCATGCTGCTGTTATTTAGTCACTAAGTTGTGTCTGACTCTTTGCGACCCCATGAACCACAGCACTCCAGGCTTCCCTGTCCTTCACTATCTCCTGGAGTTTGCTCAAACTCATGTCCATTGAGTCAGTGATGCCGTCTAACCACCGATCTTCTGTCGCCCCCTTCTGCTCCTGCCCTCAATCTTTCCCAGCATCAAGGCCTTTTCCAATTTGTTCACATCACGTGGCCAAAGTAGCATTTGTTGAACCTGGGGTGTTTTCTTCTCTCTGGTGTTTGAAAATAGAGTGTCTGTCCCTAGTAATTTGGTGAGGTTTGGATTTTCACTGCCAGAAGCAAAATATTGATTTTCCCTCACAGCGTTTTGATATAAATGCATGTGAAACCCTTAGGGCATCTTGCCCTCTTATTCTTATTATACGATATCTCATCAACTGTCTCAGCTCAAGGCCACAAAATGGCTCAATACTAAGACATTCTCTCTCAGAGGAATTCTCAACAAAATTTCTTGAGTACTGATGTGAACGTGGGGAGGATTCATGTCGCTCTCACTTAGCCTCCAAAGAATAAAATATCACTCCTTACAGGCACCCTAAGCTTACTGCATGACACACTGGCCCGATGTGTGCAGCGATCTGCAATATAAGCCTCAAATATGGAAAGAGAGAAAGACAACTTCATAGAGTCACTGGCTCCTAAAATTAGAAGCGACCTCAATAGGTAAATCTCTTACTCAAGACAGGAATCCCTGGGTCCACCATTTGATTGGGAGATCACCAGTTCCTGCTCAAACACCTCTAATCTAGGGGTCCTTACTCCAAACAAGCCAACCTATTCCATTTTTTGTTGTTGTGGTTTGGTCGCTAAGTCATGTCCGACTCTTTTGGGACCCCATGGACTGTACACCAAGCCCCTCCGTCCATGGGATTTCATAGGCAAGAAAACTGGAGTGGATTGCCATGTCCTCCTCCAGGGGATCTTCCCAACCCAGGGACTGAACCTGCCTTTCCTGCATTGGTAGGTGGATTCCTTACCACTGAGCTGCCGGGGAAGCCCATTTCATTTTTCACCAGCTTGTAAAAGAATTCTTCATATTGACTGGTGTTTCTTTAAACTTCCTCAGTATTCTTTCCAGAAACATAAAAACAAAACTAAATTCCCCTTCCACTTGGCAAATATGTTCCCCATAAATGAGTTCCTGGAATATGCTCAGAAAAACTCATGGGTTCCACAGCCATCTATAAGCTGACAATTCTCAAATCCATATCTCTAGTTCTGACCCCTAGACTTACCCAAGTCAAATGCCAAATGACACTTCAAGTAGATACCCCATAGGTCCTCAAACTCAACATATCCAAAACCAATCTTAATACTTTCTAAACTAATTGTTGTACAGTCACTAAGTCCTGTCCAAATCTGTGACCCCATGAACTGTAGCACATGGACCCCATGCACACCAGGCTTCTCTGTCCTTCACTATCTCCCGGAGTTTGTTCCAACTCATGCTCATTGAGTTGGTGATGCTATCCAACCATCTCATCCTCTGTCGCCCCCTTCTCCTTCTGCCCTCAACCTTTCCCAGCTTCAGGGTCTTTTCCAATGAAACATCAATTCCTTCACATCAGGTGGCCAAAGTACTGGAGCTTCAGCTTCAACATCAGTCCTTCCAATGAATATTCAGGGTTGACTGCCTTTAGGAGTGACTGGTTTGATCTCCTTGCTGTCCAAGAGACTCTCCATAGTCTTCTCCAGCACCACAATTTGAAAGCATCAACTCTTTAGCACTCAGCCTTCTTTACGCTCCAACCCTTACTATGTACATGACTACTGGAAAAACCACAGCTTTGACTATATGGACCTTTGTTGGCAAAATGATGTCTTTGTCTAGGTTTGTCATAGCTTTCCTTCCACAGAATAAGCATCTTTTAATTTTGCGGCTGTAGTCACTGTTCACAGTGATTTCAGAGCCCAAGAAATTAAAATCTGTCACTGTTTCCACTTTTTCGCCATCCACTTGCCATTAAGTGATTGGATCATATACCATTATCTTTGTTTTATGAATGTTGAGTTTTAAGCCAGCTTTTTCACTCTCCTCTTTCACCCGCATCAAGACACAATGTTCCTTTCTGCATTTCACCATTGGAGTGGTATCATCTGCATATCTGAGTTTGCTGATATTTCTCCCAGCGATCTTGATTCCAGCTTGCGAGTCTTCCAGTCCAGTCTAAACTAATAGATCTGTCTGTATACCCTACTCTGGATAACAACCTCATTTCTTCTCCAGCCAGAAATTAGCAAAATACATCTCAAACCTTTCAACTCATTTCTATTTCCTTTTACCACCATCCCAGTTCAAACTGCCAACATTTCTTTCCTAGACAATCCTATTCTTAATTTTATTGCCCTACCACCTCTCCCCGCCCCACTGTCTCAGCAAAACCTCAATCCACTCTCCAAACAGCACTCAGAATAATCCTTCTAAAATGCAAACATGATCACACAACTTCTCTGCTTAAAATCGTTTTGTGCTGAAGTGTGCCATATCTCGGGGGCTGTCATGGGAAATGACGTTGAACTGGTAGATGTTGGTCAGATCAAAACTGATGCTAAAAGGTAAGAATAATAAATAGAGCTTCTAAAGTAATAGTAGGGAGACTTCTTTCCTTACATGCACAATTCCTGGGCCAATCTAAGTATTGTGTGATAGGGAGCTATAAGAGAACTCTAAGATTGACTTGGTTGATTTTTATAGGAAAAGGCAAAATTTCCTCTAGAAGAGAAGAAAACATACCAGAATATAAGAGAGTAGAGACAAAAGGATAAAAGCCAGCACAGGGCGTTTTTGAATTTCTGAAAATTTAGAGGAGAATAAGAGAGTTTAGAGGCACTTACCACATCACAGTAAGGGAGACTTCAAGAAGATGAATGGGTAAAAAACTTTTTAAAAAAGTTTTGCAGTTTTATGAATGTCATCTCCACTTCACATTGTCCAAAAGATTACAGTAAAACCTTACATTGCTTTGCAATTATTTTTACATGTTAGACTAGTGTTTCTGTGCCTGGAATAACGAACAGAGATAGGCTCTATGGTAAGAACGAAATAATCCAATTTTCTGCCTCCAAAATCTGCCTAATACTTAGTATGCTATTAAATAAAGTGTTGCTTCATGGTGTTGTATCTTAAGTACCATGACTTCTAAACGTTCTACCCCTCACCCCACCTCAACTCTCAACCAAGTATGAAAACCAATGGTCTTGACTTAGTTCTATTTAAACGGAAGTACAAAACTTGCCCATATGATTGCAAGCTCACAGTATTATACACCATGCACACCACAGGTTTCTCACTATAGACGTTTATTTCTATATGCTAGCTCCACAATAGGCATCTTACCCTTGGAATGCAACCAGTCTATTCTCACTGGGCTTAGTTAGAGATCATCTAGGGTGCAGTTTTGTGATCACACCTGTCCAAAGCCTTTGCATTGCCAAATTGTCTGTATCACAATGGCTTCCACTTTAAGCTAATAAGAGCTCAATACAATAGGCTTTCCCAAAAATGATGCTGCACTTAGACCAAAATGATTGTAAAAAGCAAAACTGCGTGGGAAATTAGAAACGCCAGCAGTGAGTCTGAATGAGAATGCATATCCTCCCACGGAAAGGTCTTCTCATTAGACATCGAGTTGGAGATGATGGATGACCAGAGAGGAGAATCCTGTGATTTGTTTTCCACAGACTGAAGGTGACCGTGGCAGGCACTTCTGGACTCAAGAGTGGGGATCTGGACCAAACTGCATCCAGAGGATTCATTCCAGCAGGGATAGTCTTTAAAAGAATGCTCCAGGCTTACAAACCAGAGAACTTTGAAGAGCATGATCATAAGAGGTCCAAAAAACTGAAAAGCAGATACAGAGCAGGGATGTCTCTGTGACTCTCCCACGAGATCTAATTGGCCTTGAGATCCCCAAAATACATCCTCAGGGTGGTCTTCTAGATTAGGAACCATTCGGGTCTGAAGTAGACCTCCTTTCTCTATCAGTAGAGATTATCTTGGCTGCAAAGAACAGCCCACTTAAATTTGTATGATTAATTAAGGAAATTGACTGATCCACAGTTCTTAAAAGCAGTGATCAGATATGATTTGATCAGAGCTGTGGCTCATTTCTCTTCGATTCTCTTTCTCCTTTCTCTGCGTGTCTACTTCACATTGGCCGAAGTAGTTTTAAGATTAACATCATAAATATGTCCGGAGGAAGAGAAGGCATCCTGATGCCTGGTGGCTCTCCCTCAAAGCCAAAAAGAACACTCTACCAGAGGTCCCCAGCAGGTATCTGGGGACCTTATTGTGACACATTTATTCCAGAATCAATAGCTGTGACACTGAGAACTACCCTTAAACCAATCAGAAAGCCCCTGGAACTGAGGATGGGCTCAGTTTCCCTTGCAGTCCTTAAGCTGTGTTGGTGAAGGTTAGATTCCTGGATTTAAAGAGGGGTGCTTTGCTACTAGGCATACACCCTGAGAAAACCATAATCGAAAAAGACATGTGTACCTCCATTTACAGTACATGGCTACTCTATTTACAGTAGCCAGGACAGGGAAGCAACCTAGACATCCATCAACAGATGAATAATAAAAAAGTTGTGGTACATATATACAATGGAATATTATTCAGTCATAAAAAGGAATAAATTTGAGACAGTTCTAGTGAGGTGGATGAACCTAAAGGCTATTATACAGAGTGAAGTTTAAGTCAGAAAGAGAAAAACAAACATTGTATATTAACACATGTGTGTGTGTGTGTGTGTGTGTGTGTGTATGTGCTCACACTGTCACATCAGTTGTGTCTGACTCTCTGCAACCCTATGGACTGTAGACCGTCAGGCTCCTCTGTCCATGGGATTCTCTAGGCAAGAATACCAGAATGGGTTGCTGTGCCCTCCTCCAGGGATTGAACCCACATTTCTGATGTATCCTGAATTGGCAGGCAGTTTCTTTACCACTAGCACCACCTAGGAAGCCCCACATATATATATATGGAATCTAGAAAAATGGTACTGCTGAAACTGTTTGCAGGGCAGGAGCAGAGGTGCAGACATAGAGAATGGATTTGTGGACACAGCAAGGGAAGGAGAAAGTGAGACAAATTGAGAGAGTAGCATTGAAACATATACATGTTGCTGCTGCTGCGTCACTTCAGTCGTGTCCGACTCTGTGCGACCCCATAGACGGCAGCCCACCAGGCTCCACTGTCCCTGGGATTCTCCAGGCAAGAACACTGGAGTGGGTCGCCATTTCCTTCACCAATGCATGAAAGTTTTCACTTGGATAAAAGATAGCCAGTGGGAAATTGCTATGTAAACAGGGAGCTCAAACCAGTTCTCTGACAACCTAGAGGGTGGGATGGTGGGGAAGGGAGGCTCAAGAGATAAGGGAGATCTGTATACTTATGGCTGTTTCACGGTGCTGTATAGCAGAAACTAACACAACATTGTAAAGCAATTATCCAACTAAAAATAAAGTTTTAAAACAGAGGGGTGCTTTGGAAAGGGGGAGAAGAACTGGGAGAAAACAAACAACATCCTCTGCATTTCACGTGGCAGCTTTGTGCTCTCCAGCCCTTCCCTTTTCTCAGTCCGCATTCCTGGGGTCTAAGAAGCAAAACAATAACCAGAGCAACAGTCCACAGGAGTCTTGGATTCAGGTATGAGTTTTAGCCAAGACTGTGGGCTTGTCCAAGGCAGATTACAAAGCCTTGAAAATCACTGACCCACTTCATTTCCTCCAGTGATGTGCCCAATTGTCAGTTCTATGTTCTGACAGAGGCTTTTAAAAGCTCTATGCCCAATTCTTTGGAATTGAGAATACTGAGTGATACCAATAATGAAGTCATATCTTTACAACACCTCTCTTCATTTTTCATTGTCATTAAGCCGGAAAATTCAACTATTCAGCATGATGATCATTTCCAGCCTTTGATAAGATTTTTCCATTTTCTCTCTATTTTAATGCTTTTAAATTGTAATAAAGCTTTAAAGACTGAGCTACCAATAGTTTCATTTGTCTGTCTTTCAACTGTAATGAATACAGATGGGCACAGAGGAAAGGGAATCCGGGATTTGCTCTAATCCTATAATCTTTCTCATTTGCTTGTGAAAGGTTGAATAATTCCAGATGAATACCTTGTAATGCTAGCGTTTTCTCATACCAATGATTTATTTTCTCATCAACACTAAAGGAATATTCAATATAATGTGCATATATAAGCTACAAAATAGTAAACACCCACATATGAAAAGCCATAAGTAACCAGTGTAATCAGAAATAATATGTAAGTCTGCATGCATATACACATATCACTAAATAGAGAAACACTTCCTACAAAAGAGACCACAGATATGACTAAATAAAAAAGTACTGAGAGCATTTTCTGCCCCATAAAATAAGAAATCATTTTGTTTGCTTTCTAACAATGTTTGTCCAAATATTACAGTTGATCTATCCATATTGTGATACACTGTGACATTAAAATTCTTCCACTGGAGTCCACTTGGAAAATTTCATTTTATTTCCCTGTCTTTTACCCAGCCATTTGTCAGTCTAGTTATGTGAAAAAAAAAGAATTAACTTCTGCTTGCTCATACATCTCTGGAGAATTGATGCATTCTACATAAATTTCACTGTTTCCCCAGTTGAAAAAAGAATCAAACCCTGAGTGTTCTAGGGTCATAGAAGCAAGAAGAATATTAATCAGCTCAATTTCCCTTGATCTCATGGTACACATAGTACAATGTGTAGCTAGGATAATACAACTAATAAGGATGATGATATCATAAAATGATATAGATAATGGTAAGTAGTGATCTTATGATCCACAGTGAGCTCTGTCTATTAAATGAGAGAAATTGCATGAAATGGCAAACCTTTATAATGTTGAAGCATAAAGCATCTTTGAAGGAAAATTCTGAGTGAGGAGTGGTAGATATGTAAGAAACATGTTTATTTCCTCTTTAGTTTCATATGTCTCTTGCAAAAGAGTTTCTCCAATTCCATCTTGTTACCAACACTCCCACTTTGAGGGGAATGCTTTTCCCTCTCTAATATTCTGACTCGAATGTGTATAAAAACCAAACTCTAATGCATCTGTCCCCATGTAAGAGAAGCTAGAGTTAATTTCCAAATGAGATGAAAATACCCAGAGAATTTAAGATTTAAATTTACAAAACATAGTTCCCAGATCACAGCTCACTCAGTTCATAAGCCCTGTTTCGTTTAACATCCTATTTCATATGTGTTAAAGGAAGTAAAGAAAGGTAGTCCAGGTTATTTTCCCTATGTTTAGGATGAATTTGAAAGAGAACTAGAACATTAAGAGATTGTGTGTGTATAGTAATGCATACGTATGGAATCTAGAAAAATGGTACTGATGAACGTATGTTCAGGGCAGGAATAGAGACACAGACACGAAGAACAGACTTGTGGACACAGCGAGAGAAGAGGGTGGGACAAAAGGAGAGAGTAGTGCTGAAACATACACATCGCCACAGGTAAAACAGAAGGCTAGTGGGCTTGCTGTATAACACGGGGAGCTCCACCTGGTGCTCTGTAACAACCTAGAGGGGATGTGGTGGCAGGTGGGAGGGACGGCTGAGTGAGGGGATGTAGGTATACTTATGACCGATTCACATTGTTGTAGCAGAAACACACACGACATTGTAAAGCAATTATCCTCCAATTAAAAAAAATTTTTTTTAATATATTGTTACTAATAATGGGCTTTTCCAGTGGCGCAGTGGTTAAGAAGCCACCTGCCAATGCGGAGACACAAGAGACACAGGTTCCATCTCTGGGTTGGGAAGAGCCCCTAGAGTAGGAAATGGCAACTTGCTCCAGTATTCTTGCCAGGAAAATCCCTGGCAGGCTACAGTCCATGGGGTAGCAAAGAGTTGGACGTAGCTGAGCACACACACATACTAATTATAAATAAAGACACACTTTTGGGAAAGATGCTTTTTAAAATGATTGAAAGTGAAAGGTGTTAGTCACTCAGTCCTGTCCAACTCTTTGTGACCCCATGGACTGTAGCCTGCCAGGCTCCTCTCTCCATGTTACATGGTTCCAAAAAAAAGATGATATATATAGTTCAATCATGAAAATGTATTATTTTATAGACAGGTACATCTTTTTATGCAGATTCAAGCAAATTTAAATTAATAATATCATCAATTTAAAACATTTACTTGAGTTTCCTCCAGAAATTCTAGAGTAGCAAAAATACAGTCCTTTGGGTATTAAAAGCCTATTTTGGTTTCATTAATGAAGGTTTTGGTTTCATTAATGAAAAGTAGGTAATTTAGACCAAACCTATTGCTGAGAATGACTTGAAAAGTTGAACAAATACTTTTTAAACATTTGAAGGCACAGAGAGACAATAAAGCTGTGACAAATGTCATAATCAAGGTCCAGAAGAATAAGGACATTCAAAAAGTGAGTCTGAAATTTGGAATCATTTTTATACCATGAAACTGTGCCAGTGTTCCAGCAGAAGTGGCTGAGAGGCTGAGAAAGTGATGAGTTTTTAACAGACTCACAGGGCTAGGAGACAAAACCTGGAATTCAGGGCTTACTGGGAACCGGATAGCAGCTAATAAATCCAGGACCTGCCCTGCCGCCATCTCCCAAGGCATAGGGTTGAGATCCTTGAGGACCTAAGGTTAAAATTAACACAGATTAGTGCCCAAAGAAGTTGAAACTCAACTTTCTGTCATTTCAAATACTGATGAGATTGTGAAGGCCTGGGATTACTAGTGTATCTGGCCTGTTGTTATTTAATCACTAGTTGTGTCCAAATTTTTGCAGCCCCATGGACTGCAGCACACCAGGCTCCTCTTTCCTCTACTATCTCCAGGAGTTTGCTCAAATCCATGTCCATTGAGTCAGTGATGCTATGCAACCATCTTATTCTCCATCATCCCCTTCTCCGGCCTTCAATCTTTCCCAGGATCAGGGTCTTTTCCAATGAGTCAGTTCTTCACATCAGGTGGCCAAAGGATTGGAGCTTAAGCATCAGTCCTTCCAATGAATAGTCAGGATTGATTTCCTTTAGGATTGACTGGTTTGATCTCCTGGCAGTCCAAGGGACTCTCGAGATTCTTCTCCAACACCATAGTTCAAAAGCATCAATTCTTCCATGCTCAGCTTTCCTTATGGTTCAACTCTCACATCCATACATGACTAGTGGAAAAACCATAGCTTAGACTATACAGACCTTTGTCAGCAAAGTAATGTCTCTGATATTTAATATGCTGTCTAGGTTGGTCATAGCTTTTCTTCCAAGGAGGAAGCATCTTTTAATTTTCATGGCTGCAGTCACCATCTGCAGTGATTTTGGAGCCCAAGAAAATAACATCTGTCACTGTTTCCATTGTTTCTCCATTTATTTGTCATGAAGTGATGGGACCAGATGCCATGATCTTCATTTTTTGAACACTGAGTTTTAGCTTTTCACTCTCCTTTCACTTTTATTCAAGAGGCTCTTTAGTTTCTCTTTGCTTTCTGCCATATGGGTGGTTTCAACTGTATATCTGAGGTTATTGATATTTCTCCCGGCAATCTTGATTCCAGCTTGTGCTTCATCCAGGCCGGCATTTCACATGATGTACTCTGCACACAATTATAAAATTTCCCTGGGAGGAAGATAACATCTAAAGGTACAAATATTCTCTAGTTCCTCAAAATCATTGGCATTTGATCAAAATAGTAAGGAACATGAGATGATAAGACAATATGAAGACAAAAATAAACAATAACAGTCAAATACAGACTTACTGGAGATTTTTTTTTAAATGAAGTTAACATACACAAAATTTCATATAACTATGCTTAGTATGCTCAAGGATAATAAAGGCAAGATTTTCAACTTGGAACCAGAAATTATAAATGTGAACCAAAGGAGAATTATAAATTTTTTAAATAAAATAATTGAAATTAAAGATTTCCTATATGTGTCAAACAGCACTCAAAACACAGTCAAAAGGAGAATTAGTGAATTGCAAGGTAAGTTAAAAACTGTCCAAACTGAATGAAAAAGAAACAAGAGGACTGACAGTATAAAAATGGGTAAGACATAGAGTGGATATAGTAAAAGGACAATTAAAACATAAAAGGAAAAAGACGGAAGAAATGGAGAGTTAATGGCTGAGAAGGTTTCCCAAGCTGGTGAAAGATATCAAGCCAAAGCTCTGAAATGCCCTATAAATAAACCTCAAGTAAGATAAATGCAAAGTAAAATACACTTAAGCAAACCATAGTAAAACTGCTGAAAGAGAAGGAGAAAAATGTTGAAAGCAGCTCTTCCAAAATAAATATTGCCTTCAAAAAAGAAAATATCACTTTTCAAGAGAAACAACGGAGGCCAAAAAATAATGCAAAATGTCTTCAAGAGGAAATGTATAAGTGCTTTGAAAGGGGAAAAAAAAAACCTGCCAAACTATGCCCAGTGACAATGTCTTTTAAGAATGCTTATAAGACCCTTGGCAGGTTTTCACTGCCAAGGGCCAAGGTTCAATCTCTGGTTAGGGAAACAAGATCTTGCAAGCCACACTATGTGCAGAAAAAAAAAAAAGAATGCTAGTAAAATAAGAATATTTTCAGGCAAACAAGAAAGCCACTTCTAGACCCATACAAAAGGAAATATCAAAACGTGTCCTACATGCAGGCAGCTCAAACCTAGTACTCTGCGACAACCTAGAGTGGTGGGATGGGGTGGGAGGTGGTAGGGAGGTTCAAGAGGGAGGGGACATACGTATACCTATGGCTGATTCATTTGCTGTATGGCAGAAACCAATACAACATTGTAAAGCAATTATCCTCCAAATAAAAATATTTTTTTTAAGGAAGGTATCCTATAGGCAAAAAAATAATAGTAATCATCCCAGGTAAAATATAAAAAATTTAAGAAATAAAGGAATGAACAGAGAAAAAAGTAGAAAATAAACAAATACTGTTTGTACAAAACAATAACACTAATATCTTGCCGGACTTAAAATACAGATAGAATTAAATAAAATACACAGCAATAATAGGTCAGGATGAGTATAAACAAAACTAAAGTATTCTTGAATTTTCTTGAAAGGTTCTTGAATTTTCCTGGAAAAGGTGAAAGTACTTCTTTATATTAAAGTTTAATAAGTCAAGGACAGACTGTTATCTGTGATCAAGAGTAAACATTAGAAGCGTAGTAAAATATGTGATAATCAACTTACTAATAGAGAAAAATGAATAATCAAAAGATTTTAACTCAAAAGAAGGCAATAAGAAGTTGAAAACAAGTAGGAAGATCATAGGTTTATCACCAACTATTTCAGTAATTGGGTTTCCCAAGTGGCTCAGTGGTAAAGAATTCACCTGCCAAGCAGGAGACTCAAGTTCGATCCCCTGGTCGGGAAGATTCCCTGGAGAAGGAAATGGCAACCCACTCCAGTATTCTTACCTGGACAGAGGAGCATGGCAGGCTACAGTCCGTGGGGTTGCAAAAGAGTCGGACACAACTTAGCAATTAAAACATTTCAGTAATTAGTAATACATTAAACATAAGTATCTAAATGTTCCATGTAAAAGCTAACAAGTTAATTGAACCCAGGGAGAGAGTCATTGGAACTCCCGATCTACAGCTGGTAGCTCAGAAGCACAAGTAACAAACTGGGCTTTCCACTGGCATCTGAAGTGGGGGCGGGGAGCAGTAAGACTGAGCCTTAAACCTGTGAAATCCATGCTATTTCTATATACATATAGGAAAATGGTATCAGAATTAAGTTGAAGTGTAGGACATCCAGCTGGAGTGTGGCAATTTCTTGGTGGTGTGGGGGAAACCCTACATTGAAACTGGATCCAAGAACCCAATAAAAGTGTTGGAGAAAATGTAGAGCACCTAGAACTCTCACCCATTGCTGCTGAGAATGTAAAATGGTACAAGCACTTTGGGAAACATTTTCTCATTTTCTTGAAGTTTAAACACGTACCTAAGATATAACTCAGACATTCTACTCCTAGGCATTTACCAGAGGGAAAGGAAAGCATATGTTCACACAAAAAAACTTATACACAAATGCTTGCAGCAAGATGGGAAGCTAAGATGAGCCTTGGAAGTGCTGGTTATAGTCTATTTTTTGACCTGGGTGGGGAATACGGGTGTGCTCACTTTGTGATAATTCCTTGGGCTCTACGCTTAAAATCTGTTCACTTTTCTATATGCTTGTTATTTTAAATAACAATTTTTTTTCAAGTCTACAAAAGAAAATATCCCTAAAATACCACTAAATCAAAATATTTATTGCTCCTTTCAGTATATAATACAAAAATATCATCACCACGGAGATAGTGGTGACATTTAAATTGAGGGCTAGCAGTTGAGGAGAGAGTAATTTACGTAAAGGAATCAGTAAAAAAAAAAAAAAAAAAATTAAGTTTATGTCCTTGCCTGAAAATATGAAAAGTTAAAACCTTGTTTTTCTCAGCTGCTTGTCAAAGTACATCACTCTCATTATTGTGAGGTATTTCTAACAGGAGCAGAATAAACATGGTTTGCAACAACAATGAAAGTGTGTGTGTGTATCCAAGTCTGAAGTTGACCTAAAATTTTACTTTAAGTAAAGTGACAAAAATTGCAGAGACAATAAATATCTTGTACATAGTTTTAAAAGTTAGTTGCAGAATATATTTAAAATGGATAACCAACAAGGTCCCACTGTCCAGCATAGGGAACTCTGCTCAACGTGATGTGGCAGCCTGGATGGGAGAGGAGTTCGGGGGAGAATGGATACATGTACACGTATGGCTGGGTCCCTTTGATGGTCACCTGAAACTATCATGACGTTGTTCATCGTTAATATAATTGTTTATATTCTCCAATATAAAATAAAAAGTTTTTAAAAATGTGTATATAACTGAATCACTCCGCTATTCAGTAGAAATTAATACAACATTGTAGATCAACTATACTTTTTTAAAAAGAAATGCAAAAAAGTTATATTTATTCTAAAAGAGTTCCTTAAGATGATTTTGTCTGAAATCACATTAATAATAAAACCAATAAACAATAATGCAACACAATATGCTCAAAAAAAACAAAAAGCTGGTTGCAGAAGAAATAGTTCTTAGCAGAAATTTAAAGCAAGTGATATGGTAGGGGGAAAGTCTTATTTATTGAGATTTATACCCTCCAAAGTTAAAAAGTATTTAAACTGGGCAGGAAAGAATAAATGTACATAAGAAAAAGCTCATAAAAAAAGGAAAACAGTATTATATTTAAAATAGAAATAAATATGACAAACCATAAGACTGCCAAAAATGTTTCAATTTAGATGTATCCCTGAGCCCCGGTCTTACATAATCCTATTTTCTGTTGGACTTGACTGTGATATATTCGTCTTTAAAGTGCTTCAACATAGACAGTATTCTATGTATATTTGTATTAGTAAGTTTAAGCTGCATCTTAGGGGTTACCAGTTAATCTAACCAGGAATCTATATCCCAGGGGTGGTCAAAGTCAAAGTGTCAGTTGCTCAGTTGTGTCTGACTCTTTGTGACCCGATGGGCTGTAGCCACCAGGCTCCTCTGTTCATGGGATTCTCCAGGCAAGAATACTCAAATGGGTAGCCATTCCCTTCTTCAGGGGATCTTTCCAACCCAGGGATCGAACCTGGGTCTCATGCATTGCAGGTATATTCTTTATCATCTGAGCCACCAGGGAAGTCAGGGGTTGGTCAGTATGTGCTCCAATCAGGAATTCCAGCTCCAGCTGCCACTGTTACTGTGCTTCTATTATCTTTATCTTTGATCAACACCGGAGGCCTGCTAATTAGCATAATAAGTGTTTAAAAACAAGTTTTCACTGGTAAATGAATAGCCCAGAGGATATTAAAAATGAGCTCTTAATGGAAAAATTAGTGGTAGTCATTGATATTTACTGAATAAAATACTTTTGAGACACTCTCCTCCCTCCTATGAATAGAGAATGAGAAGACAGTAGAGCCCGTAGTCTGAATCTTTATGGCCACTGCTTGAGATTTTGATACTTAAATAAGTCCTCTATTTAGTCCACCACTGGGACTGAGGACTCCACTGGCCCCATACACCTGCTACAGGTGAACCATTTATTTTTTTTTAATTTATTTGCTTTCGGCAGTGCTGGGTCCTTGTTGCTGCAATCGGGCTTTCTCTTGTTACAGAGCACAGGCTCTTAGGCACTCAGGCCCAGTAGCAGCAGCTCTCGGGCTTGGGTGTCCCTCAGCATGTGGAATCTTCCCAGGCCAGGGATTGAATCTGTGTCCCCTGCATTGTCAGATGGACTCCAAACCACTGGAACAACAGGGAAGTCCAAGTGAACCTTTTATAAAAATATCATTGTGACAGTTAATAGGACAGCGCCCTAAGACACCATCAACCTTACACAACAGTTTATATGACTTATTTTGTGCTTACTTGCTGACACATTCTTAAAAAATCCAAGTGTATGGCAGAAATTGATCTAAGACTTGCCACCAACATAACCTGATATCACTCTATAGAAAAATAGCTGACCCTCAGTCACCATAGTTTTTGAGTTCCTACTATCATCAACCAAAAAGAACCTAAGAGTTAATGCAAAAACGAATTGGCTTAGGTCAGTTCACAGTGTGCAACTGATGTCCTCTGGAATGCACAAAGCCAAAACTAATCTCAAGTTCCCCCACCTCCACATGCTATTCCTTCTGGGTTTTTTTTTTTCCCCCTAAATTAATAGGATGACCATTTATCTTGTCATCCCAGCCAAAATCTGATGTCATCCTGTTTTCACCCTTGCCTCACCCAATATAATTCCCTTAGAGCAGTCAATACTGCTCTAGGCTTGTTTATTAATGTATTAACCATACATTAACCATATGCCTTACCATAGCATATGATGAGGAAGGCACCAAGCTTAAGAAGTGTCTTGAGCCTGCACAGCTACTAAGAGGGAGAACCAAGACTCAAACCCAGGCAGCCTGGCTCCAGTCACCCAAAACTCTGATCAGTTTCACCTGATTAAATACATTCATCTACAGCCTCATCTCCAAGCCCACAATCACACCTTGTTTTGGGCATCATTTCTTGCCTAAATAATAATGAAAGCCTGTGGTCTGAGACCTCTCTGATTCATTTGTATTATATGTGTGAGTGCTAAGTCGCTCCAGTTGTGTCTGACTCTTTGTGACCCTATGGACAGCAGCCCACCACGTTCCTCTGTCCATGGGATTCTCCAGGTCAGGAATACTACAGTGGGTTGCCATGCCCTCCTCCAGGTTGTACTATATGTATAAGAGAAAATTATATAATGTTATTTATTAGGGCTTGCTTCCCAGATGGCCCTAGTGGTAAAGACTCTGTCTGCCAATGCAAAAGATGTAAAGAGAGATCCTGGATCAGCAAGATCCCCTAGAGGAGAAAATAGCAACCTACTCCAATATTCTTGCCTGGAGAATCCCATGGACAGAGAAGCCTGGAAAGCTACAATCCATATGGTCAGTCACAAAGAGTCGGACACGACTGAAGTGACTTAGCACGCATTCACCTACTCTAACCTTTCAAAGGTTTTGCTATCGCCACAGTATGATGTCGGAACTCCTCGGCAAAGTTAGTGGAGCCCTGATGATTTGGTTGCGCAACTTTCCCCTCTCAGATCTGCCCCTCCCCATATAGCACTCCAGACCTGAGCTGTTGCAAGCTATCCTATCTGAAGGCTGGAGAACCTGCTCCTAGTCCTTGATGCTAATAACGTTCTTACCATTCCCTCTATTTGGACTGCCTTACCCTCGTCATCTACTTGAAAAAACTGTACCCATCCTTCCAGACACAAACCCTCTGTGATAGCTTACCTATATATCTCCACAGAATTAGTCAGCCTTTCTGCTACATTCCAACTGAACTCCTACACTTGGTTTTATTATAGCATATGTACTCACATGTCTGTTTCTTCTATTAGCATTCCTAAAGGGCAAGCGCCGCATCTGACTCATCTTTGTAATGCTGGTACCTGGGCTCTGGTAGTCATGAAAATAAATACGCACTCAATGAAATAAATGGGTGATTGACAGAGCTGTCATATTCAGGTGAAAGATCTGTTTCTGGGCTTCTAGGCAGCAAAGGCAAAAAAATGGGGAAGGGAGAGAGGGAAAGGAGGAAGAGGAGGAAGGGAAAGAAGGGGGAATAAGAGGAGGGAGATGTTAGGAAGGAAGAAGGAAGGGAGGGAGTGAAGGAAAGGAAAAGAAATGCACAGTATTGTATTAGGTGGCTCAGTGGTAAGAATCTGTCTGCCCAAGTAGGAGACAGAAGAGACTCAGGTTCAATCCATGGGTCAGAAAGATCCTCTGGAGAAGGAAATGGCAACCTACTACAGGATTCTTGCCTGGAGAATCCCATGGACAGAGGAGCCTGGCAGGCTACAATTCATGGGGTCACAAAGAGTCAGACACGACTGAGCAACTAAGCACATATACATTACATCCAATTCAGTTCAGTTCAGTTGCTCAGTCGTATCCGACTCTTTGCAACCCCGTGGACTGCAGCATGGCAGGCCTCCCTGTCCATCACAAACTCCTGGAGATTACTCAAACTCGTGTCCATTGAGTCGGTGATGCCATCCAACCATCTCATCCTCTGTCGGCCCCTTCTCCTCCCGCCTTCAATCTTTCCCAGCATCAATTCTTTGGCACTCAGCTTTCTTTATGGTCCAACTCCAGTCCCATCACTTCATGGGAAATAGATGGGGAAACAGTGGAAACAGTGAGAGACTTTATTTTTGGGGGCTCCAAAATCACTGCAGATGGTGACTGCAGCCATGAAATTAAAAGACGCTTACTCCTTGGAAGGAAAGTTATGACCAACCTAGACAGCATATTCAAAAGCAGAGACATTACTTTGTCAAAAAAGGTCTGTTTAGTCAAGGCTATGGTTTTTTCAGTAGTCATGTACAGATGTGAAAGTTGGACTATAAAGAAAGCTGAGCACAGAAGTATTGTTGCTTTTGAACTGTGGTGTTGGAGAAGACTCTTGGGAGTCCCTTGGACTGCAAGGAGATCCAACCAGTCCATCCTAAAGGAGATCAGCCCTGGAATTTCTTTGGAAGGAATGATGCTAAATCTGAAACTCCAGTACTTTGGCCACCTCATGCGAAGAGTTGACTCGTTGGAAAAGACTCTGATGCTGGGAGGGATTGAGGGCAGGAGGAGAAGGGGATGACAGAGGATGAGATGATTGGATGGCATCACCAGCTCAATAGACATGAGTCTGAGCAAGCTTCACAAGCTGGTGATGGACAGGGAAGCCTGGTGTGCTACAGTCTATGCGGTCGCAAAGAGTTGGACAGGACTGAGCAACTGAACTGAACTGAAAGGTTGCTATAAAAAAAAAAAAAAAGACATATAAATCCTTCATTTACTGTGCTACTTTTGAACTGAGTGAAAGTAAAGGAGTGAGAGGGTCAGAAAAACTGCAATTGTCATCAGAATATGTTGTTAGCATCTGAGACTTCACCGAACAATCTGGAGGGCAACGCTGAGTCCAGGACTGAGAACGGCTGCAGGTGCTGTAGAAATTTCTTCCAGCTGCTGTGCTGAATCCAGGTAATATCTCCATGAGTAAAACCAAACAAAGCCACGGCCCTCACGAGGTTTTCTTGCTACTGGGGGAGGAGGGAGGGATCAAAGTCTAATCAGGACAACAAAAACTACCTCTGCCCAACCTCCGCTTCGTTCCCTTCCCAGGTGATGATTTTGAAAACAGTCCCTAACAACAGCAGCTCACTTACCCGTCTCATCTCAGAGGCTGCTCCCAGAGACTTGTGACGCTAGCATCCTATTTGCAGAATAGGATGAGGCCCAAGAAGTCTCTCTGAGACTCACTGTGTTCATTGCCTCTGGACTTCACTCGGGGTTGCAGATGCAAACTAATAACAGCCAACATGCACCAAGTATTTACATGTGTCAATCAATCTACACATGTTAACACAATATCTTTACAACTTCATTTTAGAGATGAGGAAACCAAGGAACACAGAGATTAAGAAGCTTGGTTAAGATCATACAGCTGGTATGTAGTAACACCAAGTTACAAACCCAGACAATCCAACTAGGCAGCCCTTTTTCCTAAGCTCATCACACTACTTCCTCTTTTGCACATAGGTCTGGTGAATGACTGATTTCTAATGTTGGTGAATGTCTGTCCCCAGGTGGATATACCCCCCGTTCCCTTGGTGGAAGCAGATTTTTGGAAGAAAATTATACAGCCTTTCTACGAATAGATTTCTCTGTATTGTGTTCTGTGCTGTGCTGTGCTTAGTTACTCAGTCATGTCCAACTCTTTGAGACCCCATGGGCTGTAGCCAGGCTCCTCTGTCCATGGGATTTCCCAGACAAGAGTACTGGAATGGGTTGCCATTCAGGGGATCTTCCTGACCCAGGAATCGAACCTGTGTCTCCTACTTAGCAGGCAGATTCTTTACTGCTGAGCCACCAGGGAAGTTCAATACCAACAGTACCCTGCACTAATTACAGACACAGCCCAGAAGGGATGAAATAGACTCAAGTAGACTATCAAGAAGGAAACGCATAGGTACATTAAAAATTATTGTTAATCTAAAATTTTTTTCAGTTTTATCAGTTATCATTGAAATATAAGAACTTTATCAGTTATCATTGATTATATTTAAGGTGTACAACTTGCTGTTTTGGTATCAAAACACTGTATACATTGTGAAATGACCACCACAATCAATCTAATTAACATATCCGTTGCCTCACTGAATTACCATCTTTCTTTCTTTCTTCCTGTCTTTCTCTTTCTGTCTTTTGATAGTGAGAATACTCAGTATCTTCTTAGCGAACTTCAAGTACACAACACAATATTGTTAGCTGTACTCACCATGTCGTTCCCATGAGACAACACCTCTCACCTGTTAGGATGGCTATTTTCCAAAAGACAAGAGATAAAAAGTTTTGGTGAGGAGGTGGAGAAAAGGGACCCATTGCACACTGTTGGTGGGAATGTAAATTGGTGCAGCCTCTACAGAAAACAGTATGGAGTTTCTTCAGAAACTTAAAAATTAAGCTGCCCTCTGCAATCCCACTTCTGGATACATACCTGAAAGAAATAAAATGACTATATCAAACGAGATATCTACACTCCCATGTCCATTGCAGCATTATTCACAATAAGAACCAAGAGAAGGAAACAACCTAAATATCTGTCACGGATGAGCGAATGAAGAAAATACAGTGTACATATCACAGTGCAATGCTATTCAGCCCTTAAAAAGAAGGAAATCCTGGCATTTGTAACAAATGTGTATGAATCTGGAAGATACTGTGGTAAATGAAATAAGGCGTCTCAGACAAATATTGACTGCATGGATCTCATTGTTACGTGGAATCTAAAATTTTCAACCTCACAGAAGCAGAGAGTAGAGTGGTAATTTCAGGGGTGAAACAGAGAGGGGAAGGGAGATGTTGGTCAAAGGGTACAAAGCTCCAATTATGGGAGATGAATAAATTCTGGAGACATAATATGTTCTTAACTTTGTAACTGCAATAATAGGTAAAAGAGCATCCTTTATTAAGCTCATGGCTAGAAGATGTGGTATCCCATTCAACATATTCCAAAAGCCAAGCAACAGATGGTTTGCAATTACCATGAGTGGTCTATTTCCTAAGTTTCCATTTCTAGAAAAATATGAACTTGAAAGAATTCAATTTAAAAAAATGCAATGTGAGAAAAAATAGGATATCAAAACATTATGGTGTTTCAGGTCCAATTTCATTCTGTGGCTAGGACAGGGTCCTAAACACATTCTTCATATTATTATTCATATTATTCATATCATATTATTATTCATATAATTAAATAACAATAAAACAAGTTCTTCTTTATATGTGTTTTCTTTTTCAGCCTCCATGGGGTGAAATAAACATGAAGCTGTCAAAGAGAATCAACTGAGACAGGCTAAACTAATTTGCCACTGACGATAGTCATTATAAACAATCTGAATACTGTTCCACCTCACTGGGATTTAAATAATCTGTCAAAAAGCAACTATATTCTAAAATCTGCATATGGAATCAGGATATAACAAAGAAATGAAGGTACGGTTAGTGAAACCAACAGAAATATCCTCTCATTCCTGACACCAAGTTAAAAAAGCCACGTTGGGTTTAATTTCTTTAAGTCCCTCTCCTCTCTCCCTCCTTCAGGTGCCATCCCCATGCAAACAATTAATGCTACCCATTCCTTCCTCAATGTTTAGGAATACTTCTCAGTGTCTTTAGAAAGCTGGGTCTTTTAAGGACCAGCTAGAGGCAGAATTATTAAGTAGGATGAGCTATGTGGCAGATTCATTCTGATATTTGGCAAAACTAATACAATTATGTAAAGTTTAAAAATTAAATTAAATTAAAAAAAAGAATAAGTGAAAAAAATAAATAAATAAAAGTGAAAGGAATCAATTATACTCCAATAATAAAATAAAATAATAAAAAGTAAACTAAAATAAATAAATAAGTAAAATTTTTTAATAATTAAAAAAAGCAAAGATGAGAATACCCAGTGCTGATGAAGACCTGGTTAAATGTAGTCTTTATATATTCCTGGTGACAATGTAAGATTTTTTTGAAAATCAAGTTATTAATTATACTCCAATTCTGAGAATATACTCTCCAGCAATCGTCCTAAAGATGGGGGAAAAAAAACTTTATGCACAAAGATGTTCATTTTGGTAACATTTCTAGTGAGAAAACATGGAAATGAACTAAATGTCTAGCAGTATGAAAGTAGCTAAATAAATGATGCAGGTCACAGGGAAACAGTATGAACTATCTTAAATAAAATTTGGCAAAAGTTTTAATACACACACATATAAACAAAGGTGATACTAACAAACTATAGGGAAGCACAGTCTTCAAAGGTGGTATTGAAACCAAGAAGGACTGCATGGTCCTTCTCAGGAACAGACCCCAACATGTCCCCTGCCTGCCTCTTGTTTTCAGAAGAGCATTAGCCTCCTAGTCTTCTCTGGAGTTCAAAGAGCAAATTGAATCAGAGTGGTGAGAAAATGCAGGAACAAAGGAAAATACTCAAGAAAGACAAAAGAATAATAATTTAGCCATAAAACAAAGTCAAGGAGATTTAGTTCCTCCTCAAGGGCAATAGATAATGTCCTAAGCCAGATCCTTGAGCTGTTTTGCAGATACTAAAACCACCACCAGGTAGAACTGCATACTGACCACTAGCACATACACGCCAGATGGACTGGATTCAAAAAACTGATAACTGAAATTCCCGAAATACCACCTTGTTACCTTGCCGCCAACCAATAAGAAGGATGTCCACAAGTTGATCGCATACTCTCACCTTGCCTTTAAAAAACAAAACAAAAAAATCTTTTAATTTTATATTGGCATATAGCTGATTAACAATACTGAGATAGTTTCAGGTATCTCAGAACAGCAAAGGGACCCAGCTATACACATACATGTATCCATTCTCCCCCAGACTCCCCTCCCATCCATGCTGCCACATAACATTGAGAGTTCCTTGTGCTATATAATAGGACCTTGTTGGTAATCCATTTTAAATACAGCAGAGTGTACATATCTATCCCAAACTCCATAACTACCTCCTCCCCCCATTCTCCACGCCCCCTACAACCCTCAGTTCATTCTCTAAGTCTGCGGGTCTGTTTCTGTTTCATAAGTAAGTTGCTTTGTATCATGTCTTTTTAGATTCCACATATAAGGGATGGCATATGATATTTCTCCTTGGCTGTCAGGCTAACTTTACTCAGCATGACAATCTCGAGGTCCATTCACGTTGCTGCAAATGAAACTATTTCATTCTTTTTAATGGCTGAGCAATATTCCATTGTACTACTTCTGCTTCATTGACTATGCCAAAGCCTTTGACTGTGTAGATCACAATAAACTGTGGAAAATTCTGAAAGAGATGGGAATACCAGACCAGCCAACCTGAGTCTTGAGAAACCTGTATGCAGGTCAGGAAGCAACAGTTAGAACTGGACATGGAACAACAGACTGGTTCTAAATAGGAAAAGGAGTACATCAAGGCTGTATATTGTCACCCTGCTTATTTAACTTCTATGCAAAGTACATCATGAGAAACGCTGGACTGGAAGAAGCACAAGCTGGAATCAAGATTGCCGGGAGAAATATCAATAACCTCAGATATGCAGATGACACCACCCTTATGGCAAAAAGTGAAAAACAACTAAAGAGCCTCTTGATGAAAGTGAAAGAGGAGAGTGAAAAAGTTGGCTTAAAGCTCA
Source organism: Bos taurus (assembly GCF_002263795.3). NCBI lineage: Eukaryota > Metazoa > Chordata > Mammalia > Artiodactyla > Bovidae > Bos > Bos taurus. Next base: position 97,013,863 of record NC_037333.1, read on the forward strand.
ACATTCAGAAGACTAAGATCATGGCATCCAGTCCCATCACTTCATGGCAAATAGATAGGGAAACAGTGGAAACAGTGGCTGACTTTATTTTGGGGGGCTCCAAAATCACTGCAGATGGTGATTGCAGCCATGAAATTAAAAGACGCTTACTCCTTGGAAGGAAAGTTATGACCAACCTAGATAGCATATTCAAAAGCAGAGACATTACTTTGTCAACAAAGGTACATCTAGTCAAGGCTATGGTTCTTCCAGTAGTCATGTATGGCTGTGAGAGTTGGACTATAAAGAAAGCTGAGAACAGAATTGAAGCTTGACTGCAAGGAGATCCAATCAGTCCATCCTAAAGGAGATCAGTCCTGGTTGTTCACTGGAAAGACTGACATTGAAGCTGAAACTCCAATACTTTTGCCACCTGATGAGAAAAGCTGACGGATTGGAAAAGACTCTGATGCTGGGAGGGATTGGGGGCAGGAGGAGAAGGGGACGACAGAAGATGAGATGGTTGGATGGCATCACCGATTCAATGGACACGAATTTGGGTAAACTCCGGGAGTTGGTGGTGGACAGGGAGGCCTGGTGTGCTGCGGTTCATGGGGCCGCAGAGTCAGACACAACTGAGCGACTGAACTGAACTGTACATATTGTACCACATCTTCTTTATTCATTTAGGTTGCTTCTAATTATCCATTTAAGTTGCTTCTGTCTTGGCTATTGTAAACTGTGCTGCAATGAAGTGGGGTTGGAGGGTCATATGGTAGTTCTATTTTTAGTTTTTTAAGGAACCTCCATACTCTACCAATTTATATTTCCAACAACAGTGTAGGAAGGTTCCCTTCTCTCCACACCCTCTCCAGCATTTATTTGTAGACTTTTTGAATGATGGCCATTTGACTGGTGTGAGGTGGTATTGCATTGTAGTTTTGATTCGCATTTCTCTAATAATTAGCGACATTGAGCATCTTTTCATGTGTCATTTGGCCATCTCTATGTCTTCTTTGGAGAAGCTGTATGTCTTATTTAGATCTTCTCCCCATTTTTATTAGGTTGTTTGTTTTGATGACATTAAGCCTCCTGAACTATTAGTAGATTTAGAAGACTAATCCCTTATGGGTCACATCATTTGCTAATATTTTCTCCCAATGGGTGGGGTGCCTTTTCATTGTGCTTACCCTCTACAGAGAAGCAGCAGTCTGCCAGTGAGTTATATCTGAGAGTTCCCAGAAGTGATGAGCAGTCACAGGGTGAGTAGTGAGGCAGTGGGCGGGGAAGGGGGAGTCATGGCAGAGTTGAAAGCAAAGGAGAAAAGCATGAGATGCTAAAGATCATTTTCCAAATTGATAGCCCATTAGGGGCTGCAAATAAAAGCTTCCAATTTTCTACCTTCTGTTGGAGCAAGCAGTCCCTGCAAAGGGAGTACAGGTAAATTTGTATGTTGCATGAGTTTCCTAAATAACCTAACAAAGACTTTACCCCAGGACTTAAATGCTTTCATAATAATCTTGCTTCCATCTCCTTTCACCCTTTCCCAGTTTCACATCCTCTCTCTCTTTCTCTGTCTCTCTTTTTGTCTCTGTCTCTGAGTGTCTCTCACACACACACAGCCCGCACAGCCCCTTGTCTCCTGGCAACGACAGTTAACTCAAACAAGGCTATCCAAAATCATTATCTTACTTCTGCTTTTCTCACCACCACTATTATCAGCATCACTCAAAACCAAAAGAAAAAAAAAACAGCTTGATTCCACACAATGCATGACCATGGAAAATGACAGATTGAGATATAAGTGTGTCATGTGTGCTGCCAATGGTGATATTGTTACAGTGAATCCATCATCCTGACACGTTCATAATACTCCAACAGGCTGCCTTATCACGCCCTGTGCTGCCTAAGCTATGCAGGGCAGGGTGACACACCACACCGACCAGAGCGGCAGCGGCCCTGACACCTCCCCTCGATGCTCTGCCACGTGCAATGCTGTCCGCGTGAAGAAAATGAAGCACACGAGGATGAGGGCAAAGAGGTCTTGGGACCTAATTGAAATGGGAGCTAAACGGCTTTTCTCATCTGGGCTTTTCTGAGGAAGAGCTCCCGAGTAAGGCCATCAACATCAGCCTTGCAAACACTGATGAATAGGCTGGTCATAAAGGACTCTATTGAAGCAGGGATTTTCCCAAGTGAGGCAATCACTAGGAAATGAGAACTCTCAACACTGATGAAGCTCCGAGCCCACAGTGTGCCCGGGAAATCAAGTGTCAACAGAAATCCATACATTCTCATCCCTGCCCTTCCACCTCGCGCTCCTCCCCAACTTTGCCAAAACAACAAATCCAGCAGATCTTAAGTGATGACCGCAAGATCCTTGTGTCTACTCTGGAATGAGCAAAACCTATTGTCTTTGCATGGGTTTCCCAGAAGCAGACCCTCTGGCAACATTTCAAGTGCAAGTCTGGAGGTCACAGGAAGTACTACCTCCAGTAGGTGACTGGAAAGCAAGAGAGGGCAGAGATGGATGGCAATGAAGGGGTGAGCTACCACTGGGGGTGACCAGCATCTCATCTCATGGGGAAGCTGGGAAACATATGAAACACACATTCCCAGGCCATCCCACTGAAGAGCACCGAGTGGGGACTTTGTCCCAAAACATCCATCAGCCATTGGTTGACAATTGCTCCCTGGAGGGACGAATTCCTGGCTATTCAGGGTCCATCACTTTTTTTCTAAGAGTTTTTATTCTTTTGGTCGCAAGGCGTGTGGGATCTTACGTCCCCAACCAGAGATAGAACCCACACCCCCTGCATTGGAAGCATGGAGTCTTAACCCCTGGACCACCAGAGAAGTCCCTTTTGGTGTTTCTGTCAACCAGTCACTAAGCCGCGTCCGACTCTTTGTGATCCCTTGGACTACAGCATGCCAGGCTTCTCTGTCCTCCTCTAACTCCTGGAGTTTGCTCAAATTCATGTCCATTGAATTGGTGATGCTATTTAACCATCTCATCCTCTTCTGCCCCTTTTCTTGGGCCTTCAGTCTTTCCCAGGATCAAGGTCTTTTCCAAAGAGTCAGTTCTTTGCATCAAGTGACCAAAGTATTGGAACGCCTTTACAAGTTTTCTAATTTTTATTATTTTTTAAAGATTCCACATATATGCCAGTCAGAATGGCTGCAATCCAAAAGTCTACAAGCAATAAATGCTGGAGAGGGTGTGGAGAAAAGGGAACCCTCTTACACTGTTGGTGGGAATGCAAACTAGTACAGCCACTATGGAGAACAGTGTGGAGATTCCTTAAAAAACTGGAAATAGAACTGCCTTATGATCCAGCAATCCCACTGCTGGGCATACACACTGAGGAAACCAGAAGGGAAAAAGACATGTGTACCCCAATGTTCATCGCAGCACTGTTTATAATAGCCAGGACATGGAAGCAACCTAGATGTCCATCAGCAGATGAATGGATAAGAAAGCAGTGGTACATATACACAATGGAGTATTATTCAGCCATTAAAAAGAATACATTTGAATCAGTTCTAATGAGGTGGATGAAACTGGAGCCTATTATACAGAGTGAAGTAAGCCAGAAAGAAAAACACCAATACAGTATACTAACGCATATATATGGAATTTAGAAAGATGGTAACAATAACCCTGTATATGAGACAGCAAAAGAGACACTGATGTATAGAACAGTCTTATGGACTCTGTGGGAGAGGGAGAGGGTGGGAAGATTTGGAAGAATGGCATTGAAACATGTATAATATCATGTATGAAACGAGTCGCCAGTCCAGGTTCGATGCACGATACTGGATGCTTGGGGCTGGTGCACTGGGATGACCAGAGGGATGGTATGGGGAGGGAGGAGGGAGGAGGGAGGAGGGTTCAGGATGGGGAACACATGTATACCTGTGGTGGATTCATTTCGATATTTGGCAAAACCAATACAATATTGTAAAGTTTTAAAATTAAATAAAATAAATAAATAAATAAATACTTGGTTCAAAAAAAATTTAAAAAAAAAAGATTCCACATATAAGTGAGATCATGCAGTTTCTATCATTCTATGTCTGACTTATTTCATTGAGCATAATGCTGCCTTCAAGGTTCATCCATGATGTTGTAAATAGTAGTTCTCTTTTTTTAATGGCTGAATAACACTTGTATGTGGGTGTATGTATCTGGTTCACCATTTCTAGTCAGCTTTGGACATGTCACTAATTCCAGCCTGCCAGGCAAGGGACAGCATTACCCTACAACTGGCTCCCTGGAAACTGCCAATTAAGTTAGTGATGTGAACAGCCATTAGCATCAAACCCTAAAACCAGAAGAGAAAAATCTGCCCACAGATGAATAAATGTACAACGCTAAGACTCAGTGTCTAAGAGAGGACTTCCCTGTTGTCCTAGGATTATAGTTCTAGGCAGCATGCTATGTTCTTTGAGCACCAGAGGAAACATTCATAATGACTTGGACCCATTGCTTTTCAATTTGCACAAGAACAAAAGTATAAATTTTTTCCTGTGTCACCCAGGCAGCTCCATTCTCAGCCAGCCAAGCTGGGGTAGGCTGCAAGGAAAACTGTAAAGGAAATAAAGTTTGCTTGAGTCTTCTCAGCTTCCTCCTTCTGGTTCCTTCCTCCTCTCCTGGAGTCCCTTCCTCACCCAGACCATTTAGAAACCAAGAATCAGCAAAAGTTCTGATACTATTCATTTATGCTAAGAGCCGAATCACTGGAAAAGAACTTGATGCTAGGAAAGATTGACGGCAAGAGGAGAAGGGGATGACAGAGGATGAGATGGTTGGACGGCATCACTGACTCAATGGACATGAGTTTGAGCAAACTTCAGGAGATGGTGAGGGACAGGGAAGCCTGGTGTGCTATAGTCCATGAGGTTGCAAAGAGTCAGATACGACTTAGCTACTAAAAAACAACAACAAACCTAAGTGTAGGGTGTGGCCTAGTGGTTAGGAATCCGCCTGTCAATGCAGGTGACACGGGTTCGATCCCACATCCAGGAAGATCCCACAGGTCTCAAGGCAACTAAGCTTGTGTGCCTCAACCACTGAGCCTGTGCTCTAGAGGCCAGGAACGGCAACACCTGAAGCCTATACACCCTAGAGCCCTTGCTCCACAACAACAGAAGCCACCGCAATGAGAAGCCTGCACATCACAACTAGAGAAAAGTGACCCTCACTTGCCGCAACTAGAGAATAGCCCCTGCAGCAACAAAGACCCAGCATGGTCAAAAATACATAAATCTTAAGAAAAAAACCCTAAGTGTAACTTCCATTCACTCAACAAATATTTAATAATCAACTTACCTGAGGATTGACACTGTGCTGGATCCTGGGAATACAGAAATATAACTCACACTCCGGTCTGTACACTATGATAAGGACCAGGATTAAAACATCCAAAATGATATGAGAGCCATGGGGAGTAACCACTAGAAAGTGTTTCTCCAATTGGTGATTCAAAGCCCTTGTCCCTTGTTAAATGTATTTCAAGCGTCAGTGAGTAGCCAGAAAGGACTGGGGAATAGAAGAACGCCTCGTGCCTCAAATCTCTAACTCTCATGTTGTTGCTACAGAGAATTCTGGCATGTGGGCGGTTTCCTATTCCACTTACATATAGAGCTGGCCTGTTGCCATGGTCTGCAAACTGAAACCTGAGCAGCGGCGCACACATCTGTTCTGAAATCCGGCTGTGCAGAAAAGATGATGTTTAATTTGCTTGCATATTCCAGAAAAAAAATAGATGTCCTATTTATAGATGGATTTGGCATTTGGATCATAACGCTCGCTTGGCTTATTACTCAGTGCGGGGATTTCCTCTGTGTTTCTGGCTATACCCATTTGGGTCCCTCATCCGCACATCTCCCTTGGTAAAGAATCCACCTACCAGTGCAGGAGACATGGGCTCATTCCCTGGTCTGGGAAGATCCCACACGCTGCAGAGCAAAGCCCATGCAGCACAACTATTGAGCCCACGCTCTAGAGCCCACGAGCCCCAACTACTGAAGCCTACATACCTAGAGACTGTGCTCCACAACAGAAAAGAAACTGCACTGAGCAGCCCCCGCACCTCCAAGAAGAGTTAGCCCTGGCTGGCTGTAACTAGAGAAAGGCACAATGAAGATCCAGCACAACCAAAAATCAATAAATTGTTCTAAAAAATAAAGGGTTCATATTCCTCAGCCATTAAAAATCTATAATCCAGAAACTGTATCTATAGTTTTAAGATTTTCAGCATCACAACTTCTGAGCAAATTAGCAAACACATTGTTTCACGGAAATGTCCATACTTTTTCAAAAATATACTTTATTTGGCTGTGTCGGGTCTTAGAGGTCCCATGTGGGATCTTCAGTCCTCAATGTAGCATGCAGGATCTTCAGGTGCAGCAAGCAAACTCTTAGTTGTGGCATGTGGGATCTAGTTCCCTGACTAGGGAATGAACCCAAGCCACCTGCACTGGGAAATCAGTCTTAGTCACCAGACCACCAGGGAAGTCCCTGTCCACACCTTCTCTCAGCAAACATTTCCTGAGCCCTGCAATGTACCAATCACTGAGCGGTGTGCAGATCTTGCTTTCAAGAAGTTTTCAAACCTGAGCACAACTCCTGAGCCTCCTACAGAAAGGTGTTCATGCTGATTTTTTACTGCAAGATGCCTTCTGGATTAATATTTGGGATGGCAATCCCTCTCTGTAAGCAGACACAGTATGGGGAATCTGTGTTTAGAAGAATCTGGAGGTCCTTGGGAAAAGACTATAATAATCTCAAAAAAAAGGTGCACACAGTTCAACGTAATTTTAAAAGACTTTTTTTCATTGTATATATTTTAAGTGCTCCTGACACATTTGCTCTGGAGGCTCTGGTGAGAACTTAACCTTTTACCAGAGAAGGATTCCACTATGACAAATTTAATGGCAATCTTAAAGATTATTTTACAGTTACAGCCTCAGATTGCACAATGCAGAATAATCCTCAAAAGCACCAGAAGCATAACCCTTGGGTCATCACTCAGAACTGATTTACTCCTAAGGACTTTGTTCTGCACATTGCCATTCCCCCATGCCCCTTTTTTGTTGTTTACATTACTTAAATTCTACTGGGAAGAAAGGCCTTGATATGGGATTGTAGAGCCTAGGTAACATATCTAGGTTATTGCATTTGTCAGCTCTCAAGGCAGGTAGAATAACTGAAGTCCATGTGTGAAGCTTTCTCTAGCTCATGAGCAGGAATATAAACTGACAACTTCCACAAGAAAATAAGGAAGAAAAAGGCTTATGAGATTATATTCACCATGAAGCTTCCCACATTTCTAAAAACTTCTCTATAAAACAGAAAGCTTTGGATTTGGATCAGTTAACACTATGGCAATAAACACATGACCCACTGTCCTTGATGGCTTTTTCAGTTTTTTTGTTTGTTTGGAATGCAAGTCCTGGCCAACAGAGTGGCCTGAGATTTTTAAAAAATATTTACTGATTTATTTCTGGCTCTACTGGGTCTTGGTTGCTGCACACGGGCTTCCTCTGGTTGTGGTGAGCAGGAGCTGCTCTCCAGTGGTGCACAGGCTCCTCAGTGCAGTGGCTTCTCTTGTGGCTTTGGAGCGCAGGCTCTAGAACTCGGGCTCTGTAGCTGTGAACCACGGGCTTCGTTGCCATCAGGCACGTGGACTCTTCCTGGACCAGGGGTCGAACCTGTGTCCCCTGCATTGGCCGATTCTTCACCCCTGGACCATCAGGGAAGCCCTTACTCTGAGTTTTAGAGGAACATCTCTTCTGCCTTATACCTTGCAGCTTACTATTGCTTTGAACACCATCAATGATAGATGAAATCCTAAGTGATCTGCACCCAACTTCACAAAATAATTGGCATCTCAGGCAAAATTAAATTGGACAATATGTAAAAGGAGTAAAATGTCATGATCAAATGGAGTTCATCCCAGAAATAAAAGGTGTAACATTGGAAAACCAATGAATGTAATTCACAATAGTAACAGAAAAGGGATAAAAACAGTTGTCTTGCAAAATGCAGAAAAAGCATCTGACAAAAATCAAAATCCATTCATGTTTAAAATGTTCAGCAAACTAGGAACAGACTGTCAACTGGTACATGAAAAACCTAGGTATAATACACAGTGTTGAAAGACTGAATACTTTTTTCCTAAAATCAGAAGCAAGAATTCTTTTTTTCACCACTCTTTTTCAACATTTTGCTAGAAGTCCTAGCCAATGTAACAGGTGAAAAAAGGAAACAAAAGGCATACAGATTGGGAAAAAGAAGTAAAATTGTGTTTATTAGTGGACATGATATGCTCATGTACATAGAAAATCCTAAGGAAATCTTGTGTCTAGACAAAAGATACCAGAAATGACAGTGTAAAAGAAGGTACAGGATACAAGGGCAAGGCTCAAAAATCAACTGTATTCCCAAATTCCAGAAATAAGCAATTAGAAGTTGAAGTTTAAAAAAACATCATTTGTAATAGGATATTAAAAAAAACATTACTTAGGACAACTTTTTTTTAGGACAACTTTTTTAATGTATGCAAGGCCTCATACTGAAAACAACAAAACATTGCTGAAAAAAGAAACCTAAATAAATGGAGACATATAATCTGTATCAATATGATAAGATGTCAATTATCACCAAATTAGTCTATAGATTCTCCACAATGTCAATCAAAACCCCAGCAGACTTTACTGTAGAAATTGACAGGCTGATTCTAAAATGTATATAAGAACCTAAAATAGTCAAAGCAATTTTGAAAAAGAAAAACAAAGAACCCACATCACATGGTTTAAAGACTTAATATAATGCTACTGTAATCAAAACAGAATGGTTTGGCATTTTTTTAAAAAGACATATAGATCAACGAAAAGAAACAGCAAAGATACCTGTGCTTGAAACTAACACAACATTGTTAATCAACTATGCTCCAATAAAAATTAGTAAAATATAAAGACGTTTATAAAACTGTTACATGAATGTTTATAGCAGCTTTATTCATAATACCCAAAAACTGAGAACAAACTAATTGCAATTTTTTTAAAAAAACTGCTCCGTGCAACAATGTAGTTGAATCTCTAAAACAACATGTTGAGTGTGAAAAAAAGAATGCAAAGGAGTTCCTGCCACATAATTTCATTCTCATAAAACACTACAAAAGATGAATTTAATCTATAATGATACAAAGCAGATCAGTGGCTGCCTAGAGCTGGAGCTGGGAGATGGGGACTGATTAGGAAAAAGCACGTGGAATCATCTGGGCAGTGGAAATGTTCTGTATTCAACTGCGCGTGCACTTGTCAACATTTATGGAAGCATTTTATTGCAGGTAAATTATATCTCAAAAAAAGCAGATTTTTAAAATAAAAATGTACTCTTTTTACAGTTTTTACATGTTGAATATATTTTGACATTGTTGGTGTAATAACAAAAGCAGCAGTAAATACCGAGAATCAAGCAGGAGCTACCATTTATTGTTTGCAGTGTGTCAGAATCTATGTTCAGCATTGTAAAAGCATTTTCTCATGAAACCAACGGCTTACGTTGTATTGATGTTCCCGCTTTATAGGTGACAAAGATGAGACTTAGAAAAGGCAACTGTTGTTAAGCAGAGTGGCTGCTCCAGAGTGGCCCCAGCTCTCAGGACTGCACCATACTTTCTCTCAAAGCAGAAAGAAGAGAATGACATCGTGCCCTTTGGGGAAGCCCTGATAGTCATTACAATGAAATGCTCTCAGCAAGATGACAACAAAGAAGAAAATAAGTGGGTTTGTTGCCTGGGCGGAGCAGAAACATAATAATAAACCATCAGGAAGCTTTTCAGGGACCACTATCGTCAACAGATCATCACGTTTGAACTGACGGACCAGCAAATGTAATTATTTCAGCAGGAAATTCCAGTGTAAAGTATGGATTAATCTCAAAGTACAGAGGTCCTTGTTATTATTCTTATTTGAGAAGGGAAATTAACTTATAAAGAAGGGTAGCCATTTGCGAGGAATATATATATACACTGTCTTCCCACACTTAATTTCTTGTCTTACGTACTGGAATGCTTGTATTCCCGGACTACATTGTTTTACAAGCAAAGACTTACAAAATTTTAGGAGCAGACAGTGTGTTGTAGTAAATAAATGGACCTAGCTCCAGAACATGAAGAAATGGAAAAGAACCTAATAGGTTCTAGAAAAACAAATACAGCCCTAATACCAAAACTTCACAAAGATAATACAAAAAGATTTTTAAGGAAAAGAAGATAGGAAGGAAAGGGAAGAAAGGGAAGAAGAGAGGAGACGTTGGAAATTTTCACTCAAGAATATGTGAAATTATAAATAAAATATTAGCATATTTAATTCAATAAAATATCATCTAAGGTTACCAAACAGATTTAAACAGGGGAAGTAAGAATGGCCCAGTGGTGAAAAATTTATTAATAAGATATGTCCTAATAAAAAGCCAAATAAAAAAATCCATAAGATAAGTTTCCATTTAATCATCTGCCTCAACTTGTCATCATTTTTTTACCCTGATATCTAAATACTTGAGAGCTACTAAAATCCTTTTTCAAATAAAGAAGGATATCATTTTATACAAAGGATCAAACATTCATTCATAACATCATTACATCACTAGATAAAACACCCAGATGCCAAAAAGGGAGTAGATGGAATTAACTTCCATTCCTGATTTTGTTAGTAGTTTTAAAACAGGACAAAGAAGAGGAAAAACTCTGAAATTAAATAGACCCAGGGTCAAATAACACCACTAAAACTCATGCATATATAACACATTTCCAGGTATATGATATGTACCCAATAAATGGAAGCTATTTTTAAAATCAAACCAATAACCAGCCTCACAGTCAATAAATAAATTCTATAGGTAAAACAGTAAAATTAAGCATAAACAATGACACTTTCTACTACTTGTATTTCACACTATTTATATGACAAAATAAAAGTTATGAATTCTGCAAAGAAAAATATAAAATTATCACTATTTGAAGATAATATTGAAATAAAGAATTCTAAAATCTAGAAGAACTAAGAAAAGAGTTTAGAAAAATGGCCAAATATAAATATTTAAGTCAATAGTATTTCTATATAGTAGTCCATTCAGATCAGATCAGATCAGTCGCTCAGTCGTGTCCAACTCTTTGCGACCCCATGAATCACAGCATGCCAGGCCTCCCTGTCCATCATCCACTCCCGGAGTCCACCCAGACTCACGTCCATTGAGTCAGTGATGCCATCCAGCCATCTCATCCTCTGTCGTCCCCTTCTCCTCCTGCCCCCAATCCCTCCCAGCATCAGAGTCTTTTCCAATGAGTCAACCCTTCGCATGAGGTGGCCAAAGTACTGGAGTTTCAGCTTTAGCATCATTCCTTCCAAAGAAATCCCAGGGCTGATCTCCTTCAGAATGGACTGGTTGGATCTCCTTGCAGTCCAAGGGACTCTCAAGAGTCTTCTCCAACACCACAGTTCAAAAGCATCAATTCTTCGGCGCTCAGCCTTCTTCACAGTCCAACTCTCACATCCATACATGACCACTGGAAAAACCATAGCCTTGACTAGACAAACTTTTGTTGGCAAAGTAATGTCTCTGCTTTTGAATATGCTGTCTAGGTTGGTCATAACTTTCCTTCCAAGGAGTAAGCGTCTTTTAATTTTATGGCTGCAGTCACAATCTGCAGTGATTTTGGAGCCCAAAAAAGTAAAGTCTGACACTGTTTCCACTGTTTCCCCATCTATTTCCCATGAAGTGATGGGACCGGATGCCATGATCTTCATTTTCTGAATGTTGAGCTTTAAGCCAAATTTTTCACTCTCCACTTTCACTTTCATGAAGAGGCTTTTGAGTTCCTCTTCACTTTCTGCCATAAGGGTAGTGTCATCTGCATATCTGAGGTTATTGATATTTATCCCGGCAATCTTGATTCCAGCTTGTGCTTCTTCCAGTCCAGCGTTTCTCATGATGTACTCTGCATAGAAGTTAAATAAACAGGGTGACAACATACAGCCTTGATGTACTCCTTTTCCTATTAGAACCAGTCTGTTGTTCCATGTCCAGTTCTAACTGTTGCTTCCTGACCTGCATACAGGTTTCTCAAGAGGCAGGTCAGGTGGTCTGGTATTCCCATCTCTTTCAGAATTTTCCACAGTTTATTGTGATCTACACAGTCAAAGGCTTTGGCATAGTCAATAAAGCAGAAATAGATGTTTTTCTGGAACTCTCTTGCTTTTTCGATGATCCAGCGGATGTTGGCAATTTGATCTCTGGTTCCTCTGCCTTTTCTAAAGCCAGCTTGAACATCAGGAAGTTCACAGTTCACATATTGCTGAAGCCTGGCTTGGAGAATTTTGAGCATTACTTTACTAGCGTGTGAGATGAGTGCAATTATGCGGTAGTTTGAGCATTCTTTGGCATTGCCTTTCTTTGGGATTGGAATGAAAACTGACCTTTTCCAGTCCTGTGGCCACTGCTGAGTTTTCCAAATTTGCTGGCATATTGAGTGCAGCACTTTCACAGCATCATCTTTCAGGATTTGGAATAGCTCAACTGGAATTCCATCACCTCCACTAGCTTTGTTCGTAGTGATGCTTTCTAAGGCCCACTTGACTTCACATTCCAGGATGTCTGGCTCTAGGTGAGTGATCACACCATCGTGATTATCTGGGTCATGAAGATCTTTTTTGTACAGTTCTTCTGTGTATTCTTGCCATCTCTTCTTAATATCTTCTGCTTCTGTTAGGTCCATACCATTTCTGTCCTTTATCGAGCCCATCTTTGCATGAAATGTTCCTTTGGTATTTCTGATTCTCTTGAAGAGATCTCTAGTCTTTCCCATTCTGTTGTTTTCTCTATTTCTTTGCATTGATCGCTGAAGAAGGCTTTCTTATCTCTTCTTGCTATTCTTTGGAACTCTGCATTCAGATGTTTATATCTTTCCTTTTCTCCTTTGCTTTTCACTTCTCTTCTTTTTACAGCTATTTGTAAGGCCTCCCCAGACAGTCATTTTGCTTTTTTGCATTTCTTTTCCATGGGGATGGTCTTGATCCCTGTCTCCTGTACAATGTCACGAACTTCATTCCATAGTTCATCAGACACTGTATCTATCAGATCTAGGCCCTTAAATCTATTTCTCACTTCCACTGTATAATCATAAGGGATTCGATTTAGGTCATACCTGAATGGTCTAGTATATCTTATTTACACTAGAAATAGAAAAAATTTTAAATAGAAATTTTCCATGAGAAATATACATATCATGAAAATAACAAATATTTACAGAATAAGCTAAGTAATGAGAATGGCAAAATCATTGTAAAAATATCAAAATTTATATTTGCATTTAAAGTTTCAACAGGATTGCAGAGGATACTTTATTTTAAAATTCATCTGAAAGAGTAAGCAAGTAAGAATATCAAAAAATGTACAAAAGAGATGCTACTAGTAAGTTACTGAGCTTGATACATGTGGATTCTCAATAAATATATCCTAAGTCAACCATAAAATTAGGTAGTTAAAATCATTTAATACATAAGTAAGTAAACAAAAGGCACACATGCCTAGGTTCAAATAAATTACTCAGAATTAGACCCTGTCTAATTTGGGGACCAATTTGTTAACAACTGGAATGAGTATATGGATACGAGAGTTGGACTAGAAAGAAAGCTGAATGTCAAAGAATTGATGCTTTTGAACTGTGGTGTTGGAGAAGACTCTTTGAGAGTCCCTTAGACTGCAAGGAGATCACACCAGTCAATCCTAAAGGAAATCAGTCCTGAATATTCATTGGAAGGACTGATGCTGAAGCTGAAACTCCAATCCTTTGACCACCTGATGTGAAGAATTGACTCATTAGAAAAGACCCTGATGCTGGGAAAGATTGAAGGCAGGAGGAGAAGGGGACGACAGAGGATAAGATGATTGGATGGCATCACCGACTCAATGGACATGAGTTTGAGTAAACTCCAGGAGTTGGTAATAGACAGGGAAGCCTGGTGTGCTGTGGTCCATGGGGTCACAAAGAGTCGGACACAACTGAGTAACTGAACTGAACTGAAACTGAGAACAAATTTAACTTATACAGCAGACAAATTATTGTTTTTGTTACAACATTTAGGGTTCATATATACAACAAGGAGAAACCCACAACTCTGATAACTTAGTATATAAACAGACAATCCCCAAAAGAAGATACAAAAAATAAACAAACATGAAGAAAAATTCCAATAGAAATTAAAGAAATACAAAACAAAACCATAGGAAAGTGATATTTTTCTCATGAAATTAGCAAGTGCTTTGTTGAATGATAATATTCTCTACAGACAGCATGTTGTGAATCTGGTATTTTTTTAATTCTTTTTATGTTCAATTCTATTCTATTTATGTTCAATCCTATCACTTAACTTCCCTCCTGGCTCAGTTGATAAAGAATCTGCCTGCAGTGCAGGAGACCCAGGTTCGATTCCTGGGTCAGAAAGATCCCCTGGAGAAGGAAATGGCAGCCCACTCCAGTATCCTTGCCTGGAAAATCCCATGGACAGGGGAGCCTGGTGGGCTTCAGTCCACGGGATCGCACAGCATCGGCCACGACTGAGTGACTAACACTTTACTTCACTTACCACTTGTGTGTTGTTATTATTTATATATATTTTTAAAAATTATTTCTAATTGCAGGATAATTGCTTTACTACGTTGTGTTGGTTTCTGCCATACATGAACATGAATCAGCCATAGGTACACATATGTCTCCTCCCTCCTGAACCTCCCTCCCACCTCCCATGTCATCCCACCCCTGTAGGTTGTCACAGAGTACCCAGTTGAGCTCCCTGTGTCATACAGCAAATTCCCACTGGCTATCTAATTTACATATATGTATATATGTGTATGCACGTTCAGTCATGTCCAACTCTGTGACCCTTAGGATTGTAGCCTGCCAGGCTCCTCTCTCCGTGGGATTCTCTGGGCAAGAATGCTGGAGTGGATTGCCATCTCCTTTTCCAGGGAATCTTTCAGACCCAGGAACTGAACCCGTGGTCTCTTGTGTCTCCTGCATTAGCAAGTGGGTTCTTTACCAGCTGGGCCACTAGGAAAGTCCTTATTTTACATATGGTAATATATATGTTAACCTGGTACTTTTATACCAGGTTTCAACATTTCAGTATCACTGATGATATAAATTGTCACAACCATTTTGAAAGCAATTTGAAACTGTTCTTCAAAGGCCTTAAGTTCATTCATAGCTTTTGACTCAGTAATTTCAAAATAAATTTTGCAAGTTTTGATAGTAACTTTACTATTTCCATGATTTAATCTTGTTCTATATGATTCTTTAAAGAAATAAAAATAGGAAAAGCTTTATGTGCAAAGATATTCATTAGAGTATTATTTTATAGCAAAAGTTAGAAGAAAAATCTTATATATCAAATAATAAAACCTAAGTAAACTACTTAGGTAAGTAAACACACTAAATGGAATTATAAGTAGGCTTTAAAATAATGGATAAAATTTTTAAACATGTTATCTCTGAGAAGTGAAGTTATAAAGAATTTTCATTTGCACTTAATGCATTTCTAAAGGTTTGAATTTCTTATTTATTTCCTGTTATAATGAGAAAAAAAGACAGGAAGACATTTCCATTTTTTAAAAATGTTGAAATGATGGTTACAAAGATTAGAATAATAACCCATGGAAACATCTTCATTATCTTTGGGAGAAAGAAATCCAGAATAAAATACCCATAAATGCTAATAGTGGAAGTGCTTATTGATGAGAATATGAATGAATTCTTTTCCTGTTTTCAAATTATTCAATTCAATGCTCACTTACTGAGATCCTAAGTTAAAGGCCCTGAACTAGCACAAAGATATATAAAGCTCTGCCATGTTGTCTATTAATGCATATGAGTCACTTTTATAGTATTCAGGACAGTCATTTTCTCCTTGCAAATGAGGTCTCAGGGAAAATAGTATGATGCATCACAAAACAGTCCACCCAGAGTTTATTATAACACAAGCTTTTGTGGTTTAAAACTGTAATACCCATTCTCAAGCATATGTAAGAAAATACTAATAAGACTAATAATTTTGGTTTATAATAACAACTTCCAAACATCCAAACATCCAACCACTCTATCAAACATGATAAAAACAGAAATGGAAATTTATTTTCTGATTCTTCATATCCCTGGAAACATTTAAACACCTGCTGCAAGCACAGAAACTGAGAGTGAAATTTTTATTATGGTGAGTACCTGTATTTAGGAAATATTTCCTACTAAATTCAAAAATGAATTTGAGCATGTTCAGAAATGTCAATAAAATATGGATCAAATTGATGGCTGTCAATTCAGAAGCATTTTCTTCTGTTATCTTTCAAAATATTCATTTATTTGTTAAATGAATTACTGCATAGAAAGCACTTAAAATAATGCCCAGCATACAGAAGCAGTCCACAAAAGTTAACTATTATTTTTAACTTTAACAAATATTCTTAAGCAACTACTATGTGCTTGGCCTGATACTAATCATAATTAAATAAAGCACAGATATATCATTGAAGAGGAACAGCTCTAAAGTATGGGAATACTTTTCCCAAGAGCATTTCTTGAGTCCACCTTAGATCTCCTTGATCAATAACACAATAGGGGCAGAATGTGCACAGTGAGGGAAGAAGGAGAACTATTCAGTCAATGAAACCACTGCTTTAAGCTTGTATATTTTTGGAGTTGTTTTGGAACTCTCTGTTACACAGCAAAGCTAACTGATACAAGACCAAATTGGTTTCAGAATACACATGCAAAAATTAAGCAAAATATCAAATTACACCTAACATAAAAAATACGTCACAAAGAAAATGAATCCAATAATATGATGATATCATTCCTACCTAAATGTCATCATCTTTCAAGTCACATTCTTAAACCTGATATTTTCACTCAACAAAAACTGTAGAAGATCATGTTTGTATATATAGACTTACTGCATTAAAAAAAAGAAATTCACACTACAGTATTTCAATGTATGAATAAATTAGTATATTTAATTGTTACCCAATAATGGATACTGGATACGACAATTCTTAACTATATCTCCTTGAGGGGAAAAAAACAAACTGGAAAAAGAATGTCTTTCTTTTGTATTTCCTGAAGAGTAGGTTCTTGGTACAGTTATTCAGTTCAGTTCAGTTCAGTCGCTCAGTCGTGTCCAACTCTTTGCGACCCCATGAATCGCAGCACGCCAGGCCTCCCTGTCCATCACCAACTCCCAGAGTCTACCCAAACCCATGTCCATTGAGTCAGTGATGCCATCCAACCATCTCATCCTCTGTCGTCCCCTTCTCCTCCTGTCCCCAGTCCCTCCCAGCATTAGAGTCTTTTCCAATGAGTCAACTCTTCACATGAGGTGGCCAAAGTACTGGAGTTTCAGCTTCAACATCAGTCCTTCCAATGAACACCCAGGACTGATTTCCTTTAGGATGGACTGGTTGGATTTCTTTGCAATCCAAGGGACTCTCAAGAGTCTTCTCCAGCACCATAGTTCAAAAGCATCAATTTTTTTGGCGCTCAGCTTTCTTCATTGTCCAACTCTCACATACATACATGACTACTGGAAAAACCATAGCCTTGACTAGACAAACTTTTGTTGGCAAAGTAATGTCTCTGCTTTTGAATATGCTGTCTAGGTTGGTCATAATTTTCCTTCCAAGGAGTAAGCATCTTTTAATTTCATGGCTGCAATCACCATCTGCAGTGATTCTGGAGCCCAGAAAAATAAAGTCTGACACTATTTCCACTGTTTCCCCATCTATTTCCCATGACGTGATGGGACCAGATGCCATGATCTTAGTTTTCTGAATGTTGAGCTTTAAGCCAACTTTTTAACTCTCCTCCTTCACTTTCATCAAGAGCCTTTTTAGTTCCTTTTCACTTTCTGCCATAAGGGTGGTGTCATCTGCATATCTGAGGTTATTGATATTTCTCCCAGCAATCTTGATTCCAGCTTGTGTTTCTTCCAGCCCAGCATTTCTCATGATGTACTCTGCATAGGTAGGGTTATTACCAGTCCACAAATGGACCAAAACAGATAACAAATGTATAAAAGCCAAAGTGAGAACAGAGAAAGATGGTGAAGTCTCTGGAAATAATATGGGGAGTTCACTGAATGAAATGTAACAGACAATGATGACAGAGTTGACCTTCTTCCTTTAAAACCCCTCTTGAACTCTCCTAGCACTGACACTTCAATGATGCATGCTAATGGCTGAGTGACATCACACAGTAGGAACATGGCATTCTCCAAGACTCATAGAAGAAAAGGAGTATGAAAAAAATCACTTAAAAACAGCTACTGGAATTCAGCACAGGGCAGCTTTGCTAATGAAAACTAGGTCAAATATCACCAAAGAATAAACACAAATCACCGTTAAAATCTATTTTCTGGGATGAAGCAGATCCAGAGTCCAGTTCAACATGTTAACCATCAATAAATAAAAAGCTACCACTCCTCTTCAACAAAGATCTTCTAATAAGGCAAATATAAAAGTGCTTAATTGATAAATAAGAAAAGCAAACATTATGCTAAGCACCACAGGAGGCAGATTTGTGTTTTGACAGGCAACAGGAATAGAATCCAAAACTCTAATCAGGAATACTAAAAATACTTGAACAATCTGTGTCAGTTTCATGATTCCTTTTCTTTATCCCTACATTGCAAATTGACTTGAGACTATTATATGTTTTTTTAACAATAAAATTCTAGATAATTAATTGCATTTAAACACATATTTCTCCAATATATAATTTAATTAGGGTGAGGTGGGAGAAGGGGTGGAATTGGGGTATGAGGTGGCACTGAGACCATTTCTTGAGCAGCCTGGAAATTGCAGGAGCCCAGAGCACCCTAGGATGTATTCCTAAGCCTCCTTGGACCACAACAATGAACAGCATCCTTCCCAGAAACGGGAAGGATCCTCTCTCTTAGATTCTTCAGGCAGATTCCTGAAGCAACAGAATTCTCTGTATTTTCTCTCACTAATATTATAAATAAAACATTACTCCTTATTAACCCTGCCTGAAAAAAAGAATGCTCTGCTAGAGACCAATCCATATTTCTGTGGGCCAAATTCAGAAGTTTTCACTCTTGAGGAAAACGCTTTGTTCCTTTTACTTAGACTTTTCTGACTCAGGTAAAACCCCCAAAGGATCTTCAAGGTGGGAAAATATCTTGAATTATCATGAACACCATAGTCAAACACTTGAGCAAAATAAACCTTGTCTTCAGCCACAACCAAAACAGTTTCCTGGATCATTTGGCTTGTATGTGTGCCTTAGCTTCCTTCTGAGTGATACAAAGATGCAAATGTTCAACTTCTTTCACTAAAGATTACTCTAACATGCAAGTCTTAACGTTCTACCAGTTCCTATCCCAACCCAAGACTTCGCTACCAGGCAAAGGGTATCCCTTAGGAGGTACTCAAAAATTACCTACTCAGCTTTCCACTCGCTCAGCAAGTGAAACTATTCTCAGATAATCATGGAGAAACACCAGTGACCACCAGGGACCTGGACCCAATTTACCCAACAGTTTGGACCTTGGCACTGACTAGTTCTATCTATTATTGATAAAGAAATTGCTCATTATTACAGCCCCTCCGGGTGACATTATTCTTTGCACAGCAAAAATCAGAAAGGTGGTGTCAGAAAAGATTGACATGTCTGAAATTACACTGCACATGTGCCCACTAATAGCATGTAGTGGTCATGTATTTTGTATTAAGAATGTAAAATGATGAGCAGGCATAAAGTTATACAGAGTGAGCTGATTTTTGAATCAGCCTTACCAGCCCTCCAAAGAAACAAGATGACTTAAATTCACATAATATCCTTCTTGAGTTTTCTTCAGGGCGGCAGAATTCAATTTCAGTGTCCTAGAGCAGGAGAAGTTTCCCTCACTCGGTATTATTGCAACCTCTTCTGAATAGATAACTCCAAAAAGACTAAGGCTAAGATGATAGATTAGGCAGAAAAACAAAACCACAAACAAAAGGTTTTCAACTTTCTAATTCAGCAAATAAGAATATTTATTATCATTTACTTTAGTATAGTGGTTTATAGTTTACTAAGAACTTTAAAGTGTATGATTCTGTACATGAGTCTCACAATGGCCTACTTAAAGTAATATGAGAGCACATCATAACAACAATGGACTATTATGCAGCCAGGAAAAAGATTGATGCTGTAGAACTAGTAACATGGAAACATTGAGTCCAAAACACTGGCTCCAAAAGAGAAAGGATTGTTTGGTACTGTTTTTATAAAAAAAAAATATGTACAAACAAGAAAAATATAGTCAGGAATCACAATGCACATAAGTATACACATGCATATACATAGAAACTATACACATACATGTATACACGTACATATACATAGAAAAGAAGCTGGAAAGATATCAACCAACTGTACTCCCTGCATTGTGATTACTGACTATAGTTTTCTTGCATCTTTTCTGATATATCTGCAATGAACATGTATTACATGTGTGATCAGGAAAAGATAATCATATATGATGAAAGAAGTAGTGACCTTATATTTTTAATAATCAGTACACTTCAATAATCATAGCTTAAGGCCAAAGAGAAATGGGACCTTAATTTGAACTGCTTTTAGAAAAGGCATTTTTGGAAATAACAGAATTCATTAAGTCTTATAATCATCCATAGATTTTTTTTTTAATTTATTGTCTAAATGGAGGAAAACTGCTTTACATTATGTTGGTTTCTGCCATACAACAACGCCAATCAGCCATAATTAAACATAAATCACCTCTGTCTTGAGCCTCCCTCCTCTCCCCCCATCTCAGCCCTCTAGTTCATCACAGAGTGCCAGGCGGGCTCCCTGTGCTGTGTTAACACACCAACTTCTCACAAGCTATCTGTTTTACACATGGTAGTGTATATATGTTGATGCTATTTTCTCCATTTGTACCACTATCTCCTTCTCTGTGTCTACAAGTCCGTTCTCTACATCTTCATCTCCATTCCTTCCCTGCAAATAGGCTCATAAATACCATTTTTCTAGATTCCATATATATGCTTTAATATATGATACTTGTTTTTCTCTTTCTGACCTATTACAGTCTGTTTAACAGGCTCTAGGCTCACCCACTTCACGAGAACTGACTCAAATTCATTCTTTTTATGGCTGAGTAGTATTCCATTGGATATGTGTACCACATCTTCTTTATCCACTCCTCTGTAGATGGACATCTAGATTGCTTTCACATCCTGGCTACTACAAATAGTGCTGCTGTGAACACTGGGGGATATGTGTCTTTTTCAATTATGATCTTCTCAGGGTATATATACATCCAGTAGTGGGATTGTTGGGTCATATGGTAGTTTTATTCCTAGTTTTTTAAGGAATCTCCATACTGTTCTCCATAGTGGTTGTATCAATTTACATTCCCACCAACAGTGCAAGAGGGTTCCCTTTCCTCCACATCCTCTCCAACATTTATTGTTTGTAGATTTGATGATGGCCATTCTGACCAGTGTGAGGTGATACCTTGTTGTAATTTTGATTTGCATTTCTCTAATAATTAGTGATGGGGAGCAACTTTTCATGGGTTTGATAGCCAATAATCATCCATAGCTAATAAGGTCTACTAGTTCAGAACAATTCAGCACAAAATATACATAGAGTTCTGTCTTAGCCCAAATTCCCTAGGAAGCAGACCAGATTAAAGCGCTGGTACTTTCCTTGGAAGTTGCAAGCCACCTACCACTTGACTACAATCTGCAGAGACATAGCAGGTCACTCAGCCAAGTGTTTCCTGGGCACTTGGGGTTTCTCAGTAATTAACTACAAGAACTAAGCACCCTGGAGCAGTCCAGGGCAGGGGGAAAGGAGAGCTTATTTGCACCATTCCCTATCTCCAGGGCCCCTTGATCAAAGGTTCTCAGAACCCACATCCAGCCCTTCAGCACCTGCTCACGAGCCTGGATCCCATGCCCTGAGTGCCCAAATGCAGAGCAAAGGCTAATTTCATGCAGGTGGAGCTCAGCATTGGTACTGTGAATCCCAGACGGATCCAGAGCCTCAATTCAGAATCCAGAAAGCACGGGAACCACAAGCGGTGACAGCATCAGAGAAGGGGCCTCCTTCAGGAGAAGCAGGTGATTCAAGGACTCTGAGAAGGAGTACAAACACTTATGTCCATAAAGGTTAGACTGGTGGCTGCCAAGGGGGCAGGGGTTGGGGAGGGGTGCAGTTGGGGGTTGGGGTTAGCAGATGTAAGCTTTTATAAAGAGAATGGAAAAATAACAAGGTCCTAATGTATGGCATAGAGAACTATACAGTTCTATATATATTTATTAAAATATATAAACTATAGTTTATTTATATAGTTTATTGAAACTACTATATAGTTTCAATATAGTTCAATATCCTATAATGGAAAAGAATATTTTTAAAAAGAATGTGTGTATATATATATATATATATATATATATATAACTGAATCACGTTGCTATATAACAGTAATTAACACATTGTAAATACTTCAATAAAAATATTTTTAAAAGAATTCAGAACTATCCAAACCACACACAAAAAAAGGCATGTCCAAAGTAAATTTTTTGCTAAATCTTGGAAATAGTTAGCCATTTCATATATCAAATTCCATTAACAGCATTATTAACAAAAAAAATTTCCCACATCTGTAAACATACAACAGAGTATAAGAAATCTTGCTTTATTCATCTGCTTCCCTGCTGCTGCTGCTGCTAAGTCGCTTCAGTCATGTCCAACTCTGTGTGACCCCAGAGACGGCAGCCCACCAGGCTCCCCCGTCCCTGGGATTCTCCAGGCAAGAACACTGGAGTGTTCTTGCCATTTTCTTCTCCAATGCATGAAACTGTAAAATGAAAGTGAAGTCGCTCAGTCGTGTCCAACTCCTAGCAACCCCACGGACTGCAGCCTTCCAGGCTCCTCCATCCATGGGATTTTCCAGGCAAGAGTACTAGAGTGGGGTGCCATTGTCTTCCCCTACCATCTGGCAAAATATTTACCTGCACATGAAATGGACATGCCCAGATTACTGAATGTACAGGTTACACTTAATTCCTGGCACACAAAATATACTTCTACCCCTTTACTCTTCCACTCAGGAAGACACATGCGAACAAACTTGGTCCAGTCCAACTCTGCGACCCCATGGACTACAGCCCGCCAGGCTCCTCTGTCCACGGGATTCTCCAGGCAAGAATACTGGAGTGGGTTGCCATTTCCTCCTCCAGGGGAACTTTCCAACAGCGACCAAATCCACATCTCCTGCATTGGCTGGCAGATTCTTTACCACTGAGCTACCTGGAAAGCCCCAAAGAAGCACACGAGAATGCAAATAGATGGAGTTGATATCACTAAAGAAACTATGTCAAATGCACTTCAGTTTAGTACCTTTGAGCTTTTTAAAAATTACTTGTAATTTAGAGATGCTGATTAAGATAGTATAAAATACTACTCATATCTACTCAGATGGCTGTTATTAAAAATAGTAATAATGACAAGTGTTAGTGAGGATGTGGCGAAATTAGAGGAAATTGGAAAACACATATTAAACTAAGTGTGGGCATCTCTGGAATGGAGGCAAGTATGTGGGCACAGGAGGATGAGGCACTTGTAGGCCCAATTAGTCAGAAGTCCGTCAGCTGCAAGTGAGAGAAACATGACTAACAACCATACAGGGAACAGATTTGCGGACTTCCCCAGCAGGGGAAGGAGAGGGAGGGACAAACTGAGAGAGTGGCACTGACGTATATACACCACCATGCGTGAGCCAGCCAGCCAGTGGGAAGCGCCGCATAGCACTGGGAGCCCAGTCCAGTGCTCGGACAACCAAGAGATGCGGAATAGGATAGGGGGCGGGGGCAAGCTTCAAGAGGGAGGAGACATCTGCATACTTAAAGCTGATTTACGTTACTGCATGGCAGAAACCAACATAACATTGTAAAGCAATTATCCTCCACTTTAAAAAAAATGTAAATTTAAATTAAAAAAGCAAAACTGGTTCAGCACAAAAGAAAAAAAAAGAAAACCACACCAGGCAAGAAGGAAATTTGTTATCATAAACTGGGAGCTCCTGGCTTTAGACAAGACAGCATCCATGAACTCAAAGGATGCATTAGGCCTGTGTTACTCTCCTGGGCTTGTCGCTCCTTAGTTTCATTCTTCAGATGAACCCTTTCTCAGAGCAGCTGAGGCGGACCCTTGGAAGCTCGGACTCCCATCCATCCAACCAAGCAACCCCAGAGAAAAAAGCTGTCTCCCCCTTCAGCTCCCAAAGAAAAGTCCAAGATGGACCTGACAGCTCCAGCTCAAAACACCTGTTGAATCAGTCAAGGTTTGCATTTAGAGGCAGGTAACAGACATAGATGGGAAAACAGTGGAAACAGTGGCTGACTTGATTTTGGGGGCTCCAAAATCACTGCAGATGGTGACTGCAGCCATGAAATTAAAAGACGCTTACTCCTTGGAAGGAAAGTTATGACCAACCTAGATAGCATATTCAAAAGCAGAGACATTACTTTGCCAACAAAGGTCCGTCTAGTCAAGGCTATGGTTTTTCCAGTAGTCATGTATGGATGTGAGAGTTGGACGGTGAAGAAAGTTGAGTGGCGAAGTGGTGTTGGAGAAGACTCTTGAGAGTCCCTTGGACTGCAAAGAGATCCAACCAGTCCATCCTAAAGGAAATCAGTCCTGGGTGTTCATTGGAAGGACTGATGTTGAAGCTGAAACTCCAATATTTTGGCCACCTCATGCGAAGAGCTGATTCATTAGAAAAGACCCTGATGCTGGGAAAGATTGAGGGTGGGAGAAGGGGACAACAGAGGATGAGAAGGTTGGATAACATCACCAACTCAATGGACATGAGCTTGGGTAAACTCTGGGAGTTGGTGATGAACAGGGAGGCCTGGCGTGCTGCGGTTCATGGGGTCGCAGAGTCAGACACAACTGAGTGACTGAACTGAACTGAACAGAAAACCCAATTGTTAGTTTCAACACATAAAAGTTTTGAGGTTTTCCCGCACATCACAATAAGTGTCCAGAGTCGGCATCTGCTGGCCTCCATTCAAAGTTATGCAGTTCTCTCCAGCCTGCCTTGTGCTCCCAATGTGGCAACTGGTGCTCAAGCTAATGCATCTCTGGGGACAGGCAGAGAAGAAAGAAACAGCACTTGTATCAGGAAAGCAAAGGTTCCCCCAAATCCTCTGCAGATTTCTCGTTTCCTTTTCACTGGCTGAATAACATCACGTTCCACACCGCAAAGAGATCTGGGAAATTTTAGCATTCCAAACTCAACCAAAGGAAATGGAAGCAGGTGTTGAAAGACTGCTGAAAGTGAACCAACCTGGATTAATATCCTACAAATCTCTGTTCCTAACTGATCAATCCCAATAGCCAATCATGCTCAGGTCTCAATTTTCACCTCTATGTATCAAAAGTGAGCAGTGCTCCATGACCAACCCCAAGGACCATGTGGAATAGAAGAACCATCTCTAGAAACACTGATCTTGCCAAAGAAAAGGAATGGAAAAGCAACCCAGAAAGCACTAGAGTTACCACAGCTGATGCCAGTGACCAATAAAACACACACACATACAGAAACACAAATGCACACCCACGTGCACATATACACATAGATACTAGGCTAGAAAAAGTTGAAAAAAAAATGTTTAAACCCCCACTATAAACTCTATTTATCTTGTGGAGTAGGGGTTCACAGAACAGGATGACATTCATTTCTTTTTTATGTAGCTACCCAAAAGAGTTGAGGAATTGAAAGTGATTCTTTTTTCCCTTTTATTGGCTTTATTGGGTTTTTTCCAGTATCTTTCAACTAACAAAGAAACTTTTAATTATTAATAATAATGTGATAACAAACCACATTTTAATAAAGCAGTAATTGAGATGAGCTACTTTGTTCTCATTAAGATCCTGGAAAAGATCATCATGAAGCAATATTTATCGGGAAGGGCATCAAAGAAAAAAACTGGGTAAAGATAGAATCATGAATAATGAAAACTAATCTCTCCCATTTAATTTTCCCTACATTTATCTAGATGAAATTACACCTACTAAATACTGACTTTGCTTCTAAGGACCTGAAGGCACGTGAACATATTTTATTTGACATAGATCACTACGTTTAACCTCTGGGTAAAGACGGAGCCAACATATCTGGTTCAGTGACACAGAAAAAAAATGATGCATAATCTTGATGAATCTGGTTCAACTGTCACGTAGCAGTTGCCTTATGGATCCCTCTGCCACCTGTGAGGAGGCCTGGGTGACTGGGTTTGTAGTGGAGGCTTTACAGCCAGTTTGCTCTCCCACCAAAAGAGAAGGGGTTCTTCATCAGGGCATTGTGAACTTGGGTTGGAAATAATTATCTTCCCCCACACACAAGCCTGTACCTTGGGTTTCCTTCCATTATAATACAGAGTACAAACCACAGTAATATTAGAAACATCTAGGAATTTGTCCGAAATCCCAGATGTTTTCCTAGCCTATCACATTGTTGCTGACTTTTGTTTAAGTAATATTAGAAACATCTAGGAATTTGTTAGAAATCCCAGATGTTTTCCTAGCCTATCACATTGTTGCTGACTTTTTGTCATATCATTTGTTACCCACCACTACTTCAAAATTACAGCAGTTACTACTACATCATGATGCTGCTGGATTTCAATAAAGATTGTTATATATTATGTAATCTCATACATTTCATTTTATGCATTCAAGAACATTCTTCTGACTGCCAGAAAGATCCGTGGTACGAAAATAAAACAGAATCTCAATACACACACACACTCCACAAACACACATACACTCATGTGGAACAGATAATGAGGGACTTCCTTGAGGGTCCAGTGGTTAAGACGCCGCACTCTCAATACAGAGGACCCAGGTTCAATTCCTGGTCAGGAACCTAGATCCCACATGCCACAACTAAAAGATCCTGCATTGTTGTTGTTGCTCGGTTGCTAAGCCATGTCCAACTCTTTGCAACCCCATGAACTGCAGTGCGCTAGGCTTTCCTATCCTTCACTCTCTCCCAGAGTTGGCTCAAACTCATGTCCATTGAGTTGGTGATGCTATCTATCTAACCATCTCATTCTCTGTCTCCCCCTTCTTCTTTTGCCTTCAATCTCTCAATCAAAAAAAAAATCTTGTCTTCAATCAAAAGACCCAGAATCAGGGTCTTTTCCAATGAATAGGGTCTTTTCCAATGAGTTGGCTCTTTTGCAACAGGTAGCCAAAGTACTGGAGCTTCAACATCAGTCCTTCCAATAAATATTCAAGCTTGATTTCCTTTATGGCTGACTAGTTCGATCTCCTTGCTGTCCAAGGGACTCTCAAGAGTCTTCTCCAGCACCACAGTTCGAAAGTATTAATTCTTCAGTTCAACTCTCACATCCGTACATGATTACTGGAAAAACCATAGCTTTGACTAGACGGACCTTTGTCGGCAAAGTGATGTCTCTGCTTTTTAATGTGCTGTCTAGGTTTGTCATAGCTTTACTTCCACGGAGCAAGCGTCTTTTAATTTCATGCCCCGGCGAAGATCCCATATGCTGCAACTAAGACACAGTGCAGCCAAATAAAAAAGAACAGATTCCAAGCCTCTGCACAGAGTATCTCAAGCACTGGGGCATACACAGGAGCTTTCAAACACCTTCCTAAGACCGTCTTAGGATAAAAGAAACATCCTTGTTCCAGGTCTGCCCTGAGATATGATAACAAAACATCAGAATTATTGTTTGGGGACATGTTTGCCACGTGTTACAACAGAACCAGAAGACTAAGCAAGTCTCGAACCCCACTGGGTGCTGTTCTCCTCCCAGGCATCTCTCAAGAGAACCCTTTCTTTCACCACCATCATAGAAGCATCACACACTGCTTGGGTCACTCATACATGAAGCAACTGCCATTTCTCCAACATAATCACCGATAGCCCAGAAGTCCAATAGTTCACAGTCAATGCTCCAAGACGCAATCAATAAAACCAGAAGCCATGGAAAAAGGTTAAAACCTATCAACACATCCTCTTGAGCTGTTGAAACACTCCCTAGCTAGGGAGAAAATTATGAGTATTTCTTCCACTACATCAATTAGCTGTCACTTTCGGCGTTTTCCTATGGGCACTGAAGCCAAGCAGAAGTTGTTTTGAATCCCAGCTCTTCCACTGTCTACTGTGAGTGACTGCTGGCTAAAATCCTACCTGAGCACTGAATTTTTCAGCTGAATGATTCTCAATGGGTTGTTCATTCATTCATTCATTCATTCAATCAGTCATGCATTCAATTAACAAAAGCTTTCTGCATGTGCTATAAGCTGTCTCCACCACAGTTCTGAACAGGTAATACAGAAATGGAAAGAACTCGGAGACACTCAATATCTCAAGATAAAAATCCACAAATGGTTCAGAAGCAGTGGGCACATCTTGTTATGTCTCAGAACTCAATATCAGACAGATGGAGTCTCTCAGCAGGAAGGAAAGGGGTACCACAGATATGTCTCAGAACATGTCTCAGATATGTCTCAGGTTAGGATGGTTGCCTGAAACAGACCAGGTCTGCAAAGGAACATGGGCTGGATACAATGGAATAAACATCAGTGGCTGAAACAAAGCTCCATCGAGGCAGTTAAAGAGAAGATTGCAGCGGGACTTCCCTGATGGTCCAGTGGTTAAGAATCCGCCTGCCGATGCAGGGGACATGGGTTAGATCCCTGGAACAGGAACTAAGATCCCATATGTCGTGGGGCAACTAGGCCCACATGCACCACAACTACTGAAGCCCTCGGTGCTCTAGAGCCTTCTAGCTGCAACAGGACACCACAAGCAGAAGCCTTGCACCACAGTTAGAGAGTAGCCCCACTCTCTGCAATTAGAGAAAGCCTGTGCGCTACCACAAAGACCCAGCACAGACAAAAATAAACAAACAAATAAATAAATAAAAATTGTCTAAAAGAAAAGATTGCAGGAGGCTACTCAGCATGCGGGTGGAGAACAGAAGCTGTAAATCCAAGGTCAAGAAAGATTTTGGAATGACATGATAACATTTCTCCAGGGCAAAGCAGAGTTTATGCTACCCACCCCTGGAAGCAGAGCTTAGGTTACCCATCCTGGCTCTGGGGAGAAGGATTGGCAAGAACAAGACAAGCTAACAGGCACCAAAGCTGACAGTCAGACCAGGTGACTGCACACACAGGATGGAGAAGAAGAGCGTGTACGAGCCGGGTAGTCACTGAAGCCTTAAACCTGGGCTGACAACAAAAGAGAGCCAGGGCATGGGGCAGGGGCCTCCGAGAGTCCTCACGTCTCAGGTGTAGGAAAATGACTAGAGCTAAGCAGAGAGTCAGGGACCTGGCACAGTGCCTGTCCTGTCTCCGAACTTGGGCAAGGGTGAGGTGGATACATAAGTGGCTTCCGTGGCACTAGCTTTGAGGCACCAGAAAAGGTGAAGCAGAGGAAGTGAATGATGGGAGGGGGTTGAGCCAACCAATGGTTCAGCTTTAAAATGTGACTGACAACTTCCCCGGTGGTCCAGTGGTTAACAGTCCACAATTCCAGTGCAGCGGGCACAGGTTTGATCCCTGGTCAGGGACTAAGATCCCACATGCTGCATGGCAAGGCCAAAATGTGTAAAACTAATAACAATAATAATAATAAAATGTGGCCAAGAAGAGATGCGAACAGGCTCCCCTATCACTTCTCTGTGACTTTATCACAGCCCTCCCTATCTTGGAAATACCCTAGCATCTAAAGATCCACTGGATCAGGATTTGCCAAGAAAATGTTGTTGTTCAGTCACTCAGTCGTGTCCGACTCTTTGTGGCCCCATGGACTGCAGCATGCCAGGCTTCCCCATCCTTCACCATCTCCAGAATTTGCTTAAACTCATATCCATTGAGTAGGTGATGCCATTCAACCATCTCATCCTCTATCACCCTCTTCTTTTCCTGCCGTCAGTCTTTCCCAGCATCAAGGTCTTTTCCAATGAGTCAGCTAACAAAATACATTACTCTGATTACCACGTGAAAGCTGTCAGAGAAACTCAATGCTAGCGACTCTTAGCAGTTGCCTAAGAATGCACCATGAAAAATATTAACATATCAGAGATGAATCCATTTCAAAAAGCAGCTCTTCCTGCTTCAAATTACATTAAAAATCCTGGGAAATACAATAATTTTTTACATCTAGACTTAACGTTTGTGAGATTAAACATCTGTAAATCTGAATCACGAGTTTGCACTTAAGACAGTCAGTCCTCCCCAAGGACAACCAAAGTCCCTGTCATAACAGATCAACCTTATTTATCATGTCAAACAACTTAACATTTTTATTGTAATCTTTTTACATAACAGGTCCAAGTGGGAGATGTCTTTTAAAGTTGGGTGGTCTCTATTTTCAAATTTTAATTTACAAAAATATGCTTTGTTTTGTCACGGGGAAACACCAACCTTAAAATGGTATGTGTGTGTGCTTAGTCGCTCACTCATATCCAACTCTTTGCAGCCCTGTGGTCTGTAGCCTGCCAGGCTCCTCTGTCCATGGGATTCTCCAGGCAAGAATACTGGAGTGGGTTGCCATTTCCTTCTCCAGGGGATCTTCCCAAGCAAGAGATTGAACCCGCTTTGTAGGTGGATTCTAAATGGTATATCACTATATTACTAAAGGAGTGGAAAGTTACAGAAATGAACATATTTGTATAAGGCTTCTAAGATTAGGGTAATTTTTTCAAATTTTTCTTTAATGTTGTCATATCATCTTTCTAAAAATAAGTATATTCAAATGCCCTTCTTTCCCTGACTTATTCCAAACTAGAAAACTGAACTGGTTTAGTCTTTGATTAACTATCCTCTGTGCTGCTGATACATAAACTCACATCTCTGTTGCTGGCTCAGCCTCTCCCTTACATGCCGGCTGTCGCTAAGAAGTTGCTCTGACCTTGTTGTTGTCTGAAGACCCCTCCAAAGCACATTAACATAAAAATGCTCTACAAGTTTTGAAAGTAAAAGTTTCTGAAGGCTTTATAACATCTCCCCCTCCCTTGCTGGGACAATTGCACCAAAAGTCACATGGGAACTCTGCTCAATGTTACATGTCATCCTGGATGGGAGGGGAGTCTGGGAGAGAACGGATACATGTATATGAATGGCTGAGGCCCTTTACTGTTCACCTGAAACTATCACAACATTGTTAATTGCCTATATCCCGATACAAAATAAAAAGTTCAAAAATAAATAAATAAAAGTCAACATGTTTATTATAAAGGGCCCCTCTGAGACTATAAAAAAAAAATTCTTCTCTTGACTATCACACCGGAAAGTTTGTTTTAAAAAAAAGAAAACATTTCGCCTTATCCTATGCCATCCCTTATATGCGAATCTAAAAAGAAATGATACAAAGGAACTTGTTTATAAAACAGAAACAGACTCACAGACCTAGAGAATGAATTTATGGTTGCCAGGGCAGAAGAGAAGGGGAAAGGGATAGTTAGGAAGTTTGGGTTGGACATGCATACACTGCTATATTTGAAATGGATAAGCAACAGGGACCTGCTGTTTAGCACAGGGAATTTTGCTCAATGTCATGTGGCAGCCTGGCTGGCTGGGGAGTTTGGGGGAGAATGGATACACGTATATGCATGGCAGAGTTCCTTTGCTGTCCACCTGAAACTATCAGAACATTGTTGATTAGCTGTATTCCAGTACAAAATAAAAAGTTTAAAAGAAAAATTTTACCTTATGTGCAGGGAAATAAAAACTTCTGTAGTCCCCAGAGCTGCCTCCTTCTAACATCAAGTTTGGGTTTCAAGCCAAATATATAAGGCTAAATTCAAGGAGCCCAAATAAAAATTTCTGCTTGTTCTTTGAAAAACGAAAATCTTTCCCGTGAAGAATGATTGAATGGGAGCTGATTGCCCAGTCAGTATCTGTATTTGGAATTAGCAAATAATAAAATGACAGTTAAAGCTACTTTCCAGTTTTTTATATATAATGAAAGATATTAGGTGATCATACTTGTAGGTTGAGTTGTGTCCCCCCAAGAAGTTATCCTGAGGTCCTCACCACCCCACCCCAGGACCTGTGAATGTGACTATTTAGAAATAGGGTCATTACAGATGTAATCAAATCACAATGAGGTCTTTAGAGTGGGTCCTAACCCAATATGTTGTTGTTGTTCAGTCGCTAAGTCATGTCCAACTCTGCAACCCCATGGACTGTAGCACGCCAGACTTCCCTGTCCTTCACTGTCTCCTGGAGTTTGCTCAAAGTCGTGTCCGTTGAGTTGGTGATGCTATCTACCCACCTCATCCTCTGCCGCCTCCTTCTCCTTTTACCCTCAATCTTTCCCAGCATCAGGGTCTTTTCCAATGAGTCAGCTCTTTGCATCAGGTGGCCCAAGTATTGGCGCTTCAGCTTCAGCATCAGTCCTTCCAGTGAATATTCAGGACTGATTTCCTTTAGGAACCCAATATAACTGGTGTCCTGATAAAAGGAAAACGCCATGTGAAAACAGAGACACACTGGGGAACACCATGTGACAATGGAGGCAGAGATAAGTGCTGTAGCTGCAGACTTCCCTGGTGGTCCAGTGGTTCAGAATCTGCCTACCAGTGCAGGGGGACATGGGTTCAATCCCTGATCTGGGAAGATCCCACATGCCTCAGAGAAACTAAGTCCCTGAGACACAAATACTAAGGCTGTGCTCTAGAGCCCGGGAGCCACAACTATTGAGCCCAGGTGCCACAAATATTGAAACCCAAGCACCCTAGAGCCTGTGCTCCACAACAAGAGAAGCTACTGCAATGAGAAGCCCTCGCACCACAACTAGAGAGTGGCCCCCTGCTTGCTGCAACTAGAGAGAAGCCCACGTGCAGCACTGAAGACCCAGCTCAGCCAAAAATAAATAAAATTTTTGAAAGAAAGAACTGCCTGCTAATGCAGGGGACATGGGTTCAATCCCTGGTCTGGGAAGATTCCACGATGCCTCGGGCAACTAAGCCTATGCGCCACAATGACTGAAGGCTCTGAACCCTAGAGCCCCTGCTCTGCAACAAAAGAAGCCACCGCAATGAGATGCCCACATCCCACAACAAAGAGTAGCCCCACTTGCTGCAATTGGAGAAAGCACAACAGCGAAGACCCAGCTCAGCCAAAAATAAATTTAAAATAATTTTTAATTACTTAAAAATAAAAGTGATGTAGCTGCAAATCCAGAAACACCAAGGATTATTGGCAAACCACCCTAGTAGCTCAGACAGTAAAGCATCTGCCTGCAATGCAGGAGACCCGGGTTCAATCCCTGGGTCGGGAAGATTCCCTGGAGAAGGAAATGACTACCCACTCCAGTAGTCTTGCCTGGAGAATTCCATGAACAGAGGAGCCCGGCAGGCTACAGTCCATGGGGTTGCAGAGAGTCGGACACAACTGAGCGACTAACACATACACCGGAAGCTAGGAAGAGGCCAGTAAGGATCCCCTAATTTCAGAAAGAGCTGACACCTTGATTTCAGAATTGCAGCTTCTGGAACTGAGACAATAAACTGTCATTTTGGACCACCAGCTTATGGTATTTTGTCATGGCAGCCCTTGGAATCTAATACAATGTCTCTGCTTCTTATTGCTAATTTTCACATCACTGTGAGATTCTTGGTGGACTTTTCCTTCAAAGTACCTTGTTCGTTTGACTAGTGTAAGAGAAATGATAACGAACCAGCCCCATATAGTGCATGCAATGGGTTTAGTTTTTCACTCTGTGTAACAAAGGGTCCCGAGTGCTAGGGTTGCCAGATAAAATGCAGGCTGCTTCATTAACTTTGAA
Organism: Bos taurus; assembly: GCF_002263795.3. Lineage (NCBI taxonomy): Eukaryota > Metazoa > Chordata > Mammalia > Artiodactyla > Bovidae > Bos > Bos taurus. Next base: position 97,047,769 of record NC_037333.1, read on the forward strand.
TTTTAGACAAACAGTGAATAATTCTTTAGTTAAGTATGTCCTATGCATTATGGGGGACATACTTACTATAAAATTATTCACTGTTTATCTGAAACTCAAATTTAAGTGGATATTTTTATTTTTTAAATCTGGCAGCCTTATAGATTAGTTAATATTCCACCTCATAGATGCAAAGAGTGCTTCTGGAATATTCCATTATTTGCTGTTTGTTTCTACTTCTTGTGCCAACAAGACAAAGTGCTGTATATTGAATACTATATAGCCTGTTCTTCCTCTTTGGTTTCAAGTCACTCCAGTTTAATTTGTAGACACTGTTAACAATTATAGATGGATGATGATTGCTCTGGTGAGTTTGCTTTGGGTAAGCACCATGACATCCACACAGCTTTTATAATATGCTACACAATCAATAAAAAGAAATTAGAACCATCAATTCTACATGTGAAGATGTAATCAGCTTTCAGGGGCATTTTAAATTCTTTATGTCAATGTTATGACCAACATCAGAATATAGGAAAGAACACAAAAGGATTGTTTTTTTTTCTGCTTTTCATCCACAGTAAATTAATTATTTCTCATAAAAATGTAATATATCCCTTTATGGATAATGCTAGTATTAGGAGACTTTGTAATCTTCCACTTCAATCTTATTTCTTATTCTCCCTGGACCTCTGCTTCTTCATCTGTAAAATTAAGGAGGTAGAAGACGCAATTCCAAAGCCTTTGTCGGGATTGTGGAGTTAGCCGCAGGCTTAATCAACCTTTCTGTCTACTCCCTTTTGCCCCCTCGCCACAGAGGACCCCCACCTCCCATCAAAGTCCCTATTCCCTAGGGTTGAGGAAGGCCTTCCCATGCAAAACAGAAACCACAAAAGAAACAATTATTAAATTGACTGATTACATCAAAAGACGCTATGAACAAAAGTAAAAGGCAAATGACAAACTGGAAAAGATATTTGTATTGTACAGAAAAATGTCAACATATCACAAAAAATTTAAGCAAAGGACATAATAGGCAATTCACACACTTATACATACATACATACCATATGTATGTGTGCTGTGTCTACATACATATATCTATACACATACAGAGCCGATAAACATGAAAATACATTCATCTATTGGTAACTAAAGAAATATTAGATAAGGAAGAAAGCATCATTTTGCCTATTAAATTGTCAAAATTCTTTTAAGAAAACAACCCCATATTAGAGCAATGTACTCTCATACCCTGATGGCAACTGTATGGTAATACAATGTTTTAGAAATCAATTTAGTAATTCATGTTAAAGGTCTTAAAATCTATCAGTATTTTAATTCATCAATTACATTTCTGGGAATTGTGTTCAAAAATTCATCTTAAGATCTCATTCACTATATCACTAATGACAGCAATAACTTGGAAACAACCTAAATTTAAGTTTGAGTCAATAAATTATGATACGACTATGCAGTCGAGATGCTGTTGTTATTGTTGTTGTCCAGTCACTCAATCATGTTTGACTCCTTGCAACTAAATGAACAGCAGCACACCAAGATAGCAGTATGCAGCAATTTTAAAGTACATGGTGGGCGAGGAGGGGGTGGTGAGGATTAGGAATATGGAATTAACAAATACAAATCACTATTCATAAAATGGCAACATACTCCAATATTCTTTTTTTTTTTTTACTCCAATATTCTTGCCTGGAAAATTCCATGAACAGAGGATCCTTCTGGGCTATATAGCCCATGGAGTTGCAAGAGTCGGATATGACTGAGAAACAGCACCACCACCAATTCATAAAATAGGTAAGCAACAAGGATTTACTGCACTGCACAGGGAATTTTATATTCAATATCTTATAATAACCTGTAATAGAATATAATCTGAAAAAATAACTGAACCACTTTGCTGTATACCTAAAACTAACACAACACTGTAAATCAACTATAGTTTTAAAAATAAATTAAATAAAAGAACATGGTGGAAGAGTACTTAATGACATGAAATTTGTTCATAATACATTAAAATTACTTTAAAACAATTTACCAATAGTACAATCCCACTACTCTCAAAGAAAATAGATATATATAAACATATAACCTTAGACAAAAGACTAGAAGGATATAGAAAAATTAATAATAAACAGTAATAATAACTACTTCTAGGCAATGGAATGAAGAGCATTTTTTTTCCTCCCTCCTACTTTCAAAGTTTTCTACAACAATTATGCACTATTTTCATGCTAAGGAAAAAATACAAATATTTGATATTAATTCATCTATCCTGTCTTAAAAACTGCCCTTTGCTGACCCGCTGTAGGTTAATATGGTAAACCAAGCCTATTAATCTGCTTGTTTATAAAAATAGTGCTTTATCCCAGTGAACTAGTTTAGAACATTTGGTTGCAAGAAGCAGAATTTCTAGTTTGGACTGCTACTGCTGCCAAGTCACTTCAGTCATGTCCGACTCTGTGCGACCCCATAGACGGCAGCCCACCAGACTTCCTCGCCCCTGGGATTCTCCAGGCAAGAACACTGGAGTGGGTTGCCATTTCCTTCTTCAATGCATGAAAGTGAAAAGTGAAAGTGAAGTCATTCAGTCGTACCCGACTCTTAGCGACCCCATGGACTGTAGTCTACCAGGCTCCTCTGTCCACGGATTTTCCAGGCAAGAGACTAGACGAAGCCAAAAGAGGAATTATAAAAAGCAGGGTTACGTACAGATCCTGTAATAAACAATGTGACTGGGGTCACAGGGTACGACAATTTCCAAAAGGAAGAAGACCAATTAGAGAAAAGAGAAGGCTTGCCAGGAAACATTTAATATATGTCCACCATACTAGTCAAAGCACAGATGTCTTTAGCAGGCCACTGAATATTTTCTCTGATGAACTTCTGGTCTGTTTCAGAGTCCCCAAATAGTGTCCAAGGTGCAGAGCTGAGTACAGGGGGCTATTTGGGTGTGTCCTTGGGAGAGATGTCACCTGTATGGAGGCAAAGAGGGCAGGTCTAGGCAGAGGGAGGGGCTGACTGTCATGCATTTGCCACTAAGACCTCAGCCAATCCTACAAAGAGCAGGAGTTGCAATAGTTGCTCTAGGTTGAGGCAAAGGAGGTGGGCTTTTATATCCCCCACCCCAGCCAGGAATAGGTATACCTTTGGGCAAGGCAGATCCCTGCAGCGGAGGTCCCCTCACAGTAAAGGACACAGCTGTGAGCCTTTGGCAGCCCATATGCCCAGCACTCATGGCCTGGGTGTGCCAGCCCTGAAGAGGGGGTCAGGGTGGGTGCCACAGTCCATCACTGTGGTAGAGCAGAGTCAAGCCCATTCTCTCCTCCTTTCCAAGAGCATGAGTGTGTGTGTTCAGTCGCTTCAGCCATGTCCAACTCTTTGTGATCCTATGGACCACAGCCCACCAGGCTTCTCTGTCCATGGAATTTTTCAGGCAAGAATATTGCAGTAGATGGAGAACAGTGTGGAGAGTCCTTAAAAAACTGGAAATAGAACTGCCGTATGACCCAGCAATCCCACTGCTGGGCATACACACGGAGGAAACCAGAATTGAAAGAGACATGTGTACCCCAATGTTCATCGCAGCACTGTTGACAATAGCTAGGACATGGAAGCAACCTAGATGTCCATCAGCAGATCAATGGATAAGAAAGCTGAGGTACATATACACAATGGACTATTACTCAGCCATTAAAAAGAATACATTTGAGTCAGTTCTAATGAGGTGGATGAAACTGGAGCCTATTATACAGAGTGAAGTAAGTCAGAAAGAAAAACACCAATACAGTATACTAACGCATATATATGGAATTTAGAAAGATGGTAATGATGACCCTATATGTGAGACAGCAAAAAGACACAGATGTAAAGAACAGAGTTTTGAACTCTGTGGGAGAAGGCGAGGCTGGGATGATTTGAGAGAATAGCACTAAACATGTATATTACCATGTGTGAAATAGACCACCAGTCCATGTCCGATGCATGAACCAGGGAATTTAAGCTGGTGCACTGGGACAACCCTGAGGGATGGGATGGAGAGGGAAGAGGGAGAGGGGTTCAGGATGGGGGAACCCACATGTGTACCCATGGCTGATTCATGTCAAGGTATGGCAAAACCACTACAATATTGTAAAGTAGTCTGCAATTAATATCAATTAATTAATTAAAAATAAAAAGATTTTTAAAAAAGAAATACATAAGGAACTTAGCAGAGATATCTTTCAGCATGGGAACCAAATTAATACTCATCCCCAAAACCCTTGTCCTTTGGAAGATGCACTGCTTCACTGAGAATTTTTACTGATCCAACATGTACACAACTTAAAATGGAGATTTACATTAATTAATTTGAATGTTTGGAAAAAAAAAAAAAGAATATTGGAGTGCGTAGCCATTTTCTTCCCCAGGGGATATTCCTGACACAGAAATTGAACCAGAGTCTCCTGCATCTCTGGCACTGCTGGCAGATTCTTAATCCCTGAGCCACCAGGGAAAAGTTTAATCTTTCTAAAGGATGTGCGTCAAGTCACTCAGTCACGTCCCACTCTGTGTGACCCCATGGACTGTAGCCCACCAGGCTCCTCAGTCCATGGAATTCTCCAGGAAAGAATATTGAAGTGGGTTGCCATGCCCTCCTCCAGAGGAGCTTCCCAATCCAGAGACAGAACTCACATCTCATGTCTCCCACATTTGGCAAGCGAGCCAAAGGTATGCTGCTGCTGCTGCTGCGTCTCTTCAATCGTGTCTGACTCTGTGCGACCCCATAAACGGCAGCCCACCAGGCTCCACCGTCCCTGGGATTCTCCAGGCAAGAACACTGGAGGGGGTTGCCATTTCCTTCTCCAATGCATGAAAGTGAAAAGTTAAAGTGAAGTTGCTCAGTCATGTCCAACTCTTAGCGACCCCATGGACTGCAGCCTACCAGGCTCCTCCGTCCATGGGATTTCCCAGGCAAGAGTACTGGAGTGGGCCTCAAAAATAAAATAAGTGTGACTTCCCTGGCAGCCCAGTGGTTAAGAACCCACCTTCCAATGTAGGGGGACATGGGTTCAGTCCCTCGTGGGGGAACTAAGAGACCACATGCCTCAGGGTAACTGAGCTCTCGTGCTACAACAAGAGAAACCTACATACCACAGCTACAGAAAGTCTGCACACAATAATGAAGAGGCTGCGCAGTCAAAATAAAAAAATAACATAAGCATATCTATAGCCCAGAAAAAAGAAAATCTAGTGATAAGGAGAGGCTGAAGACACAGACCTACTGTGTTTTGGGATGTGAAACAGGTGATGCTAGCTACAACATAGGGGCTGCAGAGGATGAAATCTGGAACCCAGGAGCTGGTGGCTTCCAGCGCTGCCTTCTCTGTTGATAAAAATTAACAGAAGACTTAGCCCCCCAGTATACTCAGGTCAACCAAAGGCTCACACTCAACAGGGATGGATGTTTTGGTCAATCACCAAGTAAAAAAAATCACAACCACTGAGGTGTTTGCTGAAAGCAAAGGGAACATGGAATGGGTAGGGGAAAAAAGGAAGTTATAAATGCCAACTCTAACACTATACTCAGTTACACAAATGAGGATTATACTAGCTGTACATATATTTTTCCTTACTTTTTTATTGATACATTTTTCCATCGACCTTTTCCTTATTTATACAAGGTATGGTGGATGTTACAAACTTTATAATGTAGTTTTATAGGATTATAAAAGTTACAGGATATCAAATTGGGATTCTTACAGATTTAAAGGAGGTTTGAGGGACTTTCCCGGGAGTCCAGTGGTTAAGACTCCTCGCTCCCAATTCAGGTGGCACGGGTTCAATCCCTGGTCAGGGAACTAGGACCCTGCATGCTAGGTGGGGGGAGGGGAGGGAGAGTTTAAACATCACTTAGAAGCAAAGATGAAAGTGTGTACTGACCAAGGATGATGATTGACACAGTTCTGTAAGTTTGGTCCAATAAGGTGGGGGTGAAAAAGTGAAAGTGTTAGTCGTTCAGTAGTGTCCAACTCTTTGCGACCCCATGGACTATAGCCCACCAGGCTCCTCTACCTGTAGAATTCTCCAGGCAAGAACACTGGCTGGAGTGGCTTGCCATTCCCTTCTCCAGGGAATCTTCCTGACCCAGGGAAGGGGAAGAGACACAAAACATCCCCCAGAAGCAGGTGCATGAACTGAAAGGAGGCTAAGTCTCCCTTTTCTGGGGAGAGAGTATGTTTCCAATGGACTAAGAGACAGCTGTATCACCTTAGGCAGGAATACCTTATTGCTGTCGTTTGAATTTTTAAATACCAGTGCATGCTTAGTTTCTCCAGTCGTGTCCAACTCTTTGCGACCCCATGGACTATAGCCTGCCAGGTTCCTCTGTCCTTGGGGATTCTCCAGACAAGAATACTGGAGTGGGTTGCCATGCCCTTCTGCAGGGGATCTTCCCAACCCAGGATCAAACCCAGGTCTCCCACACTGCAGGTGGATTCTTTACCATCTGAGCCACCAGGTAAATAAAAATTATCCACTAAATGGATAAACTACAATTTACTATACTGTTCCCTTACCCTTTTAACTTGGAATTTATTTCCAGTTGTTACCATGACAAAGTATGTAATGATAACACTTTCAAAGTTCTGTAATTTTTCAACAGAATCGAGATCCAAGGATTTGTGTCTAATCTTCCCAGCTTCCACAGCTCTGAGGAAGAGCTCCTCCCTTCGTTCTGGCAGAGCGGCCAAGGGATCAGAAAACCACCTTCATGCCTCAGTCTTTATTTATTTGGCTGTGCTGGGTCTTAGTCGCCACAGGTGGGATTTTCAACCTTCCTTAAGGCATGTGGCAGGATCCCCAGTTGCTGCATGTGAACTCTTATTTGCAGCATGTGGGATCTAGTTCCCTGCATGCATGCTAAGTCTCTTCAGTCATGTCCAACTCTGTGTGACCCTATGGACTATAGCCTGCCAGGCTTCTCTGCCCATGGGATTCTCCAGGCAGAATACCAGAGTGGGTTGCCACGCCCTCCTCCAGGGGATCTTTCTGACCCAGGGATCAAACCCATGTCTCTTATGTCTCCTGCATTGGCAAGTGGGTTCTTTACCACTAGCACCACCTAGGAAGGCAGATCAGGGACCAAACCCCAGGCCCCTGCCTTGGGAGCGCAGAGTCTCAGCCACTAGGCCACCAGGGAAGTCCCCTCATGCCTCAGTCTTAATGCCTGGTCACTGAGTTCTCTTCCTTTCCAGGCTAAAATCATCTCATTCTGTAGAGGGAAGAGAGGTGTGAGCTCCTCCCCTGGGGGCTGGTACTAGCATTTACTTATTCAACAAACTTTTAAGAGAAACTACTGAATATTGTGCTCTGATGGTATTTCTTTGACCACAAAATAAAACGTTAGCACTCTTCTAGAAAGTATATTGGATGTCATGGCACACTTTTTGTGTGTTAACATCAGACCTCATCCCATCTTTCCTTCCTTCCCTTTATGTTTTTATGTTGCATCATTTTTTACCTATTTCAAATTTCTTTAATCACACTGTACCGGGACGGTGCGGGGGGGAGGACCTTAAATTCTTCCTGAGACAAAGAAAAGGTAAATTAAGAGTACATCTGTATATTTATGACTGCAGTTAACAGAATGCTCAACTTAGAGTGGTTTAAACAATAAAGACATACACATAACCCTTTCAAGTCGTAAGTCTGAAGACACACTGTTCAAGAATTGGTCCAGCAGCTCGGCGATGTCTTCGAGGTCCCAGGCTCCTTCCATCCTTTTGCTCTGAGAGCCTCAACACACTGGATTGTCATCCTCTGGTTGGTTGTCTCATGGTATTAAGATTGCTACAACAATTCCAAATATCATGTCTTCACCTCACAGAACATAACCCCAGAAGAGGGGAAAAATGACCTCAGACAAATCTCTCCAACAGGAAGACGTCTTTCCCAACTGTATCCCAGCAGACGTCTCTGGCAGCTCACTGACCAGCATCGGGTCATATTGTCATCATTAGCTGCAAATACATTAAGAAAATGAGAAAACCTGACATTTTTAACTTCACTCAAGAGAGCTGCACTCTGGGGCTTCCCTGGAGGTCCAGAAGCTAAGATGCCACACACACAGTGCAGGGGGCCCAGGTTCAAACCCTAGTCTGGGAACTAGATCCCACATGCCACAATTAGAGATACCGCACACTGCAACTAAGACTCTGTACAGCCTCATTAATTAATTACTTTTTTAAAAAAGAGAGAAGTGAAATTTGCTACATGGGAAGAGGTGGTATAAAATACACAGTGAGTAGACAATCAATTGACAGCTTTAGATACGGGACATATGGATGGGGCTGGTGGTGAGCAGAGGGGTGGACAACTGTTTACATATCTACATAAAGATAAAGGTTTTTTTTTGGTCCAACTTTAAGGTCGAAATTTTTGCCTTCAAGGTTTCTAACTATGTATCATGACATATACGCCTGATGCAAAGAACTGACTCACTGGAAAATACCCTGATTCTGGGAAAGAATGAAGGCAGAAGAAGGGGACAACAGAGGATGAGATGGTTGGATGGCATCACCGACTCAATGGACATGAGTTTGAGCAAGCTCCGGGAGTTGGTAATGCACAGGGAAGCCTGGCGTGCTGCAGTCCATGGGGTCACAAAGAGTCAGACACGACTGAGCAAGTGACTGAACTGAACAGATCATGACATATGTCATGACACTCTCACACATTCTGTCGCCCTTGCTGGGTTCACTCCCGTCTCCTCACACGCAAGAAGCCTTCAAGAAGCCTCTGGCAACGTACTTTCTAATATTTTCATTTCAACATTGTCTGTGATATAGTACCTAAAACTGTTCTGGTTTGGAATGGTTGACATTACCCAGACATATTTCTAGATGATCTCTATCCTCTTCTGCTTGATAACTGCCAAACTTGTCTGGAAGCCTAGTGAGTCACAATGAACATGTTGTGTGTGTGTGTGTGTGTGTGTTAGTCGCTCAGTCATGTCCAACTCTTTTCGATCCCATGGGCTGTAGTCTGCCAGGCTCCTCTGTCCATGGGCAAGAATACTGGAGCGGGTAGCTTTTCCCTTCTCCAGGGGATCTTCCTGACCCAGGGATGGAACCCCGGTCTCCCGCATTGCAGGCAAATTCTTTACCATCTGAGAATAAGTTACTATATGTAATTTAGTAATTTGGGGAAAAAACTCCAATAAAAACATTATATTCAAATAGGATTATAAAATATTTACTTATTACTATCTAATACTCCACCGTCTACTAAACCTCTCCTATTCACTATTTTATTAATCCTCACTGTGACTCTGTAAGATTAATAACCATTATTAGCATTTTACAGATGAAGACATAACAGATTAAAATTAAGTGACTTTGGTCAATAATAAGTGACCGATTAGGACTTCAAGTCACTGGAAACGGCAGCCCACTCCAGTATTCTTGCCACAGTCCGTGGGGTCACAAAGAGTCGGAGATGAACGAGTGCATGTGCTCCCCCCTCCACACACACACACACACACACAACACACATTGTAACTGGAGAAATAACACCGATTACTTTTAGGTTCCACAAAACAGGAAAGAATGCTCTGGTTTCTCATACTTTTTTAGAATTATACAGCTTTAGGCATGTCACTTAAAGTCTCTGCGTGTCCTTGGTATTTTGTTCTATAACGTTAGGGCCTTAAATAGATGAAAGGTTCCCAGGCATCACTGTAACAACCAGAAAAGACGATCTAGTAAATCTCTGAGCCTTACCTGAGTAATATCTGAATGATTACCACTGCCATGATCCCTTTTCTTCCAAGCCTTATTCCCAACAGAGTTTTACCCGTTCATACATTCATTCAGAAAACATTTATGAAGCAACTGCCATGGGCCAGAAATTTTCAGGAAATGATAAAGGAACAGAAACAGAGTTCAGTGCTTGGGTTTTTGCTGTCAATAACTTTATACCCCTGCCCAGAGTATCTAAATTTTATAGAAAGATTAAAAGTACTCAACTTCTGAGGTTTCTCTGTGTTCTGAAGGGCTGTGAATCTATGGTTTCAGAAGTGAGAGATCAAATTAACAGAATGATTATAAGAAAAAAAAGACCTCTAGGGAGAGAAATAATCAGTAAAAGGAAAAGACCAGACGTAATAGCTCAGTCTTCTCCCATTAACATTTCTTCAAATAACACACGGCATTTGGGTGGGCTCCAGACAGAACCAACCCTTCCAAAGACCCCACTGTGACCCATTCCCACATCAGTCACATCTCCCCACGGGCCACTGTGCCATGCTCCCAAGATTAATTCCAGAGCTTGATGGCCAGATCACAGAGACCCACCTGGGACCCTGGGCATAGCCCTTCCCTGTGCCTTTGAAATCACAGACTTCCTAGTGGTAAAGATGGGTAGTGATAGATGTTTATGACTCCAAAGGGCCACTGTGAAGATTAATGACTTATGTTTGGCAAAGTGTTTTTAAATCCCCGGATGAGAAGTGTTCATGTGGCTGACTGCTGCAGGATTAGCATTCACTGGTTTAAATTGGCCGCCATATTTCAAGAACCCCCAAAAGACCCAGATGAAAGACAATGCCCAGGAGTCCACTGATGGCTTTCAGACTACACTTCCCCAGAGGCTGAGATGCTGACAGAGATAGAATGCCCCCGTTCAGCACCACCTTTGCAGAGACACATTGCATCTTTACTTTCAGATGTGGGATCAAGAGCATAAAAGTCACATTTGAAACAACATCTGATGTCCCCCTTGAGGCCACGCTGTAGACTGCCACCACACTGTTCTGTTTATGGAACATTTCCAGACTAATAGCAAAATGATGTCTTATGGGACTGCCCAGGGGGGAAGACTGAGTGCAGATTTATCTTGCTATTTAGAAAAATAATTAGTAAATAAGTTTGAGTGATGATCACAGAAAATCAAAACTGGTTTAATATGTGCGCATCTAATGATATGTAAATTGGTTAGAAACTATACTTACAATCTGATTATCCTTAGAAAAAAACAGAGCAAAGGCCAATTTTGGAATTGACTATTTCAAGACAGATTTTTTTTTTTGGAGGGTCGGCATTTGAGCAACTTAGGCTTTAAAAGATAAAAAATAAAATCCATGTTGATGTTTGGCAGAAAAACCAACAAAATTATGCAAAGCAATTATCCTTCAACTGAAAAAAGATAAAAAATAAATTGCATTGATCCAATAAAGAGAAAATAAAATTCCTATATAGGTTTTCTCCTGTGAAGCATTTTTCCTGACCTTTCAAGGTTTTTTGAAGCATATTAAAAGCATCAAAATAAGAAAGAGATACAATTTGTAATTACCTGATCTTTACATGACTCTAAAACGTTCCCATAATACCACTGGAGCAGATCTTGGACCCTGAAGTAGTCACAATTGCAGTGAAAATCTGCATTTGAAAAGTTCTAATGGCTTGTGAAGTCCGTTTTCACAAAAATAGATGCAGTAACCCTTGTCCTAAAGACAAATTAGATTTTAGGTGAATGTGCTAAGTCACTTCAGTCGTGTCCAACTTTTTGTAATGCTATGGACTGTAGCCCGCCAGGCTCCTCTGGTCATGGGATTCTCCAGGCAAGAATACTGGAGTGGGTAGCCATTCCCTTCTCCAGGGGATCTTCCTGACCCAGGGATTGGACCCGAGTCTCCTGTATTACAGGCGGATTCTTTACCATCTGAGCCACCAGAGAAGTCACCAGAGAGCTCTGTACCCATCTATATTATGGTTCGTTTCAGTGCCTGTTGCTCATGCCCCACAGGTTGTCGTATAGTGTGACTACTGTCAACTGATGGTTTTAGGGGAGCTAAGTGCCAGGGACTGTTGTTCAGTCGCTAAGTTATGTCCAAGTCCTTGTTTCTTGTACTGAACCTTGGTTCAGTCAGAGTTAAAGTAGAAAGACGAATGATATGGCATTTTCAACTTTGAAAGAGGAGCTTGTTTATTAATGTATGATAATGGGTGTCAAGTTGCCATGATATTTACCTTTTTTTCATTAAACTTGTTTTTTGGCGATGTGCCACAGCATGTCGGATCTTTGTTCTTCAACCAGGGAACAAACCTCTCCCCCTGCATTGGAAGCACAGAGTCTTAACACCAGGGAAATCCCTTGTTATGATATTTAGATTCATCTGTGTACACTATTCACAGCATGCCAACGTTGTATCATTTGAAAGTACTTCTGTTTTAATGAAAAATTTAGATGTTTCACTTAAAACTATGTCAGATAAACAGTCTTCAAAACTCTGATGCTGTTTGTTCTCAGTCGCTCAGTCATATCCGACTCTTTGTGACCCCATGGACTGTAGCCCGCCAGGCTCCTCTGTCTAGGGGGATTCTCCAGGCAAGAACACTGGAGTGGGTTGCCATGCCTTCCTCCAGGGGATCTTCCCAACTCAGGGATCGAACCCAGGTGTCCCGCACTGCAGGCAGATTCTTTACCAACTGAGCCACCAGGGAAGCTGTCAAAACTATGATAGATGAGATAAAAGCACAGGAGTCCGGCATCTTGCTTTTAGGCTGGGCATCATTATCTCTAGCATGTCCTCTGAGGTACAGGACCATGATTATTCAGTTCAGTTCAGTTCAGTCGCTCAGTCGTGTCCGACTCTTTGCAACCCCATGAACCACAGCACACCAGGCCTCCCTGTCCAACTCCCAGAGTCTACCCAAACCCATGTCCACCCAGTCGGTGATGCCATCCAACCATCTCATCCTCTGTCATCCCCTTCTCCTCCTGCCCTCAATCTTTTGCAGCATCAGGGTCTTTTCAAATGAGTCAGCTCTTCGAATCAGGTGGCCAAAGTATTGGACATCTTTTCATATAATGAAAAAGTCACAACTATTGGCCTCAGTCTTAAAAAATTAAAGTTTACTTTTACAAATCATTTTTTGTTTGATTCCTTCCATGATAAAACAACATGTGTTTAGTAAAAGTTGCAGCACAGTACAGATGTGATGGTCCGACCTACAACCACACTTCTATACATAACTGTACTTAGCAGATTTTTGTTTTGAGATCTTTCTCTGATGCAGGAGCTGTAGGAGAAACTTACTGGGAACAGTGGATGACTTCATGAGCTGCCTCCTAGCATCTGAGATTGAAATACAGATTTGGTGCCTTCAACTGGACTTTCTTTGAGTTCCTAGCATTAGTGCTCTCCCTTTGGTACTTATTGAATCTTCGTTGATGTTGACCTCTAATTTAAATGATTCAAATCCTTGAAAAGGAGCTAAAAAGTAGATCATCTAAGATGTTAGTCTGAAGCATACATCTTTAGGTGTAGTAAAGATCTTGTGCAAAGCAGGGTGTTGTGTTTTTTTTTTTTTTTTTGAATTAAAGGCTACATTCACTTTTAAACAGTAGATAACTATCACAGAGAATTAACAGGTCTTTTTAGTCAAGTTTTACCTTCTTGATCTTCTCAAAATGCAGTGATTCCTCAGGCTATATCATTTCAGTAGAGGTAATACTGATAACTCTCGACATTTGTAGTTGCTTTGCATTTTACAAAGCACTTTGAGATGTGTCTTATTTGAGCCTATTGGTGCAGACTTAGTAAGAAGTATATCCATCTTAGAGATGAGTAAATGGAGATTAACAGAGTTTCATTGACCTTCTCAAGGTTACATAGTTAATGGTAGAGCTTGAACTAAAACATTTTTACTTTAGTGTTCTCTTCCCCACCTACACATAATGATTGCCTTTCTTAAATGACGATTTTTTAAATTAGTTTTTATTGGAGTATAGTTGCTTTACAATAGTTGTGTTCATGTCTGCTGTATAGCAGAGTGAATCAGTTATACATATACATATATCCACGCCCCATGGACAGTGGAACCTGGTGGGCTACAGTCCACGGGGTCACCAAGGGTAGAACACGACTGAAGCGACAGCAGACACTCTGTTTTGGATTTCCTTCCCGTTTAGGTCACCACAGAGCACTGAGTAGAGTTCCCTGTGCTGCACAGTAAGTTATCATTAGTCGTCTATTTTATACATAGTATCAGTAATGTGTATGTATCAGTCCCAGTCTCCCAGTCCATCCCGCCATCCCTCTGGCCCTCTTGGTATCCATATGTTTGTGTTCTATGTTTGTGTCTCTATTTCTGCTTTGCAAATAAGATTATCTATATCACATTAAATGATAATTTGGGTAAGATGACTTTGGGGGACAGTTATGGGATGGCTGGCATATGCTTCTGCAATTTCCGCTTATTCTTGTACAGTTTTCCTATCTTGGAAGCTAAGTGACAGTTCAGCACTATTAATATAACTCAATAACTAGTTATGGCCTGATGAGGGCACTCTTATTCAATGCATGGTTCAAAACCTGATGTTCAATCTCACTTGTAACTTCACATATAGCTTAAATAAATGAGTGTGAGTATAGTTATCTTGGACCAAATAAAGTATTTCAGTTCAGTTTCACCTTTTTTCCCACCTATCTGCTCTTTCCCCCTTACTTTTGATATAGATTGAAAATAATAAAGAACCTTTCAAAGATTGGATTGATTTAACTCTGATTCCAGAGCGAGAGTGTGGAGGGGGAAATGGGGCGGGATCTGTCCATCTCTGAGATGATGGTCAGCAACTGGTGAAACTTTTTAAAGGAGCCCTTTGACCTGCAATGCAGGAGGCCCAGGTTTGATCCCTGGATCATGAAGATCCCTGGAGGAGGGAATGGCAACCCAGTCTAGTATTCTTGCCTGGAGAATCCCAAGGACAGAGGAGCCTGGAGGGCTACAGTCCATGGGGTTGCAAAGAGTTGGACACAACTGAGCGACTAACACGTTCCCTTTCACTTGACCCTCTTTTTTAACTCCATCTTAGCAGTGCAGATGTCACATAAACAGAGTTCCCTACATATGTGCAGACCTTCGGTGTTCAGATTAGCTTGCCTGAACTTTTGGCTAGTGCCAGAAGTCATAAAGTTTACATTTGTGTTTGTTGACGTATTGACAGAAAAATTCACCAGAGCTTCTGTTTTAGCTCAGTTTTGTTTCTGAGCTGCTATTCATGGACAGATTTGGGTCAGACCTTCCTGAGTGGGCTGATTCACTTCCCTCACCTGCCACCATCACAAACCCACGCACACACTCAGGTCTCTCTTGAGCAGGTGCTGTCCCGCCCACCTAGGCCTGGGAGTCCCTAGACAATACAGGAGCATCACGTGGCCTGTCAGCCCACTAATCACTCTCATGGGCTAGTCTGTCTTTAGTTTATCGAAATCCATTATACCACAGTACACTGAATTTCTTTCTTTTTTAAAAAATAATTTTATTTATTTATTTTTGGCTGTGCTGGGTCTTCGCTGCTGCTTGGGCTTCCTCTCAATGCATCGAGTGGGGTTACTCTCCATTGCAGTGCATGGGCTTCTCGTTGCAGAGGCTTCCCTTGTTGCAGAGCACAGGCTCCAGAGCGCTGGCTTCAGTAGTTGTGGCACGCGGGCTTAGTTGCTCCGAGGCATGTGGGATCTTCCCGGACCAGGGATTGAACCTGTGTCTCCTGCCTTGGCAGGCGGATTCTTTACCACTGACCCACTGGGGAAGCCCTGGATTTCTTAAATAGTGTCAGACAGCAGTGACTTTGCCACTTCCAGAGTTAGATGTTAGATACAGGCAAATGGTTTGTTTAAAAAAGTTTTTGCAATCATATAAAGAAATCATGTTGGTGTATTAGGTGACATGTTTGGGGGGTGGGGGTAGTAGTGATGGAAATGGTGAGAAGCAGCTGAATTCTGGATATAATCAGAAGGATTTGTTGGTGAATTGTATATGAGGAGTGAGAGAGACAAAGATGTTGAGAATGGCTCTAAGTTTTGGTCTGAACAATGTGAGGAATGGAGTTGCTATTTATCGAGGTAGGGAATCTGAAGGAGCTTGGTAGTGTTTCATAAAATAACATGCATCAGATTGTTAACAGAGATGGAGGTAAGGGTGGCAGGGAGTCTGAACTGGGGCTGAGATGGAGAGCTGGAATCAGAGCCCTGAACCAGGTCCTAGGACCTAGACAGGTAGAAAAGCCTGTATCTCCGGCATCTCCTGCATTAGCAAGTGAGTTCTTTGCCACCAGCACTAACAGCCAGTAATAATGCAAGTAGTCACATGAACATTACTAAACATTATTAACTGTATGTACCAAACTGCAGAGGTCACTGGGGACAACAAGGACTTCATCGTGGTTTGTTTTGAATTTTAAATTTTCTTATTCGGTTACAGATGAGAAAATCAAAGGTAAAAAAATTCAGTCATTTGCCCAAGTTCATATAAGTGCAGAAAAAGTATAGTTCAAACACAGGCTGCTCTAACATCCAAGTCCATGTACCAGATTTTTTCACAAACCAAGTTAACCTGAAATACAGAGCCACAAACGCATCTTTATGAATCCTGTGTATTTAAATACTCGACTCTGGGTCTTCCCTGGTTGTCCGGGGCTTCCCTGGTGGTCTGGTGGTTAAGAATCTGTCTTGTAATAGAGAGGACACTGTTTGATACCTGGTCTGGGAAGATCCCATGTACCTTGGAGCAACCAAGCCCCTGCACCACAACTACCGAGCCCACGTGCTGCAACTACTGAAGCCCGCACGCCCTAGAGCCTGCACCCCCAAGAGAAGCCACCGCGGTGAGAGGCCCGAGCAGCACAACCAGAGAGGAGCCGCACTCACTGCAACGATGATGCCCGGTACAGCCGAAAAATATAAATAAATTAAAACAAAAACAAATATTTGGCTCTGTGTTATGTGCACAATCTTCAGAAACAGAAGCAGGAACTGTATAAAACGGAAACCACGTTTTACATGGTACATACTGAGAGCTCTCCTGGAAAGTTATTTTCGTGTCACTTTCCAGGTATGATAGATAGCCTGCATGACAAAACAAAGAAGATGAAGAAGAATGTAGCTAAGTCAATCACGGGCAAAGTTGGACCATCATGACTGGCTCAGATCAATGATTCTCAAAGCATGGACCTTGAACCATCAGCATCACCTCAAAACTTGTTAGAAACACCCCACCCCTCCTCACCTACTGAATCAGATATTCTGGGGGTGGAGCTCAGCAATCAGTGTTTTACCAAGCCCCCCAGGTTAAGGTGATCATGCTAAAGTTTGAGAACACCAATTTAGGTTTTGGCCAGTTCTGATTCGACCTCTAACCTACAGTATGAGTCTATCCCTCAGGATGCAGGAGGAAAAGTGATCACCTAGGCAAATCTGGGGTTCTCACAGCAAGAAAGATGTTTGCCAAAGCCTCTGTGTAAAATGCTTTAGGGGATCAGAGGAGGTTTTGAGGCCTCAAGGGAACTGACATGTGAATCAGCCAGCGGGATGGGAGAGTTTCATGGGGCCAAAAGGGACATTTCAAAGAGCGGAAACAAAACGAGAGACAGAAGCCACTACAGTTCCCTTAGCCCAGAGCCACTTAATTGATTGGGATTCATTTGTTGAAAATGAAGTAAAAATTCATTTCCCCAAATGTCAATCTAATGCATATGAAAACCCCCAACTCCTTCTTTTTCAATTACAAAGATGCCTAAAGGGGATTCGTAATTTTAAAAGACCTCAGTGTGAACAAAGCAACTAATTCCCTTGAGATTATTTTTCATATTTAGATTAATTTACTGAAACTTTATATTACCCACATCACAGTTCCTCTGTCACACCTAAATGATTGTCACTACTATTTTCAAATAGCCAGTACAAATGTTAACAACAATATCTTGGGTCATATTTTTAACTACTGCTTTGGGATTTTCTAATGGGAGCAAGAAATGTGACAAATAAATAAGTTAAAGAGAAGTAACATACTATTTCTAACATGTAGAATAGGAAAGAAGTTAATCTTCATGATATATAAAGAACTACCAATAGAATAGAAAAACAACTCAGTAGAAAAGTGAGCAAAAGAAAAACAAACAGGTCATTCAATCACTCATTCCATAGCTATTCATTTTTTTTTTAGTTTCAGTATCATTTGCATCCTGGCTCCACCCTTTCTAGTGGTATAACCATGAGCAGTTTATTTAACCTTTCTCTGACTCAGTTTTCCCACCAGCCATAGGCAGATGATAATAGTATCTCATAGGTCTTTGTAAGTATTCAAATATACATAAAGTACAAGAAGGGGCTTCCCAGTGGCGCTAGAGGTAAAGAACCACTTGCCAATGCAGGAGACGCAAGAGACATGAATTCGATCCCTGGGTCAGAAAAATCCCCTGGAGGAGGGCATGGCAACTCACTCCAGTATTCTTGCCTGGAAAATTCCATGGAAAGAGGAGCCAGGAGTCCGCAGAGTCATAAAGAGTTGGACACAACTGAAGCGATTTAGCACACAGGCATTCAAAGTACAAGAAAGCTCAGAAAACGCTGGATATTGCTATTATTATGTTACATGTTACAAGACAAGCACTCTATTAGGCACTAGCAATTCTCAAAAAAGAAAAAGAAATGGCAAAAAAATAAAAGATGCTTCCTATCAAAGATATGCACAGGTTTCTGGGGAATTGGCATTCTCATCAGATCAGATCAGTCACTCAGTCGTGTCCGACTCTTTGCAACCCCATGAATCGCAGCACGCCAGGCCTCCCTGTCCATCACCAACTCCCGGAGTTCACTCAGACTCACGTCCATCGAGTCAGTGATGCCATCCAGCCATCTTATCCTCTGTTGTCCCCTTCTCCTCCTGCCCCTAATCCCTCCCAGCATCAGAGTCTTTTCCAATGAGTCAACTCTTTGCATGAGGTGGCCAAAGTACTGGAGTTTCAGCTTTAGCATCATTCCTTCCAAAGAAATCCCGGGGCTGATCTCCTTCAGAATGGACTGGTTGGATCTCCTTGCAGTCCAAGGGACTCTCAAGAGTCTTCTCCAACACCACAGTTCAAAAGCATCAATTCTTCGGTGCTCAGCCTTCTTCACAGTCCAACTCTCACATCCATACATGACCACAGGAAAAACTATAGCCTTGACTAGCCGGCATTCTCATACTTAGTGTAAATTGTGGGCAAAGGTTGAGAAACAGGTGGAGAGTATCAACTTTAAATGCACACACCCTCTGATGTCAGAATTCCACCACTAGGAATTTACCTGAGGGTACCCACAAAAACACAAAAATGTTCATCATGACATTTTTATAATGGAATAAAAGTGTAAATATCCTGAATATCCAAATGTGGGGATTGATTTAAAGAAATATGATGCGTTCAAATAATGAAAAATCCACTAAAAAGAATAAGATAGAGATGTAGGTACTGGTAGGAAGGCACCTTCAAGATACATTAAGCTTTTTCAAGAGTGTAATATGATTTTTATAAACATCTTAACAGGATTTTAAGATGAAACTTGTATATACATGAAGTTTGTAGAAGAATAATTTGGTCATCTTGCGACGAAGAACTGGAAATTGGCGGTGACCCATGCTAACCAAACTTATTGTGGCAATCATTTCACAACAATGAATAATGATTTCAAATCATTTTTTTGCATGCCTTGGATTAATATGTTATATGTCAATGACATCTAAATAAAACTGGGGAGGAAAGTAGAGATAAGGGATGGGAGAAGAGTTTTAATTTTTCCTTTTTGCACTGTTGGGATAGATACTACTCTTATTCACAAGATTGTGGATTACATTTTCTTTCTTCTTCATTTTTCAGTACTTTTTTAAAACGTAACTTTTTTAGGGACTTCTCTGGTGGTCCAGTAGCTAAGACTCTGCACTCCCAAAGCAGGCAGTCTGGGTTCCATTCCTGGTCAGGGAACTAGATCCCACATGCCATAATTAATAACAATCCTGCGTGCCAACAATGAAGATTAAAGATCCTGTGTGCTGAATCAGAACAAGGCCCAGCACAGACAAATAAATACCTATCTTAAAAAAAAAAAAAAGAAGCAAGTATTTATCTCACAATTTCTGAGGGTTAGAAATGTAAGAATAGCTCTGGCTAACAGAAGCTCTGGTTAATTTTTCCATCGATAAACCAACAAACACAAATGTAAACTTTATGACCTTTGGCACTAGCCAAAAGTCCAGGTAAACTAATCTGAAAACTGAAGGTCTGCACATACGTAGCAAACTCTGTTTATGTGACATCTGCACTGCTAAGACAGAGTTAAAGAAAGAGGGTCAAGTGAAAGTCAATGTGTTAGTCGCTCAGTTGTGTCCAACTCTTTGCAACCCCATGGACTGTAGCCCTCCAGGCTCCTCTGTCCTTGGGATTCTCCAGGCAAGAATACTAGACTGGGTTGCCATTCCCTCCTCCAGGGATCTTCCCCATCCAGGGATCAAACCTGGGCCTCCTGCATTGCAGGTCAAAGGGCTCCTTTAAAAAGTTTCACCAGTTGCTGACCATCATCTCAGAGATGGACAGATCCCGCCCCATTTCCCCCTCCACACTCTCACTCTGGAATCAGAGTTAAATCAATCCAGTCTTTGAAAGGTTCTTTATTATTTTCAATCTACACTGTAGTATATAAAAAGGAAGGGGGAAAGAGCAGATTCCAGTTCTTTGCATAGGTGGAAAAAAAGGTGAAACTGAACTGAAATACTATTTGGACCAAGACAACTATACTCACACTCATTTATTTAAGCTATATGTGAAGTTACAAGCGAGATTGAACATCAGGTTTTGAACCATGCATTGAATAAGAGCGCCCTCATCAGGCCACAACTAGTTATTGAGTTATATTAATAGTGCTGAACTGTCACTTAGCTTCCAAGATAGGAAAACTGTACAAGAATAAGCGGAAATTGCAGAAGCATATGCCAGCCATCCCATAACTGTCCCCCAAAGTCATCTTACCCAAATTATCATTTAATGTGATATAGATAATCTTATTTGCAAAGCAGAAATAGAGACACAGACAGAGCACAAACATATGGATACCAAGGGGGGAAGAGGGATGGCGGGATGGACTGGGAGACTGGGATTGATACATACACATTATTGATACTATGTATAAAATAGATGACTAATGATAACTTACTGTGCAGCACAGGGAACTCTACTCAGTGCTCTGTGGTGACCTAAACGGGAAGGAAATCCAAAACAGAGTGTCTGCTGTCGCTTCAGTCGTGTTCTACCCTTAGTGACCCCATGGACTGTAGCCCACCAGGCTCCACTGTCCATGGGGCGTGGATATATGTATATGTATAACTGATTCACTCTGCTATACAGCAGACATGAACACAACATTGTAAAGCAAGTATACTCCAATAAAAACTAATTTAAAAAACCGTCATTTAAGAAAGGCAATCATTATGTGTAGGTGGGGAAGAGAACACTAAAGTAAAAATGTTTTAGTTCAAGCTCTACCATTAACTATGTAACCTTGAGAAGGTCAATGAAACTCTGTCAAACTCCATTTACTCATCTCTAAGATGCGTATGAAAGTAAAGTGAAAGTGAAGTCGCTCAATCCTGTCCGACTCTTTGTGACCCCGTGGACTGTAGCCCACCAGGCTCCTCCGTCCATGAGATTCCCCAGGCAAGAATACTGGAGTGGGTTGCCATTTCCGTCTCCAGGGGATCTTCCCAACCCAGGGATCGAACCCGGGTCTCCCGCATTGCAGGCAGATGCTTTAACCTCTGAGCTATACTCCTTACTAAGTCTGCATCAACAGGCACACCTCAAAGTTCTTTATAAAACACAAAGCAACTACAAATGTCAAGAGTTATCAGTATTACCTCTACTGAAATGATATAGCTGAGGAATCACTGCATTTTGAGAAGATCAAGAAGGTAAGACTTGATTAAAAAGACCTTTGTTATTTCTCTGTGATAGTTATCTACTGTTTAAAAGTGAATGTAGCCTTTAATTACAAAAAAGCACCAGCTTTGCACAAGATCTTTACTTAAGAGGTGTGCTTCAGACTAACATCTTAGATGATCTACTTTTTAGCTCCTTTTCAAGGATTTGAATCATTTAAATTAGAGGTCAACATCAACAAAGATTCATTAAGTACCAGAGCGAGGGTACTGTGCTAGGAACTCAAAGAGAGTCCAGTTGAAGGTACCAAATTTGTATTTCAATCTCAGATGCTAGGAGGCAGCTCATGAGGTCATCCACTGTACCCATTAAGTTTCTCCTACAGCTCCTACATCAGAGAAAGATCTCAAAACAAAAATCTGCTAAGTACAGTTACCTCTAAAAGTGTGGTTGTAGGTCAGACCATTACATCTGTACTGTGCTGCAACTTTTACTAAACACATGTTGTTTTATCATGGAAGGAATCAAACAAAAAATGATTTGTAAAAGTAAACTTTTTTAAAGAATGAAGCCAAAAATCATGGTCCTTCACCTCAAAGGACATTCTAGACATAATGATGCCCAGCCTAAAAGCAAGATGCCGGACTCCTGTGCTTTCATCTCACCTATCAGAGTTTTGAAGGCTTCCCTGGTGGCTCAGTCGGTGAAGAATCTGCCTGCAGTGCGGGACACCTGGGTTCGATCCTTGAGTTGGGAAGATCCCCTGGAGGAAGGCATGGCAACCCACTCCAGTATTCTTGCCTGGAGAATCCCCCTAGACAGAGGAGCCTGGCGGGCTACAGTCCACAGGGCTGCAGAGAGTTGGACATAACTGAGCAATGAAGCATAGTACCGCATCAGAGTTTTGAAGACTAGTTATCTGACATAGTTTTAAGTGAAACATCTAAATTTTTCATTAAAACAGAAGTACTTTCAAATGATACAATCTTGGCATGCTATGAATAGTGTACACAGATGAATCTAAATATCATAACAAGGGATTTCCCTGGTGATCCAGGTGTTAACATTCTGTGCTTCCAATGCAGGGGGAGAGGTTTGATCCCTGGTTGAGGAACAAAGATCCGACACGCTGTGGCACATGGCCAAAAAACAACTTTAATGAAAAAAAGTTAAATATCACGGCAACTTGCCACCCATTATCACAAGCTCCTCTTTCAAAGTTGAAAATGCCACATCATTCATCTTTCTGCTTTAACTCTGACTGAACCAAGGTTCAGTACAAGAAACAAGGAATAGGACACAGCGACTGAACAACAGTCCCAGGCACTTAGCTCCCCTAAAATCATCAGTTGACAGTAGTCACACTATATGACAACCCGTGGGGCATAAGCAACAGCCACTCAATAGTTACCATAATACAGATGAGTACAGAGCTCTCTGGTGGTTTCCCTGGCGGCTCAGATGGTAAAGAATCTACCTGTAATACAGGAGACTCGGGTTCAATCCCTGGGTCAGGAAGATCCCCTGGAGAAGGGAATGGCTACCCACTCCAGTATTTTTGCCTGGATAATTCCATGGACAGAGGAACCTGGTGGGCTACAGTCCGTGGGGTCACAAGAGTTGGACATGACTAAATAACCGCTAGGTCACACTGCTCTCTGGGTTTACCAGTTGAACCTCAACCCTGACTGTACCTAATATCAAACCATTTTTAGAAAGGCTGAAAAGGATAAACCTGCCCAACCATCCTATTTTTCAGATAAAGAAGCTAAAGACTAAGAGATTAACATCCTGCCAAATGTCACACCACCGGTCACTGACTGAGCCAGACTACAACACCAGTCTCCAGAATCTCCTGTGTTTTAGCATTGATTGATGAGTCTTCGAGTGACTGATAGAACCCTGCTTTTTCTTCTAGAATCTAAAAGAACTCAAGATGGCTTCATGTATACAGTCTCCAGTGCTGGAGCATGGTCATTTCAGGATGGTTTCAAATAAGCAGCTAAAGGTTCAGGATAAATCTGTGAATATCTGTGAACTGATTCCAATCCAGCTATCTGCCCCTACTTCTCTTCCCTTTTACATCATCCACTGCTTGCCTTTCACTGGTGCAGAAGAGAGCATCGCACAGTGCATGCAAGAAGCCTGGGGATTCTGTGAAACTGCAGTCTAATTCAGGAGGTCTGGGATGAGGGCCAAGATGCTTCATTTTTAACAAGCTCCAAAGTGATGTCAATGTGGCTGATCAGGAAACCTCCGTTTAAGAAGGACTTTAAACCATGAGGAGTGTTACTTTACACGATGACTTTTCTAAATTAAAAATAATGATGATGATGATATCATATTAGACAGTGTTGAGGATTACCCAAATTAAGACAGTCTCTAAAATCTGTATTTCTGATCACTGAACTCTAACCAGTAAGCAAATGGCTTCATCTGATGTGTTGGGAAATGAAATAATCATGCCTCCTTAGCAAAAAGAAAAAGAAAAACCTGTAACATGAACCTACCTACCCTGGATTACATACTCTTTTACTCTAGTAAAATTAATGATGTTGCCTAAAAGAATACCCACTAAAAATGCATGCTGCTTTTTTCTTGTGGCTAGGAATTTATGAGATTCTATTTCTCTTTTACTTGGCTCGTTACTCTTCGCAGTGCTTTCTAAAAACAACTCTACCACCAAGTGGACAATACAAAAATCAGTTTATATGATACAACATTCAGGCTTTTTCCAATTCCATCCTCCAACTTCACAGGTTAGTTAAGGGTTATTAATTCTGGACTAACTAACAGAGGTCAGTAGAACTCACTATTTGAAGATGGGCAGTCTCAAAAGATAAACCAGATGAAAGAATCATTTTCCAGGACCATTTAAATGGTGGCATCTGAGCAGAACTGACACTGCTGATCAGGGAATGTGTGCCAACAGGTAAATATTTTCCCCATGGATATATCAATGATGAGTATACACAGCTGGAGCAATTGTCTAACACAGGAACTCATGCTAAGTGGATCTTCAACAAGGAAAGCAATGTGTTTTTTACTGCTTTTATTTTGCATTTTTATAATTCTATGCCTACTTCAAAAGCAGAGAAACAGGTGTCCATTGTCTATGTCTCTATTCCTGCCCTGCAAATAGGTTCATCTGTACCTTTTTCTAGATTCCAATATATGCATTAAGATACAATATTTGTTTGAAGGGGAGGGTGGGATGAATTGAGAGAGTAACACTAACATACACACGCTGCTGCTAAGTCGCTTCAGTCGTGTCCAACTCTGTGCGACCCCATAGACGGCAGCCCACCAGGCCCCTCCGTCCATGGGATTTTCCAGGCAAGAGTACTGGAGTGGGTTGCCATTGCCTTCTCCCATACACACGCTACCATGTGTAAAACAGCTAGCGGGAAGCTGTTGTATAGCACAGGGAGCTCAGCTCGGTGCTCTGTGACGACCAGATGGGAGGTAGAGGGAGGCTCAAGAAGGGGGGATATAGGTACACACATAGCTGATTCACGTTGTTGGACAGAAGAAATTAACACAACATTGTAAAGCAATTATATAAAGAATATATATAAAAATAAATAAAGCAATTATACTCCAACAAAAACTTGCCTTTAAAACTATATTCAATTGATCTTACAATTTGATGTAGATAACTTTAAGAAATAGTTTTATCAGTAATAAAGTTTCTAAATATCATAATAAACAACTCATGCACCTGTTTAAAAAAAACAGCAGGGAAACAGAAACAAGCAACATTACAGAGAAATATTATATGGTGAAGAACACCAGGGCCCTCCCACTGGGGAGTGTGCTGTGCCCCTCCCCTGCACTCTGGCTCAGTCATGTAATTTATTTCGGTGAGAAGGATATTAGCAAATGTAACACAATCAGAAGAATTGATGCTTTTGAACTGTGGTGTTGGAGAAGACTCTTTAGAGTCCCATGGACTGCAAAGAGATCCAACCAGTCCACTGTAAAGGAGATCAGCCCTGGGTGTTCTTTGGAAGGAATGATCCTAAAGCTGAAACTCCAGTACTTTGGCCACCTCATGTGAAGAGTTGACTCATTGCAGGAGGAGAAGGGGACGACAGAGGATGAGATGGCTGGATGGCATCACCGACTAGATGGACGTGAGTTTGCGTGAACTCCGGGAGTTGGTGATAGACAGGGAGGCCTGGCGTGCTGCGATTCATGGGGTTGCAAAGAGTCGGACACGACTGAGCCACTGAACTGAACTGAACTGAACTGAACTGAACACAATCAGAGGCTAGTAAGAGCTTGCTTGATTGAGCTTATTTGCTCTTGTTCCTCTGCTACCACCATGCAAACATGCCTTCTGTATTTGTTTGTCTGTATTCACGATTTGCATTCCTTTAAGTTTCCCTCTAAGAACTGTTTCAACTGCATCCTATATTTTGGCATGTTGTGCTTTCGTTTTCACGAATGTCAAAGTATGAGTGAACATCTCTGGTGATTTCTTCTTTGACCCATTGGTTATTTTAGGAGTATGTTAGTTAATTTTCACATATTTTGAGTTTTGTAAAATCCTTCTGTTATTGATTTCTGATTTTATTGAACTGTGATCAGAGAATATATTTTGTAATTATTTCAATCTCTCCAAATTTATTGAAGCTTGCTTTATGGCCCAATATATGGTCTATCCTATAGAATGTTTCATGTGCCCTTGAGAAGAATGTGGGCTCTGCCATTTTGGGGTGGAGTGTTCTACAGCTGTTAATCAGTCTACTTGGTGTACAGCATTATACAATTCTTTGATTTCCTTGCTGATTTTCTGCCTATTTATTCTATATATTATTGGAATTGGGGCATTGAAGTCCCAAGTATTATTTTTTTTAATTTTCAATTTTTTCCTTCAGTTCCATGAATTTTTAGTTCCTGTACTAGAAACTCTGTTGTTAGGTACATGGATGTTTGTAATTTATGTCTTCCTGATGAACTGGCACTTCAATCATTATAAAACGTCCTCTTCGTCTCTAGTTAGAATTTTTATCTTAAAGTTTATTTGTCTCATATTTGTATAGCTACATCAGTGCTCTGGTGACTAAGGGTGACTATTTGCATAGTATATCTTTTTTCCATCATTTTTATTTTAAAGCTGTTGAGTTTTTTTCATCTAATATGTATAAGCAGCATACAGTTGTATCATCTTCTTTTAATTCATCCTATCAATCTTTAGCTTTTAATTGAAGAGTATAATCCATTTATATTTAATTTAATTACTGATAAGGGAGGATTGACATCTGCCATTTGTTATTTATTTCTACATATCTGATGTTATTTTTGTTTCTTGATTCCTCCAATTCTGCCTTCTTTTGTGTTAAATAGATATTTTCTCCCGTACCATTTTTCTTTGACCATCCCAATAATTCTTTTTCAGGTTTTCATTTTTTTGTTCTTTATTTATTTTTAATTAAAGGATAATTGCCTTACAGTACTGTGTTGGTTTCTGCCTCTGCTGTACCATTTTAGTCCCCTTGTCAATTCTTATTTTTTTAAGTCCTCTTACTTTATACATACCCTTTTTTTTTTGGCCATGCCATGCAACTTGCAAGGATCTCAGTTCTCCAACCAGGGACCAAATCCATGTCCCCTGTATTACAAGGTAGATTCTTAACCACTGGACCACCAGGGAAGTCCCCTTGTCAATTCTTATATTATGTATTTTTTATTTATTTTCCTACTAGCTGCCCTGGTGATTACAATTAACATATTAATTTATAATAATCTGGTTCTGATTAACACTGCTTAAAAATTTCAATAGTGTGTAAAAAAAAATTGCCCTAAACAACTCCATTCCCCACCTCTCCTCTATACTGTGATTACCATAAATTTCATCTGTATACATTATGTTCAAAAGCATCAATTCTTCAGCGCTTAGCCTTCTTCACAGTCCAACTCTCACATCCATACATGACCACAGGAAAAACCATAGCCTTGACTAGACGAACCTTTGTTGGCAAAGTAATGTCTCTGCTTTTCAATATGCTATCTAGGTTGGTCATAACTTTCTTTCCAAGGAGTAAGCGTCTTTTAATTTCATGGCTGCATTCACTATCTGCAGTGATTTTGGAGCCCAGAAAAATAAAGTCTGACACTATTTTCCACTGCTTCCCCATCTATTTCCCATGAAGTGACGGGACCAGATGCCATGATCTTCGTTTTCTGAATGTTGAGCTTTAAGCCAACTTTTTCACTCTCCACTTTCACTTTCATCAAGAGGCTTTTTAGTTCCTCTTCACTTTCTGCCATAAGGGTGGTGTCATCTGCATATCTGAGGTTATTGATATTTCTCCCGGCAATCTTGATTCCAGCTTGTGCTTCTTCCAGTCCAGCATTTCTCATGATGTACTCTGAATAGAAGTTAAATAAACAGGGTGACAACATACAGCCTTGACGTACTCCTTTTCCTATTTGGAACCAGTCTGTTGTTCCATGTCCAGTTCTAACTGTTGCTTCCTGACCTGCATACAAATTTCTCAAGAGGCAGATCAGGTGGTCTAGTATTCCCATCTCTTTCAGATTTTCCACAGTTGATTGTGATCCACACAGTCAAAGGCTTTGGCATAGTCAATAAAGCAGAAATAGATGTTTTTCTGGAATTCTCTTGCTTTTTCTATGATCCAGCGGATGTTGGCAATTTGATCTCTGGTTCCTCTGCCTTTTCTAAAACCAGCTTGAACATCAGGAAGTTCATGGTTCACAAATTGCTGAAGCCTGGCTTGGAGAATTTTGAGCATTACTTTACTAGTGTGTGAGATGAGTGCAATTGTGCAGTAGTTTGAGAATTCTTTGGCATTGCCTTTCTTTGGGATTGGAATGAAAACTGACCTTTTCCAGTCCTGTGGCCACTGCTGAGTTTTTCAAATTTGCTGGCATATTGAGTGCACCACTTTCACAGCATCATCTTTCAGAATTTAGAATAGCACAACTGGAATTCTGTCTTTTCCTGTGGTCATGTATGGATGTGAGAGTTGGACTGTGAAGGAGGCTGAGCGCCGAAGAATTGATGCTTTTGAACTGTGGTGTTGGAGAAGACTCTTGAGAGTCCCTTGGACTGCAAGGAGATCCAACCTGTCCATTCTAAAGGAGATCAGCCCTGGGATTTCTTTGGAAGGAATGATGCTAAAGCTGAAACTACAGTACTTTGGCCACCTCATGTGAAGAGTTGACTCATTGGAAAAGACTCTGATGCTGGGAGGGATTGGGGGCAAGAGAAGAAGGGGACGACAGAGGATGAGATGGCTGGATGGCATCACTGACTCAATGGACATGAGTCTGAGTGAACTCCGGGAGTTGGTGATGGACAGGGAGGCCTGGCGTGCTGCGATTCATGGGGTCGCAAAGAATCGGACACGACTGAGCGACTGATCTGATCTGATCTGATATACTATGTACTTATCAGCATATATTTGGCTATTCTTTATGCAGTTATCTTACATCAGATATGGGGGGAAGGAGTAACAAACAAAAGCTATATTTGTACTATCTCTCATATTTACCCATGTTCACCCACTTTATCAGTGGTCTTTATGTGGATCTGGCATACTGCGTAGTGTCCTCACTGTTTAATTTTCCATGGAGGGCAAATCTGCTAGTAATGAACTCTCACAGTTTCTGTTTAGGTGATAAGGTCTTAATTCCTCCTTGTCAGATAAAAATTCCTGGTTGATAGGTTTTATATTTCCTGTCAGTGCTTTAAATATGTCTTCTGTCTTCTGGTTTCCATGACATTTGATGAGAAGTCAGCTGTTAATGCTGTTGAGGTTCCTACATATCTAATGAGTTCCCCTCTCTTGCTATTTTCAGGATTCTATCTTTCCTTTGGCTTTCAACGGTTTGAATTATATGATGTGTCTAGGTGGGAATCTCTATGAGTCTACCCTATGTGGAGCTTTTGAACATCTTGGATATACAGGTGAATGTTTTCCATCAAATTTGTGAAATTTTCAGCCATTATTTCTTCAGTTACTTTTTACCTGCCCTTCTCTCACTCCCTGTTCCTCTAGAACTCCAATTACGGTTGTATTGGTAAATCTTTTGGTGTGCCACTGGTTTGTGAGGCTTCGTTCATTTTTCTTCATCTTTTTTTTTCTCTTCCCCAGACTGGATATTGATGCACCCATCTTCAAGTTCCCAGATTCCTTTTTGCCTGTTCATATGTGCTGTTTAGCTCCACAACTGATTTCTTTCATTTTGTTTTTGTACCTTTAAGCTCCAGAGTTTCCATTTCTTTTCATAATTTATGCCTCTCTATTGATACTTTCTATTTTGTAAGATGCTGTTATCACACATTAATTCTTTAGACTTGGTTTGCTTTAGCTCTTTGGAATACTTAAAACAGTTGATTTAAAGTGTCTTATAGGTTCAATATCCAGGGTTCCTTATGTATAATTTCTACTGATTCCATTTTTTCCTTGTATGGAGTATATTTTCTTAACTCTGCTTTTTAAACTATGCCTCATAATTTATGCCTTAAATTATGCCTTGATATTTTTAATCTGTTTTTAAATTATGTCTCATAATTTTTGGTAAAAAGCTGAACATTTAATGAACTTTAATGATTACCAAGGGTGGGGAGGGATAGACTGGGAATTTGGGATTGACATGTACATACTGCTATATTTAAAATAGATTAAAAAGAGACTTTTTTAATAGATAGCATCACCAACACAATGGACATGAATTTGAGCAAACTCCAGGAGATAGTAGAGGACAAAGGAACCGGGTGTATCTATGGGGTCACAAAGAGTCAGACGTGACTTAGTGACTGAACAACAACAACAACAGAAAGGTGGTCCAATGGTCAAGTGGCTAAGATTCTACAATCCCAATTCAGGGAGCCCAGGTTCAATCCCTGGTCAGGGAACTAGATCCCACATGCCACAACTAAGGGTTCGAATGCCACAAGTAAAGATTTCGCATGCTGCGACAAAAATCAAAGATCTTGGATGCCACAGCTAAGACCCAGCACAGTCACATAAATAAATATTTTTAAATAGATTTTTTAAAATATTGATGGGAAAAAACTAAACATTTAAAATAATACGACAACTCTGGGAATCAGATTTGCTCACCATACCTATAGTGCTTTACTGTTACCACCTTTTAGAGCTGTTGCTATTTGTTTAGATCCTGAACTGATTCTATAAAGTCTACATTCTTCATCACATAGTGTCTCTACTTGGCTAGTTTATTGGTGAGCTAACGATTAGACAGAAATTTCCTTAAATACTGGAACCAATCAATCTCCCAGATTTTACTGCAAATGGCCTTATGTGAGTGTTGGAGCATATCTTTAAAACTCAGTTTATAATTCCACCTTAGCCTTCACTTCTTGCTTGCAAATAACCTCAAGATCAATCAAGAATGAGAGCTTTGGGGCTTCTCAGGTCTCTTCTATGCATGCTCATAGTTCATCCATGTACACAGCCTTCTAGATTACCAGGAATATTTTAAGAGTTTTTCAAAGTCTCTATGGACAGTACATTTGCCAGTTATTCCTTTTAAGCTGTTAGTCTATTGTTTGCCCCAACTGCTATTCATCTAAAGCATCTGCAAAGTTAAAATCCCTGCTTTTAATTGTTCTTGACAATTCCCTCTGTGCAAAGAGAAGATTTTTAGCACTGAGTGAGTTCTGTGTCACTCTTGTAAGTGAAGTCTTCCAGGGAACTACCAGATAAGTCAGATCACAACAATTCTATAAAAAAGGGGGCTTTGAATAAACTCCAAATACATTTTGCCCTCCAGGCCTCTCTGGTAGCTGTCAAGCTGCCTTGGAAATGTAGGCAATTATTTTTTAAGACTATTGCATAACTGGAAAGTGGGGGCAGGAAGGACTAGGGCAAGCTAAAATGCCAGAGAGCTCAATGTTCACACTAAGATTCAGCCATTTTTCATGAATAAACAATTCCTGAGTTACAACAAGCCTTTGATTAATTTCTAGAGTTCTAAAGAAGTTAAATCTGAAAATTTTCCCCCAGTTTTTTCATTGCTCTTTAAGGAGAGAAAAAATCTTTGGAGGTCTTATTTTCTGCCATTTTTCCTGATATTTACCCATAACCTTTGTCAAGCCAAAAATAGTCTGAACTATGGCTAAATACAAACGCACTAGTAGCAGACACGAGCATCATGGGAACAAGGGGTTAGGAATTGTGGGACTTTCCTGGCAGTCCAGTACTTAAGACTTTGTCTTCCAATGCAGGGGGTGTGCGTTCAATCCCTTAACATCCCACATGTCTGGGGGCCAAAAAACCAAAACATAAAACAGAAGTAGTATTATAACAAATTCAATAAAGACTTTTAAAAAAGAGACAGAGTTAGGAGTTTTAACCTAATGAAGACATAAGGTAAAGCCTATGTCTTCTGTGAAATTGCCCCATAAGGCCCATCAGAATAGCCACTAATTTCCAGCACCTGTTCATCTGCCTTTAATTAAACCTGCTCTCCCTTAAACACCAGCACCAAGATAAATGAGAGAAAGCTAATTCAATCTTATTGATTCCCTGTTTTGTTTAATCACTAGAGTTACTGTTTTGCTTAATTACTAAAGATTGCATTCTACTATTTCTATTTCAAATACACCTTGACTCAGTTACAATATTTCTGCAGAGAAATGTGCTCTACCTTCCAGTCCTTTTATAAACATTTTAAACTCAACAGTTTCATCAACAAAAAAATTAGCTGTCTGCAGTTAAAAGCTGAAACCAATATTGTAAAAAATAAGTGGTGTAGGCTGGGGGATAACTGGAGACCTCTGAAGGAAGTAACATCTAAGTGGAATTCTGCAGGATAGAAGAGGATTTAGGAGAAAGATTTTATGTCCAAGAGCTTCCAGCCCAGAATCAGCATAATATGCTCTGAGGTCAGTGAGCAGAATATAGTGGTAAATAATGTGGGAAAGAGAAGAAGGTTAAATTGAGGGAGATTTGGGGGGTTTAAGGAGACAAGAGAAAACTTTAAACAACAGGCAGAGAATTTTGGACTCCAGGACAATGGTTCACAACCATATCCTCTCTTCCAGCATGCTTGAGGGATACAGTTATTCCCAGGGCCAGCAATGGCCCACAGGTCAACAGATCCTCAACTATAGGGATGTGGAAGTGAGAATATCAGGCTAAGAAGGAAGGAGGAGTGGTGACGGACATGAGAGATTTCAAAAACTCCACTTAAGGAAGGGGCTTCTCTGGTGGCTCAGTGGTGAAGAATCCGCCTGCCAATGCTAGAGACATGGGTTCAATCCCTGACTGGGGGTCTGGGGAGGGAATCCTGCGTGCCATGGAGCAACTAAGCCTGTGCACCGCAACTCTTGAGCCTGTGCTGCCCAGCCTGGGAGCCACAACTAGCCAGCCCACATGCCGCAACTGCTGAAGCCCAAGTACCCTACAGCCCATGCTCCACATCAAGAGAAGCCCCTGCAATGAGAAGCCCACGGACTGCAACTAGAGAGAAGCCCCCACCATCCTCAACTAGAGAAAAGCCCATGCAGCAACAAAGCCTAACACAGCAAAAATATAAATAAATAAATGTTTTTAAAAAACCCACTTAACATTTTGATATTGCTTCCTTCAGCACTCCACTCATCCCTGCCTGCACACTCAGTGGCTCAGCCGTGTTCAACTTTTTGTGACCCCACCCCTGGACTGCAGCCCACCAGGCTCCTCTGTCCATGGGATCCTCCAGGCAAGAATACTGGAGTGGGTAGCCGTGGGAAGCCACAGGAGACTTTTGAAGAAAATGCTGTCCTTTTTAACGTGCTTCACAGCTACTTTTTAAAGTATTTCATGGAGTAATAACCTAATTTCCTAAACATTAGACAAGACTATATCTGCACTTTTCAAGAGTAATTCACACAATACTCAACCCATAGATTTTCGTTAAAAAGGTTCAGTCCACATAAGTTTGGGAAATCTCGTATCACATCCCTTTCTGTCGGAGTTCACAAACCATATTAATTAGCCTACTAAAGGATCTAAGAACTCTCACTGTAGAACTCCCTGTTCCGTTTTTTATACCAGTTTCCACACACTTATTTGATCATAGATCTTATTCCCACATAATACCTATTAAGATCCTACCACTCCACAGAAAAAGTTAACAAACACTGGCCAACATTAGCGTCTGTGTGGCTGTGGCACGTCACATGTGGTTCTGTGCTCACCAGATCTTCTTACACAAGATAATAGAGCAGGAAGTGGCATTGCTCCTACTCTCCAGAAACCCCACTTCCCACAGCCCTTCCGGTCTGTTCCTATTTGCCTCTTCAGTTCCTTATGCAGAGAACCCTACTCCAGCCCTCCTTCCTACCCAGTGGAAAAAAAAAAGTAAAAGCTTTAGTCGTTCAGTCCTGTCTGACTCTTTGCGACCCCATGGACTGTAGCCCACCAGGCTCCTCTGTCCATGGGATTATCCCCCTAAGAACACTGGAGTGGGTTGCCATTCCCTACTCCGAGGATCTTTCCCACCCAGGGACCAAACCTGGGTCTTCTGCATTGCAGGCAGATTCTTCACCACCTGAAGCCCTCCCTTCCTACCCTTTAAGACCCTCCAGAGGGCTTTATTCAGTGGGGATGATGAAGTGAGGCTCCTGGGTTCCTCAGTGTTTTTCTGAGACCCTCACCAATGTCCACGCCCGGAATATGGGCTAAGTAACCAAGCTGGCAGAGAAGGAAATGGCAACCCACTCCAGTATTCTTGCCTAGAGAATTCCGTGGACAGAGGAGCCTGGTGGGCCGCTGTCCATGGGGTCGCACAGAGTCGGACACGACTGAAGCGACTTAGCAACAGCAGCAGCAGCAGCAACCGAGTTGGCTAAAGGAGAAACCAGCCCGGAGGGCCTAATGACCCTTTGTGCCGGTCTGTGTAATTAACTAGAGGAACGGGAAGGGCTGGGAAAAGCTGCTGAGCAAGAAACAAAAGAGAAGAACAGGCCTGTCTGGGCTTGAACGAGTTACAAAAGTAGATGAGAATAAAAACGAGGAATGGCCGTCTCCCTAGCTCTCATTTCCTTCTGCAAACCCCCTGAGTGGCCTTTTTAATTCTTCCCCACCACTACTGCAGGCAGATTTCTCCTTCAAAACTGTGCTCTGGGCGCCCTCTGCTGGCAGTTAGGTTTAAAACCAACTACAGCATGGGCTCACATTCAGAAAACTGAGATCATGGCATCTGGTCCCATCACTTCACGGGAAATAGATGGGGAAACAGTAGAAACAGTGACAGACTTTATTTTGGGGGGCTCAAAAATCACTGCAGATGGTGATTGCAGCCATGAAATTAAAAGACGCTTACTCCTTGGAAGGAAAGTTATGACCAACCTAGATAGCATATTCAAAAGCAGAGACATTACTTTGCCAACAAAGGTCTGTTTCCAGTGGTCATGTATGGATGCGAGAGTTGGACTGTGAAGAAAGCTGAGCACCAAAGAAGTGATGCTTTTGAACTGTGGTGTTGGAGAACACTCTTGAAAGTCCCTTGGACTGCAAGGAGATCCAACCAGTCCATTCTAAAGGAGATCAGTCCTGGGTGTTCATTGGAAGGACTGATGCTGAAGCTGAAACTGCAATCTTTTGGCCACCTCATGTGAAGAGTTGACTCATTGGAAAAGATCCTGATGCTGGGAGGGATTGGGGGCAGGGGGAGAAGGGGACGACAGAGGATGAGATGGCTGGATGGCATTACCGACTCGATGGACATGAGTTTGGGTAAACTCTGGGAGTTGGTGATGGACAGGGAAGCCTGGCATGCTGCGATTCATGGGGTCGCAAAGAGTCGGACACGACTGAGCGACTGAACTGAACTGAACTGAACAGCATGGGCTTCCCAGGTGGTTCAGTTGTAAATAATCTGCCTGCCAATGTAGGAGACACAGGTTCGATGCCTGGGTCCAGAAAACCCTCTGGAGAAGAAAATGGACACCCACTCCAGTATTCTTCCCCAGAAAACCCCACGGATAAAGGAGCCTGGTGGGCTACAGTACATGGACTTGCAAAGAGTCAGACACAACTTAGCAACTGAGCACAGCATAGGGGAATTTCCTGGTTGAGACTCCAGGTTTCCACTGCAGGGACATCAGGTTCGACACCTAGTGTGGGACCTAAGACCTCTCATGCCCCATGGTGCAGTCAAAAAAATAAAATACTTTAATTTTAAAAATTAAAAAGTACACATTTGCTCTTAAACTTGGCTACGCTTCCTAGCAAAGATGACGGTTCAACTTCTTTTCTATCAGCAACAAAAAAAAGTAGGGGGGGATGATAAAAAAAAAAGGGAGTGGTAAAATAAATTATTATACTTCATACTATGAAACGCAGTCCACCTAAATTGTGTCCACCACTATGTGAGGTCCTGAAGAATAAAAAATTACTAATACTTTGCCTCTACTCTCAAGGAACTTACAATTTAGAGTGAGGAGACATACAATGCATTTCTCAAAAGGAAGAATTTCAGAAAATTTCTGTAACATGTGCCTTGAATGCTGATTCCAGTAAGTTCACTGAATCTATAAAGAAGCAACTCAGGACTTCACTGGAAGTCCCATGGTTAAGACTCCAAGCTTCCGATGCAGGGGGCGTGGGTTCAATCCCTGGTCAGGGAACTAAGATCCCACATGCCACGCCATGCAGCATGGCCAAAAAAAAAACAAGAAGAAGCAACTCAACAGAGCAGGCTGTGCCTTCTTAAATGTGCATCTTACTGGATATGTTTGGTTACATGACAATATGGACTCAGCCAATGATCATAACAGCCAACTATTATGGAATACTTGTTAGGAGCCAGTCACAAAAAGTTTTAGCCGTGTTAGCTCATTTTATGAATTAAGTTCAGAGATGAGCCTAAGGAAGGAACTGAGGTTCAGAGATGCCAAGATCACCTAATCAAAAGTGGCAGAGTCAGCATTCAAGCCAAGGTCTGCTTAACTCCAAGGTCCCTTTAATCTCCACCCACTATACTACCACGATCATTATCAGTTTCCATAAATATCACTGCTACCTGAGGTTTCCCTCCACTTGGTCACTGAGTATAATGCGTGTGCTAAGTCACTTCAGTCACGTCTGACTCTTTGCGACCCCGTGGACTGTAGCCCACCAGGCTCCTCTGTCCATGGGATTCTCCAGGCAAGAATACTGGAGTGGGTTGCCATGCTCCCCTCCAGGGATCTTCCCAACCCAGGGATCAAACCCGCATCTCTCATGTCTCCTGCATTGGCAGGTGGGTTCTTTACCACTAGCGCCACCTGGGAAGCCCACTGAGGATACTGGATGTAATGGTCAACAATAGTATCCTATATCATGTTCATACTGAGCAAAGCCCTGGGCGAAGGCCCTGGCCTTAAGGAGTGTACAATAATAACGGAGCAAGGGCTACATGCAACATAAATTAAATGTAGCCAACAGATTTTCCACGTGGCAAAAAAACAGCTAGTTTGAAATCATAATGGAAAACAACTTCCACTAACAAGAGCATCCAAATACCCCAGAATAAACATTTAAACATTTGTCAAGTCTTTATGAAGAAACTTACAGAGCTTTTATAGAAACATATAATGTAGAATAAATACAAAGTTAACTGCAGTTCCTGGATGAGAAGACTCAATATTGCAAATATATTCATTCTCTTCAATTTGTTAAATGTAAAAAGTAAATTTGGTTTATTGATTTGGTTATTGAATCACTGTGACATCAGCACATAAATAGACCTATACATCAACTCTAAAATTCAATTAACAATGGATATGGGGAGTTTAGTCTATGGTAAAAGTAGCATTTCAAACTAGTGGGGAAAACAGTCAATAAGTGGTATGTAACAGCTGGCTGTACATTTGAGAAAACACAAATTCCTACTCTTACAAGAGACATAAAAACAAATTCTAGGTGGATTAAGGATTTAAACATTAAAACAAATAAAAGTAACAGAGGAAAAATAAGGCAATATTTTTATATGGAGATAGGAAAGAGAGCCTTGCCCAAAATGCCACTCGGGTCCAACATTATGATTAAAATATACTGACACGTTTCATGAGGTAAAAAAACAAAATGTCTGGAAATGAACAGACGTGAAAAAGAAAGAGAAAATGGTAAACTTCAGGGGAAAAATATTCGAGATATATATGACAGAGAAAACAATGCATTATTAATTTTAAAAACAATAAAAACAGAGTTCAGAAAAGTCTTCATTAATGTTAAATATAAAATGCACAAAAGAAAAGACAAATATAAATTAGATCACTACGTTATTTTTATGGGATGGTAAAGAGACTTCCTGGTGGCTCAGACGGTAAAGCATCTGCCTGCAAGGCAGGAGACTCGGGTTTGATCCCTGGGTTGGGAAGAGCCCCTGGAGAAGGAAATGGCACCCCACTCCAGTATTCTTGCCTGGAAAATCCCATGAACGGAGAAACCTGGTAGGCTACAGTCCACGGGGTCGCAAAGACTCCAACAGGACTGAGCGACTTCACTTTCACTTTCAAATAGACTTTTACTGCTGTACTGTTTGAACTTCTACAGTGATCACATGCTACAAGAAAAAAAAAACTA
Organism: Bos taurus; assembly: GCF_002263795.3. Taxonomy (NCBI): domain Eukaryota; kingdom Metazoa; phylum Chordata; class Mammalia; order Artiodactyla; family Bovidae; genus Bos; species Bos taurus. The sequence goes on from NC_037333.1 coordinate 97,086,048, forward strand.
TAAAATATTTCCATTTCTGAAGAACAACAATAAGTAAAAGAACAGTCCTTTACAGGAGACCTAATACTTAACAAGCAGCATCCTGAATTAGTGAGTACTTGAAAGTCTCCATCTTGTGGCATATTCGAAAACGCTCTAGTAACCTAAGAAATAGGATGATTCAAAATTAGTGACTTCTCCTTCTAAGAAGCTAATCTCTAAAAAGCAATGACAGGGACTTGCCTGATGGTCCAATGGTTAAGAATCCACTTTACTCATCAGTTCAGTTCAGTCGCTCAGTCGAGTACAACTCTGTGACACCGAGGACTGCAGCATGCCAGGCCTCCCTGTCCATCACCAATTCCTGGAGCTTGCTCAAACTCATGTCCACTGAGTCAGTGATGCCATCCAACCATCTCATCCTCTGTCATCCCCTTCTCCGCCTGCCTTCAATCTTTCCCAGCATCAGGGTCTTTTCCAGGGAGTCAGTTCTTCACATTAGGTGGCCAAAGGACTGCAGTTTCAGCTTCAGCATCAGTCCTTCCAATAAATATTCAGAACTGATTTCCTTGAGGATGGACTGGTTGGATCTCCTTGCAGTCCAAAGGACTCTCAAGAGTCTTCTCCAACGCCACAGTTCAAAAGCATCAATTCTTTGGCATTCAGCTTTCTTTATAGTCCAACTCTCACATCCATACATGACTACTGGAAAAACCATTGCTTTGGCTAGATGGACTTTTGTCAGCAAAGTAATGTCTCTGCTTTTTAATATGCTGTCTGGGTTGGTCATAGTCTTTCTTCCAAGGAGCAAATGTCTTTTAATTTCATAGCTAGAGTCACCATCTGCGGTGATTTTGAAGCCCAGTAAAATAAATCTGTCACTGTTTCCACTGTTTCCCCATCTATTTGCCATGAAGTGATGGGACCAGATGCCATGATCTTCATTTTCTGAATGTTGAGTTTTAAGCCAACTTTTCACCCTATCTTTCACTTTCATCAAGAGGCTCTTTAGTTCTTCTTTGCCTTTCTGCCATAAGGGTGGTGTCATCTGCAAATCTGAGATTATTGATATTTCTCCCAGCAATCTTGATTCCATCTTGTGCTTCATCCAGCCTGGGATTTTGTATGATGTACTCTGCTGCTGCTACTGCTAAGTCACTTCACTCGTGTCCAACTCTATGCGACCCCATAGACGGGAGCCCACCAGGCTCCCTCGTCCCTGGGATTCTCCAGGCAAGAACACTGGAGTGGGTTGCCATTTCCTTCTCCAATGCATGAAAGTGAAAAGTGAAAGTGAAGTCGCTCAGTCGTATCCAACTCTTAGAGACCCCACGGACTGCAGCCTACCAGGCTCCTCAGTCCATGGGATTTTCCAGGCAAGAATACTGGAGTGGGTTGCCATTTCCTTCTCCAATGAATGAAAGTGAAAAGTGATGTATTCTGCATATAAGTTAAATAAGTAGGGTGACAATACAACAAGACAGCCTTGACATACTCCGTGCCTGATTTGGAACCAGTCTGTTGTTCCATGTCCAGTTCTAACTGTTGCTTCTTGAGCAGGATACAGACTTCTCAGGAAGCAGGTCAGGTGGTCTGCCAGTATTCCCATTTCTTGAAGAATTTTCCATATTTTATTGTGATCCACACAGTCAAAGGCGTTGGCATAGTCAATAAAGCAGAAGTAGATGTTTTTCTCGGAGAAGGCAATGGCACCCCACTGCAGTACTCTTGCCTGGAAAATCCCATGGACGGAGGAGCCTGGTGGGCTGCAGTCCATGGGGTCGCTGAGAGTCAGACATGATTGAGCGACTTCACTTTCACTTTTCACTTTCATGCATTGGAGAAGGAAATGGCAACCCACTCCAGTGTTCTTGCCTGGAGAATCCCAGGGACAGCAGAGCCTGGTGGGCTGCCATCTATGGGGTTGCACAGAGTCAGACATGACTGAAGTGACTTAGCAGCAGCAGCAGCAGCAGATGTTTTTCTGGAACTCTCTTGCTTTTTTGAAGATACAATGGATGTTGGCCATTTGATCTCTAATTCCTCTGCCTTTTCCAGATCCAGCTTGAACATCTGGAAGTTCATGGTTCACCTACTGTTGAAGCCTGGCTTAGAGAATTTTGAGCATTACTTTGCAAGCATGTGAGATGAGGGCAATTGTATGGTAGTCTGAACATTCTTTGGTATTGCCCTTCTTTGGGATTGGAATGAAAACTGACCTTTTCCAGTTCTGTGGCTACTGCTGAGTTTTCCAAATTTGCTGGCATATTGAGTGTAGCACTTTCACAGCATCATCTTTTAAGATTTGAAATAGCTCAACTGGAATTCCATCACCTCCACTAGCTTTGTTCGTAGTGATGCTTCCTAAGGCCCACTTAACTTCACATTCCAGGATGTCTGGCTCTTCATGAGTGATCACACCATTGTGGTTATCTAGGTCATGAAGGTCTTTTTTGTACAGTTCTTCTGTGTATTCTTGCCACCTCTTCTTAATATCTTCTGCTTCTGTTAGGTCCATACCATTTCTGTCCTTTATTGAGCCCATTTTTGTATGAAACGTTCCGTTGGTATCTCTAATTTTCTTGAAGAGATCTCCAGCCTGTCCCATTCTATTGTTTTCCTCTATTTCTTTGCACTGATCACTGAGGAAGGCTTTCTTCTCTCTCCTTGCTATTCTTTGGAACTCTGCACTCAAATGGGTATATCTTTCTTTTTCTCCTTTGCCCTTAGCTTCTCTTCTTTTCTCAGTTATTTGTAAGACCTCCTCAGACAACCATTTTGCCTTTTTGTATTTCTTTTTCTTGGGGATGGTCTCGATCACTGCTTCTGTACAATGTCATGAACCTCCATCCATAGTTCTTCAGGCACTCTATCAGATCTAATCCCTTGAATCTGTCACTTCCACTGTATAGTCATAAGGGATTTGATTTAGGTCATACTTGAATGGTCTAGTGGTTTTCCCTACTTTCTTCAATTTAAGTCTGAATTTGGCAATAAGGAGTTCATGATCTGAGCCACAGTCAGCTCCTGGTCTTGTTTTTGCTGACTGTATACAGCTTCTCCATCTTTGGCTGCAAACAATATAATCAATCTGATTTAGGTATTGACCATCTTGTGATGTCCACGTGTAGAGTCTTCTCTTGTGTTGTTGGAAGAGGGTATTTTCTATGACCAGCACATTCTCTTGGCAAAACTCTATTAGCCTTTGACCTGCTTCGTTTTGTACTCCAAGGCCAAATTTGCCTGTTACTTTAGATATCTCTTTGACTTCCTACTTTTGCATTCCAGTCCCCTATAATGAAAAGTACATCTTTTCTGGGTGTTAGTTCTAGAAGGTCTTGTAGGACTTCATAGAACCATTAAATTTCAGCTTCTTCTGCATTACTGCTTGGGGCATAGACTTGGATTACTGTGATATTGAATGCTTTGCCTTGGAAATGAACAGAGATCATTCTATCGTTTTTGAGACTGCACCCAAGTACTGCATTTCGGACTCTTTTGTTGACTATGAGGCCTACACCATTTCTTCTAAGGGATTCTTGCCCATAGTAGTAGATGTATGGTCATCTGAATTAAATTTGCCCATTTTAGTTCAATGATTTCCTAAAATGTTGATGTTCACTCTTGCCATCTCCTGTTTGACCACTTCCAATTTATCTTGATTCATGGACCTAACATTCCAGATTCCTATACAATATTATTCTTTACAGTATCAGACTTTACTTTCATCACAGTCACATCCACAATTAGGCGTTGTTTTTGCTTTGGCTCCGTCTCTTCATTCTTTCTGGAGTTATTTCTTCACTCTCCTCCAGTAGCATATTGGGCACCTGCCAACCTGGGGAGTTCATCTTTCAGTGTCCTATCTTTTTGCCTTTTCATACTGTTCATGGGGTTCTCAAGGCAAGAATACTGAAGTGCTTTGCCATTCCCTTCTCCAGTGGACCACATTCTGTCAGAACTCTCCACCATGACCCGTCTGTCTTGGGTGGCCCTACACGGCATGGGTCACAGTTTCATTGAGTTAGACAAGGCTCTGGTCCATGTGATCAATTTGATTAGTTTTCTGTGATTGTGGTTTTCTTTCTTTGCCCATATATCCGGAGAAAAACATGATCTGAAAAGGATATATACACCCCAGTGTTCACTGCAGCACTGTTTACAATGGCCAAGACATGGAAACAACCCTAACATCCATCAACAGGGAAATAGATAAGGAATATGTATACACACACATATATAGAATAAGATACCACATGCCACACAGCATGGCCAAAAAACAGAAACAATAAACTTTTTAAAAAGTAATGATAGTAGATTTGCTGGTCCATGAAAGGTCTAAAAGCCTTATTTTAAAAGAAATGGACATATTAAGCAATTATCCTTCAATTTAAAAATAGTTTTTAAAAAATAAATAAAAGAAATGGACAAGAGCACAATGTCTCATTTCTCCTTCCCATGGGTCCATCTTCTCATCACTCTGCTCCACCCTCAAGATTTTACAAAACCATCTAGGGAAAGACAGAAATATCTATGCTGTTTTATATTGCCTGCTGTGGTTTTTAGGCTCTATTATTCTTCTGGCATAAAAACAGAAAACAAAGAAAATGAAAGGAGGACAAGCAGGGAAAGAAGGAAAAGATTCCCTAAAGGTTTCAAAATAGATTTTGGAAACTCCCTGAAGAGAGAGTGTACAGAAAGAAAAGTTTGGAGGTACAGAAGCCAACAGTAATGCCACAAACCGAGAAGACTGCCTGAGAGCTGGGCAGCTCCCCACCTGGGCTTACTGAAGGAGCATAGAGGGTCCACGGGAAGCAATCCACTGGGCCACAGAGCCCCGGCTGGGAGGTGAGGGGTGACAGCGTGTGGGATGAGAAGACGCTCAGTCACTGGGGACCCAGGTGAGGTAAGGCCAAAGAGCTGCTCCCTCAAGACCACAGAGTGACAGCATGACAGGAGGGAAGGCAGCATGGTGTGCTGGCCAGAGTCCTGAGACAGCCTCTTGAACCTCTCAAAGCCTCAGAATGGCATGAGGGAGCAGCAGAAAGTCTCCCCTGCCCCTCAGAGGGCCACAGAAGAGGTAGAGAGAGACCCAGAGTGCATGCGGGACCCTGGAGGTCCCAAGTGGGGTGTGTGAACTGATGAGCAGAGACAAACACAAAACAAATATTAGCAGCAGATGCCACCTGAGCGAGATGAAGATCCTCGATCAGGAGACCTGCTCCTCCAGGTTCCTCACACACACACAAATGGCGCCCCCTGTACACAGAAGAGAAATTCTGTGTTCACTGAGGAAACCTCTCATTGACTAGATTAAGCACAGATACCAGGTAAAATGAGGCTCACGAGAAAGGCAGAGGTGTGCTATAAATTATGCTTTATGTTGCTGAGGCCTGAATTTGTGGACTGTGCAAAGTTAACCCCCCACACTAGTTTTACAGGATTGTTTTAATATGACAAGATGAGACCAATGATAGGGAAGGTCCCATATACATGTCTCCAACCATCAGATGCTTGTTGTCATTACTACAGCTCAGGATTCATTGCCCAGTCACTTTCAGCACCACCATTTACTAAACAGAAGAAGCAAGGCAGTGTGGCCAAGCTTATTAAGCTTATTTTTACAGTAAGCAAGAATATACCAATGTATCACCTCAGAATTAACATATTTCTTTTTCCCACATGTAAGTGCTCGTGATTCAGGCATCCCACCTATAACACAAGACATTATCTCTAAGCTGGTAAGACACATTGATTCAAGATTTCCTTTATACAAAAGGATAAAGGATTCAACAAGCCATTTTTTAATAGTTACAGTCCAGACCAGTTTTGCTGCTTGCTTGTCAAATCCCATTTGATTGCACTGGGTTAAAATAAATTCAATCGACTACCTGTCTTCAAGTCCAGCGAGGGATCGACTGTTTTTCCTTTAAAGTTATACCATCAGAAGCAAGACAGTAATTCTCAGTAATTAATGTGTTTATCATACTAAAGATTGCAACTACATATCTATGGTGTGCTGAGTATTCCGCACAATTACTTAATTTAAACTTGACAATTATCCCTGTTTTACAGATTAGCAAACTGAGTCTCAGGAAGGCTAAGTTACAATAAAGGCACAGAGTAAATGGCAATGCCTATATTTCACTCTACCACAACACCTTGCTAATGAAAATACCTAAGCTCATCTGAAGTTTATACTTTAAAATATTCTTGTCAAGAAACTCTATGTCTAGAATAACAAGTCATTCCACCACTCCTCCCACTCTCAAGTCCTACCCACTCCACCACACACCTTCCCTCTGACACACACTCACATCCATTCCCTACACCCACTTGCCTTCTTCCAAGCCTTCACAGAGCTGTTCCCTCTGCTTAGACTGTCCTACCTTTCTTCCCCACTTAAGAGAACCCCAACCCATCCTCCCCAATGGGACAGTGACTTCAAAATCTTTGCTCCCTCTCCCAAAGAGGATTAGCTGCGTCCACTCCAGCATGTGTGATCAGTTTATCTTTCTGTCAGATCGCACATCCACCACTTGAGACTGGCATTTGCCTGCCTCTTTGACCACTACTAGAACATGAACTCCTCAAAATCAGGGTCTGGAACCTACTTCTGCATATCTGTTCATCTAAGTACTTAGGGAGCGCACAGTGGGAGTTCAAAAAGTGCTTGTTGAATTCATGAATGAATTTCCTTTTAAATCAAGGTCGATATTTCATATGTCCTAGATTGTGAATGAATCATATGTACGTAAACACTGTGAAGTAACTGGCTCTTAAATGAGTTTAAGAATGACTACGAAGAAAGGCTTCACTCACCCAAACCCAGTTTTTTCAGAGACCTCGCCCGGTTTCATCTGTTTCAGCCCAGGCAAGAGATGGCCCCGCCTCCCTGCCTGCCAATCAACCGGCCCTCGCGCCTGCGCAGACATCGTCCTCTCACGAAGCCCCGCCCCAGTCACCGCCCCGAGACTGTTGCGGGCGGTTAGATGTGGCGGGAGCTCTTCCTTCATTAGCTCGCCCAGTATGACGATCACCTACAGCTGCATTGCAAATGGCCGAGCGGTCCTAGCGGAGCTGGCCCTAACCGGCGGGTCTTATCAGGTACCCCTCCGTCGGCTCCTCAGCCTTCGGCCTTCTCAGATTCCACCTTTCGAGGGTGGCGCCCACCGGACCCGCTCAAGGGCGGTCCCGACCGGGCTGAGGGGCGTGAGGCCCCGCCCCCGTGAACGGCCTAGCTGGTGAGCTGTGAATCCCTGGCGGGAGCCACTCACACTCTCCGGCGGCCGAGCCGCAAGTGCGCCGCCCAGGGGTTAGTGTTGGTGCTGCATGCGACGTACTTGAGGGTGACTTGGCTGTCACGTTTAATTCCGGAGACCCCTTAAAGATTTTCTCTCCCCCGCGGAGAAATGGCCTGCAGTTCAACACACGTTTATGAACATGGTTTAGTTGCAAAATCCCAGAGTCATGGTGTAAGGGAATAATACAACAATGAAAACCGCCCCTGGAGCTGTCCTTTTATACCCAAGGGCTGCATTCAGTCCTCCTGCAGTGTGTAATAAGTATTTCAATGGACGTAGAGAGAGATTGCTACGGTAGCACTCGGGATGGATGACTGCTTGGCAACCAAAGAGATGATGATGGGGTACTTGGCTTAAAAGCATTCCAAGAGTTCGCCGTAGCCTGGAGCAGCATGGTGGGCTTGGGGAAACCTCAAGAACCTCAGGTGTGGCTTGAGCGCAGCGTCGCAATATATGAGGGGCTAACGACAAGGTCAGAAAAGTGAACAGAGACTAGTTAATGAAAGGTCCTACATTAAGTTGGTTCTCTTATCCTAGAGATACCAGGGAGCAGGTCAAGATTTATAAATAGAGAAATGACAATATCTGATCCATTTTCTGGGAAATTTGGTATGGTTACAACATAGAAGGTGGTTTAGAGGAAAGAGAGACAGTTGGGATGGTGTTTTTATAGTTTATCCAGACGATCAAAGAGCCTGAGCTAAGGCAAAGACAGTGCAGAAGGAAAGGAATGGACAGATACTAAACAGACTTTGCCAACTAGTCCTCAGGAGTTAATGACTGGTAGTATATGTAGGACAGAAAACAGGGCCATGCTTAGGAGGAATCTCAGGGTTTGTTTGTTTAATATTTGTTTATTTTTTTGGCTATGCTGGGTCTTAGCTGAGGCATGAGGGATCTAGTTCCCTGACCAGGGATGGAACCTGGGCCGGCTGCATTGGGAGCTCGAAGTTTTAGCAACTAGACCATCAGGGAAGTCTTCAGGGTTTTTGTTGTTTCCTTTTTTTTTTTTTTAATGTTTTTACCCACAGCTTTATTGAGATATAATTGACATACAACACTGTGTAAGTTTAAGGTGTATAGTTTCTCCATTTGTTTTCTTAAGTGGTATGAAACAAGAGGGCAGCTACAGATGGAGGAAGAGGATTGTGGGAGAAGGAGTTAGGAGAGGGACTGCAGGGAGGAGAGTACAAGTTGGGACAAGTAGAATTTTGTGGCCATTTGGAAACAGTCCATCTGTTTGTGTATTTATTCCTCCATCTTATTCCCAAAAGATTTAAGTTGTAAACATGTCCAACAGGTCAGAGATAACACTTAAAGATGGTAGAAGTGGGTAAGACTGCCCAAGAAAAGGAAAGAGAGTGAGAAGAGAATAGCACCAGAAGGCTGGACACTATTAAGAATAGAATAGAGAGACTTCCCTCCTGGTCCAGTGGCTAAGACTCCCATGTTCCCAATGCAGGAGGCCGGAGTTCGATCCCTGATCAGGGAACTAGATCCTGCATGTCACAACTAAGACCCAACATGGGCAAATAAATAATTCAATAAATATAAATGTAATTTTAAAAAAATTCAATAGAATAGAGAGGTGGGTCACCAAACAGGAGCAATGATATTCTGAAAGCCAAGAGAAAAAAGTTACAAGAATGTTTTGTGCCCCAGAGAAGTTGAATAAGAGCCAACTTGGACAGTTAGGAGATGATAAGTGATCTTACTGATAGTGGTAGAGGTGGAGGAAGAAGACATTGCTCTAGGCCAAGTCGGGGGAAAAGCAGAAACAGTGACAGGTTTTATTTTCTTGGGCTCCAAAATCACTGCAGATGGTAACTGCAGCCATGAAATTAAAAGACATTTGCCTCTTGGAAGAAAAGTTATGACAGCGTATTAAAAAGCAGAGACATCAGTTTGCTGACATAAAGTCAAAGCTATGGTTTTTCCAGGAGTCATGTATAGACGTAAGAGTTGGACCATAAAGAAGGCTGAGGGCTGAAGAATTGATGCTTCTAATTGTGGCTCTGGAGAAGACTCTCGAGAGTCCCTTGGACAGCAAGGAGATCAAATCAGTCAATCCTAAAGGAAATTAGTCCTGAATATTCATTGGAAGGATTGATGCTGAAGTTGAAACTCCAACACTTTGGCCATCTGATGCGAAGAGCCAACTCACTGGAAAAGACCTTGATGCTGGGAATGATTGAGGGTGGGAGGAGACCAAGGATGAAATGATTGGATGGCATCACCAACTCAATGGACATGAGTTTGAGCAAACTCTGGGAAACAGTGAAGGACAGGGAAGCCTGGCGTGCTGCACTCTATGGGGTTGCAAAGAGCCAGGCAAGACTTAGCAGCTGAACAACAACAAGTGAATGGGAGATGGAAGCAGGGAGAATGCAGTTAGACTGTTCTTTCAAGAATTTAGAGAGGGAATGAGAGAGGCCAACAGCTAGAAGAAGCTTGGTCCAGGAAAGGCTTCATTTGTTAATATAGGGAGAGCTTTCACATGTTTGTAGGCTAATGGAGAGAAGAGGTGCAAATTTTTGTGGAGAGGGCAGTTATTGAGAGAATAAGACCTGAAGGAGCACGAAGGGTTGGAATCCAATGTGGCAGTAGAGAAGTGAGCCTTGGATTAGAGGAATGCAGTCTTTCTCTTGGGGAAAGGAGGGGTGTGGATGTAGACATGGAACGTAAGTCTCCTTCTGAGGCTTGTCTCTGTGCCAGTCCCTTAAATGCTGTGTTCCTCAGGGTTCTAACTTCAGTCCTCTTTTTTACTTGACACATTCATTCACACTCTTGGATTACTTTTGCTTTGATCACTGCCAAATCCACTTCCAAAGTATTCACCTCTCTGCACCGTCAGATTGTCTAATAGAGGTTCAAGCGTGTGATGTCCAGCACTAAATTCATTCTTGCCTAGCAGATTCCTCCTCCTGTATTTTTAATGTTGCTGGACAGCTCTGCCAAACCATTCAAGCTGGAAACTGGGAGTCACTTTCCATTTTTCCCTCTTCTATAACCCTCACATCTGTTCTTTGCTGCCAAGTTCTATCATTTCCGTCTTGTGAGTATATCTCGAATCTGCCTCCTTGTGTCAGAACCACATCTCATCATGGCCCTCATTACTTCTCATCAGGGTCATTGAAAATGCCCCCTAACTCATCTCCCAGACTTCAGCCTTGTTCCTCTCAAAACCAGCCTCCACATTGCTACTCAGGAGACTGTTCCTAAAAGCAAATATGATCATGTCACTCCCTTGCTTCAAATCATCAGGTGGCAACTGATTACTTTCATCATAAAGTTCACTGTCCTCAGACTGGCATTCACGGCCCTCCTGGTAGGGCTTCTCCGTGACTATCTCCTCTTCCTGCACCCCCCAGGTGTCCCACCCACCCTGAACTTCACACCGCTCTCCAGTCTGACCAAGGTCTCCATTCACATCCCCTGTCCCCACTCCCTAGAACCCACTTGTCTCCATTTTTTAGCAGTATCACCTCTTCTGTGCTTTGAGATGTTTCTGCATTCCTCCTCGAAGCTTCCTCAATGCCCAGGCTAATTTACATCCCTTTAACAAACTACTTGCCAGGCTGAACTGGAATCTTCTTTTACTTATCGGTCTCTGCCATTGTACTTCTTCAGGACAGGGACTGTTTCATCTCTGCCCTTATAGTGTGTGATGCCTAGACATAGTAGATTCTCAATAACCATTTGATTAGTTATGAAGACACAGGGTCAGAAGGTTGAAGGAGTTTATAAGCCCAATGGACTCTCTGTATGAAGCACGCAGAGAGATAAGAGAGTGGAAGGTAGTGGAGGACAGGATTAAAGGTCTGAAACGACTGCTGTGTGGAAGGCTGACCAGGGAGAAGAAGGCACTTTATGGCACAGTTCTGTCATATATTCCTTCAGTGCTAAATATTGATGTCACAAATGTGTTATACTCATTAGAAAATACTAGTACCAACCAAAGCGTAATCATGAAATCAAATAGAGCTGGACAGGACTGTAGAGATGATCTTTTTGTTTTTAATTTTTAATGGAGTACTATTGCTTTATAATGTTGTGTTAGTTTCTTTTTTTAACTTTTCCTTTGAACTGGGGGATTACCGATTAACAAACAGTATTGTGACAGTTTCAAGTGAGCAACAAAAGTACCCAGCCATGTATACCACACGTATCCATTTTCCCTCAAAGTCCCCTCCCATCCTGGCCACCACACAACAATAATGTTGTGTTATTAATAGCTTCTTGGCAAAGGAAATGGCAACCTACTCCACTATTCTTGCCTGGAGAATTCCATGGACAGAGGAGCCTGGTGGGCTGCAGTCCATGGGATGCAAAGAGTTGGACACGACTGAGCACACAGCACATTAATAGCTTCTACTGTACAGCAAAGTGAATTAGCTATATGTATACATAAGTGCGTACGTGCTAAGTTGCTTCAGTTGTGTCCGATTCTGTGCGAACCCATAAACTGCAGCTCCCCAGGCTCTGCTGTCCATGGGATTCTCCAGGCAGGAATACTGGAGTGAGTTGCCATTTCCTTCTCCAGGGGATCTTTCCGACCCAGGGACCAAACCTGTCTCTTAGCCTCCTGCATTGGCAGGCAGGCTCTTTACCACTGGCGCCACCTGGGAAGCCCATGCGTGTACATATCCCCTTTTGCAGATTTCCTTCCCGTCCATTTAGGTCACCACAGAGTGCTGAGTCGAGTTCCCTGTGCCATACAGTAGGTTCTCATTCCAGTACTTAGTCACTCAGTCGTGTCCGACTCTTTGCGACCCCATGGACTATAGCCCACCAGGTTCCTCTGTCCATGGGGATCCTCCAGGCAAGAATACTTGCCATGCCCTCCTCCAGGGGATGTTCCCAACCCAGAGATTGAACCCAGATCTCCCGCATTGCAGGCAGATTCTTTACCCTCTCAGTCACCAGTGAAGCCCAAGAACACTAGAGCTTTGCAACCCCATGGACTGTAGCCTGCCAGGCTCCTCTGTCCATGGAATTTTTTCATGCAAGAACATTGGAGTAGATTGCCATTTCCTTCTCCAGGGGATCTTCTTGACCCAGGGATCAAACCCACATCTCCTGCGTCTCCTGTGTTGGCCAGTGGATTCTTTACCACTGCGCCACCTTGGAAGCCCATTTTATACATAGTAATGTATATATGTCAGTCCCAATCTCCCAATTCATCCCACCACCACCCTTTTCCCACTAGGTGTCCATACGTTTGCTCTCTCTGTTTGTGTCTCTGTTTCTTGTAGAGCTCATCTTGCCCAGTCCCTTCATTCTTCATGCATGGAAGCAGACCCAGACAAGTCATCTTCTTACACTGTGAGCACGTCAATCCCAGAAACAGCACTAGTGCCTCGTGTGTCAGTTATTTTACTACCTTACGTCGCCACTTGCTTTGTTTCAGATTTTTCTGATTTTGTAGTTTGCGTACTCTAAAAGAGGCACTTTGGAAAAGCTAGGGGAATATGTTCCAGTGTTGAGAACAGAGTAACTGAAAGATTATGTATTCTCTTAATTCCTTTAATGTTTCTTAGGAAATCATTTTCTACAGAATACACTTGGGTTTTTCAGGTAATACCAAGAATTTCAAGTTTTACTTTCTCCCAACTCATTAATAATAAGCTCTTCTCTCCCAAAAAGTTTTTCTTTCAAGCACCATTTTCTGCAAATGGAAAAGTTAATCGGGAGCATGCCTATTCAAGTCTTCTTATGTCATTTTCAGGTTCCTTTCATGCTTCTAAAGTCAATTAATGGGATTCCATATAATTCGATATAGTTAAGGTATTCTGGATAATCATGTGTGTGCTTGCTTGCTAAGTCTCTTCAGTCGTATCTGACTCTTTGCAACCCCATGGAATGTAGCCCACCAGCCTTCTCTCTTCATGGGATTCTCCAGGCAAGAATGCTGGAGTGGGTTGCCATGCCCTCCTCCCTGAATAATCATAATACCTTGCAAATTTTCCCCAAAGAATGAGCCTTATAATAAACAGGTAGAAGAAATCTTAACAATTATTTTTTACACAAATACATCAGTGAATAATAATGAATACAATTTTTATCTTAATCAAAAAAAAGAAGACTGCATAGTTTATCAGAAACTAAAAGCTGAATTCTTTTAGTCAATTAACATTTTACATATAGCTTCACGGAGGTCACTGAAAAGATGTTTGATTAGATACTCCAATCCCCAGTCATATTCAGTTCAGTTGCTAACTCATGTCCAACTTTTTGTGACTCCATGGAGTGCAGCACACCAGGCCTCCCTGTCCATCACCAACTCCCTGAATTTGCTTAAACTCATGTCCATTGAATTGGTGATGCCATCCAACCATCTCATCCTGTCATCCCCTTTTCCTCCCATCTTCAGTCTTTCCCAGCATCAGGGTCTTTTCCAAGGAGTCAGTTTTTCACATCAGGTGGCCAAAGGATTGCAGTTTCAGCTTCAGCATCAGTCCTTCCAATGAATATTCAGGATGATTTGCTTGAGGATGGACTGGTTGGCTTTCCTTGGAGTTTAAGGGACTCTCAAGAGTCTTATCCAACACCGCAGTTCAAAAGCATCAATTCTTTGGCACTCAGCTTTCTTTTTAGTCCAACTCTCACATCCATACATGACTACTGGAAAAACCATTGCTTTGGCTAGATGGACTTTTGTCGGCAAAGTAATGTCTCTGCTTTTTAATATACTGTCTAGATTGGTCATAGCCTTTCTTCCAAGGAGCAAGCGTGTTTTAATTTCATGGCTGCAGTCACCATCTGTGGTGGTTTTGAAGCCCCAAAATATAAAGTCTCTCACTGTTTCCACTGTTTCCCCATCTATTTGCCATGAAGTAATGGGACCAGATGCCACTTAGTTTTCTGAATGTTGAGTTTTAAGTCAACTTTTTCACTCTCCTCTTTCACTTTCCTCAAGAAGCTCTTTAGTTTTTCTTCGTTTTCTGCCATAAGGGTGGTGTCATCTGCATATCTGAGGTTATTGCTATTTCTCCCAGCAGTCTTGATTCCAGCTTGTGCTTGATCCAATCCAGCATTTCTCATGATGAAGTCTGCATATAAGTTAAATAAGCAAGGTGACAATATACAGCCTTGACATACTCCTTTCCCAGTTTGGAAGCAGTCTATTGTTCTATGTTAAGTTCTAACTGTTGCTTCTTGACCTGGATACAGATTTCTCAGGAGGCAGGTCAGCTGGTCTGGTATTCCCATCTCTTGAAGAATTTTCCACAGGTTGTTGTGATTTACACAGTCAAAGGCTTTGGTATAGTCAATAAAGCAGAAGTAGATGTTTCTCTGGAGCTCTCTTGCTTTTTCAATGATCCAACGGATATTGGCCATTTGATCTCTGATCCCTCTGCCTTTTCTAAATCCATCTTGAATATCTAGAAGTTCATAGTTGAGAACTTTGAGAATTACTTTGCTAGTATGTGAGATGAGTGCAACTGTGCGGTAGTTTGAACATTCTTTGGCATTGCCTTTCTTTGGGATTGGAATGAAAACTGACCTTTTCCGTCCTGTGGCCACTGCTGAGTTTTCCAGATTTGCTGACATATTGTCAGCATCATCTTTTAAGATTTGAAATACCTCAACTAGAATTCCATCACCTCCACTAGCTTTGTTTGTAGTGATGCTTCCTAAGGCCCACTTGACTTTACATTCCAGGATGTCTGGCTCTTCATGAGTGATCACACCATTTGGTTACCTTGGTCGTGAAGATCTTTTTGTACAGTTCTTCTGTGTGTTCTTGCCACCTCTTCTTAATACCTTCTGCTTCTGTTAGGTCCATACCACTTCTGTCCTTTATTGAGCCCATCTTTGTATGAAATGTTCCGTTGGTATCTCTAATTTTCTTGAAGAGCTCTCTAGTCTTTCCCATTCTATTGTTTTCCTCTATTTCTTTTCATTGATCACTGAGGAAGGCTTTCTTCTCTCTCCTTGCTATTCTTTGGAACTCTGCATTCAAATGGGTATATCTTTCCTTTTCTCCTTTGCCTTTCACTTCTCTTCTTTTCATAACTGTTTGTAAGGCCTCCTCAGACAACCATTTTGCCTTTTTGCATTTCTTTTTCTTGGGGATGGTCTCGATCACTGCTTCTGTATAATGTCATGAACCTCTGTCCATAGTTCATCAGGCACTCTATCAGATCTAATCCCTTGAATCTATTTGTCACTTCCACTGTATAGTCATAAGGGATTTGATTTAGGTCATACTTGAATGGTCTAGTGGTTTTCCCTATTTTCTTCAATTTAAGTCTGAATTTGGCAATAAGGAGTTCATGATCTGAGCCACAGTCAGCTCCTGGTCTTGTTTTTGCTGACTGTATACAGCTTCTCCATCTTTGGCTGCAAACAATATAATCAATCTGATTTAGGTATTGACCATCTTGTGATGTCCATGTGTAGAGTCTTCTCTTGTGTTGTTGGAAGAGGGTGTTTGCTATGACCAGTGCATTCTCTTGGCAAAACTCTCTTAGCCTTTGCCCTGCTTCATTCTGTACTCCAAGGCCAAATTTGCCTGTTACTCCACCTATGTCTTGACTTCCTACTTTTGCATTTCAGTCCCCTATAATGAAAAGGACATATTTTGGGGGTGTTAGTTCTAGAAGGTCTTGTAGGTCTTCATAGAATTGTTCAACTTCAGCTTCTTCAGCATTATTGGTTGGGGCATAGGCTTGGTTTACTGTGATATTGAATGGTTTGCCTTGGAAATGAACAGAGATCATTCTGTCGTTTTTGAGACTGCACCCAAGTACTGCATTTCAGACTCTTTTGTTGACTATATTAACAATAACCAGTCATGTTAATAATGTGTTATAAAAATGACTAATTAGTGCATCTTATATCTGCACACTTATATGTATAAAAACAAAATATATGTATATTTAGTAGTAGTAATGTCAGTTGCTCAGTCATGTCCACCTCTTTGGGACCCCATGGACTGTAGCCCACCAGGCTCCTCTGTATATGGAATTCTCCAGGTAAGAGTACTGGAGTGGGTTGCCATTCCCTTCTCCAGGGGATCTTCCCAAACCAGGGGTGTAATTTTAATATATTCCTTTAGATTCATATGCCTATTTCATGATAACTTGTCTCTTACCATGCATTATGAATAACTACCCATCAGTTCTCCTAGTAAACAGTTGTTCCTTAATAAAAAGAACATTTGTAAATTAAGGAGATGAATAATGAATGGCACTACAATATTCTATGTAAATGCTAACAATTTTTTTTTTAGGAAGCAGCAGCAGCAGTGCTTAAGCTAGTACTTCTTAGAGCTGAACCAAAGACCATGATTCAAATGGGAAGGTAAGTTATATTCTAATAAAGTCTACTTTTTAATCATTACCAGCTGATAATTGGGCTGGGTTCCCCTGGTGGCTCAGTGATAAAGAATCCACCTGCCAATGCAGGAGATGCAGGTTCAATCCCCGGGTCAAGAAGATCCCCTGGAGAAGGAAATGGCAACCCACTCCAATATTCTTGCCTTGGAAATCCCATGGACAGAGGAGCCTGACGGCCAGTCCATGGGGTTCAACTCTTTTGAACTACTGACTAAACAACAACCACCACAAACTGATAATTATAATGATAATGACATGGGGGGAAATACTTATCACACAGACTCTCGACTGAATCCCCAGAAATGAAGGTATAAAATTATGAATGGTAAGGATGACATTAAATTCAAGAAAGTGGTTACCTCTACAAAGAGAAGGGAGAAGAAATTGAGGAACAGTATATGGGGGACATTAATTGTATCTGTAACACTTTGACTGAACAGTAGGGCTACAAATGTTCTTATCTTATTCTCTGTACCTTTTTTGGTATACCAAAATATTTCGTTAATAAAAAGGGCAATTTCCACTTTAAAATATCTTTAATAAGATCATTCTACTTTACTTGAGACATTATATGATGTGGCTTAAACCATGTATTGTCCCAAGTAAATATTTTGCTAGTAAAAGAACAAGTGGGGAATAGTGAAAGTGAAAATCACTCAGTTGTATCTGACTCTTTGTGACCCCGTGGACTGTAGCCTGCCAGGTTCCTCTGTCCATGTAATTCTTCAGGCCAGAATACTGGAGTGGGTAGCCATTCCCTTCTCCAGGGGATCTTCCCAACCCAGGAATCAAAACCAGGTCTCCCGCATTACAGGTGGAAGGCTCTTTACCATCTGAGCCACCAAGGAAGCCCAATTTCTTTTTTTTTTTTTTAGACTCATCATTGTTTTTTAAAGAGGAGGTTTGTTTTAGCTTACACTTAATGTAAAGACACATTAAATGAATGCACAGTTTTATGAAGTTTCTCAAAGGACTCACTCCCAGCAACCAGCTGCAACTACCAGCTAAGCCAAAGAATAGATCTCTGCCAACTACCCAAAAACTCCCCACCATGATACCCCATTCACAACTTCCTCCCTCTCCCCCAAATCAACAACCATTCCAACTTCTGCAGCAGTCACTTATCCTATTTCTTCATCACCTGAGCACCTGAATATGCATCTTCAGGCCAAAGAGCCCAGTCCCGCCCATTTTTTAGTTTGGTGTCTTTTAAGTCTCTTTAATCCACATATTGCCCTTACATGCCTTTCCTTTCCTTACAATTTATTGTTGAAGAACCTACAGAGTTTCCCCGCAGTCTGGTTTTGCTGATTGCATATTCAAAATTAAGTTCATCCTGATCAAAGCAGTTGGATCCAGTGACTTGATCCCTTTGGCAAGACTGTAGGTTTTTCATCAGTTTTTGATCTGCGGGTGCATCATTCTGCCTTTTGGCATATAGCACCCATTGATATTCATGGCCTACACCCTAGAGCCATTAATTTATTGGGGGTTGCAAAATAGTAATATTCTAGTTTTGTTTTACTTGCTAGCTGGAATGATGTGAAAAAGGGATTCTCTCCTCCATTTGCTTACCTATATCAAACATTCTAATTTGAATCTTTTGAGGACCTCTTCCCTGGTCTCCAGACTTGTATACCTAACCATTCATTCCATATCTCTAGAGGATGTCTAATGGACATCTCCAACTTAGGTTCAAAGTCAAGCCTCCTCTTGAAGTTGTCCCCACATCACCTCTCCAATTCCTCAGGTCTAAAACTTCTATGATCCTTGATTTTTATCTCTTTTACTTCCAAATCTAACCCATCAGCAACTCCTGTTGTCTTTCCCTTCCAAATATATCCACAATCTGACTGCCTCCACCACCATCTCTTGCTGGGGTTACTTGACATCAAGTTAGATTTTTTTTTTCCTTTTTGTTTTTTATTTTTAAGGGTTGCACTCTTAAAGTTTGATTTAATGACATTTTATCATTATGTAAAACATTTATACGGCTCCAAAGTCAAATCTACAAAACGAGTTTCCTTCAAGAAGTCTCATTTTTGTTCCTTTCTTCATACTATTCTCCCTCTATGTAGGTAACTATTTTGACCAAGTTTTTAGTTTATCATTTTCTTTTTTTTCTTATGTATTTCCTTTATGGTAGCATACGAAAATGACAGATAAATGGTAGTACATCATAAGCACTTTTCTCCGCCTTGCATTTGTCAGCTAACAGTATATCCTGCTGCTGCTAAGTCGCTTCAGTCGTGTCCAACTCTATGTGACCCCATAGACAGTAGCCCAACAGGCTCCCCTGTCCCTGGGATTCTCCAGGTAAGAACACTGGAGTGGGTTTCCATTTCCTTCTCCAATGCATGAAAGTGAAAAGTGAAAGTGAAGTCGCTCAGTTGTGTCTGACTCTTAGCGCCAACCCCATGGACAGCAGCCCACCAGGCTCCTCCATCCATGGGATTTTCCAGGCAAGAGTACTGGAGTGGGGTGCCATTGCCTTCTCCGAACAGTATATCCTAGACATCACATATTCAAGTTTTTTTAATATTTAAGGACATTTCTGAATGTTATTCACTAAGCATACTAAACATAAATTTAGAATCACATCCAGTATCAATTTACTTCAAATCACATATTCAACTTTTGAAGAGATGATAGAATTAGAAACTTTTCCTATAAAGACTCTCCCCAATTTAAAAATAAAAATAAATATTTTTTAAGTCACTAAGTCATGTCTGACTCTTTGTGACCCCATGGACTACCAGGCTTCTCTGTCCATGGAATTCTCCAGGCAAGAATACTGGAGAGAGTTGCCATTTCCTTCTGCAGGGGATTTTCCTGACCCAGGGATCAAACCCATATCTCCTGCTTGGCAGGCGGATTCTTTACCACTGAGCCACCTGGGAAGCCCTAATGGATATTATGCATGTCAACTAATACCATCATTAAAAATATTTGTAGTATATTGTATTCATGATATGATATGAAGGATTTGTTTTGAAAGGGTGCATATTTTAAATTTTCTACCTCTGGGATTATCTTTTCTACATATTTTGAGATTCCTCATTCTCATATATATCCAGTTTAACATTTGAACATGTCTGTTGCCTATATAACCATTTGGATATAGAGTGTTCAGAAATCACTAGATTAAAGCCTACACACCAAGCAACTATTTTGCTTCCTATATCCCTAAATTTTCTGGATTGCTGGGCAGTAAAGATGGTGACACTCTCCAAAAATCTTATAGCCTCCTAAAATGTCTGAGAAGGTACAAAAGGTACTTAGAAACTAAGTGGTCTAAAAAAGGTACACTTTGGATTACTGTGGGGAAGTTTAATTCCCCCTCAACTCATGTTCTCCAGAATATTTGATCTTTGCAGTTTATGACTTTTAAATTCTAATCTGTCATGATAGAAAGCCAAGAACTGCCAAAATTAAGTATGTCTACCTAAAAATATAAGAATACTAAAAGTCAGTGAACAAATAGAATTTTCTGTTTGATCATAGTCTAGATGTAACCTTGGAATGTGAGTGACTTCCATCAAAGGCATGTCAAATATACATATATATGATCAGATTATTAGACTTTTCCCTGTTGTAATTTGTTTTCCTTGATGCAATGTTAAATAGATATTCACATTTTAGAGTTTTTATCTAACATAATTTAATTCTTCATATGTATGAAAGATTTTCTAATTATTTTGATTATAAAAAGTTACCTACATAGTTTGTATACTATTAATGAAAGCTTGAAAACAAAATTCAATTCTCTGTATCAGTACTTAATTTCTTTAATATTATATGTAAATGAATGTATTCTTTTCAAAGCTTTGTCTACCATACTCTCTTTATTGACGGAATCACTTACCTTTGTGCCTCAGACAATGCCTTAGATATTTTAACACCATCTGCATTTCTTAAAAATGTAAGTAATTTCTTATACTACTTTGACTTTTTCAATTACTGAAATTATGAGGTCTGATTTATAGTTTATTAGTAGTAATGTCCCTAGCCAAGAGCAGATCAGCCATCTGTCCATATAGCAGAGCCATTAATGACCTTCAGAGATTTCTCACCCTCACCCTTCACCTATCTCCTGCCTCCACACGTCCCCCCACTCTAAAGCAAGATCTGCAAAGACAATCAACCCAGATCTATCAGAATCTCTCTTTATATTTCTTTTGTCCTTTCAAAGTAGAAAAACTTAAGCTTTAGTATCAATAATATTTAGTATGCTTTCTTAGTAGCTGCTGCTGCTGCTAAGTCACTTCAGTCGTGTCTGACTCTCTGAGACCCCATAGATGGCAGTCCACCAGGCTCCCCGTCCATGGGATTCTCCAGGCAAGAACACTGGAGTGGGTTGCCATTTCCTTCTCCAATGCATGAAAGTGAAAAGTGAAAGTGAAGTCGCTCAGTCATGTCCTACTCTTAGCGACCCCATGGACTGCAGACTACCAGGCTCCTCTGTCCATGGGATTTTCCAGGCAAGAGTACTGGAGTGGGGTGCCATTGCCTTCTCCGTTCTCAGTAGCATATGTATTTAATTTTCAAACACATGTAAGATACTTCTGGCAGAAAATGTGAATCAATTACAAGAGTTAAAAAAATTTTTTAATCATTCATACTACCTTTGTTGTTGTTTTAGTCACTAAGTCGTATCTGACTCTTTTTCAACCCCATCTGCTGTAGCCCACCAGGCTCCTCTTGTCCATGGAATTCTCCAGGCAAGAATACTGGAGTGGGTTGGCATTTCCTTCTCCAGGGGATCTTCCAGACCCAGAAATCAAACCCGAATCTCCTGCACTGCAGATAAATTCTTTTATCACTGAGCCACCTGGGAAGCCCTACATTACCTTCAGGGAATGTTTTATGTAAAAGTTACCAACAAATATAAAATATAAATAGAGTAATTATATGTGTGTACTTATGCAGATATTTGAGATTTTATAAATTTCTTAAAAGGTAATTGCTGCTGCTGCTGCTAAGTAGCTTCAGTCGTGTCTGACTCTGTGCGACCCCATAGACGGCAGCCCACCAGGCTTCCCCGTCCCTGGGATTCTCCAGGCAAGAACACTGGAGTGGGTTGCCATTTCTTTCTCCAATGCGTGAAAGAGAAAAGTGAAAGTGAAGTCGCTCAGTCGTGTCTGACTCCTAGCGACCCCATGGACTGCAGCCTACCAGGCTCCTCTGTCCATGGGATTTTCCAGGCAAGAGTACTGGAGTGGGGTGCCATTGCCTTCTCCAAAATTAACATTCTCTAATAGCTATCATCTGTTACTGACGATTACCCAGAATTTGATAACTGCAGTCCATGGGGTTGAAAAGAGTCGGACACAACTGAGCAACTAAGCAACAACAAGAACAAGGTTGTGAAAGGCAGTCTCAGAGACAGACTAGGAATAAACCATTATTCTAGTAATTTTGTGATCCAGATAGTATGCTTGTTTCTTATTTTAAAAAGTAAATAATACTAATCTTCAATTTTATTCACAAGTATATAATTTAGGATAAATATTTTAACAAAGAAATATTAATGGAAAATCAGTCAAGTATATTATACTTATTAATAGATAGTCTCCAGTCATATTCATGAACCATTCATAGATTTTGTTTGCTTAGCTTACCAACTTGTTTTAACACAACTCAAATCTTAACCACATAGAATCAAGGAGTATAAGGCCTAATATTGTAATTCACTCTACCTTTATGCCTAGACAGTTGTTAGCACCTACATGATAAACACTGTTAGCCGTTTAACTGACTAGAATTTTTTTCCCCTCTCTGCCATTATGGAAAAACATCCCAACTTTACCAACTTTTCAAAATCAGGTAACACAAAATTTCTCAACTGCATGATTTTTACCACTGCTTCTGGGATGATAGAGCATTAAGTACAAACAGCTGTCAGAATTCCTTCTTGAAGCTTTGAAATGTCATTTAACAACCCTATAGGGTTAACATTTAGGTGGGTTTGTTTTGTTATCATTGAATGGATTTTGAAAGTAAGGCAGGAGGAGAAAATGAAAGGCGCTTATTTAGAGAATATCATAGACCCCCTATTTTTCCTTGTCTGCCAGAGGTAACATCTGTGAGTCCCAAGTCCCGAGAAATATCAACACCAAAGAATCAAGGTACACCTGCAGTCTCATGATATGAGATACGAGCAGTTTTCATTATACTGCATCTTTAAAATAGAAACATACCCTGCCACCAAAAATCTAGAACTGTTCTGTTTTCTCTTATTGCAAGTTTCTACCAGACTTTGCTTCAAATTAACACTTGTTTTGTAATTCTATGGTTGAAATTATCTACACAGTTTAAATATTTCCATTGATTTCTCCAGGTTAGTGAGACTTTTCTGAAAAATCCTTTGATGTCACAAGAACATTTTTCTCCTTCAAATGCAGTTGCTGCAGATTTTCAACAAGTATTAGGAAAGTATATGGTATGTAACCTCTAACTGTATTCCTAAACATTGTCAGGGAGACTTCCCCAGTGGTCCACTGGGTAGGACTCCAGCCTCCACTGCAAGGGGCCCAGATTCAGTCCCTGGTCAGGGAGCTATGATTCTCCAAGCCATGCAGCGTGGCCAAAAAAAAAACATGTCAGTATCACTTCTGAAAAATCAGTTAGGAGTTTAAGAGCTGTTAAGATGAATGAGAACTAAGAAGAACTTTTATCTTTCTATAATGGAAAGGAAAGATATCCACGATATCTTGGTAAGTAAATAAAGCAAGAGAGAGAAAATATATATGGCATACTATTATTTACTTACCATCCTGATATACAACCATTTTAAGCAAAAGGAATAAATACAAGTATATGTGTTGCTTATAGTGAAAAAGGGGAGGATGGAGAGACAAGGGAAGGATAAACTGAAAACATGCCTCTAAGGGATGAGGATGAGAATAGAAACTAGACCTCTGTGAACGAAACCTGTCTTGCAAATTTGACTTGGAACTACATAAACATTTTACGCAGTTTTAAAAATTGTAAAATATTTACACAATCATTCTGTACATATTTTACATACATATAAAATTATTAAATATTTTAAAAGTAGGCCCTCAGCAGAAATTAACATTGTAAATCAACTATACTTCAATAAAATTTGTTTTAAAAAGGAGTCCTGGGACTTCCCTGGCAGTCCAGTGATTAAGATGCCACACTTCCACTGCAGAGGTGTGGGTTCGATCCCTGGTCTGGGACCTAAGATATCACATGCCCCATGGCACAGCCAAATATTAAAAAAAAAAAAAAAAGTCCCTAATAAGTGAAATAAAACAGTGACAAGAAGGCAAATGACGTGTGATTCAACTTACATGAGGTACATAGAGTATCAGATTTAGAGACAGAAAGTAGAAGGTTGGTTGCCAGAGCCTGGGTGGAAGGGAGCAGGAAGAATTGTGTTTAATGGATATACAGTTTCAGTTTAGGAAAATAAAAAAATCCAGGAGATAGATGGTGGTGACAGTTGTATAGCAATCTGAGTATACTTAATGCACTGAACCATACAGTTAAAATGGTTAAAATTGAACATTTTATAAAGTTTTTTCTTTTCTTGAAGTATATAAGAATATATATTTTGAACAATATTGTATAAATTACTGTGGTACAAAACAGTGATTCACAATTTTTAAAGGTTATACTCCATTTATAGTTATTATAAAATATTGGCTGTATTTCCTGTGTTGTACAGTATATCCTTGTAGCTTATTTTGTACTTAATAATTTGTACTTCTTAATCTCCTGCACCTAACTCCCCTCCCGCCTTTCCTGTCCCCACCGGGAGCCACTAGTTCATGCCTTTTATCTGTTAGTCTGGTTCTTTTATGTTATATGCACTAGTTTGTTATGTTTTTTAAATTCCACATATGAGTGATGTCATATAGGATTTCTCTTTCTCTAGCTGACTTATTTCATTTAGCATATCGCACTCCAAGTCCATTCATGCTGCTGCAAGTGGCAATATTTTATTCTTTTTAAAAAATTGTATTTATTTATTTTTGGCTGCACAGGGTCTTCGTTGCTGCACAAGGGCTTTCTCTAGTAGCCGTGTGCGGGGGCTCCTCTTCCTTGTGGCGCATGGACTTATTGCAGTGGCTTCTCTTGTTGCAGAGCACGGGCTCTAGAGCACACGAACTTCAGTAATTGCAACACGAGGGCTCAGTGATTCCAGCTCAGGGGCCCTTGAGCATGGGCTCAGTAGTTGTGGCACAGGGGCTTAGTTGCGGTTGTGGCATGTGGGATTCTTCCTGGGCCAGGGATTGAACCTGTGTCCCCTGCATTGGCAGGCAGACTCCCAACCTCTGAACCACCAGGGAAGCCCCATGGTTTTGTTTTTAAGAAAAAAACAAGGCCATAGCTTTTAGAGGTACAAACTCAAGCGTTTACAGATTAAAATAATAGACTGCCTAGGATTTCCTTTAAAATAATACATTTGGGGAAGGGGTAGTCAGTAGTAGGGGCTTCCCTCGTGGTTCAGACAGTAAAGAACCTACCTGTAGTGTGGGAGACCTGGGTTCAATCCCTGAGTTGAGAAGATCCCCTGGAGAAGGGAATGGCTACCCACTCCAGTCTTCTTGCCTGGAGAATCCCAACAGAGGAGCCTGGCGGGCTACAGTCCCTGGGGTTGCAGAGTCAGATGCAACTGAGCAACTAACACTTTGACTTTTCAATCAGTAGTAAGACAGACAGAAATAAGATTGGCCACGTGTTGATAACTGCTGAAACTAGGTATGGGTACACTAAACAATTCACTCTTTCTGTATATGTTTGAACTTTTCCATAATAAAAAAAAAAAATTGGCCACACCTTGCGGCTTGTGGGATCTGGGTTCCCCAACCAGGGATCAAACCCTTGCCTCCTGCAGTGGAAGCTCAGAGTCCAAACCACTGGACCACCAGGGAATTCCCCATAATAAAATGTTTTAAGTATGCCCCATAATAAAATGTTTTAAAACAGTTCATTTTCTGTTTATGTGTAACAAATCACCACGAGTCAGCAGCCCCAAGCAGCACACATTTATTACGTCACCGTTCCTGTGGGTCAGGAGTCGTGTAACTGGGATTTTCGGCTCAGGGTCTCGCCAGGCTGCCGTCAGTGTGTCAGCCCAGCTGTGTTCTCATCTGTTAGCGCTGGGGGAGAATCTGCCTCCAGCCTCATTCAGCTTGTTGCAGAATTGATTTCCTAAGAACTGCGTGAGGACTGCAGCTTTTTGCTGGCTGTTGGCTGGAGGACACCCTCGGTCCTAAGACTGATAGCAGTTCTTTATCACCAGGACATCCTCAGCACACATGCTTGCTTCTTCAAGGCCAGCAGAGGAATCTCTCATTCCAGTCTGCTGAATGACATAATATGATAATCACAGGAGTGACATCCATCACCTTTTCTTCCGTTCACTAAGGGCAAATCACACTGAAGGGAGGGGATGTTACAAAGATGTGACTCCATGGGGGTCCCTATAGCGTGTGTCCACCACAATGCCTGAAAAAATAATGAAGGATAGATATATCAAATTTACATACTGTTCTATGGAGAATTCTGCAGTATTCATCACAGCCAAAATCTATTATTAACATGCTCCCTGAAAACCAGTTACCCTGCGAAAATATGCACATGTTAAGCAGTTAACACAACTGACATCAAAGAAATTTCTGTTTAACATTTATAAACTAACCCAATGAGCTTTAAATCTGTAGAAAGTTTTTATGAAAGTTGTTGACTTTTTAATGCTGTAATTAACAAAATGCACACAGGGAAAAAAGTATTTTTGAGGCAGTTTTAAATATTTATATATATGTGTGTGTGTGTATATATATATGTGTGTGTGTGCCAAATAACATTGAATGGACTATGAATACATTATATTAACAAAATTTAAATGATTCTCTTAGAATAAAGGAAATGGCAACCCACTCCAGTATTCTTGCCTGGAGAATCCCATGGACAGAGGAGCCTGGTAGGCTGCAGTCCATGGGGTCACTAAGAGTCAGACGTGACTGAGCGACTTGACTTTCACTTTACACTTTCATGCCTTGGAGACGGAAATGACAACCCACTCCAGTGTTCCTGCCTGGAGAATCCCAGGGACAGAGGAGCCTGGTGGGCTGCCGTCTATGGGGTTGCACAGAGTCAGAAACAACTGCAGCAACTTAGCAGCAGCAGCAGCTTAGATTAAAAAGAGTAAACATTTTTAAAAGGAGAGAAAAAGGGAAAAGAAATAAAAAGAAAAATCAAAGATTCACCATTTATCTTGACTGTGTCTTAATAAAAATTTTAACCTGTGAGCCACAGAGGCATCTACCTAACATTTCTTAGCACACGCCACCAAAACCTTATTTCCAAACAAGGTCACATTCATAGGTATCCAGAATCAGGACTTGAAAGCATGCTTTTAGGGGGACACAGTTCAACTAGCAGCTCCCTCTTTTCTAAATCCAACTGGTGAGCTCCTCACAGAATGTCAGTCCTAAGTTGCACGGTCCAGTGACCAAGAGGAGAGTTCTGTTTAAGGTGGATGTGATCACTTGCCAAAGCATAGGGGATTTTAATATCATTTTTATTTAAAAAATAATGCTCAGTAGTAAGGTGAGATAATACAAAAGTATAGAAAGTGAAACATAAGTATTTCTTACACTGTCAAACAGACACTCTTGAGGTGAGCACTCAACAGTTTGGGGTGAACCTTCCAGAATTTTATATGTATATGTGTAAATTCACAAAACTGGGATCATTAGGTCAACAGGTAAAGGTTTAATCTCTAGAGCCTCTTGATCTAAATCCTAGTTTTCCTTCTAGTTGTGTTGTCATTCAGTCGCTAAGTCACGTCCAGCTCTTTGCAACCCCAGGGGCTGCAGCACACCAGGCTTCCCTGTCCTTCACTGTCTCCCAGAGTTTGCTCAAACTCGTGTCCATTGAGTCGACTGTGTAACACTGGGCAATATATTTACTTCTCTCAGTCTGAGTTTTCTTATTTAGAAAATAAAAGATGATAAGATTACTACTTTGTATAAAGGTTTGGGAATTAAATGAGCTAATAAATGTGAAGTGCTTGAAACAGTACCTGGCACACACAAAGTGCTTAATAAGATTATTTAATACTCTACTGCAGCTGCAGCTTATTTTTTAAATATACTATATCTTAAAGATCTGTTTTTTAACTTAAATACAGTTGATTTACAATGTTATGTTAGTTTCAGGTATAAAACACAGTGATTCAGTTATATACATATATTCTCTTTCAGATTCTTGTCCCTTATAAATTACTACAAAGTATTAAGTACTTTGAGTATAGTGAAATATTGCTGAGTATAGTTCCGTGTGCTGTATACTAGGTCTTTGTTGGTTATCTATTTTTATATATAGTATTGTATATACGTTAATCCCAAACTCCTAATTTATCCCTGCCCCTACATCCACATTTAGTCATCATAAATTTGTTTTCTATTTCTGTTTTGTAAATATGTTCATTTGTATCTTTTTTCTTAGACTCCACATTTAAGTGATATCATATGGTATTTGTCTTTGGTTACTTCACTTAGTGTGATAATCTCTAGGTTTATGCATGTTGCTGCAAATGGCATTATTTCATTCTTTTTATGGCTGAGTAATATTCAGTTATATATATCTGAATATATTTATCCATTCATCCATTGATGGACACTTGGGTTGCTTCCATGTCCTGGCTATTATAAATAGTGCTGCAGTGAACATTGGGTGCAGGTATCCCTTTACAGTTTTCTCCAGATATAGATATATTTTTAATATGGATAGAGTGGACAACAAAAATAGGAACAACAAACAAGAGCAATGAATAGGAAGCAGTAACAAATATGGTAGCTATTAATCCAGCTATGTCAGTAATCACTTTAAAAGTTAATGGTGTAAATACACCAATTAAAAGACAGAGATTATCAAACTGGATCAATGAACTGTCATGAGAAAGAGAAGACAAGCCACAGACTGAGAGAAAATATTTGCAAAAGACAAATCTGTTAAAGGACTGTAATCCAAAATATACAAAGAACTCTTAAAACTCAACAAAAAGAAAATAAACAATCCAGTTTTAAAAGTGGGCCAAATATTTAAATAGATGTCTCACCAAAGAAGACATGCAGATGACAAATAAACATATGAAAAGGCCCAATATCTTATGTATTAGGGAATTGCAAATTATAGCAACAATGGGGTACCCCTAACTTACCTATTAGAATGGCTAAAATTCAAAACACTGACAATACCAAATGCTGACAATGTGGAGCAGGAGGAACTCTTATTTACTGCTGGTGGGAATGCAAAATGGTACAGTCACTTTGGTAGACAATTTGGCACATTCTTATGCAACTAACATCCTCTTACCGTATGACCCAGCAATTGTGTTTCTCAGTATTTACCCAAAGGAGTTAAAAATCATATCTACACAAAAAACCTGTATATGGATATTATACAAGTGTTATTCATAATTGCAGAAACATGGCAGCAATCAAGATGTCTTCCCATAGGTGAATGGATAAATAAACTACAGTATGGACTATTATTCAGCACTATAAAGAAATGAGCTACTGAACCATGAAAAGACATGAAGGAACCTTAAATACATGTTACTAAGTGAAGGAAGCCAATCTGAAAAGGCTCCATACTGTATGACTCTATATGGTATTCTAGAGAAAGCAAAACTATGGCGACAGTAAAAAAAGACCAGTTGTTGCTCGGGCTTAGAGAGAAGGGAAGCATGAATACGTGGAGCACAGAGGATTTTAAGGGCCATTATGAAACTGTTCTGTATGATTCTCTTGTGACAAATACATGTCATTAGACATTTGTCCAAATCCACCAAATGTGCACTATTAACAGTGAACCCTAAGGTAAACTACGGACTTTGGATGATAATGGTGCATCACTGTAGGGACATCCGTTGTGACAAATGGATCACCCAGGCGCAGGATGTTGATGGTGAAGGAGGCTGTGTGTGGGGGCGGGGGGAGGGGTAAGGAATATGCAGGAACTCTGAAATTTCCACTCAATTTTATTGTCAACCTAAAAAGTGAAGTGAAAGTTGCTCAGCCGTGTCTGACTCTTTGTGAGCCTATGGACTGTAGCCTGCCAGGTTCCTCTGTCCATGGAATTCTCCAGGTCAGAATACTGGAGTGGGTAGCCAGTCCCTTCTCCAGGGAATCTTCCCAACCCAAGGATCGAACCCAGGTCTCCCACATTGCAGGCAGATTCTCTACAGCCTGAGCCACCAGGGAAAGTCTATACAAATAAGTAATTTAAATTAAAAAAAAACACTTCAGAACATTGCTGGTTAAATACATTGATATATTCCCTCTCTCACCATTCCCCATTTTTTTTCTGCAAGATTAAGGTAGGACAATTTGAGGCTCAGTTGATTCTCTATGCTGAAATACCAGTGAGATGTCCCTCTGACACCTTTGTTCCGATTTGTACAATGTATTACAATAGATTTCACTTATAGAAAATTAAATGTATATTATATTTCACTTCTCTGTAGATGAAATATAATACAAATCAAGTTGACAGCTCGATATCCACACTGAAGAGTCAAGTAACTGATGTAAAAAATGTTATGACCCAAAATATCGATAAAATTTTGGAAAGCGAAGACAGATTGAATATCTTCACTGGTAGAATGGATGATCTGCAAACAACTGTGAGTGTTCCACAGCTGTCTTGATACCCAAACAGTGCTCTAAGTCATAGGATCCCTGCTCTGGAGACAAACTGCCCAAAGCAAAAACATTCTGGGACACTCAGTGAGATGATCCTGTATCACCAGACTCTCTCTTTATCAAAGATTATTGCAGTGCAACTAAAATAGTAAAAGGATAATTCTAAAACAACCCAAATTTTAAAGCCTATTAAAGGAGAAAATGGTTATTTGTGTAACTGAAGGATTTCCTATTTAAGAAACACACAGGTTAGTCAACAAATAAATTCCAAGAGGAAAAGGAGAGCGAAACTTAGCGAAAAAAGGATTTAGAAGAGTTATCAGTTGCAATATGTAGTCATTAGTGGATTTTGATTCAAATAAACTACAAAAATGAACATTTACAGTATCATGAAACAGATATTTGAACTCTGGCTGGATATTGACGAGATTAAGAAATGTTAGTAATTTTTAGGTGTGATAATGGCATTCTGGGTATGTTTTTGAAGAGTCTTTACTTATTAGAGATATATACTAAAATATATATGAATGAAATTATGTAACATCTAATATTTGCTTCAAAATAGTTCAGGAGTAGGGGAGTAGAATGGGGTATACATTAAACAAAAATTGGCCATAAATTAACAATGGTTGAATCTGGATGTTGAGTATATAGGGATTCATTATACCATCCTGTCAACTTTTGTTATATGTCTGAAATTGTCTGTTAGAGAACAGTTTTAAAACAATCACTAAGGTTTGAAGAGTTCCCTCTGAACATTTTTTTTTCTTGGCCATGCTTCACGACTTGTGGGATCTTAGTTCCCTGACCAGGGATCAATCCTGTGCCCCCTGCAATGAGGCACAGAGTCCTAACCACTAGATCGCCACAGAATTCCCTGTGGTGAGCATTTTAAATTTTATTTTTACAGATCTTTTCTAGAAACACAGATACCATATAAAGCAAAGTATATACATACTTTTTACTTACCAAGTTCTGTTGGTTCAACCTCCTAAATCTTTTTTATTATAAGCTTCATTTTTTTCACCTTTCAAAACAATTTACAAGGTATTATTCATATATAATATTCACGCACTCTTAAGTATGGAGTATGATGAACTGTGATAATTGTGAACAATTGTGTGACCGCAGTCAAGTTGTAGACTAGCTCTTCCATCCTAAAATCTGCCCTCCTCTGTAGTTGACTCTCCCCCCACCCCTGACCCCAACCAACTACTCATCTGCTTTCTGTCACCAGTGGTGTCTTTTCCGGAATGTCTTATAAGTACAGTCATACAGTGTATAGTATTCTGTGTCTGACTTCTTAATGTTTTTGATATTCATGTTGTGCATGTTAATGTTTTCTTCCTTATCACAGAATGGCTAAATCTCTTTTAAACCCACCTTCTGCCCATTCCAGTGCCGCTCACTGTCTCACTCTGAGGTCAGTTACCTCTTGTCTGAATATGGTAATTCCCAGATTTAATTGTTCTCCCTATTTTTGGTCCCGCTCTGCTCCATTCATCCTCCACAGTGACACTAGAGTATTCTTTTAAAATTCAAGTAGTGAGCATTATCTACAGCCCTCTTTTTAAATTATTATTATTATTATTTTTTGCTGTGCTGGGTCTAAGTTGCAGCATGCAGTATCTTTTATTGCAGCACAGGGGCTTCTCTCTAGTTGAGTCCCACGGACTCAGTTGTCCTACAGCCTGTGGGATCTTAGCTCCCCAACCAGGGATCAAACCCATGTCCCCTGCATTAGAAGGTGGATTCTTAACCTCTGGACCACCAGGGAAGTCCCTATTGATAGCCTTCTTAAAACCCCCCTGTGGTGCAAGGTAGAGTCCAACCTCCCTAACTTGATGAGCTTTCTTCTGACTACATTGCCAGTCACATCACCCAGAGGTCATGGTTTTATAGTTTATAAATCTCAAAAATTATCAGACTACTTGTAGTTCTCCCAAATACATGTTGCATTATTTCATACCCGTATGCATACTGTTCCTTCTTTTTCCTTGCTTTGGAAAACTTCTACTCATCCATCAAAACCCAACTCAAGAATCATCTCCTCATCCATTTCTCAGGCTGAATCTATCCCTCTCTCATCTGTGCAGTCCCTGCATCTTTTATTTATTGATTAATTTGACAAATATCTCTTGAAGATCTACTGTCTACCAAACTGTATGTTAGTCACTAAGAATAATAAGAATAATAGTAAGAAGAAGAATAAGGCACCATCTACCAAACTCTATGTTGGGCACTAATATAATAAGAAGTGGTACAGCAAACAAGCACTCGATGTTAGTTAAGTTAAACACTACTTACTTAAAGCAACCCTCTACATTTTTTTTTTTTTGGAGTGTTATATCTACATGTTAAAGAAATTCAAGGATTTCCTGGGGCCACTAGAAGCTGGAAGAGAAGAAAGGACCACCCCTTAAACTGTGTTGACACTGTACAGACTTGTGTTCTCCAGGACTCTGAGACAGTACGCGTCCTGTTGTTCTGAGCCACCCAGCTTGTAGAGCTGTGCTACAGCCGCCCTAGAAAACAAGGGCAGTTTGTTGACAGAAACCTGTATGTGCGCATTCAGTTGCTAAGTCATGTCTGACTCTTTGAGACCCCATGGACTGTAGCCCACCACACTTCTCTGTCCATAGGATTTCCCAGGCAAGAATACTGGAGTGGGTTCCCATTTCCTTCTCCAGGGGCAATTCTCTACATTATTTTTATAGCAGGAAAAAGAATAGGTCACATCAGTTTATATAATCTATAAAGAAGAATTAATAAAGAAAATCATTGTCTACGATTCAGTTGTACTTTATGAGAATTATAACAAAAGAGTTCAGATAAAACTGTTCGAGCCATTTAGATTCATGCATTAATAAACATTCTTTGGGGGCCTATTATGTAGAGGGTATTATGCTTGTCGTCTTCAGGGATTAAAAAAAATGAATGAGATACTTTTCAAAGTTTAATCTATTGCAGGAGACATATTAGTATAAGCCTAGCTACAATATAAGTATGTGTTAAGTTCATAAAAGATGGATAAAGCGTAACAGCCAAAGAGTGGATAACTGATAGTGTCTACATTTTTACAATGCATTTTGAAATCACAATCATTAAATTCTAAAATCAGTATTATATCATTCAACATTTATTTCAGGTATGTGAAAATTTTCTGTGAATGATATATCTAATACCCTTGTAATCATCAGCCAGCCATATATGGCCTTAGCATTTTGCCACATTGGATATGGGCCTTTGGTTTTCAAAGAAATAAAATTATAAATGTAATTAAAGTCACCTCTGAATCTTTCCCAAGCTCATTCCACTCCCTCACTAGAAGAAACACTATTATGAATTTGATATGAATCATCTGTATGCATGTTTTCATTCCTTTGCTATAATATGTATCTATAGTTGGTTTGCATTTTTTAACTTTGTTATGTATGACATTCTAATGAGCTTCTCCTTCTGCAATCTGTTTTTAGTTCAACATTATTATTTTTTAAAATGTATTAATTTTGATACACTTAGCTCTAATTTATCAATTTAGCTTCTGACAGCATCTCATTACTATTTGAAGAAATAGAGTGTTTTTGTCCTTTCCCCTTTTATCAACATTAATGTAGGTTCCAACTTCTTTATTATCAACAACACTGCATTGAACACCCTTGTACATGTCTTTTGGTACACGCTTGCAAAATGTTTCTAAGACAGAGGTCTACAGAATTTTTTGATCATGCACATTTATTTGTAATTGTTGAGAATGCATTTAAATATATATAAATTATATGTATTATCCTATAATCTTATATAAAACATATAGAAAAGTAGAAATTTAAAGAATGAGACAAAGATGAAATAAAATTAAATAGTTTGTTTTCTTAAGAAAATAAAACTCTAATTAAGAAAAATTTTAATAATGTATTTTAATTATAGCAATGCGATTAAAAGTCAGATCTGATTACAAATGACTTTAAAGTCTCTAAATATGGAAGGTGGACTATTCAAACTAGAAGCAGAGATATATTCTCTTTGTCATTTTCTTGTTGTTTAGGTTTGCCTTATTAGTATTAATATAATTAAGCCACATCTATTCTTTAGCTTAGTTAAAACTAATAAATATTACCCATCCATTCACTTACTCAGATGTATCGTCGGTGTTAACAATACACTGCAAGAGAATGGATAAAGGAGTTTGCAGTGGCGAACTCTTCATCACTGTGGAATTTCCACCCTACTCTCAAAACGCCTTAACTTTCATGATTTAATTATTTTACACCATACCTAGGGAAGATGTGAGTGGCTATCCATATGTTAAAATTTAAATATTTTCATTTCCTTCTTGTTTTTTAGATTAAGACAAATAGAGATTCTAATATTACTTTCCTGCTCTCCAGTGGGTCATCTGAACCCCTTGGGATGCTTGATCCTATTTTAAACCATCTAGAATATA
Source organism: Bos taurus (assembly GCF_002263795.3). Classification (NCBI taxonomy): domain Eukaryota; kingdom Metazoa; phylum Chordata; class Mammalia; order Artiodactyla; family Bovidae; genus Bos; species Bos taurus. The sequence continues at coordinate 97,120,807 of NC_037333.1, forward strand.
TACATAGAAATTGAATTTCTGGATCTTAAAATATATGCACCCTTGAATTAAGCAAATAATTTAAAATCGCTTTCTAAAGATTGTGCCAATTTATACTTCCATCAGTACTGTATGAAAGGTTCTGTATCTTTCCAGTACTTGGGATTATGAGATTATAATTTTTAACAATCTGACAGGGGGAAGAAAATATTGTCTAAATTTGCATTTTGGATGACAGTGAGCAATTTTTATGTTTATTAACCATTAGAATTTCTTCAGTGAACTGTTTGTTGATATCCTTTGACCATTTTGCTAATGGGGTGCTTATCTTTTTAATAGTTTGTAATATATATTCATGTATAAAACAATGATTTTATAACTATTAAAATAAAGAATGAGTATATAATTCTTCATCCTAATACTTAGGCAGTTGTATAAAGTTTACATATGTTCTCCCAATATTTGGCTTGATTTTAGCTTTGTGTATAGTATCTTTTTTTAGGACAGAAGTCATTTTTTTTTACTATTTTTTTAATTGCAGTATAGTTGACTTGAGAAACTTGTATGCAGGTCAGGAAGCAACAGTTAGAACTGGACATGGAACAACAGACTGGTTCCAAATAGGAAAAGGAGTTCGTCAAGGCTGTATATTGTCACCCTGTTTATTTAATTTATATGCAGAGTACATCATGAGAAACACTGGACTGGAAGAAACACAAGCTGGAATCAAGATTGCCGGGAGAAATATCAATAACCTCAGATATGCAGATGACACCACCCTTATGGCAGAAAGTGAAAAGGAACTAAAAAGCCTCTTGATGAAAGTGAAAGTGGAGAGTGAAAAAGTTGGCTTAAAGCTCAACATTCAGAAAACGAAGATCATGGCATCCAGTCCCATCACTTCATGGGAAATAGATGGAGAAACAGTGGAAACAGTGTCAGACTTTATTTTTCTGGGCTCCAAAATCACTACAGATGGTGACTGCAGCCATGAAATTAAAAGACGCTTACTCCTTGGAAGGAAAGTTATGACCAACCTAGATAGCATATTCAAAAGCAGAGACATTACTTTGCCAACAAAGATTCGTCTAGTCAAGGCTATGGTTTTTCCTGTGGTCATGTGTGGATGTGAGAGTTGGACTGTGAAGAAGGCTGAGCGCCAAAGAATTGATGCTTTTAAACTGTGGTGTTGGAGAAGACTCTTGAGAGTCCCTTGGACTGCAAGGAGATCCAACCCGTCCATTCTGAAGGAGATCAGCCCTGGGATTTCTTTGGAGGGAATGATGCTAAAGCTGAAACTCCAGTTCTTTGGCCCCCTCATGTGAAGAGTTGACTCATTGGAAAAGACTCTGATGCTGGGAGGGATTGGGGGCAGGAGGAGAAGGGGACAACAGAGGATGAGATGGCTGGATGGCATCACTGACTCGATGGACGTGAGTCTGAGTGAACTCCGGGAGTTGGTGATGGACAGGGAGGCCCATCATGGGCTTGGGACATGGGTGGCCCATTATGGGGTTGCAAAGGCCATCATGGGGTTGCAAAGAGTCGGACACGACTGAGCGACTGATCTGATCTGATAGTTGACTTACAGTGTTGTGCTAATCTCTGCTGTACAGCAGTGATTCAGTTATACATATATATGAATATCCTTTTTTATACTCTTTTCCATGTGGTTTATCATAGGTTATAGAATATAATTCTCTGTGCTACAGTAGGACTTTGTTGTTTATCTATCCTACATGTAAAAACTTATATCTGCTAACCCCAACTTCCACTCCAGCCTTCCCCTAACCTCCTCCTCCCCCTTGGCAGCCACCAGTCTCTTCTCTATGTCCATGATTCTGTTTCATAGATAGGTTCATTTGTGTCATAGTTTAGATTCCACATAAAAGTCATATCATAGGGTATTTATCTTTCTCTTTCTGACTTACGTAGTATGATAATCTCTAGTTGCATCACTGTTGCTACAAATGGGATTATTCCATTCTTTTTAATGGCTGAGTAGTATTCCACTGTATATATGTACCACATCTCTTTATCCATTTACCAGGACAGAAGTCTTTAACTTCCATGTCGGCAAATGTATCTGTCTTGCTTTTTGTGATTTATGCTTTCTGTGTTTATTTAGGGCTTCCCAGGTGACTTTCCCCAGGTTACAAAGACAGTCTTACATTGTCTCCCCCAAAATTTTAATTCTGCTTCTTAAACATGGATCATTAAAACAGGGGGCATTTTATTTTTGTGTAAAGTATAAGGTAGGAGGGCTTCTCAGGTGGCTCAGTGGGTAAATAATCTGCCTGCAATGAAGGAGATGCAGGAGATCCAGGTCCAATCCCTGGGTCAGGAAGATTCCCTGGAGGAGGGTATGGCAACCCACTCCAGTATTCTTGCCTGGAGGATCCTATGGACAGGGGAGCCTAGAGGGAGGGCTACAGGCTGTAGAGTGGCAAAAAGTCGGACATGACTGAAACGACTGAGCACACGAGGTAGGAATCAAATTTCATTATTTTCTATATAAATAGGCAGTTGCCCAACAACCATTCGTTGAATAGCTCAGCCTTCCCCATTTGTTTTGTAATGCCAACCTTGCCACATATAATGTTTTCATATGCAAACAACTTTCATTCTTTTGATTTGTATATATTATATTCTTCTGGTCTATTTCTGTATCCTTGCACCAGTATTATACCATTTTAATTATTATGACTTTAGGAGAAGCCTTTATATCTTATAGGGCAAGTTCATCTACTTTCTCCTTTTCAGAAATTATGTTGGTTAGGTTTCTTTCTCTTTCAGGGAATTGTAGAATCAACATCTCAAGTTACACACAAAAGAAATGTTGGTATATTAGTTGGAATGACAGTAGTATGGGGAGAACTAACACCTTTAAAATACTGTTTTCCCATCTCTGAACATGCTATGTCTCTTTTCCTAAGTCTTTCAAAATCTTTCGAGTTTTATAATTTTTCCCATAAAGATCTTGTACAACTTTTATGAGATTTATTTCTTGATATCTGTTTTTGTTGTTATTTTATATGATATTTTTAAACTACATTTTCAAAAAACTTTTGGTTAATAGGAACACAGTCAATTTTTGCATCCTGATGTTTATATCCCAAGTCTTGCTGAACTCTTTTGTGGTAATATTGTCTAAAAAATTATTTTCATTTTCTGTATAGCAGTTGTATAAAAAGCTAAGATCATGGCATCCAGTCCCATCGCTTCATGGCAAATAGATAGGGAAATGATGGAATCAGTGACAGACTTTATTTTGGGGGGCTCCAAAATCACCACAGATGGTGACTGTCATTAAAAACACTTGCTCCTTGGAAGAAAAGCTATGACAAATCTAGACAGAATATTAAAAAGCAGAGACATTACTTTGCTGACAAAGCTCCATGTAGTCAAAGTTATGATTTTTTCAGTAGTCATGTATGGATGTGATAGTTGCACCATAAAGAAAGTTGAGTGCCCAAGAATTGATGCTTTTGAACTGTGGTGTTGGAGAAGACTCTTGAGAGTCCCTTGGACTGCAAGGAGATCAAACCAGTGAATCCTAAAGGAAATCAGTCCTGAATATTCATTGGAAGGACTGATGCTGAAGCTGAAGCTCCAATACTTTGGCCACTGGATGCGAAGAACTGACTCATTGCAAAAGACCCTGATGCTGGGAAAGACTGAAGGCAGGAGGAGAAGGGGACGACAGAGGTTGAGATGGTTGGATGGCATCACCGACTCGATGGACATGAGTTTGAGCAAGCTCTGGGAGTTGGTGATGGACAGGGAAGCCTAGTGTGCTGCAGTCCATGGGGTCACAAAGTGTCAGACATGACTGAGGGACTGAACTGATAATATGTAAAAAATGACAGGATTTTTTTCATCCTTTCCAATATATATTTTGTTTTCTCTTTCTTTCCATCCTTCTTTCCCTCCTTCCTTTCTTCCTTTTTCTCTCTCTCTCTTGTTCTTTCTTTCTTCTTTTCTTCCTATCAGTACATTAGCTAGAACCTCCAGTAATATATTGAATAGAAATGGTAATGTCTGAAATACTTTTGTTCCTGATGGAAAAATTAGTAAAAATGGTTTTATGTATTTTGTCCATTCTTCCACACCTCTTTTCTCTGGCAACCACACTGCAAAGCTTTTGTTTTTTTCTTTTTTGGTCTTTTTAAAGGACCAGTTTTTGGTTTATCATTTCATTCAAAACTTAGTTGACTTCAAATCTTTTTGCATCTAAACATTTCCAAGGGCCTGTAGACACATGTAAAGTTCTTTTCCAGACACACTTCTCAAGTTCTAAAGCCTGGTTATTTGCTTTCTTGCTCATGCCTCCCTCTCAGGTTAAAAGGCCATCTACCTTGAGGCCATTCATCTGGGTTGAATAGGAAGCTTACACCCTTAATCTGATCTCTAATGCAGGGCAGAATTTTTTTTTTTTTTTTGTAATGTAAAATTCACATAACATAAAATTAACATTTTAAAGTATGTAAAGTACTAAAGGTATAGGTAACACCAAGTGAATACTGACTTCAGTATAGGTGGTGAGAAGTGTTTGGACTCTGGATGTATTTTGAAGGTGGCGTGAATTAGAGTTGCTGACAGATTGGACATGGGGTGATAGAGAATGTGGAGCCTTGTTATCTGGAAGGATGGAATTTGAGTACCTTCATTGCTTTCCTCATGTGAGCCCAAGGCTTAGCCCACTGTCCCTGTGACCACTAAAACCCTAAGCCCTGCCTGCATGGTAGAAGCCAACACCATCACCTTCCCGAATCCAGGGGAGCTGTGCCATCAGTGCAGCTTCTTGCTGCTTCCCCAGGTTCCTGCTCTTGACCTTTCTCTTACTTTCTTCCAAGCTCAGCTAGGCATTTAAGTTTGCTTCTTATATTGGGTTGACCAAAAAGTTCATTTGGGTTTTTCCATAAGTTATTGTTGGTTAATAAGTTAATATTAGGTTGGCACATTTTTAGGCCAACTTAATATATTATCTAGCATTTTTGAGTAGTAATACTGGTGGGCTTGCCAGGAGGCTCAGTGGTAAAGAATCCACCTGCCAATGTAGGAGACACAGGTTTGATCCCTGGGTGGGGAAGATCTGCTGGAGGAGGAAATGGCAACCCACTCCAGTATTCTTGCCTGGAGAATCGCATGGACCGCAGAGCCTGGCGGGTTACAGTCCATGGGTCACAAAGAATCACACAACAGAGCACACCCACACAAAGTGGCAAGGTTACAGTTACACAATCCTCTATATCACTGGGCCTTTTACTTTTTTATTAGATTATATCATGTATCTTTCCTGTCAGAAAAGAAGCAACATCTAAATCCCAGAAAGTTATAGCAAAAAAAGTTGAGATTTTTTGCCTTCCCTTTCAAGAAAATCTCACTTTTATGTATACATCATATTTTCATGATTACATGGGGAAAAATTACTTTCTCCTTGAAGCCCGTTGAGTAGAAGCAGCTCAAAACAAGATGAAATTTCACTGAAGTATTTTATAATTGTTCTCAGGTTATTTTCACACAGATATCATATAATCATTCTCACTAAATCCTCTATTTTTGCCTATCTAAATTAATCTTCTCTCTCTTTTCTCTGGATCTTTTTGTAAAAGACTCCACCGAATGTACTTAAAAAGCAGATTTTTTTTTTTTAACAAAAACTAGGACAATAAGCTTTCTGTCAGTCTGCCTACAGATGAATATGGGTCATGGATTTGAACCTAGCAGATTAAACATATACATTTTTCTTGGTATGCTCTCAAAACTCCATAAAATGATAAGTAAAACAACAGTTACGAATTTTAATGTATAAACCACTAAGATTTTTTAGAAAAAGAATAACAGGAAAGAAATCTCAAAATTTTGGAAGCTAGAAAAAATTTAGGTTCTTTGTATTTAATAGCTTCAATTGAAGCAGTGAAAGCTCAAAACACAAGCTTATAGTAGCAGAAGATATTAAGATGCAAACTGATCCAGGCCATAAAAGCTTGGAAAGGATCAGCAACTGGACGCGCATGGTACTTCTAAAAGTAGACACATGGTACTTCTAAAAGCAGTATGGGTCTAGAAAGAAGTGACTTGAGTATAAAGTTTTTCAAAGGAACAAGTTACCTGTAGAGTCCCTCCCCTTCTTTTTACAACCACGCTGCTTCCTCTCCTTATCACTGACAAAGGATGATAAATTGTATTATCTAAAGACAACGGATCTAAGAGATTTTAAATTCAGATACCAGGTGCAGTTAAGGCCAGAGTGACCATCATATTAAAATTATGTGAACTTAGTGAAAATCCAGAATATGGTGACCACTCTCCAACCTGTCTCCCAGGCAGCTTCACTCAGCGGGAGATTAGAAGATTCCTCCCTAAGAAAACTGACTAGACCAAGGAAAAAAGACCTACAGATACTAATTTACAAGTATTGAGGCATTCCCCCAATGAAACGGTCAGGTGTGCACCATATTACCCTATAGAGAAACTCACCAAATCATAGCCCTCACTCACTCATAGTGAGTTTCCAACCATCACTTTAATCAACAACACAGATCATGAGATATTTGAGAAAAATCTCTATAATAAAAAAATAAATAAAAATAAACAGGAAAAAAAGAAACTCAGACAAAACAGATTATGTAGAAGAAAAAGAAAGCTTCATTATAAAACAAAACACCTCTAACTTCCCTGGTGGCCCAGTGCTTCAGACTGTACTTCCAGTGCGGGGGGCACAGATTAGGTCCTTGTTTGAGGAACTAAGATCCCACATGCTGCATGGCATGATAAAAAAATAAACTGTTAATAATAATCCTCTCTAGGGGAGAAGGACAAATTAGGAGTTTGAGATTAACACATACATACTCCTCTCTATAAAACAGATAACCAACAACGACCTACTATATAGCACAGGAACTATACTCAATTTTGTAATACCCTATAAGGGAAAAGAATCTGAAAAAAAAATATATATATGACTGAATCACTGTGGTATATACCTGAAACTAACACAATATTGGAAATCAACTGTACTTTAAAAAGAAAAAAAGAAAAAAAAACCTCTCTAACATCCTGGGAGAAATAACAGAATATAATACAACTCTGAAAACAGAATGAAAAACTATGTAAAAACTTATTCATAAAACAAAAAGTTCTTTTGGAAATTAAAACAGTAGTAAAATTTTAAAATTAAATAGAATTATTGAAATATAAAGTTGAGATATTCTCTCAGAGAGTAGAGCAAAAAAAGAGAGAAGAAAGAGGACAGTCTAAGAGATTCAACGTATGAATAACAGGAGTTTCAGAAAAAGGAAATGAAGGAATCAGAGGAGAGAAAACCAGATTAATACAAGAAAAATTCCTAAAACAAAAAACATGAATTTACAGATTCAATGAACAACAAAAAAGGACCATAGCAGAGCATATAATCTTGAAATTATAGAATGTTAGAAGAGAGGATTCTGAAGGCTTTCACATGGAGAAAGAAAAACAAAGACTTGGCAAATAGAGTAACAACAGATTTTGCAAAAACAGTGTAGGTGTGCTAAAGAAAAAAGAAGGAATGCTTTCAAAATTCTGAAAGAAAATGATTTCCACACTAGATTTCTATAACCAAACTACCAACTCAATGTAAGGGTAGAATGAAGTCATTTCTAGGCATGTAATTTTCAGAAACTTACCTCCCAGTCACCCATTCTAAGAAATTTTCACAAGAAATTTTTCACTAACAAGAGGGAATAAATCAAGGAATGAAAAGAAATGAGATTGAAAGAACAAGAGAAGGGCACGCCCAGAATACTGGTGAAGAAAGATCTGAAGATTAAAGCTTTAGGTATAGCAAACCTGGACCCCAACCAAAACCCACTGGAGCAGATCAAAAAGACTGTGTGGAACTTCCAAGATAAAGCAGAAGGGACCCCGGTGGTCCAGTGGTTAAGAATCTGCCTGGCAATGCAGGGGACATGGGTTCAATCCCTAGTCCCGGAAGATCCCATGTGCCTCAGAGCAACTAAGCCCATGCGCCACAAATACTGAGCCCTCATGCTACAGCTACTGAAGCCCATGTAGCCTAGAGTCCATGCTCTGCAACAGAAGCCACTGCAATGAGAAGTCCACGCACTGCAACAGAGTAGCCTGCATTGTCCACAACTAGAGAAAGGCCTCAGGCAGCAAAGAAGAGCCAGCGTGGTCAAAAATAAATATATGTGTATTTATGGCTGATTCATATTGATCTTTGACAGAAAACAACAAAATTCTGTTAAACAATTATCCTTCAATTAAAAAATAAATATATTTTTAAAAATTTTAAATAATAGATAAAACAAATGGATGCGCCACAGGAGCCATCAAAGGAAGGATTTTTTTTTTTTTTTGGAGGTATGGTAGGAATTATTATATCCTCTTTTCTATAGTTGGAAACAGAAAAAAATCAAGAACTATATATATATATTTCTAGTAATATATATGTATAATAATAATATGTAAATATTTCTAGTAACCCATAGGAAAACAAACACCAGGAAAAAACAGACAGCTAAATGAGATGGACTGAGCAAGTATTTCCTGATCACCCACTATACATCAGACACTGTTTTAGGTCAGGGTTTCTCAACCGAGGCACACTTGGGACTGCCCGAGGCCTTGCAGGATGTTCAACAGCATTCCTGGCTCCTAGCCATTAGACGCCCAGCAGCAACCCCTAAATTCATGACAGGCAAAAATGTCTCCTGATACTGCCCAATGCTCTCGGGAAGGCACAAGCATCCCCAGGTGAAAACCACTGTTCCAGGCAATAGGGATACAGCAACTAACAAAACACACAAACAAGAGCTGAAAGTGATTACCTCTGAAGAATAGGATTGGGGTGGAAAGGAGCAGGACAGGAGAAGGCACTTTTTACTCACACACCTTACAGAATTCTGACTGCCCAAACTGTACATGCATGTTACATTAATGCAAGAGAATAAATAACCTAAGAGAAGAATGTAAAGCCCATTTATACCTTAATTCAGTATTTCTACACAAGGCAGTATAGTCACACAATTCTAGATCTGAATCCCAGCTCCGTCACTTTCTCTGAGGCAAGTAACTTCAAACTTTCTGAGCCTCATTTTTCTTCAACAGTGTAAAACAGGAATATTAACCTAAGGTTATTATGAGTATTATAGTATTGTGCAGAAATACCTACAGTGCACATCCTATAGTGCCTGCACTTAAAGCACTGTAACACATTGCAAAGTACACCTAGTTGCTAGCTTCCATACTCCAAGTCCTTGGGATAATCAGCATCATCTTGGATACACAAACCTGGGCTCCCATAACTCGTCATAAACTAGAGTCATGAGGCCATCTGAGTGGCATACCAGGACTCATGCCACTTACAGTAAGCACTGCAAGCATCTACCTTGATTTTGTTCTTGGAAAATCACTGTACACTGAGACTAAAGAAGCAGACGTGATGCATGAAGAAAGATAAGTGAAATATGATAGTTTTCCTTATCCGGGTGACAGACAGCAGAAATCCATGTAAGCATCAAGCAATTCACTTGTATCATGACTAGATGAAAAGCAGTTCCATATATTTTAAAAAGGAGTGGACCGAATAGGGGGGTGGGCATAAGGATTTTATAATTTTGTGTGGCCACGTTTCATTTCTCTTTATTGCTCCTTGAATTCTTTCAATAATTTTAATAATATTTAATAAAAGTGAGCTGTTTTGTTTAGGTTAATTAGGTGAAGATATGAAACTTTTTTGTATTATACTTAAGGAAACCCATCTCATTATTCATCAAAATATTAATAATGGCATAATTTATTCTTATATCCAGTCTTGATATACTGTATTCACTATCTTGGTTAATTCTCAGAATCTGAGCTACTCTGTGGCAGGTACTATTATCCTCATTTAATAAGCAGATTTAGTCATTCATTTTTTTTCCAACAAACATTAACTAAACACCTGCTCTATATCGTTGGTTCACTGTTGGGACTATAGCAGTGAATGAAACAGACAAAAATCCCTGCCTTCATAGAGCTTACATTCTCGACAAACAATAAAAGTAAAAATTACATACTGTTAGAGGAGAGGTTAAGTACTTTGGGAAAAAATAGTGTATTGAAAGGGAAAAGAGTTGCTGGAATGAAGATGAGTTAGCAATTTTAAATAGGGTTGTAAGGGAGAGTGACACTTGTAAAATCATGAAGATGAGGAAACTGGAGTTCAGAGAGTAACTTTTCAACATCAAAAATTTTAAAAGCCAATAAAACTACAGCTGAACACCATAAGGAATCTTGGTGTACTGTTTTAGAACAGCTGCTCAGACCTACTGAGATTTTGTGATTGATCAAAATCAAATTAAATCCATTCTTCTAAATAGTTCTAATATGTATTATAGGGTACACATTAATCCAGAAATAAGAAGAAATCATGAAATTTGTTTATTTCAGGCCAAAGAATCCCCCCAAACAATGAAGACTCTTAGGAGGATATGGCGGAAACACTGCAAAAAGATCATAATCATCAGCATGGCAATTCTTCTTTCAATCATCATCATTCTTTTAAGTACAAACATTATACCAACTTGACCCTTCTCCCCATCTGCAAGGATACCAATAAATTGTTATATTAACTAGAGAGTTCTACCACCACCAATTACAAAAGCATTCTCTAGTAGTGGTAGGAGAGCTTCCCTGGTGACTCATATGATAAAGTGATAGGAGGAAGAGGGGGTTGCAGTATTTCCTTGTCTCTTTGGTGTCTCTTGACTGTTGTATCTCCTCCATTTCTGAAACCCCATTTGGTTTGAGGGGTGGAGGGTTGTTTTTGTTATTACCATTGCTCCACTGCTTTTCTGTTACTATTACAAGCACAAACCCTGGAATCAGACTGCCAAGTTTCAGCTCTGCACTCTGCCACATACCACAGAGGTGACTTTAGACAAGTTGGTTATGTTTGGTGCTGAGTTGGTTATGTTTGGTGCTGTTTTCGTCTTTAAACTGGAGCTAATAATACCACACAGTTGTCTGCTGCTGCTGCTAAGTCGCTTCAGTCGTGTCCGACTCTGTGCTACCCCATGGACTGCAGCCTACCAGGCTCCCCCGTCCCTGGGATTCTCCAGGCAAGAACACTGGAGTGGGTTGCCATTTCCTTCTCCAATGCATGGAAGTGGAAAGTGAAAGTGAAGTCACTCAGTCGTGTCCGATTCTTCGCGACTCCATGGACTGCAGCCTACCAGGCTCCTCCGTCTACCCCATAGTAAATGCTACTTAAGTGTTAATTATTACTTAATAGGAAAGATGATTCCATTTATGGCACTGACTAAATTCCCATCATCTTACTCTTTACTCAGAAATGACCTTGACCTTAAAATTTCCTGATCTTGTTGGGACTTCCCTGGTAGTCCAGTGGCTAAGACTGGACTCTCAATACACGGGGTCCAGGTTTGACCCCTGGTCAGGGACCTAGATCCCACATGCCACAACGAAGTTTGCACGTCACAACTAAAGATCCTACGTGCTGCAACAAAGATCAAAGATCCTGCGTGCTGCAACTAAGACCTGGTGCAGCCAAATAATTTTTTTTAATGAGAATCTTTACCTGAGTACAGTCCAGATACACATCACCTCTTTTACACACTCTTTCATTGAAATGAAAACTCAAACCACCATGTTTTATACTAGGCATTTTGCAGGGGTAAAGTTTAAAAAAAATAGAAAACTTTGTTATTTCTCAAATAAATCACAGGTCATGTCTTTTACCACATCAAAAGCTTTTTTTTTTTTTTTTCGAGTGATACACTCATTCAATAACCACGAACCACTAAGATTCCTAAAAACCAAAACATTCAACTCCTTTACAGTTGGTCAACAAGGTTCCATGCTAAGTGGGATCATGAGGTCTGAGATAGGTTTCTGTTGTTGGTTTATTTGAACGACATGCAGGATCTTGGCCCCCTGACCAGGGATCAAACCCATGCCCCCTGCAGTGGACGTCTTAACCACTGAACAGCCACAGAAGTCTCATAAAGTCGGCTTTAAAATCATAAAAGTCATAGTGACCCATGGGGAAGAATAAAAAGATCAGAAGTTCTTGACTACGTAGAGAACTCATTTTAATCCTAATAATCTAATTTCAGCATTTTAAATAGGTCCCAATTCCTCCAGCACAATATCACATTTCCATTCACCAAATATTTTTTATTAAAGCATTTTCAATGTTAGAAATTTTTGGAGTTTCTGTAATTTATACCCAGGGGGGAAAAATACAGTCCAACATAATGCAGTAAGTGCTTTGGGGGAGAGGTGTTTCAATGACACGAAGAGGTAAAAATGATTATATTGTTAGTATAATGTAAAGCACATAAAACAGTAGTTTTAAGCACGTTAAGTGCTGCTAATGTTGTTGTTCAGTCGCTAAGTCATGTCCAACTCTTGGCAACCCCATGGACTTGCAGCATGCCAGGCTTCCTTGTCCTTCACCGTCCACTGAGTGGTGTCCACTGAGTCGGTGATGCCATCCAGCCATCTCATCCTCTGTCATCCCCTTCTCCTGCCTTCACCAGGGAGTCGGCTCTTCACATCAGGTGGCTGAAGGACTGGAGCTTCATCTTCAGCATCAGTCCTTCCAATGATATTCTGGGTTTATTTCCTTTAAGATTTGACAGCTTTGATCTCCTTGCTGTCCAAGGGACTCTCAAAAGTCTTCTCCAGCACTACAGTTCAAAAGCATCAGTTCCTCAGCCCTCAGACTTCTTTATGGTCCAACTCTCACATCAGTACATGACTATTGGAAAAACCATAGCTTTGTCTATATGAACCTTTGTCAGCCAAGTAATGTCTCTGCTTTTAAATATGCTGCCTAGGCTTAGACATAGCTTTATCTTTACTTTGCAGATGAGAAAATAGCAAAGTTAAATTCAAGATCACATAGACAGCTGAGATTTTACTGATTCAAGTACTGACTGAAGTATATAGCCATGAAACCCACATTTAACTCAGAGTATATTATCTGATTGCTTAATTGTGGGCCAGACAGCATATCAGTACTCTTTTGCTTTGGGCCAGGTTAGTAGTTGTTTCTGGAGGGTAGAGATAGGATCCTGAAGTTTTTTAAGAAGAGATATTGTCATGAGTTGGCATTATTTTTGAAGCCCTATATTTACCTAATATTTCTGCAACTTATAGTGCTAAGTTGATTCAGTCATGTCCGACTCTGTGTGACCCCACAGACGGAAGCCCACCAGGCTCCCCCGTCCCTGGGATTCTCCAGGCAAGAACACTAGAGTGGGTTGTCATTTCCTTCTCCAATGCATAAAAGCGAAAAGTGAAAGTGAAGTCGCTCAGTCCTGCCCGACTCTTAGCAACCCCATGGACTGAAGCCTACCAGGCTCCTCCGTCCATGGGATTTTCCAGGCAAGACTACTGGAGTGGGGTGCCATTGCAACTTACAGTAATTGTGTATAAAACAATGTATAGTTAAGTGAAGTCACTCAGTCGCATCCAACTCTTTGCTATCCCATAGACTATAGCCTACCAGGCTCCTCCCTCCATGGAATTTTCCAGGCAAGAGTACTGGAGTGGGTTGCCATTTCATAAAACAATGCTTCACTGATTGCCAGTGAATACTAGCATATTTATTGCTTGAAGACGTGGAACTTAAAGATCACCTCATCTAACCACCACCCCGCCCTGTTTTACATATGGAGATGCCAAGACCCAGAAGCCTGAACATTACACTACATGTCATTATGTTATTACGTCTTTGCAACCTCCTCTCCACTGCACTGTTGAAAGCACAGGCCATCACCCTGGTTCCAGGAAGCAAGTCTCACAGAATGCCTGTTCTCCCAGGCAGTCTCAGAGTTTGTTTTCCAGATGATGTGTATTTTTTACCAAACTCTTGAAAGCTGCCAGGAAGAAGGAGAGCACTCGTTTAGTAAGGAGTGTTTCCCTGCCATCTGTGTTACATCTGTCACAATATACCCAAGTAGAAAGAAACAAATATTTAAACAATCTTAGACTTTTCACTTGTGGGTTCAAATATTGAGTTCCTACTCAGCATCAAACAGTCCTAGAACATTAGGATTTATTCTAAGTTACGCAGAGATGGACACGACTGAGCGACTTCACCATACTGATAGAGATAACCAATATTTAAGAAATGAATGGCTGTATACACAAGTCTAAGAAGTGGTCCTGATGTTAAGGGAAGCTTACATTTCAGTTGAGAAGGCAAGACCCCTAAAGATGCTAAACACACTAAAATACCATCTACTTAAAAGTGGTGGTTGTGTGGCAGAAAATAAATACAAGAAAGATAATGAGCATCACTGGCTCCAATCACTAAGAGGGATGGGAATTGGACCCTACTGGAAATCAAAGTTATCTCAACAGGTAAAGGCAGTCCCATTAATGTTACTGACCACTGATGTGCCAGTACTGTTTAAATACTTTTTAATTTAATCCTCACAACCTTGAGGTACATATTCTTCCCATCTTACAGATAAGAAAACTGAAGCACAGGTTAGATAACTTGCCAGACTCCACTCGGCCAACGTAGTTAAGAGGAATGAGGATAAACGAAGACACCACTGGCTGTGAGGGTGGAGAAAGAGAACTAGACCTGGGGAGTTCAATCATGCACACATGCATCCATTCAGAGGACAGCAGAGAGCTCAGCCTTCAGGTCTCTTCATTTTCCACACTATCCGGGGTGTTTTTATTCACTCCCACAGCATTGCCTTCTCTGGCAATTGCCTTCCTTCTGAATCACTAATGATTTTCTACTGGAGACACTCACCTGGGTATCACGCAAACACCTCAAATTGTTAAATCCTGAAACTCTTAACTACATCTTTTTCTTTTCCCCAGGAAACTACTTGTTTATTTCAAAAGGGGATCACAGCTATTCCATAATCCAGAACTGTCTTTAGCCGGCCCTAACTCCTCCCTCCTGCTTATCTCACCTTTCCACATCACTCATGGAAATCACGGGGCTACTACATGGAACCTCATAGCAAGAAACGCCAGAAGTGACAGAAGCAAAAGCAGGGAGTCCCTGCAGGTGCCAGGCAAGCTTCGCAAAGGGCACTCATTCCCATCACAGTGGGCAAGTATGTGCCCACTCCCCTCAAGCCTGGCCACATCACACGTTCTGTATGAAGCTGAGAACCACCACCAAAACACTGCACATACCTCCTAAAGAACAAATTTTACAGCTGGAAAAATTGATGCTTGTTGGAGTTAAAATTTTATTTGCCCAACATCACAGGGCAAATGACAGAGCAAAACCTCACAATCACTCATTTGATATCATCTATTCCACTAAATATACTAAACAAGAATTTAAAAAATCATCTACTAGACAGAATGCCCCACACATTCTAATAGATCTGAGAATTATTTTAACTTTTCAAAGTTCATTATCTCTTTATACAATGTTAGCAGAACCTAGAACTACAGAATGCATGATTTAATTCCCGCCTGCATTTAGACAAATCACAAGCTGGTTAAGAAAGAATTCATTTGAGAGGAAGCACCTGTTCAGTACTATGACCCACCCAATGATGACCACCTTTCCAGGCCGGCACAATGAGACCCCCACACCCCTTGAAAGGAATTCTCAAAGGACACAAACATAGGAATATAATAATAGGCTTTTTCTGTATTTACATTGACTACAAGGACCTTGGTTAACATTACTGCTATTGCACAACTCTAATTTGCCATTTTTTGAAAAATGTGTTAAGTCTGCAAACGTATTAAATGCATTCCCAGGCCTTTTGGTGGTTTCACCGCAATCTGACAGCAAACCCAGTTGAGGGCGAAGACTGAACATCCCCATAGAGATTACTCCCACCGCAGGCATCCTTTCTCAGAACATCCTGGAGAAAACTGGAAATTGCCCTTTTTTCATCCATCACAGTCTCAACTTTTAGTATTATTTAACCAATTATGCATAAAATCCCATCATTAACATTATGTCCTTTTTGACTTGACAGTAGTTGCCTGACTTTTTCAACTAAGAAAATAAGACCTACGTTATTTCAAGAAATTCACCCTAGAGGGGAAAGCTTAAAAAAAAAAGAAACAAGACAGTGCAAAAAATGCATGACTGCTGTAAGAGTTTAATTGTAAAACAAAAGCACTACATTGTAATTTGAACATGAGTAATCTTTTCAGAAAAGGAAGTTTAGTGCAAATCAAAACCCCATTAAAACCCACTATAAACTTTATATGAAGACTCTGGAAGTAGACTCCTAGAACTGGAAACACTTGGTTCCAACAGAATTTGCTTAGGGAAAGTATGCCTGGAAAGGTCAGATGGTACAGAGAACATCACGTTGGGTTTAAAATCAATCAACCAGGTTCTCAAAAAATGACATGCTGATAGGCCTTAATACATGGAACTAATTAGTAGTAGCATGCTTTATCAATGATTGGAGAAGCAATTTACAACAAATTTCTGAGCATTCCGAAGTTTTCTTTATTGCCATAGCCAATCTCATAACTAACCCATTCTTCCAATTTCTTTTAAAAAGGGTTCCACTTCACCAGTCTGAGATTGGCAAATGTTTTCTAAATATGTGATAAAGCCCCATGTAATCAGGGCTATCCATACAACAAAAAGGGGGCAATTATAATTACTTTTCTCAGGTATTTATTGAAAGCATAGCTTTCCATGACATATTAAATGTCACATTCAGGTACTGGCACCAACAGACCTCTTAAGTTTCTAGTGTTTTAAGAGAAATTTTTAAAAATTCAGGAAAGTAACCTTGCCTTCAAATTCTAAAATAAATATGCCTACACAAATAAAATGTATACCTTGAAATAAACTATCTTCCCAAGCAACTTATCCAAAGTTTCTCAAAATAGAATCCAGTAACCCTAATATCCATGTTTAATGAATAGAACCTTTCCTACTGTCTGTACTTTCTTTGAAGACTAAAGAAACCCTCCCAAGACAACTGGAACAACTGACTTGGGCTGCTATAACAAGAACACCTTGCTCACTTAGGATCTCATTCCTATAAAGTATCTCACCCTTTTTAAGTAGTAAAATAGTTTTATCTAGTCCTCTTCATGCTGTCCCTCCAAAATTATTCGCCTTTATAGGGCTTAGTGGGGAAAATTAACACTTAGCACTTGCCCCACTGCTGTCTTCTAAATTACAGTCCCTTGGATCCTAGTCTTTATCCAAAGCTACAGGTAGTGCTGGTGCTAAAGAACCCACCTGCCAATGCAGGAGACGAGAGAGATGTGGGTTCAATCCCTGGGTAGGGAAGATCCCCTAGAGAAGGGCATGGCAGCCCACTCCCAGTACACATGCCTGGAGAATCCCATGGACAGAGAAGCCTGGCAGGCTAGTCCACAGGGTAGCAGAGTCAGAAACAACTGAAGCAACTTAGCACACACTATACTACAGTCATTTATAACCAGGCTGTTGGAATTACATCTCATTCATTAGATTCTAAAAGATGCTTATGAACAAATAAGGCAATATGTAATCAGCCCAACTCAAGACAACACTCAATTTTAAACAGAGTCGCTGATTAACAATTCATAAAAATGGAATCAATGAGTGAGATCAGTGACAAAGGGGGGAATATGCAGGCCACACAATGTACTGCCTAAAAGAACTGAGTAACTACCTCCTCCCACACCTCTATTCCTTCCCCAGCTTGTACACTACTGCTGTCATCTCGTACACTCTAGGATGCCAAGTCTATTTTTTTCTTTCAAGCTAGACCTGGGGTCTGTGATTAAAATCCTGGAGTGTAAGTTTTATGAAACATGAACCTGTGTCTTTACACAAGATAGAAGTAAAAACAAAAAATTCTTATGAAAACAGCAAGCTTAACCATCTTAAAGCAAGTTCTTACAACTCTAGTACAGCTAAGATCACTCGGTGTATGTGAAATACATAATTCCAGGCAACACCAACAAACAATACTGATTCTTATATGAACAGCCTGCAAGCTTCTTTTGAAATACCAACAGATTATAATAAATTTCCCCCCAACTTTTCAGACTATAGGCAACTGACAGCAATATATAGCCCAAGCCAAATCATTTTACACAGCTGGATATTCATCTTGCTAGAATCATGTTACATATGCAAAATTTCAGATTAGATTCCTCAATATGGCCAGTCGTGAAGAAAGGGTAAATCAGTATGCATTCAACTGTTTCCAAGGCAGGTAGTAACAATCAGTCTTTACGAAATCTAGGGTCATCCTTAAGTATTAGTGCACTGATGAACTGCACTATTACGTAAACCGCACCCAAATGAATTTACTGAGATGTCAGTGTATCCATTTTGCATGGATCCAGATTTTTACATTTCTGGTTAATCTGACTCTAAACCAAATAAAACTCATTATACAATACAGGAAAAAACAAACACCATGATGGACAGTGCTATCAGTCCTTGTTTTCAAATTGCCAATACCTCAAGGCCGCACACATACAGTACTTTTAAAGTGCAAGCTAACAACTTCAAACAACTTTTCCAGGCAGTAAAACAAAGCATATAAACTACAGAACACAAAGAACTGAAAATCAGATTCTAATGTTTTTAGTAAGATTACCTTTCAAAATTATCTCAGCATAAATGGAACCTGGAGAGGTGTCCACACACTATATTCTAACTTGTATACAACAAAGAACAATGAAGCAGTTGCCATACCAATGGCAGAAAGAGTAACATGGTAAACAAGACCTGCAACCTTGAAAAATATGTTGAAGATAAGAAAAGGGACAGAGAAAACCCAGGACCCCGGGAAGAGAAATTAACTCAGCTGGTAGCAGACATCTAGTTAATCAAAAGGTATCAAAACCTGAATTAGGACAACAGGCATAGAAAATGGGATCAGTAGCTCTAACAGGTCTACAAAACTGATGGGAGAAGTGAAATCAAAGCTTCCTAACACTGTCCAGCAAGTAAATGAGATTGGTTCTATGTTCAACTAGCAACCTACCTGTAAACTTTACTTTGTGGCCAAACTTCAGAAGGGCACTGAACTACTTGTACTTTGCCTCATTTGGTTCCCCCAATCCTTTCATCACCACACACACACACACACACACACACACACACACACAAAGGTTGCTTATCACTTCTAGTCTCTTCTGAAATCTTACTAAAACCCAGGGCTTAAAAAAAAGGGGATTACCACTGGCAATCCAACTTTCATTGTCAGTGGGCATGGGTTCGATCCCTGGTCAGGGAACTAAGATTCCACAAGTTATAGTCAAAACCCAAAACAAACAAATACCATAAAAAAGAAACTACTGAATTATATAAGCTGCAAAGCTTTTGAACAAATGGCAATTAACCAAGCAGACAAGAAAGGAATTTTCTGTCAGCAGTGAGGGTATTTCAAATTGTATCACAGAACTTGCAAAGGCTTACTAAGCAACTGGCAGCCCTGATCTCTCTGGAAATAGAGGTAAAGGGGAGCATTGGTCGACAAGCAATTAAACCTCCATATCCTCTCTGTACTGCAGGACAACTGAACTCGCCCATCCTGGCAGAAACTTGTCTGAGCAGGTAAGGGAAGGTGGTCTTTCAACAGGCATACCGTGATGAAAACAAAGGAGTTAAAAAGTACTTTACTTGTTCAGATCCCTCAGGTTTCTCCCCACACTGGGATCTCAGAACATTGGCAGCCAAGTTTTTTTTACCCTCCAGGCAGCAGAATGGAAGAAAGGAAAAAAAAAAAAAAAAGACTTCTCTGGGGAACCTGATCAGCTCAAAGTAGAGGAGAAATACATCAAGAGGTTCCTCAATAAAATGAGACAGCCTGACTGCCTAGCAGTGAACCCCATGGTTGACAAGTCCCTATCCTCCCCATCCCTCAGCCCCACACACAACATCCAAGCAGCTTTTAAAATGCTGCACTCCTAAATATGAGCTAAGGATCACCAAATATTTGAGGCAGATGAAGGGCAGAGGCCAAAGCACAGGAAAGAAAAGCACCTTGCAGGGAACAAAACTTTCAAAGTTACAAATAATCTTAGAGATGAGGAAAAGATAACCCATGGAATAACAGGTTGGAAGGGATGGCCTTAGAAATTGATTGAAATTTAAAACCTTAAAAAAAAAAAAAAAAAGCCAAAAGTTGTAAAATGGCTCGAAGTATAATTAACAACCTGCAATTGATGTGCAGGGCTCACACTCAAATAACAATGCCAGAGAACAGAAAAACTGGGGTGGTGAAAGGCATGTGGAAGGACTAGCTCAGTACCATTTCCCATAATTGAAGAGCATGTTTACACAATGACAGGACCACTGAGTGCTCAGCACAGTGGATGAAACAAACCCAAGACAGTCATGAAACTGGAGAACACTGATGACTGGTAAAACACTAAGCATTTCATATGAATGATGAAGACTTACAACAGCGTCAAATCTCTTAACGAAACCTTGCGTTTTCTATTGAGTCAAACTAGCACTGATAGTTCAGTTACAAGGATGGAATAGACCTTTATAGATGGAAAGGCCTAAGCAGGAAGACGGGCTATACAAAAACAAGACCTGGGATTCAGGGAAACAGAGAACCTAAAATGATAGGTAAAGAAAGGGAAACCACCACCACCACCACCACCCTTCTCCGAATAACAGCAAAGCCTCAACTTATTCAACAATTCTGAAGGGCAAGGAGTTCAGATTGAAATATAAAAGACCTAAGAAAAACATGAAACTGATGAATAGATTTATATTAAGGGAGTTTTTCAATTCTGCGCAAGTTTGGAAGCAGATCAGAGCCCAGTGCACAGGCAAATATTCATCTCAGTCAAGAAATAACACCTGAAAGGGATCTGGGAATAGCACTTTAAATGCGGTATCAAATATATGGAAACAAATGGTATAAAAATCAACATTTACCCTAATGCTGTATCCAAGTGTAATTTCTATAAAATGTCAGCAGTAGGAATAAATCATCCCCTAAAATTAAAACACTGAACTGCTGGGGGCAAAGAATTACACCTGAGCACATCTATTTAAATCTCCCGAATCATGGGGCACTATAATCTTTTAATATAACAAAAACTTAAAATGAAGTTGATAGCTTTACATTATCCAACACAAACAAACATCACTTTTAAAAACCTACTTTTTATTCAACCAGTTCCAACCTTTTTGCAAAAAATGGTTTCGATCTGGAACATTTACAAACAAACCTCACTTTTTAAAACCTATCTTTTAATTCAATGTTTTAACCCCCCTTTTAAAAAAAGATTCTGACGCATAACACTTTCATAAAATATAGTACTGCTTAACAGTTCCAAAACAAATTCACTGAGTTAGATCAGGGGTCTGCACAAGCTTTCTGTAAAGGGCCAGGCAGTAAACATTTCAGGCTTTACAGTCTGTCATAACTGCTCAACTCTGTTATGGTGCAAAAACAGCCTTACAGGAAACAAATTAGCATCGCTGTGCTGTGTTGTAATACTATCAACAAAAACAGGCTCCAAGCCCCCAATTTAGACATTTATCATGTAAGTTTAACTTACTAACACAAACTTCTGTTCACTTTAAAATGCCTGCCTAGTTGGAGGTCAATTCTTAACACCAGAGGATTCAACACCATAACAAGAGAAGGGGGCAAGACTATAAAAATCACTTCACTCTTCTACAAAATTATCAGATTTCTCACCTATAATGTACTTTTTTCTATCTGTTCTTAGCAGCCTGGCTTGACTCAGCTGACTAGTCAGGATAAGCTACCACCATTCACTTGAGTAATAACTGCAAAGATTTTCCAAGTTGATATGTATCAATTCCCTGAATGCTATTAACATATACCAAAAGCCTTCCAACTGAAAGTTTACCTATTTCTACATTTTACAAATGACAGAAAAAAAGAAACCTTCCAACTTAATCCTAAAGCCATCAACTAAACTCCCAGTTACTTTCTTAGAATGACTCAGAACTGCTAGGTGTCTTAAAATCCCAGTCTGGGATGTTTTAAAGCCCTGAACACCCCGTTCCCCCGCCAAAAAAACTAAGACTTTAAGAAATGGCAATAAAAATCATCCAAACAAATGAGCGCACACATCAACACAGTACACATTTCTTTAATCCTCCCTCAACACTTGGATATCTACTGAATACAAACCCACAACCCTAAAAATCTCTAAACTAGCTGCATTTGTATTATGATAACCAGATTTTTTATTTAATGGAAGCACAAAACATTATCTGTGCAAAAGGGTTCTTGCACGTTTATCCAGATTTGTTCTAAAAAGCACAATACATATTAAGCAAAAACTGGGAAAGTATTATAAAGCTTAATGGCTACATATGGAAGTACTTTTAAAACATCCAACAAACAAATTAACTACATTAAGTCATTTCCAATTAGGACAGGGAGGTCACACTGTGCCAAAAACTAGATCTTAACTAAAAACATGTAAAATTTCACTGCAATCTTAACCATGGCCTCAATTTTGACAAGTTTTACTATTTTCCAAACTTCTGCTTAACTTCATGACAGTTTATAATTCCTCATTTTTTTCCCTATTCTGATGATAAAAGAGCCAATACATTTTTATACAAAAGGATTTATTAAAAAACCAGTAAGACACTACTACATCATGACACTGTCACACTGGGCTTTTAACACAAGACTTGCTCTACAATACTGGGGGGAGGGGCATAAAACACAAATTGATTCTGAAGCATAGCAATTAAGAAATAAAACAATGAAAGCAAATTTCTTTTAATGAGAACTCAGAATTAAACTTCAGAGGGACCCAACGTCATACTTCCATTCGGGGACTTGATACAAAAAATTTAGTTTGAACTGATATTAGCAGGTGGCAGAGCCACCTTCAAATGAATCTTCAATTTGGAAAATACTGCTTCACCACCTGGAGACAAAGAAGAAGAAAAAGAAAACAGCAATCACTCCAGGCAGCTACAACACTTACCAAAATTTACATAAAACTGAGATATCCCTATGTCCCACTATATGTAAATATTGTATAACATTAAATGTGTGATATGTTTTATAAATTAAAGCTGAACAGTAGAGTCCATGAGCTGTAAATCCACATGTGCACCACTGGTTTAAGATGTGATATGCTTTCAAAGGGTTCTTTAAAATTACAAAAAGCTTTTCAAAAAGCATCTACCCAAGAACTCATAAAAAAGGTCAGTCAATTTGGTAAAAGGCATTTTGACCCAAGAGCATCTAATATTTAAACTTATTTTTATTGGATCAGCATATCTCTTGCCCATCGGAAATTATAGAAAAGTTATATACAACTAAAAGAAAAAGTTATCTATTATAATTATAGATATATAGGAAGTTGTCACAACAGGAATTCAGCTCAAGAACTTCTTGCAATTACTGCTACAACGTCTATAAATGGGAAAAGCAAGCATTAAAATAGATTAATAAAATATAAAATTAAGACTGGAAAATCCAGAGACAAGCTGTATCCTTAGAAGAATAAATAGTTAAAATTATTCAGTAAGCTGACGTATTTAACCATTACTGGGCCTGTAAAAAATGCATTAAAATTACATTACAAATAGTTTTTAAAAGCAAAGAAATAAGTGAAGGCAAAGCTTGAAGTATCCATTTTATTTTATAATGCTGATACAGGATGTTGGAAGAGACCATACCACACGGCAGCATTCGAGAGCGTGAGCATCTCGTACCCTGTCCGCATTGAGCGGGCCTGTGAGAATCGTGAAGTCAGCGCGACACAGGGCCTGCAAGGAAGTTCCCGCTGGCGGGTACAAACAAGGTATAATGTCAGAGTTAGTAGGCAATAGTTTTTTGCTGCAATTCCTTAATTTGTACCCATTAGCAGTACTTTACCTGTTAACTTTACTGACTTGTTAATAATAGGACAAAAAAGGCAAAAAGCTTAAAAGCACCTGTGTTACATATCTTGAAAAGTCACTATGTTAAAATATGATAAGCTGTGTGCTGTCACAGCTGGGTGCTGTGAAACTTTAAAATAGTAAACATTATATTAAGTACAATATAGAACATATAAACTACTTTAAGATGATAATAGGACTATTTTGAGAACGTACCTGTTGGGGAAGTTGCAAATGAATAATTTAGTATGGTTTGTAGCTATTTTGATGGCCGCCTCGCCTGGATACTTTCCCATAGCCACTCTGCTGGTCTAAAGTAAAAACAGGGTTAGAACATCTGCAGTGGTTACACAGTACTAGTAAGAACAGTGTCTAATTTTGAATATAGCAAAAAATTAGGAGTTATCCTCCCAGCATAAAAAATCACCATCTCCAATCATTTAACAAGTATATGTTGAATGCCTACAATGAGAAGCATTCAGGATGAGTTGATTACTTGATTCTTATATAAAATGGAACACAATCCCTTGACCCTTACAGTTTAAAGGTTTAGAGTTTCATAGCAGACTCTTTTACAACCACCAGGTAAAACCGTCTTACAATTTAGAACAGGAGATTCTGTCAACCACAATCAACGTTTCTTATCTCTGCCCTTCTAAGCAAAGGGCTCCAAGCTCACCCAGCCATCTTTGCTGACCTTCTTCTGACTTTAGTTAGCCTATTATTGTGCAGCAGGCCTAGTCACCTAAGAAAGGATATGATTCCAAGAACTGGTCTAACCAAGGAAGAAAAAGAATCACCACTTAAAACAATGCAATCAATGCAACCAGTCTCCTCCAAACAAATCTAAAATTGTTTCCAGTAGAGCCCCTTCCCTGAAAGGCAGAAGTCACCACGAATTAGGAGAGCAACATATCAAGTTGCACAATAAAGTCAGGGCTTCACATGTCTCAATTTCAAGGGTTCTTTTTTGCCCCATCAAGTTCAACAACTGTTTTAACAATTTACACCTGATTATCTTATGGTGAGGATACGATTTGTTGTAACTGGCAACATCCTTCGCTTTTATAGGATTTAAGACACATCATGCCAAGATTATTGGTTGGTCCAAGAACTGACATTTAGAATACCTTGAACTTACAAGACCTGACCTAACCTTAAAGTTTCTAAAAGCAAGAAAAACCGAAGCCCAGCAAACATATACAGAAACACACATACACCTTACCCTTAGAGCGTGCATGTGCTACAAAAGCTGGGAGAAACAGCAAAAAATGGCTGCAGTTTCAAGTTTCCAGGAATTTGAAAC
Organism: Bos taurus; assembly: GCF_002263795.3. Lineage (NCBI taxonomy): Eukaryota > Metazoa > Chordata > Mammalia > Artiodactyla > Bovidae > Bos > Bos taurus. Next base: position 97,145,925 of record NC_037333.1, read on the forward strand.
CTGAAGAAGTTTGCACTTGGCAAAGCTACACTAACCTTTCTACCTATCCAAATTTGTACAAAATAAATGTCAAATAGCAGTTAATATAAAAAGTATAGTACTTACTGCTATAATCACCATATCCATAGTAGTTGTTGTAACCAGTGTAGTCATATCCTCCATAACCACCGTAACCTTGGCTGTTATATCCATAGTTGCCATAGCCTTGATTCCAATAGTTACTATATCCCTGGTTCCAGTTTTGACTGGGGCCTGCAGCACATTAATAGGTTCACTAAAGTCAGAAGATCAGCAAAGATCTTTACTTCAGGATAATTAAAAAGTAGAAAAGCTTAAGATAAGAGTAAACTTAGGCTCAAGCTTACCACCACCTCTTCCACGAGCTCTTCCTGCAAATCCTCCTCTCGATCCCCACTGCTGCTGTTGCTGATACTGTTCCTTCGACATAGCTACTTTGATTTCACACTAAAGAGAGAAAAAAGTATGTGATTATACTGACTCAAGGAAAAAAAAATAATCAGAATAGCCAATACTGTCTAAAACATACAGTGGGCTGATTTGATACTTTCCTCAAATCAATTCTTCAAGTAAACCAATCATCAGTACTTGGAGAAATAACACTTCTGACAAATCCAAGAAGTATCTGCTTGAGTATGCTACTATATTCTATTTGTTGGGTCCTCAGAAAATATCTCCTGCTAAAGTCTAGACAAAAATTCACTTAAAAACAAAAAAAATATTCCCCAACTAAAAGCAAAAAGTCAAAGAATGACTGATAAATAAGGAGCCAATAAGACATCTTTAAAGCAGAAGCACACAAACTGAGCCTTTTATAGAAAGTTTACATGATTAACTCTCAACACCACCCAGTATTATCTACAATTGCTTAACTTACTTTACTAAGACCAACATTGTGATATTTCTTTTCCATTATCTTCTTCACTGGTTCCTCTTCCTTAAAGGTAATAAAGCAGAATCCACGCCTCTTATTGGTCTTGTTGTCCATGGGGAGCTCTATGGATTCAACCTGATTATTAAAAAAAAAAAAAAAAGTTATAATACCTTAGTTTGCAAGTTTAGTAGGGAAAATGCACAGAGAAAACAAGCATTTGGCCCTCAAGCTCTATTCTGCTGTCTCTCCGTTTACTTTACTCTTTTAAAAGAAGTTTTCACATTAGAATATGCACTCCACCTAAAGTCTTTAAAGCTTTTTATAAAAATACAGCTTCCCAGGGCACTGACATATATTACTTAATTCAAGGGTCACAAACTCAAATGCCCACTAAGCACAAGCAAAAGGAAACAATATATTTTTGGGCCGTGCCATTCAGCATGTGGGATATTAGTCCCCTGACCAAGGATCAAACTCACGCCCTCTGCATGGCAAGAGTGAAGTCTTAACCACTGAACACCAGGAACATCCCAAAACAGTCTATTTTAAGAGAAACAGAATTAAAGTGACTGTGTTTGGGAGAATATGGGGGAATGGTGAGAACTGCTAAAAACTATAAAGAATATTCGAGCAAAGGTAGAAGCTGCTACACTTAAATCTTAGATGGCTGTAACCATGTAAGAAGGCAATCCCAATGTTGCTTGATCTTACAAATATCGAAGAAAAGGTAAATGCCCAGATTTTTGCGGGAAATATTTCAGCTCTTAAATACTAACAACAAAACAAGCAATATGTCTGTCTGAATCATACCAAGGATGTCTGCCGGCTGTATCTAGGTCTAAAGACTCAAATTTCTCAGCTTTAAATCATTAATTCACAAACAGAATCTAAATCTGTAATTAGCTTCATAAAATCTGCACATATACATGTACTTAACTGAGAAGGCACTCCACCATATTTTTAGTTTATTTCTTTTCTATTCTCAACTGAAGCATTGCCTTGTATATCTCAGGTAATCCAATCTTGATTTCTTCCTCATTTAGTTTTATTCCTTCTACTAATCCAGTAAATTTCAAAATAGGAACATCTCCTTTAAAGTTTGTGTACATTGTGCCCAGGGACACTGCGCACAACAGCTCCTCAATAAACCAGAACAGGCAATCTTCTAACCTCCAAAGACACTACTCTGAAAATACTACTAATAAAGTATCTACACCATCCTTATTTCCAAACAAATCACATTATCTGTCCAAACTTCAAAACAATTTTGAGAAATCTATAATGTGACAACTGTATTTATTTCCAAACAAATCACATTATCTGTCCAAACTTCAAAACAATTTTGAGAAATCTATAATGTGACAACTGTATTTATACTAAATTTGACAAAAACAAACAAACAAAAAAAAACAAAAAAAACACGGGTCAAAATATTAACACATACCTCACCAAAACCACCAAAGTACTCCCTTATTTTCTCTTCAGGTGTATCTGGAGAAAGGCCACCAACAAAAATTTTTTTAACAGGCTCTTTTGTTTTCATGGCTTTGGCCCTCTTAGGATCAATCACCTTCCCATTCAATTTATGTTCTTTCTGATCCATGACCTAAGGAAATTGAAGTTTTTCATTTGAAAGATGTGTATCTTAACTAAAGTTCAGAGATCATTAACTTACTTAAGAATAACTATAGTTGAATAAATATAGCTAATGCCAGACATACGTTGACCAGCTCACAGTTAAACCGTCCAAATGTAGTGATGTGCCATCTGCTAATATATACTAGTGTTTAAGCCTCAAGGTCAGTTAAGAATGAGAAGGGTTAATCAATAATCCGAAAATCATCATGCCTTTATCTATCAGCTCTATAAGCATGACTGCTACTTCCCTGTAGCCTAAAGACTGAAATGTAAAATGATTCAGTCAAGTTTCCTGCCTACAGATTTCAACATCTCTACTTCTGTAAACATGTCACAGCACATCTTTCCAATCAAGCATCTTTAAAGGCTTTTAAATTTAATCTTAATATAGTAGAGCCTGGCACATGAAGTATTCAGTAAACAATTCTTTAATCTGATTCTTAAAATGTATTGGCAAAAGCCATTATCTTTTCCTTCATATAAGCAAAGAGGGAAATCACAAACCATGGGCATATTAATTTTATCAAACTATTCACATATTTTATTATTAACTGATGAGAACACATAGCACACTACCTTATCTACACTCTCCGACTCTTTAAATAGCACAAAGCCAAAACCCCTCGATCGCCCTGTGATAGGATCTAACTTCAGAGTGCAGTCTACGACTTCACCAAATTTGGAGAAGTAGTCCTTCAGATCTTTCTTTGTAGTGTCCCAGCTAAGGCCTCCTATAAACATTTTCCTGTAAAGACAAAAAGCAATATTAAAATGCTAAAAAGTTTTTTATTTTGCCTTAAGTATCCACATCAATAATATACTTTCCCCAAACTGCACCAATTTACTGGGCAGTATATTGAAATGTCACTCTTCCTACATAACCACATATCAAGAACACTCTATTACAGTTTTGGAGAGTTTTATCACTACTGCGCCTGCATAATCAATTACAAGATAGTGAGCAAGCAGCAGATTAAGTCTTTTGACTTATGAAAAAGATAAGTGCATCCCCAAGGTAAAAAGAGTGTATACCGTCTTTCTTAAATTACAATACTGCTAATAGCGAAATACAGAATTTCACCTTGAAATTTCTCTTCCAAATCTTTATTAAACTTATAAAAAGGTTATGCAGTTCCCACTAATCACAGCAGCTACCATGTGCTTACACTGAAGTTTCTTTTCTAACAGTTCTCTCATTAATAAAACTCTTAGCACAAAAAAATGAGAAAGTCTCACAATTAAGTTGTAAACCAAGTTTTTGGATGTGCTAAGAATCCTTAATAAAGACAAAAGTAATCACATAAGCAATTTAATGAATAAAAAGAATTATCCAGTGAAGCAAAACCCACTAATTAACCTAGATGATTTATTTCCAGTAGAACCTCAGTTAACCAGCAATAAGATATTTAAATCTTTAAAATGCTACAAGTGACAAGTGGTAAGTGGAAACCACCAAGACACTTTAAATCCAAACTACAGCCCCCCTCAAAAGAAAATTTAACATGAAATCCTATTTTTATTACAGCAAAAGGTCATAAAGCTCAGATCTGGCGGCTCTGTGAGCCCTATGACTTCTGCCCTCTTTACCCAGTCCCACAAAAGAGCTAACATTACCTCCTATCCTTTGGAGAGACTGAAGATTGTTACTTTAAGGGTAAACTGTCAGAATTTGTTATGTGAGGACTAAAAATCAATTTCAACATTGGAGTAAAACCATGTTTGGTCAACGACTTCTATCTGTAACTACAGATAGGGTCAGAGGTAAGGGCAGGGGGGGAATGTGGTGCTAACTTTCAGCTCTGGAAAGAAATTAAAGCAAGAACATCTCCATCTTGTGGGCCTCTTAGAATTCTGCCACTGAAACCAACTCTTTCAACAAAAGGACAAAGTCTTATCTCTAGAATAAGATCCTGCTTCAGCTTAACCTAAAAATGCCAGATTAACTGAGGTGTTACTGATCTTACTGTTTTATCAGTCTTGTTCTTACTTCCAATGATAAATTTAACACAAAAAAAGTCATTTTTAGGCATACAGTGTGCTTCCCATTTAAGTTAGGTTTTCAACTTGTACCTGTATTCTAGAACTGGACTATTTATATGCTTAACATTCAGAATTCTAATAAAATTTCCACACTCTAACTTTTATTAACCCTTTTTGTATTCTATAATCAAAGGAGTATAACAAAACATTCATGATGTACAGGTATTTTTTAATGTTTATGGCTAATTCCATGGGGAAAAAGTTGAGGTATTTTCAATGACATTTTCTTTCATATCCAGTGAAATAATATACAGTCCAAGTTACTTAAATTGCTTTAAGCACTTTTATTTTTAACCTACAGATCCAGAGTATGTACCTTCATAGACGAAAGTACATTATCAACATTTACTCTTTCAAGGTGAAGAGGACACTACTATCTTTTTCATGAGAAAGAAACTGACTATAAGGCAATGACCTCTTACTCTGATATTCACGGGATGTTCTTGATAGAAACAATTTCAACTATGTTAAAATCCAACTATTAAATTACTACTATTGTGATTATTACAGAAACTTTCCACCAATAATTTAACAGTTTGAAGTTATTTCAACCTGAAGAGAATAATTAAAGAAGCCTTTTTTAAAAAACTGAAATTGAAAGGCAAGAAAATCCTGTGGCTGTCTGGCCTATTCCTCAGATACTGAGACAAAACTAGTTTTGATTTTATTTACCCAAGGCAATGTTTTTATTGAGTTGTGTCCTCAATTTAAAATTAATAAAAAATAGTTACAAAGAAATAAAATATAACACCAAGAATGAGGCACATTCTATTATTCACAAACCCCAAACTTTGTCAACATTAGAAATCAGTTTTCTTAAATACTACATAAGCATACTAATTCATCAATTGGTCCATTAAGTGTTCTTTAGAGAAACTCTGCACATTTAATAAGAGTCCTGAAGATCAAAAAATACTTAAATGTGCCTACCTTAAGAGTTAAAAGGTCACTGAAGAGGCTATCCTTCTTAAACTAATAGTCAAATCCTATTTATCCAGAACAGCAAATGTCCTAGACAACTGTAACTTATAGATATTCCAGAGAATAATTAGTTTGTCAAAAAATTAGAGCAAAATATGTAGTAATAAAACTTTAGCCATCCAGCACCTTTAAAGAACAAGCCAGATAGTCCACCTTCCTTCAAGTATTTCCTGTTTCCCTAGTCTCTCAATTGTTTAATGTTCAATTTACTTGGAATGCACCTAGATGGAATGGCAACCCATTCCAGTACTCTTGCCTGGAGAATCCCATGGACAGAGGAGTCTGGCGGGCTACAGTCCGTGGGGTCCCAAAGAGTCGGACACGACTGAGCAATTAACGCACTACTTGATTTTTTTTCTTTTTCCCCTACAGTATACTGCACATACTCTTCTGCTGTAATCATGATTTAACACTCTGTCAGTCACCACTGACACCTTATGCTACTTGTAGCATGCCTACACTCTTCTGAACTTTTTATTAATGCATTAAATACACCTTATTCCTTGGCTCTAGCTTTCTTAGTTCTAGTTTTCATTTTTGCCAGATTAATCAGCAGCCGCTATTCTAAAATGCTCCCTGCTCCATTTTGGGGGAAGTTAGTTGGCACGTGATTTTTTTCTAATTTTTGGTAAAGTAACAGTAAACAGCCTCTGACCAGGAGTTTAACTGGCTCTTTTTGAGATTAATTCATTACCATTTTGGCAGCCCCAAAGCACTCTTCTGCTGCTCTAATAAGGCAGGCTGCTGCACAAAACTGATAACCAGACAGGTGGATATACTACAATGAACATACTGTACCAAATCCACCCCATCTTTACCAAATGTAACATATTAAATCCATCCCATCTTTATTCAGTAGACATACCAAAATATAACAGATAAAAGTAAGCCTGTTATCTTAATTCTGGATAAATGGGAACTTATTTTAGCGTCTTTATAACATGAGCATTCCCACATCCTGACTCAAATTATGAAATGGTTTAAGACATCAATTTAAACTACCTGTATTTTATATTACTATATCTTACTTAAAGCACAATATCTTATCTGTCCAGATTACCTTCGCTGCCTTGAATGCAAAGACTGACTTTCAAGTTACTTACACCCCTGCAATGATACACAAACATTTTACAATGAAGGAGAGCTGGACTTTCATAAAAATCCTGAACAGTCAAGTTAAAACTACAGCACAGGACTTGTTCAAGTAGCAAAATTGGGTCCCTAATACTACAAGTTTAAAATCTGATCCTTACCTGTAAGTGAATCAATAATCCCAACTGAAGTGTAGAACTTCATCTACAGTATCAACGAAGTTTAATTTTTTAATTCTATCTATAAAATTATTTAGCACCCCAGAAGCAATACAGTACACAACTTAAAATACCTACTGAAGAATTAAAATATCCTTGCCTTATAAATACTGACATTATACCATACTATAGTATTAAATGACAAGCATTGCAGATAAGTCTCCAAATGAGACTTGAGGGTGCTTTGTGGGACATTCTCTTCTAGAGGTTAGAGGCAGTGAGCCAAGCTACTTGGGGTTTAAATCCTTCCTTCAGAACTTACTGAACGCTTACCTCGGCTACCTGCAATAAGGATTTAAATGGCACAGAACATGGTCTGACACACTCTAAGTGCTCAATAAAAACAAATTACTATTTAGAAGGGTAGAACACAAACTAAATATTAAAATATTAAATAATTTTTTCATTTATTCAATGACTTGTTTTTAATCTGCATGAGCTAAAGTTTCCAACATTAAAGGTGTATAGGCCAAGATGAGTTTTATACAAATGGATCCTAAAAGATTATTTTTAATGCTGAAGACTTAGCCTCAAAACTTTATATATCCCATATAAAAAATACAGACAGGAAATTAGGTTGTCTGAGACTCTTTAAATAAAATGTAGTTCCAAATTCACACTAATGATTTGTTTGTACTCTACATAAATGCCAGTAACTTTAGTAAGGAAGAATTTCTAAATATAAAAAGCAATATGTAAGCAACAGTACTGGCTGGTGGAAGCTGTTTCTTCCCATCTAAGAACTTTATTTTCAATACTACTGAGGCCTCTAGGTTTAAACACTCCAAACTCAATAGTATTTTTTATATAAAGATACTTCCCCTAACAAGGCTTTACTGTCAAATACCCTATTCAAAGTAATACATCATTACTTTGAATATCATTCATTACACTTCTTTCCAATTTTGGAAAAGGGCAAAGAAAGTTCTCTTTTAAAACTTCCCAACAACTTGCAATCTTCCATATGTAGTTTCATAACAAATTCTGACAGTTTAAAAACTACAACAGAATGTCAAACTGATAATACATTTCAAGTATGTAACATGACTGGCTAAGTACTGTCACCTTTTAGAGTAATGTCACTCAAGCATAAACACTAATCCTTATTTAAATAAAATTTCTGGTATTTTATCATTATGTCTTTACAATCCTAAAATATTAAACATTATTGCTAGTAAGGACTCTTACCAGTAGATAAAAAAATGAGTATTTATTTTTCCTTATGAAATACAGATTTAGTTTAAAATTAAGTCAGCAGTTACCTAAAACAGGGAGGGGTTCATTTTTTGCAACTAGATATCACATGGTATCATTTTAGAATCTGTATTAAAAAAAAATACCCCTGGAAATGGCTTGACAAACTTTTAGTAAGTCAATAAAAAAAAAATTCTTCTAAGAGCTAATGTATCAGATCTTATTTCTTCATACTTTGAATGAACCTAAATGACTAAAAAGGACAACTGAGTTGAAATCTAATAGCTAATAAACATGAGAATTTTTTAACAAACTTTAAATGTTTAACCCAAAATTTCCCCTTTTCATTTCATTCCCAAGCAAGAATGACATCTTGTATTTTTGCTTTTAAAATAAACTCTCAATCAACTTTGTAGGATAAACACTGTTCTACCTAGAGGTTAAGATTCTGGTTAACTGAGATTACTACACGTTCACAATTCTTTATCAACACTAAACTCATCAAATGATTTTCACCTTTCTCCATGGAACTTCAGAATCTTGCAATGCTTTAAAATCCCATTACTTTTTAATAATGTAAGGGGGAAAATATTTAAGATTCATTCCATGACATTGTCTGTTGATTCTTTTCGAGTATACTGGCTGACAATTTCATCTCTTTCTCATGAGACTTGGGGTAGGGAGACAGAGCTGGGTTTCCCGGCTGTTTGGGCTTTGTGATAGCTTCAAGTCTAGATAAGCAGGAGCTTACAGAACATGACCCAATGCTTAAAACTATCACCTTGATTATTGGCCAAACACTGCCAGTAATATGAGTCTCCCAATCCACCCCCAAAGAGTCTTAAATGTCTAGCTCCAATGTATAATATAATACTCCAGAAACTAAAACATGCTTACCTTTACTCCACAGGAGTAAACCACTGGCAGTATCAACTATTAAGGCACAGGATAAATACACACAAGCTATGAAAGCAGGCTATGTAGTCAATCTTCCTGTGGTGAGCAGTGTTTCCATCAAACAGATCAGCAAACCAAGTAACAAACATGTTATATTACCTGAGACCACACTGTTGGAAGTGAAGTAACAGAAACAGATTCCACGCTTCCAGCATCCAGTTCAGTGCCCTATCTACTAAAACGTTGAAGCAGAACTAAAGTCAAATAAAACTTCAACTAACAAAGGTTGTTTCATCACTCCATTTGTGAACCTGCACACACTCAAGGTGCAATTTTAATTCGAATACGGGAAAAAATTAATTCTATTCCTTTTTAAATGCTTTCAAGCTAAAACTAATCACCCTCAATATTGGCCATGAAATCACACACAATGTTAAATTCAAAACTCTTATTAGGGCACCCTTACAGATGACAGAGTACCCTGGTAATGTTAAAAAAAAAAAAAAAAAAACAGAAAAACTCACAGTAAACATACACTTAATTTATAGAAGGGGCTACAAGTATATTCATCTCAAAAAGCAACACTTAAAAACTGATATTCAATGATATTCTCCAATTCCAAACCCAAAAGGTCAGGTGATTTTAGTATCCTGTATATTAAAGAAAAAACATGAAACGAAGAGAATTGAGTACTCCTTCCTTACATGTTCATCATCTTAAGATCTGGGGGCATCCATTTCTGCAATTTTAGCCCTGGAAGCTGTCAAAGGTTCCAAAGAATGCTAAAATTCAGTCTACTCAGGGTCTCAACTTTATAGTAAATCCAACATACTAAATCAAAGGCCAGTCAATCCGGCGTGAGACTATTTTATCTAAAAGTAACTGTTCTTCTACAAAGCAATGTTCAAGATGCCCCAGAAGCACCAGGATATAGAGTATAATCTCAAATATTTAAAACAAAAACTTGTTAGGTAGACCCATTTCTTAAAAATTAGATGGGTGACAACCTATAGCACATTTAATTTACAATATTCTCAAACAGGAAGAATCATATTTAAATTTATACACTAACAGTTACAGTACTATATCAATCAACCTATTACTAGGAAATTATTGCTGTACTTTGGCTGATAGACAAAAGGGTTATTCTGCTTGTCTAATCCAATGAAGGTTAAGTCAATGCACCTACCCTGTAAAACTGTCTGAAGGTTAACATAGTATTATTACAGCTCCCCATGAATCATTAGAATGTAAAAACTTTGTCTCCAGGTAGCTTGCTATACATGGAATGCATTATTTTAGCAGACACTAAGTGATTTTAGAGTATCTAAAAGGATTGTGGCCCTATGGAGGAGGAGTAAGTCCACACCAAAACGGGAAATCCCAGTGTAGTAGTTTCTAAGTAAAAACTTGGAATGTGAAAGTTGGAAAAATTAAAATGAGGTGAACTCAGGAAGGCATTTTACTATAGAAATACCCTAAATGTCCACAGTAAATTGTGGAAACCCTTTATTCCACTAGAGGTTTAACAAGCATGTCCTCCTCAAAATGCCTGTTTATTCTTGTATTAAAAATAAACACTTCAGTCTACAATTTAAAATACTTTTAAGATGAAATTGTAATCACTTTAGTCTCATTAGAATCGTAAAAACACACACACAAAAAGATATGTTTAAGAAATTAAATTTAGATAATTTTGTCTCTATTAACCACTATTTCACTATTATGAAACTTTTCCCCAGTTTTCCTCAAATTGGGACACAGAGAACAGCACATAGGGTGGCAAGTGCAGACACCAAAAAGATTAGAAATTTTGAGGGATTTTTTTGTTGTTGTTTAAAAAACAGTATGTGTAAAGCACGAGGCTAACTGATGAGACAGTAATTTTTTAAGTCAAATTATTAGACTTTAAAAATGAAAATATTTGTTAAAACCTAATATTGTTAGCTGTAAATATTCAATTGTTCAATTTTCCTGAGAGATCACTCAAAAAACTTGCAAAGTTATAGTATTAGGTAACAGAACACAAAAATTATCGCAAAGTCAAAGAAATAACCAACCTTTATACCTAAGTGTATGGTCCTTTCAAATTACTGAAAATAACTGCTTACGTAAGATGAAATAAGTAATGGAGCAGTCAAGTACAGTTGTAATTTATACTTAGTTTGCCACTATTGCCTAGAAATGAAATTCAACTATCAAAGGGCCAAACAGATTCATTTCCATCAAAAAACTTTTATTCAGTATGTCAAACTTCATCTCCATTATAAAACTGGACAGATTTCAGTGAAAGAAAATAACAGTAATAAGCTCCTGTAAGATTTAAATGTTATCCCAACTGGGTTCTTAGAATGTAGTCTCTACAGCTGTAAGTCAACTACCTGCAATTTACCTGCCCTCTAAACACCAGTGGTAGTAAATACAAACTCTTAGAAAACTCAAATATAACCTAAAGGCTGAAATAGTGACATCTGGAGGAAGGGAGGGATAAAAAGAACAATAATCTACCAGACTTCCAAAAAGTCATGCAATTGTGAATACATGTAAACCAACTGTAATTAACATTCCAGCCAAATCACACTGAACATCTAAAAGTCTGATTTAAGCTGTAGTGGAAAGCCACATCAATATGATCTAACATTAATGTGCAATTCTTTTTAAAGTTGTGTTTACAAATATGTTTGGAGATTTTTTTAAAAACTTCATTTTTGCATACATATACACAATACTACTTTAAAAATGGTTTTGACATCTCCAGAATACTTCAGTATAACATGCAATATATTTTAAACACACAATACTTCGTATCAGATAACCTTCACACATAGCATTAAAGTTAGAATTACAAGGAAATTTTGTCTTAACAAAATCAAATCAACTTTCAATTTACTTTTTCTTGCTCACATAGAAAACATCATTACTAATTATATTAAGCATTAATTGGCCAAACCACAAATACATGCATTACCACAGACCAAAAACCATGTAATGGCATCAATTTTGCCCAAAGATCACACACATGCCTAAAAGGTTTTATATCCCAGGTACAAAATATCCTACTGTACTAAAGTCTAGAATTTCCTGGGAATCAATGGGCAACTAACCAATTCAAAGCCTCCACATGTTATGACTACTGAAACCTTTATAATACAGAAATAAAATGTAAAAGTTTTACCATTCTTCCCGCTGTGCCGTCGCTGCTTCAGAGTGTCGTGGGGAGGAGTTTGAATGGCTAGGGAATTAACAACCGGTACAGCAACCAATCAAAATTCTAGTTTTAGTGTTTGACATGTTAGGGTTAAAAACTTTAATTTATTTACACTCTAGTTCAATAGTAGATTAACTACAAAGGCAGCTGCTTTGTGATTTGAAAATTCAGAACAGAAAGCCTGCCCCAAACAGTAAGTTAAACAATTAATCATTTGGCTGCCTCTGTCCAAAGAACAGAATTCAGAAAAAAACCAAAACGTTAAAGGCTTACATTTCCAAACATTTAACATATCCCTTTCTTAAACTAAGTCGTACATAATTCAAGATAAATGAAGTTTCCCCATCCCACCTCTACTCTCCCAAAGCCAGCAATCAGCAAAACAGCCCCACACAAGTCTGCCTCGGCTGAGAATATTAAATCCTGTATCCAAAGGGCTTATCTCTCCCGCTGCAAAGCTTGTGCTTTTTCCCAATAAAGGACACCGTGTTTTCTAATATTGGGTTAAAGCGACATTTTACTGTTTTTACCTTCTACCAACACCTTTCTCCTTGTTACAGCGGAAAAAAGTTCACAGACACACTCCCCCCCCCCCGCCCCAACTACAAAAATTAATGGAAGCGATAACCCAAGATGAGTGATCAGTAACGGGAATAAGAAAACTCAAGCAAGAACCTCGATTTAGTCCCTCCTGCTAACTCCTGTATTATGCTCCCGGCTCCCAAATGCTGCGTTCTAATAAATACTATGCAGCTTTAAGTAATACACACAACGTATTCCAAATGGAGAAAACAACTTACTACTTAAAAACCTGCAAAAAAAAAAAAAAAAGCCATAGCACAATACAGGATTTGTTCGTTTTATGAAAGAAGGCTGGTGGGCCTCCTTTAACTTAAGCGGGTGAGAGCGGGAAGGAGAAATCAAGAGAGACCAAAAAAAGGATTCCGGGCACAGGGTGGGTTGTAAAAACTGAAAACCGCCCAGAAGAAGTAAGGTAAGCGTACTATCTGTATCCACAGTCGGGGAATCCAATAGCCGAGGGCGCGAAAAAGGTGCGCGGTTAGAATAACTCTGCGGGTGGGGGAAGGGCAGTTCGCAAGCCGGAGGTAGAAGAGCTCCAGTCAAGCGCAGGCCCGCCGACCAGGAACTTCAGGAAAGCCCTGGCAGCAAAACCAACGTACCAACAGGCGATCGGGCAATTTCACCGGGCCCAGTGGGTTCCGTAAAGCGGAAAAGTAGGGACTATGTGAGCAAGCCGTTGGGCGATGGTGAATAGAGGAAAAAGGCGAAGGTCGAGGCGAAACTTACTCAAAATACTAAGAAAAAAACAAAATACATTCGGCCTGAAGCCGAGACGGGAAAAGAGGAAAGCTGGACAGCCTACACATTCCCCGAAGCATGTGTTTTGTAAAAAGCATCGTCTCGGGATGCTGCAGTGAGAAGCACCCAATAACCCTTAGGTGTCCAGGCATACAAGCTTTTCTGATTGCGTTTTTTATACCCAGGACTTTTAAGAAAACTGGGCAGCGAGAAGACACCGGGACTAGAAAAAAGGTTACCCCCTCGACAGGCGGGAAAAAATTCCGGCGGCTAAGTCAGTGGGAGGAGACCCGAGGCGAGGGAGGGAAGGAGGGCGGGCCGGGGAGCAGCATGGTGACGGCTAAAGGTGGAAACGTGTGTGGTGGGGGAGGGGGCGATTAGCAGGCTGGGGGGAGAAGGAAATGAAAGCCCCGGGGAGACCAGCGTAGAAAAGGGGAGGACAGTGCAAAGAGGCTGCACGGGCGCCTGGAGGGCGGGCGGAGAGCGGGAACGAGGCCTAATGGCGGGGGGGTAGGGAGGGGGAGGGGGGATAGTTGGGCCTGACTATCCCGGGCCGCCCCTTACTCACCCTTCATCCTCCTCGTTCTTACTGGCATCGATCTTCGCCCCCTCCGACTCGGCGCTGCTCCCTTCGGTGCCGCCGGCCGCGGTTCCGCCCCCGGTCCCGGCTCCACTTCCCGCCGCCGCCGCTGCCCCCTGCGCCGCCGCCACCATGGCTCCCTCCTGCTCGCCCGCCGAGCCGCCTACCGCCGTTGTTGCCGCCGCCGCCGCCCCGTCCCCGCCGAACTGCTCCTCCGACATGGTGCTACTGCCTCCGCCGCCGCCGAGACTACACCCTCCGCTGCCGCGAACCGAAACTAGCAGCAAAGTAATCCCCGCCGCTGCCGCCGCGCGCCCGCTCTACCGCGCGAAGCACACAACAAGGCAGAGAAGGCGCGCGTGGCTGCAAAGGCTCCCGCGCCTCTCCCTGGCCTGCCCCCCTCGCCTCCCACTCTCGCGCGGCGCGCACTCCCGCTCTCGCCCGCTGCACTAAAAAAGAAAAAGCAGCGGCGGCCGCTCTTGCCTCCTCCTCGCTTTAATGGCGCCGCCGCGGACCACCTAAAATGGCCGACGGAAGAACGGCGCGTCCCGGTCACGTGACGCGCGAGCGCGCCCTTTGCACCTCCCCCGCCCCCTTTACCGCTAGTTCTCTCCTTCCTCCCCCTTCCTCTTCGGTCCCGCCCTCTCGCTCCCTTTTATACCTTCCTCGCACGCGCAGCGCCGCACAGCGTGGGGGCCTTTAAAAGGAACCGGAAATGGCGTTCGATAAGACGGCCGCGCGGGGACCATCGAGAACAAGGAGCGCTGTTTCGAAGGCGCGGCTAGAGGGGCCCCTTCCTCCACCCCCGCTTTTCCGAGGGTTCCTGGTCGGCTCTCCCAGCAGCCCCTCCCGCACAGCCCAGCTGCGGGCGGGAGGCGAGGCGTCGGGCCGGGGTGTGGTAGCACCTCCCGGAAGGCGGTTTTGCCCTGTGCGCTTGCAGATTTGGAGTGGGGGAGGGGAGGCGCGCTGCCGGCGGCTCCCTGGATGTCAGCGGTTCCCTCCAGGAAAGGGAGTCGGCCCAGAGGTCTTGACCCTGTCCCGCGGGCTCCTGGGGACGCCTAGCTCGGGGTGGCCCGAGCGAGGCGCCCCGGCTGGCCGCGCGCGGCCACGGACTGCGGCAGCTCCTCCGGCCGCCGTAGTCGCTGGCGACCGGGTGACATTTTGAGGGGTCCCCGGCTGCCCCTGCTTCCCAACCCGTGACGGGCCGGCTGAGGTTGTTGACGATCAGGGCTGCTTTCCTTTTAAGATGTACTTTCCAAATAAGATAACTTGCTTGCCTGCTTTTCTCCTGAAATTTTTCTCCAGAAGAAGTAGGTAACTTACGTATCTTAAGGAACGGGGTGGTTTTGCTTTGCTGTCGTTGAGGATCCTGAAACCTACCACGATTCTTTGAAAATGCTAGGAGTTGGGAAGTATGTTAAATCAACCAAGGGTTCATTTAATGTTAATGCCTGTGTGCTATAGAGAGTATATAAATGATGTGAGTCATCTTTACAAGGTTTCTCGGTCTGTTGTGGACTAGAGGAGTTTTTTTGTTGTTGTTAAACACCGCTCGGAGTGTTACGCAGGGTAACAGTCAAGTTCTTTAATAGACCTATTCGAAATCCCAAGCGCCTTGACTGGAAGCTGGTTTTTTCGGGCTTTGGGATTTGCAGCTTCTTGTAATTACATCTAGAAGTATACGAAGACTTTAGGTACTTTAGTCAACAAGTGATTATTTGCATGTTTAGCGTGTGCCTAGGCACTGGAGAAACGAAGACTAGTTGTGAAGTATAGCTAAGAACTCTGAAGAGTTTAAATATTTGTTTTCCACTTTGTAATTAAATGAATTCGTATTAACACCATCCAAAACTCAAAGAAAGACTAAAAAGTCTTTTTTTTTTTTTTTCTTAATAAGTTAGGAGAAATAGCGTTACAGAATAATTAAAACCCAAGACTACGGATCAATTTCTGAAAACGTCTTAAAAATATAATCTTACTGAACTGTATTAAGTCAATCATACCCAGGCAATGCCAAGAATGTGCATCTTTGATCAGGTGGTAGTGACTTCAGGTCTGTCTCCACCTGTCAAAATAGTAGCCAAGGAACTTCGCTGGTGGTTCAGTGGTTAAGACTGCATTCCCACTGCCGCGGGTGGTGGGGGAGGTGGTGTGGAATTAAATTCCTGGTCAGGGAGCTAAAATCCCAGATGCACAGCTGTATGGGCCAAAAAAATAAAAGTAGCCAAGAAGAAAGTGAGTATTGTGTTCAAACCAAATATTCCAATTTAGAGTTGACTAAGAAGATCATCTAAAGGGGGTGTCTTTTGAATCTCTTCTAAGAGGGAGGATTCTTTTGCTCTTCAGACAGCTTTTCGCGTGCCTGCCTTTTAGTAAAAGACTCCCAAAAGGTTTATTTTAATTCACACATAGCCCTGTAGCTTCTGGACTTCTTGGTGGTTTACTTGCTAAGTGCTGTGTGACTCTTGTGATCCCATGGACTTGTAGACTGCCAGGCTCCTTTGTCCATGGGATTCTCCAGGCAAGAATACTGGAGTGGGTAGCCATTTCCTTCTCTAGGAGTTCTTGGAGTTTATATTAAAAATTCCAGGAAACCTAGGAATGATTTTAAAGCTAACACTTTTACTATGTGTTATGTGAGTATATATGATGCCTTAGAACTCATACCCCTACATATCGTGGTCCAGATCTCTGCATCCTATTCTCCCACATCCACCCAACGTTCCTCTTAGAACTCATTTAACTTCAACTCTAGTTCTTTATGTTCCTTATCTGCCAAGTAAAACTCCTGTTTGTCCTTCAAAACTCCAATTAAATGTTTCTACTTCTGTGAATCTTTCCCAGACTACCTGAGGTAGAATTAATCATACATTGTCACAATCTTTATCTTTTCTTCTGTTTTTCTAAACAGGTGACTTTACTAGACCTTGAGTTTCTGGAGAGTAAAGATATGTGTTCTAAGCCCCCTTCCTCCCTTATGCCCATATGCACACATAGTAAACTAACTGCTGGTTGAATTATTCAATGGCAACTTGTTAGGTTTAGGATCTTTTGGGTAAACTAGATATTCTTCCAGAGACTTAAAAGTCTCTTACTACCGTCTCACTGGTTTTTCCAGTGGTCATGTATGGATGTGAGAGTTGGACTATGAAGAAAACTGAGCGCTGAAGAATTGATGCTTTTGAACTGTGGTGTTGGAGAAGACTCTTGAGAGTCTCTTGGACTGCAAGGAGATCCAACCAGTCCATCCTACAGGAAATTAGTCCTGGGTGTTCATTGATAGGACTGATGTTGAAGCTTAAATTTCAATACTTTGGCCACCTGGTGCAAAGAACTGACTCATTAGAAAAGACCTTGATGCTGGGAAAGATTGAGGGCAGGAAGAGAAGGGGACGGGACAGAGGATGAGATGGTTGGATGGCATCATCGACTCAATGGATATGGGTTTGGGTGAATTCTGGGAGTTGGTGATAGACAGGGAGGCCTGGCATGCTGCGGTTCAAGGGGTCGCAAAGAGACAGGACTGAGCGACAGAACTGAACTGAACCATCTCAATCTCTGGCATAAAATCACTTCCTCAAACTACTTGCTGACATGTGAAATTTCTTAAGAGGGAAAACCAAATTTGTATTCCATAGCCATTGGTAAGAGTTTAATGTTTAAGTGGCTGAAGATTGTGTATTGGCAGTAAGTTAGACTGGTGCCAGCCCTGTGGAAAACTAGTATCCCTTCTCTGTGTTGACATCAGAAATTCCATGCCTCAGGAGGTTCCCAGTGTTTCAGATAACACACTGAAATGTTAGAGCCTCATTGAATTCAGCATTTATGAAGCAAAACCTGCAGGAACAACTGCAGTATTTAAGAAAGACAGAAAAAAAAAAAAAGAGTTCATTTGAGATTTTAAACAAATCACTTTTATCCAGAACAGGATATACACACTTAAGTCAAGAAATCATAGTTTTAATCTGCTAAATACACTCTACAGGTTAGGATTCCAGGTTTTCACCGCCCTGGCCCAGGATTAGTTCCTGGCAGGAAACAGATCCTGCAAGCTGTGTGGCATGGCCAAAAAATTTTTTAAATAAATAAATATACTCTACAAATGGAGTAAGCAAATTTGTGCTCAGAAGTGGAATACACATTCCGTTCAACAACCTAGAATAAACTGTCCGGAAGAAAGTGCAAGCAGAACCAGTTTCTTACGCAAGGTACACATAGTTGAGCCTCTTCTGCAACCATGCTGAACATTTACTCATTTGCAGGACAGCCTCAGGAGGATTTAAGCTTTTTCTTAAAGAATTCGCTTGTGATTTTAGGTGAAGTAACCATTTGCCCTGGAGAAGGCAATGGCACCCCACTCCAGTATTCTTGCCTGGAAAACCCCATGGATGGAGGAGCCTGGTGGGCTGCAGTCCATGGGGTCGAGAAGAGTTGGACATGACTCAGCGACTTCACTTTCACTTTTCCCTTTCATGCATTGGAGAAGGAAATGGCAACCCACTCCGGTGTTCTTGCCTGGAGAATCCTGGGGACGGGGGAGCCTGGTGGGCTTCCGTCTATGGGGTCGCACAGAGTTGGACATGACTGAAGTGACTTAGCAACCATTTGCCCAAAAAGTGAACATTCTCAGTCATCATTCTTGGTTACCAGGAAGCTCTCTTTGCACTTAGAAAACATAGAGTCCCTGTCATTGTGAACTGTCAGATTTTAGCTTTAGCAAGTCTGTCATAGAGTTTGAGTTATGCTTGACCACAGAGATGTCAGTAGGGTGCCTTTTAATTCAGTTAAAGCCTAGCTCAAAACAGATTCAAACAATTTTAAAAAGTAATTATCCCATATCCAACTGCCTACTTAACTTCTGCACATGGTTGTCCCACAGGCACCTCAAGGTTTAAGTGTGCAAGACTGAGCTCACGCTCCCTACGAATCCGCTTCTTTGGTCTTCCTTCTTGTCTTGGTAACTGACTCTTCCACCCACTGGTGTGCTCCTGGCAAAAATCAGGGAATCCTTGATACCGCCCCCACCTTCACCCTGCATCTCCAATCAGTCACCAACTCCTACCTCTAAAATATGTCTTCATTCATCCAAATGCTTCTTAGAACATTAATGGTGGGTTATTAAAGCTAGATTTATTCACATTCAACCATGTAACACATGACAAGGTACATTTCTGGCACTGGGAATGTAACAGTGACCAAAGCAGACGTCTTTGATCTTATGGAACTGACATTCTAGTGGAAGAGACAAACAATAGGCAAAATGTAGTATAATCTTAGGTAGTGATAGGAAGAATTAGCAAGGTGCTAGAGATAGAGTAGGGGCTTTCCAGGTGACACAGCAGTAAAGACACCTCCTGCCAATGCAGGAGATGCAAGAACCTGGGTTCTATCCCTGTGTGGGGAAAAATCCCCTGAAATAGGAAATGGCAAGCCACCACAGTATTCTTGCCTGGAAAACTCCATGGACAGAGGAACCTGGCGGTCTACAGTCTATAGGCTTGCAGAGTTGGACACGACTGAGTAACTAAATACGCACACAGAGGGTATGTATTTGTTTTGGCTTTAGTTGCAGCATGCAAACTCTCGGTTGCAGCATGTGAGGTCTAGTTCCCCAACCAGGGATCGAACCCAGGTTCCCTGCATTGGGAGTTCGGAGTCTTAGCCCTCGGACCACCAGGGAAGTCCTGATTTTGTGCTATTTTAGATAGTGTTCAGAGAAGACCCTTCAAGGAGGTACTGTTTTAAATAGAACCCTGAAGGAGGTGAGGAAGAAAGTCGTACACATAGCTCAGGGAAGACTTTACAAGACAAAGACAGAACTGTGCTGGGCACTTTCAGTGAACAATAGAGTCCAACGTGGATGAACAGAATGAAGGCAAGAAAGCATAACAGAGCATTCCTAAAAGAGACCCAGAAACCAGGTCACCCAGGACTTTGTAAGCTCCATTAGTTAGCACTTCGCTTTTATTATCAATGTGATGAGAAACTATAGGAGGGTTTTGAGCAGGGGGAGAATGTGACCTCACTTAAAGTGGCCAGAAGAATCCAGATTAATGATAATCTGGATTCAAGTAATCTAGATCATTCTGGATGTTGTACAGACCGTGGAATGGTAGCAGGAAAATGAGTCAGAAGGCGGTTGTCATGAGGGGCCTTTCACCACTGATTTCTGCTGATGACAGGCTAATCTCCAAATAAAGTGTTTCTTATGTGTGGTCATATGAGTGTATTTTTTCCTAAAGTGACTTTCTACAAAGAAAAACACGCTTTGATACAGCAAAGGATCATTGCAAATAAAACCAAGAATTGAGTTACTAATAACATTTCCCATAAAAAATAAGATGAACATTTTCATTAAGTTCAGTACTTTTTCCTTTTTTACCTGCCCCTTTCTGAAGCCCTGGGGTGAAATTTTGGTTAACTGCTGTGGATAGGGTTTATCCAGACTTGGACTGAGTTCTGGCATCTTGGATCCTCCAGACGTCTTTCTTTTCCGAGGCTGAAGCCAAATAATAGCAGGTTTTGCTTCATAAACTACCTGTAAGTTTCTTTTAACTAATTTTATAGTTGTCCTACTTAATTTTTTTTTTTTTTTGTCATGCTGCTCAGCATGTGAGATCTTAGTTCCCTGACTAGGGATCAAACCCAAGCCCCTGCATTGGAAGCTTGGACTCTTAACCAATGGACCACCAGGGAAGACCCTTTGGTTTTTAGCAGCTACAGTTCAAGGGAATAATTCTTGAAAGAGAACATAATATAGACAAGTTGGGGGTTTCAGGTTAGGGTTCAACTAACAAATATTGAAAGCCTCAAAGGCTTAGGAATGAGTTTCTTGTCCTGGGGCTGTTTGGAGCCAGGCCTTTATTGCAGTGGCTCTGAGTTATTTGATATGCCTCATCCTGTACCAACTGCCTGAGAACAATCACCTCCTTACACCAGATTTGGGAGTCCTCTGATGCTCAGGCTCAAGGTTCTTGTTCAGTAGCTAAGTTGTGTCTGACTTTGCAACCCCAGGGACAGCAGCAGGCCAAGCTTCCCTGTCCTTTACTATCTCCCAGAGTTTGCTCAGACTCATTACCATCGAGTCGGTGATGCCATCTAGGCACCTCATCCTCTGTCGCCCCCTTCTGCCCTCAATCTTTCCTGGCATCAGGGTCTTTTCCAATGTCAGCTCTTCACATCCAGTGGCTAAAGTACTAGAGCTTCAGCTTCAGCATCAGTCCTTCCAGTGAATATTCAGGGTTGATTTTCTTTAGGATTGACTGGCTTGTGCTTCATGAAGCCCGGCATTTTGCATGAAGTACTCTGCATACAAGTTAAATAAGCAGGGTGACAATACACAGCCTTGATGTACTCCTTTGGCAATTTGGAACCAGTCTGTTGTTCCATGTACAGTTCTAACTGTTGCTTCTTGACCTGCATACAGGTTTCTCAGGAGGCAGGTAAGGTGGTCTGTTATTCACATCTCTTGAAGAATTTTCCACAGTTTGTTGTGATCCACACAGTCAAAGGCTTTGGCATAGTCAATAAAGGAGAAGTACATGTTTTTATGAAACTGTCTTGCTTTTTCGATGAACCAACGGATGTTGGCAATTTGATCTCTGGTTCCTCTGCCTTTTCTAAATCCAGCTTGAACATCTGGAAGTTCACGGTTCATGTGCTGTTGAAGCCTGCTTGTAGAATTTTGAGCATTTGCTAGTGTGTGAGATGAGTGCAATTGTGTGGTAGTTTGAACATTCTTTGGCATTGCCTTTCTTTGGGATTGGAATGAAAACTGACCTTTTCTAATCGTGTGGCCATTGCTGAGTTTTCCAAATTTGCTGGCATATTGAGTGCAGCACTTTCACAGCATCATCTTTTAGGATTTGAAATAGCCCAACTGGGATTTCATCACCTCCACTAGCTTTGTTCATAATGATGCTTCCTAAGGTCCACTTGACTTTGCATTTCAGG
The DNA here is from genome assembly GCF_002263795.3 of Bos taurus. Lineage (NCBI taxonomy): Eukaryota > Metazoa > Chordata > Mammalia > Artiodactyla > Bovidae > Bos > Bos taurus. The sequence goes on from NC_037333.1 coordinate 97,167,938, forward strand.
ATGTCTGACTCTAGGTGAGTGATCACATCATCATGGTTATCTGGGTCATGAAGATGTTCTTTGTATAGTTCTTCTATGTAGTCTTGTCACCTCTTCTTAATATCTTCTGCTTCTGTCCTAGGGCTAGATTAGGAAAAGAGTATGTCAAGCCTGTATATTGTCACCCTACTTATTTAATTTATATGCAGAGTACATCATGCAAAATGCCAGCCTGGTTTAAGCACAAGCTGGAATCAAGATGCTGGGAGAAATATTAATAACCTCAGATAGGCAGATGACATCATCCTTATAGTAGAAAATGAAGAAGAACTAAAGAGCCTCTTGATGAAAGTGAAAGAGGAGAGTGAAAAAGTTGGCTTAAAACTCAACATTCAGAAAACTAAGATCAGGGCATCTGGTTCCATCACTTCATGGCAAATAGATGTAGAAACAATGGAAACAGAGACTTTCTTTTCTTGGACTCCAACATCACTGCAGATGGTGACGGTGGCCATGAAATTAAAAGATGCTTGCTCCTTGGAAGAACAGCTATGACCAGCCTAGACAGCAGAGTAAAAATGGAGACATTACTTTGCCAACAAAGGTCCATCTAGTCAAAGCTATGGTTTTTCCAGTGGTCATGTATGAATGTGAGAGTTGGACTATAAAGAAAGCTGAGCGCCAAAGAATTGATGCCTTTGAACTGTGGTGTTGGAGAAGACTCTTAAGAGTCTCTTGGACTGCAGAGAGATCCAACCAGTCAATTATAAAGGAAATCAGTCCTGAATATTCATTGGAAGGACTGATGCTGAAGCTGAAACTCCAATTCTTTGGTCACCTGATGGAAAGAGCTGACTCCTTGGAAAAGACCCTGATGCTGGGAAAGATTGAAGGCGGGACGAGAAGGGAACCGCTGAGGAGGAGATGGTTGGATGGCATCACCGACTCGATGGACTTGAATTTGAGTAAGGGAGTTGGTGATGGACAGGAAAGCCTGGCATGCTGCAGTCCATCGGGTCACAGAGTCAGACACTACTGAGCGACTGACCTGAACTGAGGATTGACTGCTTTGATCTCCTTGCAGCCCAAGGGACTCTCAGGAGTCTTTTCCAACACCACAGTTCAAAAGCATCAATTCTTTGGTGCTCAGCTTTCTTTATGGTCCAACTCACACAACCATACACGACTACTGGAAAAATCATGGCTAGGCAAAGTGATGTCTCTGCTTTTTAATAGGCTGTCTAGGTTGGTCATAGTTTTTCTTCCAAGGAGCAAGCATCTTTTAATTCCATGGCTGCAATCATAATCTGCAGTGACTTTGGAGTCAAGAAAATAAAATCTGTCACTGTTTCCATTTTTTCCCCCATCTATTTGCCATGAAGTGATGGGACCTGATATCAGATCTTCGTTTTTTGAAAGTTGAGTTTTAAGCCAACTTTTTCACTCTCCTCTTTAACCTTCATCAAGGGACTCTAGTTCCTTTTTGCTTTCTGCTATTAGGGTGGTTGAACATAACCTTCCTAGCATGGGAAATGAGCACAATTATGTAGTAGTTTGAACAATTCTTACCTACTCTAGGTGGCTCAGAGGTTAAAGCGTCTGCCTGCAATATGAGAGACCTGGGTTCAATCCCTGGGTCGAGAAGATCCCCTGGAGAAGGAAATGGCAACCCATTCCAGTATTCTTGCCTGGAGAATCCCATGGACAGAGGAGCCTGGTGGGCTACAGTCCACGGGGTCACAAAGAGTCGGACACGACTGAGCGACTTCACTCACTTTGAACATTTCTTTAGTATGCTCTTCTTGGGAATTGGGATGAAGATTGACCTTTTCCAGTCCTGTAGCCACTGCTGGGTTTTCCAGATTTGCTAACGTATTGAGGACAGCACTTTAACAGCACATCTTTTAGGGTTTTTAAATAGCTCTGCTGAAATCCTATCACCTCCATGAGCTTTATTGGCAGCAGTGCTTCCTAAGGCCCACTTGACTTCAGACTCCAGGATGTCTGGCTCTAGGTGAGTGACCACCCCATGGTGGTTATCTGGGTCATTAAGATCTTTTTTTGTACAATTCTCCATATTCTTGCCATCTCTTCTTGATCTCTTCTGCTTCTATTAGGTCTTTCCCGTTTCTGTCCTTTATTGTGCCCGTCTTTGCATGAAGTGTTCCTTTGATATCTCCAGTTTTCTTGAAGAGATCTCTAGTCTTTCCCCTTCTGTTGTTTCCTCTATTTCTTTGCACTGTTCATTGAAGAAGGCCGTCTTGTCTCTCCTTGTCTTTCTCTGGAACTCAGCATTCAGTTGGGTACCTTTCCCAGCTGAATGCAGGGATTGTGGAAGGGATTGTGCAGTTTAATTAAAGGCTCCTTTACTGGAAAGATTATCCTGGATTATCCAGGTGGGCCCAGTGTAATCACAGGGATCTTTACAAGAGGCAAAAGGTCATAGGCAGAAAGAGAAATACAAAAAATACGAAGGTTCACTACTGGCTTTGAGAAAAGCCAGTAATGTACATTCATTTCCCCTAGAGCCTAGGAAAGAAAATCTCCCCTAAAGCTTTCAAAAGGAATGAAGCCATGTGACACCTTATTTAGCCCAATGAGACCTTCCGAAATGTAAAATAATAAATTTGTGTTGTTTTAAGCCTCTAGATTTGTAGTAATTTGTTCCAGCAGCAATAGGAATCATGCTACTAAAGGGTATGTGTGGGAGGTCCAGCTGCTCCCCACTCAAAAGCCAGTAAACAGGCCAGGTTGGTGGAAAGGAAAGGTTGCTTTATTTCAGGTGCCAGCAGCTGGTGGGGGAGAGTGGTGAACATCTGTCCAAAGGCCGACTCCCCCCATGATAAGCAGGGGGTGAGAGCTTCTATAGACAGAGTTGAGGGGGTTACATGCAGAAACAGCACAGTCATCTCTAACAGGCGTCTTCAGTTGGTCATCAGTGGTCTGACTAGCGTCATTTTGGTTGTTTTAGGAACAGTTAATCTTCAGTTCTGGGGTGCACTTGTTCCCGTTTCTTTGCAGTCAGTCCTTGGAATTGTGGCAGCTCAAGTCCTGGGTACAGTCTGGTCGTCATGTAGTTAATTTCTCCACCTGGTGTTTTGGTATCTATAAGACAGCTCACAGGATGTGGCTCAGAATATTATCTATACCCCTTGAAAAAGAACTAAAGGTCCTTGACTATTCTTAATGACTACATTATTATTATTTAGTCTCCTTTGATGACTCTTCGTTTCAGCACTTCTCACTTCTCTGATTAAACTTATTCTTTGATGTTTTCCACAGGCAAAATGCAGGCAGAGGACATGGTTAGGGGACAAGGACCATATGGTCCTGCTCCATTTCAATCTGATCCATCAAACTGTTTGGAGATTAGTGTCCCCTTGCCTGAAGAACCTGTAATGACCTATCCTGAAGTAGGTGCTTTGCAGATGAATGCTGATTCTCCTCAAGACCCATATCACTTCTTTCATTGCTTCTACTAACAACTAGACTCAAAGCCTGAAAGACCCCAGTGGAACAAGTACATTGCATATTATTCTATGGTGTTGACCATCATTTAACAAATTTGGAAAGACTTTGTGAAGATTGCTAAAACATTTCTCAAAGGGGACACAGTATTTGTTCAAGAGGATCAGACCATAAAGGTTTTTTGGTCTGCTGATAGTTTAACATTATAGCTAACTGGCAGTCTAGATGACATAACTCTTATTTGTGGGAGCTGATTTCTTTTTATATTATAGCATGGTTGTATGATTATGGTAATAATACAGTAGAAGGACAGAAACTGGTGATGTAGCGTACAAATGGGAAAACTGCAGAAGCCGGGTTCTTAAGTAGGTGAGGGAAGATGGGATCAATGCACAGGTGGGGTAGAGATGATTCACCTGTGTATAGGAGGGAAGGACAATTATCAAATCAGATCAGTTGCTCAGTCATGTCCAACTCTTTGCGACCCCATGAATCGCAGCACGCCAGGCCTCCCTGTCCATCACCAACTCCCGGAGTTCACTCAGACTCACGTCCATCGAGTCAGTGATGCCATCCAGCCATCTCATCCTCTGTCGTCCCCTTCTCCTCTTGCCCCCAATCCCTCCCAGCATCAGAGTCTTTTCCAATGAGTCAACTCATCATATGAGGTGGCCAAAGTACTAGAGTTTCAGCTTTAGCATCATTCCTTCCAAAGAAATCCCAGGGCTGATCTCCTTCAGAATGGACTGGTTGGATCTCCTTGCAGTCCAAGGAGACTCAAGACTCCTGTAGTCTTGAGATTTGCAGTCTCAAGAGTCTTCTCCAACACGACAGTTCAAAAGCATCAATTCTTCAGTGCTCAGCCTTCTTCACAGTCCAACGCTCACATCCATACATGACCACAGGAAAAACCATAGCCTTGACTAGACGAACCTTTGTTGGCAAAGTAATGTCTCTGCTTTTGGACGATTATACGAGTCCAGATTTAGATAAATCATTAGGCTTGGTGATAAATGATTCTGATTGCTTCTATTTTTCTCATCTGGTTAAGAAGTCGGTCATTAGCATAGAGAATGGATTTGTGGTTGTCAAGAGGGAGGCGGTTGGGGGAGAGGTGAAGTGGGAGGTTGGGTTAGCCAGATGTAAGGTTTTATACATAGAGTGGATAAACAACAAGGTCCTGCTGTATAGCAAAGAGAGCTATATTCAATATCCTGTGATGGAAAATAATATTTAAAAAGAAAGTATAATTGAATCACTTTGCTATGCAGCAGTAATTAACACTATAAATCGACTATACTTCAATTAAAAATAAAGAAGTCTATCATTAGCAGAGAGTAGATAGGGGTGGGGGCTTCCCAGGGGCTTCCCTAGTGGTAAAGAATCTGACTGCCAATGCAGGAGACATAAGAGGTGCAGGTTCAATCACTGGGTTGGAAAGATCTGCTGGAGGAGGGCATGGCAACCCACTTCAGTATTCTTTCCTAGAGAATCCCATGGACAGAGGAGCCTGGTGGGCTACAGTCCAAAGGGTCACAAAGAGTTGGACATGACTGATGCGACTTAGCACGCTTGCATGCAGACAGGGGTGGAGGCAGAGAAGATTTAAGAATGTTAGGGAAAATGGAAACACAAATTCCCCAGGCCTAGGGAATTCAAGACTTTATGAAAAAATGTTGATCAGGATAGAGCCTACATAGAGCCTTTACTGGAAGCCATCGTAGATGTACTCATAAGATCTGAAAGCCACTTTCTCCAGAAATCTTAGGCAGAGTGTCACTGATTTATCTTCTGTGGGTGTGGTCATTTACCCAGTTACAGTATACCTTCTTATGTATTCAACCAACTCCTGTTTCTCCAGCTTGATGCTGAGGACTCATGAGAAATGCAGGTGGTGGACTTCCCCAGGGCACAGTGGATGGGAATCCAGTTGCAAATGTAAGGAACACGAATTCAATCCCTGGTCCAGAAAGATTCCACATGGCACTGAGTAACTAGGTGCATGCACCACAGCAACTGAGCCTGGTGGTGGCGATTTAGTCATTAAGTCGTGTCTGGCTCTTGGACTTTAGCACGCCGGACTCCTCTGTCCATGGGGTTCTCCAGGCAAGAATACTGGAGTGGGAGCCATTCCCTCCTCCAGGGGATCTTCCCGACCCAGGGATCGAGCCTGGGTCTCCTGTATTGCAGGCAGATTCCTCACCCTCTGAGCCACCAGGGAAGCCCTACTGAGCAACTACTGAAGTCCACTCGCCTAGAGCCCGTGCTCCACAACAAGAGAAGCCACCACAATGAGAAGCCACACACCAAGCGAAGAGTGGTCGCTGCTCTCCATAACTCAAGAAATCCTGCACAAAAGCAATGAAGACTCAGCACAGTCCAATACATTAATAAAACCCAAGTGGTAAATAGACCTTTTAAGTTGTCTGCCAAACCAAGCCCCTTTCTCTGAACCCTCTCCTCAACCAAGGGTGGCCCGTTTGCAGCCAAATTTATTTTATACAATCCCCACCCCCACCTCCAATGCCAAAATCAAAGCTGGGGTAAACACTTGACTCACTGATCAATTGGATTTTCTCTCCTAGGAATTAAAATTGAATGTAAATTAGAATAGTGGGTCTCTAAGCATTTGACTAGAGGGCTAGAGCTAGGGGGAAATATTATGAGAGTGAGCAGCCTTTTGTAACATGTGGATCAGAGAAGCTGAGAAGATAGGTTTTGAGTGTGAAGGAGGAGAGAGAGAAAGAATGAGCAGACGTATAGAAAGAACCAGAGGCCACGTGGTCCTGAAAGATGGTATCTGCCTTGGTTCTTCATCACATACTAGTCACTGACTTCTGTCCTCAGCTGAAGTTCCTCCCTTGGATTATATACAATGGTCCTGTTCCCCAAGATTCACACTTTGCATGAGCAAATCTGAGCACATTTGTTATTATGACCCAAAGAACCTTAACCAAAAGCAAAGATTTATTAAATGCTAAGCAGAAATCAGGATATATTATGTCTATAACATTTCACTAATCTAATCTAATAACCAATTCTGTCAGAAAAGAAAGGAAGTGACCTGAGGCTGAGGGATTATTTAGTGACTCTATCCAAACTCTTGGGAGATTTGAGAAGAAAAATGCAGTAGTCACTACATACAATCCAGTTGTAATTTTTTTTAGTCATTAAAAATAATCTTATTCAATCTGAAAAGCAATGAAAGGAAAGAAAAGAAATCATTCATGTGGCTACCTTCCTAATATAACCACTCTGAGCATTTTGATATGTTTCATGTGATTTTTCCCTTATGTGTGGACTTTTAACAGTGAAACTACATGTTCTCCTTTTTTCATCAGATATTATGCCATACATATTTCCTGTGTTGCTGCATAATCTTCATAGCTAATGTTTTCATGGCTGCCTAATATTTACTGATCAGTTATCCTATAAAAACAACACTGCAGATCTAGTTCTCTCCAGTTTGAAATTCCAAAAAGAAATTCCTAAGTATATATGGCTATTTTTATCATAAGAAAGAAGTTCTCTTTTATAGGGTTGGAGATAATCACGCTTTACCATTTTGCATCTCTCAAGTTTTATGTTCATGGGACTTCCTGGTGGTCCAGTGGTTAAGACTCAGTATTCCCAAAGCAAGTGGCCCAGGTTTGATCCCTGGTCAGGGAACTAGAAAGATCCCACATGCCACAACTAAGACCAAGCACAGCAAAACTTTTTTGTTTAAGTTTATTCCTTTTTATTGGTGGCTCAGACGGTAAAGCGTCTGCCTGCAATGTGGGAGACCTGGGTTCGATCCCTGGGTCGGGAAGATCCCCTGGAGAAGGAAATGGCAACCCACTCCAGTACCCTTGCTTGGAAAATCCCATGGATGGAGGAGCCTGGTAGGCTGCAGTCCCTGGGGTAGCAAAGAGTCAGACACGACTGAGTTGACTTCTTTTTCAGGGAACTAGATCCCACATGCCACAACTAAGACCAAGCACAGCAAATATTTTTAAAAGTTTATTCCTTTTTTTTTGTTGCATGGTGTGCTCTGATGTGAATGCAGGACAGTTTATTTAAACCATTCAGCTGTTCAAGTTCATCTGAGCAATTTCCAGTTTAGGATTACAATAAGTAAAGCCACTATGAACATTCATGTACAGGTTTTCTATGAACAGAAGTGTTCATTTCTTTAGAATAAACACCCAAGAGTGTAATTGCTGATTCAAACAGTACGTGTATGTTTTGTTTTATAAAAAACTGCCAAACTTTTTCAGGGTGACTGTACCATTTTACATACTCACCAACACTCTAATGAGGCACTTCTGCATCTTCACCAGGATTTGATATTATCATTATTTATTTCAGCCATCCTGAGAGGTATGTAGTGATCTCTCATTGTGGTTTTAATTTGCATTTCCTCATGTCTGGTGACGTCATACATCTTTTTGTGTGATTATTTGCCTTCTGCAAAAAAAGCAAGAGAGTTCCAGAAAAGCATCTGCTTCATTGACTATGCCAAAGCCTTTAGCTGTGTGGATCACAACAAAATGTGGAAAATTCTTAAAGAAATGGAAATACCAGACCACCTTACCTGCCTCCTGAGAAATCTGTATGCAGGTCGAGAAGCAACAGATAGAACCAGACATGGAACAACAGATTTGTTCCATACTGGTAAAGGAGTACGTCAAGGCTGTATATTGTCACCCTGCTTATTTAACTTATATGCAGAGTACATCATGTGAAATGCTGGGCTGGATGAAGCACACAAGCTGGAATCAAGATTGCTGGGAGAAATATTAACCTCAGATACGCAGATGACACCACCCTTATGGCAGAAAGCATAAAAGAACTAAAAAGCTTCTTGATGAAAGTGAAAGAGGAGAGTGAAAAAGTTGGCCTAAAACTCAACATTTAGAAAACTAAAATCGTAGCATCCAGTTTCATCACTTAATGGCAAATAGATGAGGAAACAATGGAAACAGTGAGAGACTTTCTTTTCTTGGACTTAACAATCACTGCAGATGGTGACTGCAGCCATGAAATTAAAAGATACTTGCTCCTTGGAAGAACAGCTATGAGCAACCTAGACAGCATATTAAAAAGCAGAGACATAACATTGCCAACAAAGGTCTGTCTAGTCAAAGCTATGATTTTTCCTGTAGTCATATATGGATGTGAGAGTTGGACTATAAAGATAGCTGAGCGCTGAAGAACTGATGCTTTTGAACTGTGGTGTTGGAGAAGACTCTTGAGAGTCCCCTGGACTGCAAGGCGATCCAACCAGTCCATCCTCAAGGAAATCAGTCCTGAATATTCATTGGAAGGACTGATGCTAAAGCTGAAACTCCAGTATTTTGGCCACCTGATGCGAAGAACTGACTCCTTGGAAAAGACCCTGATGCTAGGAAAGATTGAAGGTGGGAGGAGAAGGGGACGACAGAAGATGAGATGGTTGGATGGCATCACTGACTCAATGGGCATGAGTTTGAGCAAGCTCTGGGAGTTGGGGATGGACAGGGAAGCCTGGCATGCTGCAGTCCATGGGGTCACAAAGAGTTGGACATGACTTAGAGACTGAACTGATACCCACTTCAGTGAAATATCTGTATGTGTTTATAGGGAAAGCACTCCTTGTGTTTATGCTCTACCCTATTTCCATTATTCTCACACTTTAACAGTTCACAACAGCTCTGACACTCAATCTAATGGGAAAAAGAACCCTTATTTCCTCTTTACTTACATTCACAACACTTCGACCAGAGGTGCGTAGGTTTTTCCTCAACACCAAGCAGTTTTCAGTTCCTCCCGACACCAGCTGAGCGTTTACAGTTTAACTCAGTTCTGACGCTGTCGACTTGTAGATAGCATCAGATCCCACAGGCTAAGGGCTCAGACTCACAAGGCTGCCCCGGGCCACTTCAGATGCCGACTGCAAGTCCAGGTCTTTACCTATCCCTTTGACCAGCCAGCTGTAAATCAGAGTTTCCCACAACCCTTCCTCAGTTTCCATTAGTTTGCTAGAGTGGCTCACAGGACTTGGGAGAAGAGTTTACTTGATCACCAGCTTAATATAAAATGATATGACTCAGGAACAACCAGATGGAAGAGAGGCACAGGACAAGGTGTGGAGGAGAGGCACGGTGCATCCAACCCTTCTCTGAATGCATCGCTCTCCCAGCATCTCTATGTTTCCACCAACCCAGAAGCTCCACTGACCTTGTCCTTTTGGGTTTGTATGGAGGCCTTCTCTCGTAGGTGTGGTCAATTTAATCATCAGTCTTTTTTGAGGAATTCAACCTCCAGCCCCTCTCCCCTCCTTGGAGATCAGGAGATGGGCAGAAGTTCCAACTATCTAATCACATGGTTGGTTCCCCGACAACCAGCTCCCGTCACATGATTATCTAGGAGTTTTCCAAAAATCACTTTATTATCGTACACAGATAGGGGAAAGGGAATTTTTATGAATAACAGAAGATACATATTTCACCTTTATTGCTCTAAAGCTATTTCAGAAACAAACGAAAAGAAGTATTATAACAAAAGATGCTGCTATTGCTCTGTTCAGCTAGAAAATTACAAGTGTTTTAGGAATTATGTGCCAGGAAGGGACAAAAATCTTATAAATCACAATACCATGATGTCTTTTGCTCATATTCTAATTTATTACCCTTTCTCTGAGACCCACTCCCCACACATATTGATGCACTTAATGGGATCGCAGTTTTCCAACCAGGGATTGACCCTGGGGCATGGCAATGAAAACCCCGAATCCTAACCACTGGGCAACCAGGGAACTCCTCAGTTCTTTATCTTTTATGACTGAACTGTGGTCTTTATAATCTTTATATTGAGTTGGCAAAAAGGTTGTTCAGAAACAACCTTTTTGTTCAGGTTAGAAAAACCTGAACAACCTTTTGACCAACTCAATATATTCTAAGTACCAGTCCTTTTTCTTTTGTGTGGCTTGCAGATATTTATCCAAGTTTGTATCTTGTCTTTTCATCTTCTTTCTAGGTGCTTTCCCAGAACAAAAGTTTTAATTTTGATGAAGTCCAATTTGTCAATTTTTCCTGTTACAAATTGTGCTGTTTTACCAAACAAGCTCAAGAAGGCTTTGCCTAGCCTTAGTTCCCAAAGATTTTCTCCTATATTGTTGTCTAAAAGTTTCATGTTTTTTTATATAAGTCTGTGACTAATTTTGAGTTTATTTGTGCATAAGCTGTAAGGTTTAGGTTGAGATTCTGGTTTTTGGCTTTTTTGCCCATCAAGGTCCAGTTGCTCCATATGCACTTGGAGAGGAAAAGCTTTCTCTTCTTCCCTTCTAAGTTTGTTGGCTGGAATAATAATTAACTGATATAAAACAGATTAACAGAAGAAAAGCAAACATAACTTTGTATGTTCAGGATACCCATAAAGACATGAATGCTGTGCTGTGCTGTGCTTAGTCATGACTCTTGGTGACCCATGGACTGTAGCCCGCCAGACTTCTCTGTCAGTGGATTCTCCAGGCAAGAATACTGGTGTGGGTTGCCATGCCCTCCTCCAGGGGATCTTCCCAACCCAGGTATCAAACGCAGGTCTCCCACATTGCAGGTAGGTTTTTTTTACCATCAGAGCCACCTGGGAAGCCCAAGAATACAGGAGTGAGTAGCCTATCCCTTCTCCAGGGGATCTTCCTGATCCAGGAATTGAATGGGTCTCCTGCATTGTAGGCAGATTCTTTACCAGCAGAGCTACCAGAGTAGCCCTAAAGACATGAGACTCAGAGGCAATTGAGGCTTACATACTATTCTAAGCTAAGAAGGAGGTAGGGTGTGGGCCCTCAAAGTGGAGGAAGACAAGTCGTAGGATGAAGAAGAGAGTAAATGTTTACTCTGACGTGCAGATAAGTCCTTCTGTTATTAAAAAGTTATCTCTGGTAATTACTCTTTTGCTGGTACAGGCCCCCTGTTTAAACTCTTTTAGACAGTTAAGGAGAAGGTTAAAAAGAAAGGTCTTCCCGACTCTGCTGGGCCTTGATTATCTTCAGCTCAAAATAATCCACATGCGAAAATAGCACGTTCTGGGGAAGCCTGCCCCAAACCCCCCTATATTGTTCCTTTTTATCCCTCAAAGTTCACTCTTTTCAAATATTAATGTGATTATCTCTGCTTAATGATGAAAAAAATTGAACCTGGAAGGAAGAAATGAGGTACAAGAAACAAAGAGAGGGACTTCCCTGGTGCTCCAGTGGTTAAGACTCCGCACTTCCACTGCATGGGACATGGGTTTGATCCCTGATCCAGGAAGTTAAGTTCTCACATGTTCCTCGTACGGCCGAAATAAGTAAAATTTCTTTAAAAAAGAGAGATTTGAATCCAAAATTTGAAACCTAAGAAAAGAAAGCAGAGCTTCTCCAATGGCTCAGTGGTAAAGAATCTGACTGCCAATGCAGGAGAACATGGGTTCAATCCCTGAAAATCCCAGATTTGCAATCTGGGAAAATCCCACATGCTGTGGAGCAGCTAAGCCTGGGTGCTGCAACCATTAAGCCTGTGCTCCAGAGCCTGGGAGCCGCAACTACTGTAGGCCTGGCCTAGAACCCATGCTCAACAGCAAGAGAAGCCACCCCAGTGAGAAGCCTGCACGTCACAGCTAGAGAAAAAGCCTGCCTGCAGCAACGAAGACCCAGCACAGCCAAAAATAAATTATCAAAAAAAGAAAAGGGAATTCCACCATGGTTCAGAGGATAAGACTCCATGCTTACACGACAGAGGGCATGGGTTTGATGTCTGGTTGGGGAACTAAGATCCCACACATTTTGTGATGTGGCCAAAAATTAAAAAAAAAAAAAAAGAAAAATCTTCAATGTATCAGTGTGATAGAGATCATGCAACGCAAAGAGGCAAGACATGTGAAAGCAGAAGGGAGATCATAGATCAGCTGGTCTGAGCCTCCCTTTTTGCAGATGAGGAAAATGAGGCCAGGAGGCTAACTCTCCCACTGACAATCACTCACGAAGTGTCAGAGCTGGACTAGAGCCCTTAGCTCCTGATGTCCAGTATAGTGCCCTTCCTGAAACATTCTGCTCCTTCACTCACTCGGCGATTATGGATTGCACATGTCATGTATACCCAGAAACTTAACCCATCACCAGTTTGATCATAGACAGTACTTCTGAAAATTGATGGCTTTATTTCCTTTCTCATCAATTCACCTTTAAGAGAGAGGAGCAAAGAAGGAGGAGACAGAAGGGAAAAAAAGGGAAAGGGAATAAGCTTTAGACAAACATAAAATCATCATTGGAGAAAGCCTAATAATATTTCTGTTCCTAAAAGAGGGAAAAAAATTAGATTTAGAAAAGCCCATTTGGGATTTCCCTGGTGTCCAGTGGCTAAGATTCCATGCTCCCAATGCAGGTGGCCTGGGTTCAATCCCTGGTCAGGGAACTAGATCCCACATGAAACAACTAAAACGTTGTGCAGAGAGAGAGAGAGAGAAAGAAAAAAAAACCCATTTCAACACATACACACAAATCCTTTTAACTTATTTAAACAGTAACTCAGACTGTTGACAATTTTATCAAGTTACAGAATAAAACAGCCAATATTAATCCCCTCAGAATGGACATGAAGGATGTTTGAGGAGGGAAGAAGTTTTTCTTTAAACTACATGATCTTTCAGACAGCTAAGATAGACAGTCCCTTCAAAACAGAGTTGTTTTCTCTTTCTCTTTCTTATTCTAAGGTGTCTCTAAAATGAACCATCTTATTTAGGTCAAAGTTCTGCAGAGTAGCCGGTACAATTCCAAACCATCTTCTAATGAAGCTATGTCAGAAAGTAGTGCAAGTTTATTAGCAGACAACCCATGAGAAGTTGGCTGACATTTGGTCAAAAATAAAAATAGAACTTAGAAGAGTTTTGGTCCCTAAGCCCAAGGATTAGTTGCCCTGCCTGCTTACTCAAAAAATCAGCATGTCTCTGAAGCCCAAAGAGATAATAAAAGTCCAGATTCAGCATAAAACCCTGCAGTTAAGGACAGGGAGTTCTTGGCAGGGGAAACACAAGGGGTCTGAGATGTGTATATTGCTACTGAGTTGAGGTCCTGGTTTGTGGCAGCAAAGAACTTGTGCATACATTGATGGCAGTTGTTCCAGGCCAATCAGCCCAACACGACTAGGCCCAAACCTGTAGTCAAACACACATGTTGCAACAAGAGAGACTGCACATGGGAGAAACTATAGGTGTCTCAAGGGAAGAGTTACAGGATTGGAGAGAATGCCATATTTAGGTGAAATTTAAAGGAAAATCAAATGTTGTGATAGGATCAAAACAAAGCACTTCAGTTCAGTTCAGTTCAGTTCAGTCGCTCAGTCGTGTCCTACTCTTCGACCCCATGAACCGCAGCACGCCAGGCCTCCCTATTCATCACCAACTCCTGGAGTCCACCCAAACCCATGTCCATTGTGTCGGTGATGCCATCCAACCATCTCATCCTCTGTCGTCCCCTTCTCCTCCCACCCTCAATCTTTCCCAGCATCAGGGTCTTTTCAAATGAGTCAGCTCTTTGCATCAGGTGGCCAAAGTATTGGAGTTTCAGCTTCAGCATCAGTCCTACCAATGAACACCCAGGACTGATCTCCTTTAGGATGCACTGGCTGGATCTCCTTGCAGTCCAAGGCACTCTCAAGAGTTTTCTCCAACACCACAGTTCAAAAGCGTCAATTCTTCGGCGCTCAGCTTTCTTTATAGTCCAACTCTCACATCCATACATGACCACTGGAAAAACCATAGCCTTGACTAGACAGACCTTTGTTGGCAAAGTAATGTCTCTGCTTTTTAATATGCTGTCTAGGTTGGTCATAACTTTCCTTCCAAAGAGTAAGCATCTTTTAATTTCATGGCTGCAATCACCATCTTGCAGTGATTTTGGAGCCCAGAAAAATAAAGTCAGCCACTGTTGCCACTGTTTCCCCATCTATTTCCCGTGAAGTGATGGGACCGGATGCCATGATCTTTGTTTCTGAATGTTGAGCTTTAAGCCAACTTTTTCACTCTCCTCTTTCACTTTCATCAAGAGGCTCTTTAGTTCTTCACTTTCTGCCATAAGGGTGGTGTCATCTGCATATCTGAGGTTATTGATATTTCTCCCAGCAATCTTGATTCCAGCTTGTGCTTCCTCCAGCCCAGTGTTTCTGATGATGTACTCTGCATATAAGTTAAATAACTGGGGTGATAATATACAGCCTTGACATACTCCTTTTCTTATTTGGAACCAGTCTGTTGTTGCATGTCCAGTTCTAACAGTTGCTTCCTGATCTGCATACAGATTTCTCAAGAGGCAGGTTAGGTGGTCTGGTATTCCCATCTCTTTCAGAATTTTCCACAGTTTATTGTGATCCAGGGTTGTAGGTAAAGGTGACAGCATCAGTTGTGGCCTGCCAGGACGTCCCTGGTGTTCCAGTGGTTAAGAATCTTTCTTCCATCACCGGGGATGCAAGTTCAGTCCCTGGTCAGGGAAGACCCCACAAATGCTGCAGGGCCACTAAGTCTGTGCACCACAACTACTGAGCCGGAGCATCAAGAGCCTGTGCTTCAAAACAAGAGAAGCCAACACGATGAGAAGTCATCACTCTGCAAGACCCAACTTGTGGCAACTATAGAAGGCCTACGCCCAGCAACAAAGACCCAGCACAACCAAAAATAAACAAATAATATAATATACTTAGATCTGGCCTGCCAAAGTGAACAGGCTTGTTTCCTTGGAAATGACAAAGTTAAGGTAAAGGTGGAATGTGGTTCTCAGAAACCACTTCTCTGAAGCTGGGTAGGAAATCATTTCTCACATTCATGCCTTTGTGTAATCAGTTACACTTGAGTGTGGTGGGGCTTCTCGCTTGCTTCTGCAACCAGGAGAATATAGCAAAGGTGATAAGATGTCACTCAAAGTAAGATCACCTCACTTTGCCTAAGACTGTCTTGCTGTCGTACTCACTCCAGATATTCTCACTGGCTTAATTAATCTAATGGATCATTTTTTTTATTTTGGAGGTTTTCATTGATTTATTCATATACTTATGCACTAATTTGAACAAATACATATACACAGAGTGCAAACCATCATATTTATTAGACAAAACAGTGTGCCAGGGGCTCTAGAGGATTTCAGGGTAATATGAGAACCCTTATAATGGCATGTCTGGCTCTCTGTCCCAGGAATATTTTGATCCCATAGTTGGAGCTACTCAGCTATCATGTGAGAGCTTGCTCTTGCTGTTGAACCAAAGGAACCGAGCATCTGCATCCACAGAGTGGGCTCAGCTGTGCTGCTGCACTTGGACTCATCCCCCCATTCACTTACTCATTCGTCATATATCTATGGAGGTACAAACATGTGCTTGACGTGATTTAAATTCTGATTGACAGAAAAATCAACAGGACATGGCTCCTAGCTTCAAGGAGCTCACGGTCTAGGGAGAGAGTCAGACATCTTGACAATAATTATATTGGGCTTCCCTGGTGGCTCGGATGGTAAAGAATCTGCCTGCAATGCAGGAGACTCAGGTTCAATCCCTGGATCGGGAAGATCCCCTGGAGAAGGGAATGGCTACCTACTCCAGTATTCTTACCTGGAGAATCCCATGGACAGAGGAGCCTGATGGGCTACAGGCTATGGGTAGTTCATCCTTATGTGGAGGGTGCTGTTGGAATACAGAGGATCAAATCTCTTCTCCTGTCTGGAGAGGCCTGGGAAGACTTGACAGAGGAGCTGATTGTGAGCTCTGTCTAGAGGAAAGACTGTGAACCCCAGGTAGATAAGGGAGGAAGTGGTGTTGCAGGCAGAGGGACCTGCGAGTGTAGAGAGAGGGCTCCCTGTGTTCAAGGAGCTGCAGAGAGTCTGGTGTTGACAGGGAGAAGGTGGGGATGACACTTGGAAAGATTGACTGGGTCAAGACCATGAGGGGTCTTGGTTTCATTGAACTCTACTTCCAAAAGTTAATCTCTGGCTTTCTTTCTGGTGACCAAACTCCACCTTCTGTCTCTACCTTGGCTGGTTTGTTTATAAACCCAGTTTCCAGTTTTCCCTCTTGAGGACTCACATGTGACCAAATCACTCTTTACTTCAGACACCAGCTCTTTCTTCTTTCTTCCCTCAACCTCTGCCAGCTGTCTCCAACCATTTCTCCAGACTGAAGCTACACAGCTTTCCAGATGCAGAATCTTGGATTCTCAAAAATTGAAGGCATTTTTAAGACTATCAGACCAGTGGTCTTTTAATCTTCCTTTTGTTATATATTAACAGACATGGTGATTTTCTTCTGCAAAACATACTTCCAAGGAGGTATTTGCACCGAAACCCTGTTCCTGTCTTTCCACTTCAACTAACATCAGTGAATTGCAAGTAGTTGAAAGAGACATCACTGTAGGACTAACGCTGAAACTGCGAACACTGGCGCTCCTTAAACCACAGGTAACAATTTCCCTGTGACTGATCTCGAGGATCTGATCTCAACCAAAGATGCTTCTTTCAACACCCCAGAACCTCAGCTTGACTATTCCTGATGATGTAAATCTCATCTTTCCTAAGCAGTCATTCAACTCCTGAAAGTGAAAGTTGCTCAGTCGTGTCCAACTCTTTGCAGCCCCATGGACTATACAGTCCATGGAATTCTCCAGACCAGAATACTGGAGTGGGTAAACTTTCCCTTCTCCAGGGGATCTTCCCAACCCAGGGATCAAACCCAGGTCTCCCGCATTGCAGGTGGATTCTTTACCTACTGAGCCACAAGGGAAGCCCTAGAATACTGGAGTGGGTAGACTGTCCCTTCTCCAGTGGATCTTCCCAATCCAGGAATTGAACTCCTACATTGCAGGCGGATTCTTTACCAGCTGAGACATGAGGGAAGCCCCATTCAATTCGAGGACAGCTCCAAATATTAGTTCTTTCTTAAACAGAGTAGAATCTCCCTTTCCGTGATTTTATGTATCCCAGTCCCAGTCTTTGGTTACAGAGAATAAATATAATCATGCCTCCACATAACAGTCCTTGAAATATCTAAAGATGATTACTCTAGTTCCAATAGCAGTTTTCTTTTTCTACTTTAAATATTCCACAGGAATGGTTTCCATTCTTGGAGGACTAAATGGACCATTTAGGTTATTGGGGTAGACAAAAATTGGATTAGATATTTAATAATTTTCTCTTCCACTAAGAGGAAAGTCAGAATAGTTTTAGCTTCAGAAAACCCATGTGTTATACCCCACAGGGTTATTTTATTAGTGGGTAACTGACCAAACAATTATAAATCAATGGGGTAACAAAAGCATTATGGTACAGTCTTAGGATAATTTATTGTGTGACTAAAATCTTGCTTTAGAAAAATAAGTTACAGAATCTCAGAATGTCAGCATGGACTGCAATGCCATATTTCTACTAAATAAAAGGACTAGTATGAAAGACAGAGAAGGCAATGGCACCCCACTCCAGTACTCTTGCCTGGAAAATCCCATGGACAGAGGAGCCTGGTAGGCTGCAGTCCATGGGGTCGCTAGGAGTCCTACACGACTGAGCGACTTCACTTTCACTTTTCACTTTCATGCATTGGAGAAGGAAATGGCAACCCACTCCAGTGTTCTTGCCTGGAGAATCCCAGGGACGGGGGAGCCTGGTGGGCTGCCGTCTATGGGGTTGCATTGGAGAAGGAAATGGCAACCCATTCCAGTGTTCTTGCCTGGAGAATCCCATGGACGGAGAAGCCTGGTAGGCTGCAGTCCATGGGGTTGCAAAGAGTCGGACATGACTAAAGCGACTTAGCACAAGTATGAAAGTAAAACAAAACCCCCAAAACTTCTTGTTTTTTCCCTATACATCTGAATTGTGGTAAGAAGTAAATTTTTGAATTTATTTCACAAAATTGTCATGGGGAAATACAGACAAAAGGAAAAATTAACAAATGAAAATAGTATTTTCTAACCCATTCACCCCTTTTCCCAACGCACATCTAATACGAAATTTAGTGCTTTTTATGCTGCATATTTTATCAATAAAAATGTTTTAATAGAATGATATTCTGATGAATTATCAATTTTTTCCTATAGCTAAATATAAAGCAAATTTAAATCTTTGCTTAACTTGATATGGAGAGCAGTAAAGCCATTTTCAGTGTTTTTCATTTTATTTTTATTTCTCTGAAATTATTTAATCAGACTCAATTCTTTGTTTTGAAGATTTGGTCACATCTTGCCCATATCTAGTTTTACCACTGAAAATTTTGCCACTATAATTTTTTTTTCTTTGGCCTCGTGTGGGATCTTAATTCCTTAACTATGGATTGCACTCAGGCCCTCAGCAGTGAAAGTGCAGAGTCCTAACCACTGTTCCACCAGGGAATTCCCTATAGTTTCTTTTTATGACCATAATTTCTACCAAATAAAAATTTCCCAGTCATAATTTTGCATATATAAATTTTGTCAAAAGATTTCACTCTTTTGTTAATTTTTAAGTTTTATTTTCTAAGGTCAACATTCTTATTAATACAGATCTGAATCTGATAAAGTCTGACCCAAGCATGTTAAATATTTCAACTTAGAACTGGTTAAGTCAGAGAAAAAAATTTAGTATTGTATTACATACCCTCAAAAATAACAATTCACTTAATGTGGCTTTATCTGTTTATGATATCAAAAGGTAGATTTTCTTCTTCCAAATAAAGATTCTAAGATAAATTCAAGATTTCTTTGAATGAAAAAAATGCACCTTCTAAAACAAAACATTATAAAATTATACAAAGATTATAAACATTATGTTGCTGCTGCTGCTGCTGCTAAATCGCTTCAGTCTTGTCTGACTCTTTGCAACCCCATGGACTGCAGCCTACCAGGCTTCTCCGTCCATGGGATTCTCCAGGCAAGAACACTGGAATGGGTTGCCATTTCCTTCTCCAATGAGTGAAAGTGAAGTTGCTCAGTCGTGTCTGACTCTTAGCAACCCCATGGACTGCAGCCTACCAGGCTCCTCCATCCATGGGATTTTCCGGGCAACAGTACTGGAGTGGGGTGCCATTGCCTTCTCCTATAAACATTATAAAACACTATAAAATAATGCTGTGGATTACTAGGTACACTTCATTTCAGTTCAGTTGCTTAGTCGTGTCCAACTCTCTGTGACCCTATGGACTGCAGCACGCCAGGTCTCCCTGTCCTTCACCAACTCCCGGAGCTTGCTCAAAGTCATGTCCATCCAGTCGGTGAAGCCATCCAACCATCTCATCCTCTGTCGTCCCCTTCTCCTCCTGCCTTCAATCTTTCCCAGCATCAGGCGGGAAAGTGTAACAAACTCAGTGTAACAAAGTGTAACAAACTCAGTGAGTCTCAGTGTAACAAAAAAGTATGTTACCAAGAAAGAAACTTGAAAAATTGTAACAAGGCCTTTATTTCATTTACTTCTGGTATTTCATGAATCCCAGAGGATGAATTGGACAGTTTGTGATGAAACTTAGAAAGCTTTTTCCATGAAGCAAACTTAGAAATCTTTGCTTGTGTCTCTGTCTTCCAATCCTCATTCACTGTGTTGAAGAGGTACCAAGTTCTGCGCAATTTTTGGTTAAATGAGTGCTTTCCAAACTGACTGGACTCTCCAGGTAAGGAGTTCCTGCTCACAGTTTCCCGGTCACTAGATCTATGACTCGTCCAGCTTTGAAAATGATCTCAGGTGGTTACTGTTTCACGTGCTCTGTTCATTCGACAAGCAAAGCAGTGAGCAACACAGTTCCCCGGCGTCGCACTGCTAAAGAGCACCGTGAACAAAGTGGGTTTTTCACTTACTAAAACACTTTAATGGGGACTTCCATGGTGGTCCGGGGGTTGGGTGTCTGCCTGCCAATGCAGGGAACGTGGGTTTGATCCCAGGTCGGGGAGATTCCACATGCTGAGGGGCGATTAAGTCCACATGCCACCACTTGAGAGCATGTGCACCATGACTAAGGTGGTGATGGCAGTCAAAGATAAATAAATATTTTTTAAAAATAAAAAAGAAAATGCTTTATATACACTAACATATGTGAAATAGATAGCCAACAGAAATTTGCTGTATGACTCAGGAACTCAAACTGGGGCTCTGAAACAACTTGGAGGGGTGGGAGGTGGAAGGAAGATTCAAGAGGGAGGGAACATATGTACACCTATGGTTAATTCATGTTGATATATGATAGAAATCAAACCAATATTGTAAAGCAGTCATCAATCAATTATAAATAAATATAATTTTAAAAAATAAAATGCTTTAATAAGTAGGGATCCAGAAAAAGCCTGGTTACTCTCACTGTAGCAGTTTGTTGAACTGCTGTCCTGATCACTTTTCCCAGGGCCCATTTGGCTATGGAGTTGGGCACCTGGAGTTCTCCCACACGGTTGTCCTTTGGGCCCCGGAATCCACCCATAGCAGCAGTCACCTCAAGGCTCCACCGGCCTGACATGTGGCTTCCTAAGATTTCTTAAGTCAATAATCAAAGTTTTCAGTGATGTAAAAAAGAGATGCGGGACTTCCCTGATGCTCCAGTGGTTAAGAACCCTCCTTCTAATCCAGGGGATGTGGGTTCCATCCCCAGTCAGGGAACTAAGCCTATGGGCCACAAAGAAGACACAGCACAGCCAAAGTATAAAAATAAATCTGCTCTTGTACCTCTACAAATGCATAGAGAAATTTAAAAAGGAAAAAAAGAGATGGGATTTAAAAAAAATAAAATGTGTATCACTAATTTTGTCACGTACATTTTTAGGTGAAATCAACTTGATGTCATTCATACCACTAATATTCATTTTGAATTTGGTATAAGACTGATAATTTATGTTTCTTTCTTAGAAAATACACAAGGAAATTATGATGGTAACTTTTGATCATTCAGGATTTTTCCATTGTCCTAGATGAATTGGTGAATATACTATTTCCACATGCATTTTAGGAACTAACTAGTTCAAAGTTAGTTGCTAACTAGTTTTCACTAACTAGTTCAAAGCAGTATCAAAGCAAAGTTTTGATATTTGCATTGCCCTAATGACTACTGCACAAGTGCACTCATCTCACACGCTAGTAAAGTAATGCTCAAAATTCTCCAAGCCAGGCTTCAGCAATATGTGAACCGTGAACTTCCTGATGTTCAAGCTGGTTTTAGAAAAGGCAGAGGAACAAGAGATCAAATTGCCAACATCCGCTGGATCATAGAAAAGGCAAGAAAGTTCCAGAAAAACATCTATTTCTGCTTTATTGACTATGCCAAAGCCTTTGACTGTGTGGATCACAATAAACTGTGGAAAATTCTTCAAGAGATGGGAATACCAGACCACCTGATCTGCCTCTTGAGAAATTTGTATGCAGGTCAGGAAGCAACAGTTAGAACTGGACATGGAACAACAGACTGGTTCCAAATAGGAAAAGGAGTTCATCAAGGCTGTATATTGTCACCCTGTTTATTTAACTTATATGCAGAGTACATCATGAGAAATGTTGGACTGGAAGAAACACAAGCTGGAATCAAGATTGCCGGTAGAAATATCAATAACCTCAGATATGCAGATGACACCACCCTTATGGCAGAAAGTGAAAAGGAACTAAAAAGCCTCTTGATGAAAGTGAAAGAGGAGAGTGAAAAAGTTGGCTTAAAGCTCAACATTCAGAAAACGAAGATCATGGCATCCAGTCCCACCACTTCATGGGAAATAGATGGGGAAACAGTGGAAACAGTGTCAGACTTTATTTTTCTGGGCTCCAAAATCACTACCGATGGTGACTGCAACCGTGAAATTAAAAGATGCTTACTCCTTGGAAGGAAAGTTATGACCAACCTAGACAGCATATTCAAAAGCAGAGACATTACTTTGCCAACAAAGGTTCATCTAGTCAAAGCTATGGTTTTTCCTGTGGTAATGTATGGATGTGAGAGTTGGACTGTGAAGAAGGCTGAGCACCGAAGAATTGATGCTTTTGAACTGTGGTGTTGGAGAAGACTCTTGAGAGTCCCTTGGACTGCAAGGAGATCCAACCAGTCCATTCTAAAGGGGATCAGCCCTGGGTGTTCTTTGGAAGGAATGATGCTAAGACTGAAACTGCAGTACTTTGCCCACCTCATGTGAAGAGTTGACTCATTGGGAAAGACTCTGATGCTGGGAGGGATTGGGGGCAGGAGAAGAAGGGGACAACAGAGGATGAGATGGCTGGATGGCATCACTGACTCGATGGACATGAGTCTGGGTGAACTCTGGGAGTTGGTGATGGACAGGGAGGCCTGGCGTGCTGCGATTCATGGGGTCGCAAAGAGTCGGACACGACTGAGCAACTGATCTGATCTGAATGACTACTGAAAGAGGATGCTGTGAAAGTGCTGCACTCAATATGCCAGCACATTTGGAAAACTCAGCAGTGGCCACAGGACTGGAAAAGGTCAGTTTTCATTCCAATCCCAAAGAAAGGCAATGCCAAAGAATGCTCAAACTACCGCACAATTGCACTCATCTCACATGCTAGTAAACTAATGCTCAAAATTCTCCAAGCCAGGCTTCAGCAATATGTGAACCGTGAACTTCCAGATGTTCAAGTTGGTTTTAGAAAAGGCAGAGGAACCAGAGATCAAATTGCCAACATCCGCTGGACCATCAAAAAAGCAAGAGAGTTCCAGAAAAAACATCTATTTCTGATTTATTGACTATGTCAAAGCCTTTAACTGTGGATCACAATAAACTGTAGAAAATTCTTCAAGAGATGGGAATACCAGACCACCTGACCTGTCTCTTGAGAAACCTGTATGCAGGTCAGGAAGCAACAGTTAGAACTGGACATGGAACAACAGACTGGTTCCAAATAGGAAAAGGAGTATGCCAAGGCTGTATATTGTCACCCTGCTTATTTAACTTCTATGCAGAGTACATCATGAGAAACGCTGGGCTGGAAGAAGCACAAGCTGGAATCAAGATTGCCGGAAGAAATATCAATAACCTCAGATATGCAGATGACACCACCCTTATGGCAGAAAGTGAAGAGGAACTCAAAAGCCTCTTGATGAAAGTGAAAGTGGAGAGTGAAAAAGCTGGCTTAAAGCTCAACATTCAGAAAATGAAGATCATGGCATCTGGTCCCATCACTTCATGGCAAATTGATGGGGAATCAGTGGAAACAGTGTCAGACTTTATTTTGGGGGGCTCCAAAATCACTGCAGATGGTGACTGCAGCCATGAAATTAAAAGATGCTTACTCTTTGGAAGGAAAGTTATGACCAACCTAGATAGCATATTCAAAAGCAGAGACATTATTTGGCAACAAAGGTTTGTCTAGTCAAGTCTATGGTTTTTCCAGTAGTCATGTATGGATGTGAGAGTTGGACTATGAAGAAAGCTGAGTGCCAAAGAATTGATGCTTTTGAACTGTGGTGTTGGAGAAGACTCTTGAGTGTCCCTTGGACTGCAAGGAGATCCAACCTGTCCATTCTAAAGATCAGCCCTGGGTTTTCTTTGGAAGGAATGATGCTAAGGCTGAAACTGCAGTACTTTGGCCACCTCATGCGAAGAGTTGACTCACTGGAAAAGACTCTGATGCTGGGAGGGATTGGGGACAGGAGGAGAAAGGGACGACAGAGGATGAGATGGCTGGATGGCATCACCGACTTGATGGATGTGAGTCTGAGTGAACTCCGGGAGTTGGTGATGGACAGGGAGGCCTGGCGTGCTGCGATTCATGGGGCCGCAAAGAGTCGGACATGACTGAGCGACTGAACTGAACTAAATGACTACTGAGGGCTTCCCAGGTGACACCAGTGGTGAAGACCCTGCCTGCCAATGCAGGAGAGGTAAGAAACTCCGGTTAGAAGCCTGGGTTAGAAACATCCGCTGGAGGAGGGCATGGCAACCCACTCCAGTATTCTTGCCTGGAGAATCCCATGACAGAGGAGCCTGGTGGACTACAGTCTATAGGGTTGCAAAGAGTCGGACATGAGTAAAGCAAATTATAACGCACGCATGCAATGAGTACTGATGTCCAGCATCTTTTCATGTACTTTTGGACCACTTGTGTATATTCTTTGGGAAATTTTCTATTTGGATTCTTTGCCAGTCTTAAAATTGGGTTATTTGTCTTTCCCCCCAGCTTTGAGTTGTATTTCTTTAATACTCCAGTTACGAGGTTTTTTATTTTTCATCAGATATATGTTTTGCAATATATTCCCATTCTGTGGATTGTTTTCACTCACTTGATGGTATACTTTGAAGCACAAACATTTTTAATTTTAATAAAATCCAATTTATCTGTTTTTTTTTTTTTCTGGCTGTTTTTTTTTCCATTTATTATTTCAGAAATAAGCATCCTATGTAAATTGAAATGGTTAGAATAGTTATCTCTGGATTACTATAATAAATATTTGTCAAAACCACCAACCATGGGTGGGAGGGAGGTTCAAGAGGGAGGGGACATATGTATACTTAAAGCTGATTCAAGCTGATGTATGGCAGAAACCAACACAACATTGTAAAGCAATTATCCTCCAGTTAAAAATAAATTAAAAAAACACCAACCATCTCAATAATCATAGTTATTTCATTCATAAGAACTTCCAAAAATAACTCTTGTATCAAAGAAAAACTTACAAATTGCACGGGAGAGTTAAGTAATGGTCTATGGAGTAAAGAAGGAAAATTCTGCTATTCGAAACGCGAATGAAGCATTTTTCATTTCTTTTTTTTGGTAGACTCATTGTTTCTTTTTTTCTTCTTAATTGGAGGATAATTGCTTTACAATATTGTGTTCACTTCTGCCGTATATCAACATGAATCAGCCATAGGTTTATGTATGTCCCCTCCCTCTTGAACCTCCCTCCCAACTCCCACCCCACTCCATTGCATTTTTGATTGATACAGCTCATGAAAAAATCCTCACTTTGCCTTTCTTTTTTTAGTGATTCCTCTGAGATGGAATTCAAGAAACCAAATCTGAGGGGAAAAACTGCTTCCATAATCTCAAGTGTAATACAAATAGGCTTTTTGATAAAAAGCTTTAAAACTTGAAGAGAGGAGAAAGGCAAGCATGTACTCCTTTAAGCATTTCAATAAATTTGCAAAGCTATTCAGCAATTATGCACATATTGTTTGTATACTTTTATAGTTATATAGTTATAACTTCTTAACTTAGTTATAGTTATACAGTTGATATACAATATTATATATTACATATTACAATATAGTGATTCACAGTGTAATTTTTAAAGATTAGGCTCCGTTTATACTTATCATAAAGTATTGGCTACTATTTCCTGGATTATACAATATATTCTTGCAGCTTATTTTATACATGATAGTTTGTACCTTTTACTCTCCCACCCCTATATTGCCTCTGCCCCTTCCCCCTCCCCACTGGTAACCATTAATTTGTTCTCTATATCTGTGAGTCTGCTTTGTATATTTAAAAATGCAAGAATTTTCATGCTTTGAATATTTTTTCCTGAGTGTTTTAATGATATTTTGTTCTAGACGATTCACGACTTCAACACACATATGTAATATATATTGCTGCTGTTCAGTCACTAACTCGTGTCCGACTGCAACTCCATGAACTGCAGCTCACCAGACTTCCCCACCCTCCACTATCTTCTAGAATTTGCTCAAGTTCACATCCAAGGGGAGTCAGTGATGCTGTCTAACCATATCATCCTCTGCCACCCTCTTGTCTGTTTTTTGTTTTTAATATATATTATGTAAGAGGAATTCTCCATATATTTAACACTGTGGACTCTCTTAAAAGTGTGAAACAATGAGAAGTCAAACATGACCACATCTATGTTGTAAGGAGAGTCCTGAGAATCATCTATGTCTTTGTTTTCTGTTCAATGCTTCTGATAAGTTAGCAGATATACAGCCAGAACTTATTTTCAAACATCCAGACTCCCTCCCTGGCTCACCACAATTACATATGTGCCAAGTTTTAAGTTTT
Organism: Bos taurus; assembly: GCF_002263795.3. Classification (NCBI taxonomy): domain Eukaryota; kingdom Metazoa; phylum Chordata; class Mammalia; order Artiodactyla; family Bovidae; genus Bos; species Bos taurus. The sequence goes on from NC_037333.1 coordinate 97,194,315, forward strand.
CACAGAAAGACCACAGCTGACCCTTTACTTCTCTCTTGTCCTTTTACCAAACCCTATGTTACTTATAACATTACTTGTTAATATCCCACACTCAAAAAAAAAAAAAATGCAGGCACACGTTTCCTAAATTTCACTTAACCAAATAAATTTAAAAATCGATAAAACACTTTAATTCCTGCAACACAAACCAGTTTTCATATTCATCAGAATATTTTAGAATTATTCAAACATGAGAATTGAAAATGAGTGCGCTATTTGGAAGAGAACTACTGAATTTATTCTCCAGAAGAAAAAGCAGACCTGAAGCATCATATCACTGTAACACCTGAAACATGTTGACAAGTTCTTGTCTTCTAAACTTCAATGAAAGCTGCTTGCACAAACTATTTAATGAACACGCATGCATGTGTGCTAAGTCGCTTCAGTCCTGTCCAACTCTTTGCAACCCCATGGACTGTAGCTTGCCAGGCTCCTCTGTCCGTGAGATTCTCCAAGCAAGAATACCGGAGTGTGTTGCCACACACTCCTCCAGGGGATCTCCTCAACCCAGGGATTGAACCTATGTCTCTTACATCTCCTGCATGATGGAGGCAGGCAGGTTCTTTATCATTAGTTCAAGAAGCCCCTATTTAGGGAAAATCTTCCCCTATTAAGCCAGATATTTGAAGTATTAAGGAAGTCAGAAGCTGAGTCACTTCACTTCTTTCTGTTGCCTCCAGTTGGTAGAATACTGACAACCAGCATAAATATTTTTAATGTCTCCATGTAGATTCCCAGCATTGAGTCGATAGGGTCATATTTTTGAACCATATACACTGGTACTACTTCTGCATACTTGATTGATTCCTGTGTATCATACATAAGAAACATGCTGAAAAGAACTAATCTACCATAAATTGCTACTGAGTATACAGTGGCAACAGCCACCGTGGCAGGTGGAAGAAACAGATCCCAGTGAGAACACAAAGACAAGATCTAGGCCCATGCCCAAGGGTGCTCTCATGTTCAGAAACTTCTCATTGGGTGGACACATGGCCACATTGGAAAGGTCTCCCACAATGCCAGCAGTGTACCCCTCTGCTCTGATGAGAAAAGGTCCTCATAATATTTTGAGGAGCCACCACTGCACTGATCACACCTGATAGTAATAACCAAGCAAGATGTTTTGGGCCTGGGTTCCAATAATACAATACTGACTGTATCAGCATTCCAGCTCCAGTTATGGCTGCAAAGGTTGCACCAATCAACACTGAAGAGCCTTTCATCATGAAGTTCTTGAGAGGAGTTCTGTTCACCGCCAAAGCAGATGAAGCTGTTAAGCCAATGCTTCCTGCTAAGAGTTAATACATACAGTGGAATGAATTCTATCTTTCACATACTGAGGCCAAATCATAGCCTTTTCAATAGCTCCAATCTCATTAGACATTCCCAAGTGATCAAAGCACAAAGCACCAAGACCAACAGCAGCCCTTCCAGCCATAAAAACATCTTCTCATCTGACCAGTTTTAAATGTTTTCCAATGATGGTTCCAAAGTTACCTACTCGAGTTCTTGCCCAGCTTTCCTATCAGTTCAGTCGCTCAGTCCTGTCTGACTCCTTGCAACCCCATGGACTGCAGCATGCCAGGCTTCCCTGTCCATCACCAACTCCCAGAGCTTGCTCAAACTGATGTCCATCAAGTCAGTGATGGCACCCAACCATCTCATCCTCTGTGGTCCCTTTCTCCTCCTGCCTTCAATCTTTCCCAGCTTTAGGGTCTTTTCCAAGGAGTCAGTTCTTCACATCAGGTGGCCAAAGGATTGGAGTTTCAGCTTCAGCATCAGTCCTTCCAATGAATATTCAGGACTGATTTCCTTTAGGATTCACTGGTTTGATATTCTTGCAGTCGAAGGGACTCTCAAGAGTCTTCTCCAACACCACAGTTCAAAAGCATCAATTCTTGGGCACTCAGCTTTCTTTATAGGTCCAACTCTCACATCCATACATGACTACTGGAAAAATCATAGCTTTGACTAGACAGACCTTTGTTGGCAAAGTAATGTCTCTGCTTTTCAATATGCTGTCTAGGTTGGTCATAGCTTTTCTTCCAAGGAGCAAGCATCTTTTAATTTCATGGCCATAGTCATCTGCAGTGATTTTGGAGCCCAAGAAAATAAAGTCTCTCACTGTTTCCATTGTTTTCCCATCTATTTGCATGAAGTGATGGGACCAGATGCTATGATCTTTGTTTTTTGAATGTTGAGTTTTAGGCCAAAAGACTTCTCCTTGGATCCTTGCAAGACTTTATTTCCAGAGTTTTGAAGAAGTTGATTTTGACAACTTTGGCCACTGTTCTCATTTCTTTTATGGAGTAGTGAAATTTTGGATGGCCTCAATCTGCTATTCTGGCACTGCTTCCATTAATTCATCTGTTACATATCCTTTCCTCTTTTTCTTTTTTTTTTAACTAAAAGTGAATTTAATAATGACTATTTTAGTATTAGACTCTCTAGGAGAGTTGGAAAGCCACACCGGGAACTCTCATCCAGGAATTATTTCCAAAATCACACCGCAGAATGGGCTCCATAAAGCTCCCCTTGTTTCTCCTGCTGCCGCTCCTGCTGTCCACAAACATGCTGCTTTCGGCACTGACGCCATCAATGCTGGAATCTGGATGATGCTGCTAATACACCACTGCTCTCTTGGAAAAGGAGTACCACCACGGCAGCCACCTGTCCTAGCACTGATCCCACTGAATCAATTCCATTCACTTCTGTTTCAACGTCTGCTATAGGAGAACTCTGAATGAGAGTTGAGGTCATAAATCTGTGCTCTGGCTGTAAGAGAGGCTGAGAAAGGTTTTTTTTATTTTTAGAGAAACTTTTTCTTAAGACTTTTTTCCTGTGGACCTTTTTTTTTTTTTTTGCATTTATTTATTTATTTTTATTTACACAAGGCTTAATTATGATCAGTGTTCTTTAGAGATAAAATTATAAATAAAGTGACTCAATATATGATGTGTAGTTCTTTTTTTCAATATTATTATTATTTTTTAATTTTTTCTGTGGACCAGATTTTAACAAAAAGTCTTCATTGAATTTGTTACAGTATTGCTTCTGTCCTATGTTTTGGTTTTTTGGCCTGAGGAATACGGGATTTTAGCTCTCCAATCAGGGATGGAGCTCTCATCCCCTGCACTGGAAGGTGAAGTCTTAACCACTGGACCACCAGGGAAGTCCCAGAAATGCTGTGTTTAATGGTAAAGTACTGGGCATGGCCTGGAGTTGAGCAGCAAGGATAAGTAGGTGACCTCCACGGAGTCTCACATGGTGAAGATGAGGAAGGGGGCCATCAGACAGAAGAGCCTCCTAGCCTCAGCCACGGCAAAGCCCAGAACGGCACAGGGAAGAGTCGCTGCTTCAGGGACGGGTTCCTGGCATAGTCAGCGATCAAGCTGCCAAAGACTGTTCCAATGCTGGCTCCTGAACCAGCCACACCAACTGTGGCAGCCCCAGCGCCAATAAACTTGGCTGCTGTGTCAATATCAGCACTGGTCTGGGACTCCCGCCTAGCCTCCTAGAGTGGGACACTGCTGTAGGAAGGCTGTTCAGATGGGACCGCTGGCTTCCTCAGGAAGGAGGCAGACACAAGCCTGATCAGACCCTTGGGACAAGAGTAGATCGGTCACTGTTTCCACTTTTTTCTGAATCTATTTGCCATGAAGTGATGGAAACAGTGACAGATTTTATTTTCTTGGGCTCCAAAGTTACTGTGGATGGTGACTATAGCCACAAAATTAAATGACGCCACCTGATGTGAAGAGCTGACTCATTTGAAAAGACCCTGATGCTGGGAAAGATTGAGGGCAGGAGGAGAAGGGGACAACAGAGAATGAGATGGTTAGATGGCATTACTGACTCAATGGACATGGGTTTGGGTGGACTCCAGGAGTTGGTGATGGACAGGGAGGCCTGGCGTGCTGCAGTTCATGGGGTCGCAAAGACTCGGACATGACTGAGTGACTGAACTGAACTCCTTGGAAGATAAAGCTATGACAAACCTAGACAACATATTAAAAAGCAGAGACATCATTTTGCTGACAAAGGTCCGTATAGTCCAAGCTATGTTTTTTTCAGTAGTCATGAATGGATGTGAGAGTTGGCTGAACGCTGAAGAACTGATGCTTTCAGACTGTGGTACTGGAGGAAACTCTTGAGAATCCCTTGGACTGCAAGAAGATCAAACCTGCCAATCCTAAAGGAAATCAGTCCTGAATATTCATCAGAAGGACTGCTGCTGAAGCTCCAAAACTCTAGCCACCTGATTTGAAGAGCTGACTCATTGGAAAAGACCCTGATGCTGGGAAAGAGTGAAGGCAGGAGAAGGGGATAACAGAGGATGACATGGCATCACTGACTCAGTGGACATGAGTTTGAGCAAACTCTGGGAGATAGTGAAGGACAGGGAAGCCTGGTGTGCTGCAGTTTGTGGGGTCACAAAGAGTTGGACAGGACTTAGCAACTGAACAACAGAAAAAGCAGATAAAAGCAGGAGGAATGAGTAGTGCCCCAGGGGTCTGCATGTTTTTCAATCTCCCAGCTTTAGCTCTAGGACTTGGAAAGGTGGTTTTTTCAGCAGGACATTAAGTGGTACTCTTTTCTTCTCACCAAGACTCATATGATGGGAATTCCCCAAATATGGGGAGGCAGTCTCCATTTTCCATAAAATCCATACTTGTTCAGTTGCTCAGTCATGTTTCACCCTTTTGCAACCCCATGGACTGTAGCTTGTCAGGCTCCTATGTCCATGGGATTTCCCAGACAAGACTACAGGAGTGGATTGCTATTTCCTTCTCTAGGGGATCTTCCCAGAGGAGGGATTGAACCCCTGTCTCCTGCACTGGCAGGCAGATTCTTTACCACTGAGCCACCAGGGAAACCCATACCATGTCATAATTAAAGAAATAGTGATTTGCACTTTAAATGCTTGCTTACCATAATATATATTGATTACCATAAGTCTTTTACAGTTGAACCACCTCCACTGCCCAGTTATTTATGTCATTTATTTTTTGAAGATGTGGGACATTCTAATAGCTGAATTTCCCACAATCTAGATTTGGATCATTGCATCTTCGTGGTAGTTTAACAGGTGCCTCTATTTCTTGTATTTCGTGCTTACTGGTGGTTGGATCTAGATGTAGCTGTATTAAGGATTTTCTCTTTGTGGTTGAATATTTTGGTTTCACCATGATAAGCCTTTGTAAAGATTTCTCAGTATTTTTTGTTACTTACAGTTTATTGGTATACTGAGTCCGTAGATTGTCTTCCAAAGCTTCTGAAAAAAATGTCAGCCATTTATCTCTTCATTGCCTTTTATTCTGTGCTGGGTCTTTATTGCTGCATGGGTTTTCCTGTAGTTTCTGGTGAGCAGGGGATACTCTTTAGTTGCAGTAAGCAGGCTTCTCATTGTGGTGGCTTCTCTTATTGTAGATCATGGGCTCTAGGGCACATGGGCTTCGGTAGTTGTGGCTTTGAGGCTTTAGATCGTGGGCTCAAGAGTTGTGGCACATGGACTTAGTTGCTCTGAGGCATGTGGGATCTTCCCAGATCAGGGATTGAACCCACGTTTTCTACACTGGCAGGTGGATTCTTTAACACTGAGCCACCAGGGAAGCCCCATATCACCTCATATTCTAAACTTCCAATTAAACATGTTATATCTATCCACTGTATCCTTAATGTCACTGGTTCTCTAAGGCAATTTTCTTGTTTTTGTCTTTCCATACATTTTGGATTGTTACTTCTTATTCATCCTTCAGTTCTGTATTCTTAAGTTGTGCCCAATCTGTGGTTAGACTCACCTATCTTTTGCTTTTAATTTCATTTATTGTGCTGTTTTATTTGTGTAAGTCCTGTTTGATTCTTTATCAGACCTACTGTCATGTTTTTATAGTTTCCTCTTCCCTGGAGCTATTTTCAAGCTTATATATTATTTCAACATGATAAGCATGGAGGCCTGATGCTTCCTGGAATTGTACACTGTGTGTGCTGATTCTCACTTGTGCTGGTTTTATTTATGGGTCATTATGTTTGAACAAATATTTGTAGAAACAATCAGAAACCTAGGATGAAATAATGGTTTTCATTTGATTCTTTCAAGCTCTTGAGGCCCTTTACTTTTCCTGCTGCTGTTGCTGCTGCTAAGTCGCTTCGGTCGTGTCCGACTCTGTGCGACCCCATAGACAGCAGCCCACCACGCTCCCCCGTCCCTGGGATTCTCCAGGCAAGAACACTGGAGTGGGTTGCCATTTCCTTCTCCAATGCATGAAAGTGAAAAGTGAAAGTGAAGTCGCTCAGTCATATCTGACCCTCAGCGATCCCATGGACTGCAGCCTTCCAGGCTCCTCCATCCATGGGATTTTCCAGGCAAGAGTACTGGAGTGGGGTGCCATTGCCTTCTCCATTACTTTTCCTGCTACTGCTAAGTTGCTTCAGTCATGTCCGACTCTGTGCGACCCCATAGACGGCAGCCCATCAGGCTCCTCTGTCCCTGGGATTCTCCAGGCAAGACTACTGGAGTGGGTTGCCATTGCCTTCTCCAACTTTTCCTAGCACTATCTTAATCTAAATTCTGAGACTGAAGTTGCCTTAACCACCCAAATGAGGAATCCAGGTTATCCCTCGCCTGGAAACTGTAGCCCTTTGCAAGCCCTTAGTTTAATGGAGCAATGGGGTATCAGAGTCTCCACTGGGGATTGGACCTACATTTTTGGCTTCTGTGCCCTTAGTCCAGTGAGGCCATCAAACCCAGATTTGAGTGCTATGTTTGCTTCTCTAGATTTTAATCTTCTGTCAGATTTTAGCCAGGTCAATCTCCCATTACCTTTTCAGCTCTTCCAGTTCTCTTGTTGTTCAGTTGCTCAGTCATTTCTGACTCTTTGCAACCTCATGGATTGCAGCACACCAGGCTTCCCTGTCCTCCACTATCTCCCAGAGTTTGCTCAAACTCATGTCCACTGAGTCGGTGATGCCGTCCAACCATCTCATCCTCTGTCATCCCCTTCTCCTGCCTTCAGTCTTTCTCAGCATCAGGGTCTTTTCCAATAAGTCGGCTCTTCACATCAGACGGCCAAAAGTACTGCAGCTTCAGCTTCAGCATCAGTCCTTCCAATGAATATTCAGGTTTCATTTCCTTTAGGACTGGTGTGAACTCCTTGCTATCCAAGGGACTCTCAAGAGTCTTCTCCAACACCAAAGTTCAAAAGTATCAATTCTTCAGCATTCAGCCTTCTTTATGACTGACTGGAAAGACTGGTACATGACTACTGGAAAGACCACAGATTTGACTAGACGTACCTTTGTCATCAAAGATGTTACTGCTTTTTAATGCGATGTCTGGGTTTGTCTGTCACAGCTTTTCTTCCAATGTGCATGGTTCTTTTAATTTCATGGCTGCAGTCACCGTCCACAGTGATTTTGGAGCCCAAGAAAATAAAATCTGCCACTGTTTTCATTTTTTCCCCATCTATTTGCTATGAAGTGATGGAACTAGACTGGTTCCAAATAGGAAAAGGAGCACGTCAAGGCTGTATAACATTGTCACCCTGCTTATTTAATTTATATGCAGAGCACATCATGAGAAACCCGGGGCTGGAAGAAGCACAAGCTGGAATCAAGATTGCCGGGAGAAATATCAATAACCTCAGATATGCAGATGACCCCACCCTTATGGCAGAAAGTAAAGAGGAACTAAAAAGCCTCTTGATGAAAGTGAAAGTGGAGAGTGAAAAAGTTGGCTTAAAGCTCAACATTCAGAAAAGTAAGATCATGGCATCCGGTCCCATCAGTTCATGGGAAATAGATGGGGAAACAGTGGAAACAGTGTCAGACTTTATTTTGGGGGGCTCCAAAATCACTGCAGATGGTGACTGCAGCCAAAAAATTAAAAGACGCTTACTCCTTGGAAGAAAAGTTATGACCAACCTAGATAGCATATTGAAAAGCAGAGACATTAGTTTGCCAACAAAGGTCTGTCTAGTCAAGGCTATGGTTTTTCCAGTGGTCATGCTTGGATGTGAGAGTTGGACTGTGAAGAAAGCTGAGTGCCGAAGAATTGATGCTTTTGAACTGTGGTGTTGGAGAAGACTCTTGAGTCCCTTGGACTGCAAGGAGATCCAACCAGTCCATTCTGAAGATCAGCCCTTGGATATCTTTGGAAGGAATGATGCTAAAGCTGAAGCTCCAGTTCTTCGGCCACCTCATGCGAAGAGTTGACTCATTGGGAGACTCTGATGCTGGGAAGGATTGGGGGCAGGAGGAGAAGGGGACGACAGAGAATGAGATGGCTGGATGGGATCACTGACTTGATGGACGTGAGTCTGAGTGAACTCCAGGAGTTGGTGATGGACAGGGAGCCCTGGTGTGCTGTGGTTCATGGGGTCGAAAGGAGTTGGACATGACTGAGTGACTGAACTGAACTGATGGAACGAGATGCCATGATCCTAATTCTCTTAAGAATTAAGACTTAAAAAAAAAAATTTATCCTGCTTAATTTTCTTTAGAAGGATTGAACTATTTAAAAGGCCATAGTTGCTGAATGCAGAGGCAAGTAAATATTTTTTGAAAAATTATACATGAACACCTCATTTTATTGCACTTGTGTTTTCCAGATGTTATTAATCCTTTTTTCTTTTTTAATGGAGTTTGCAGTAACCCTGTATTGAGCAACTGTTATCATTTTTCCAATACTGTTTGCTCACTTAGTTTCTCTGCATCACATTTTGGTAATTGTCAAAAGATATAAAACTTTTAAAATTACTTTCATATTTGTTATGGTGTTCTGCCAACAGTGTTCCTCGATTTAAAAAGTGTAATTGTTTTGGGCATTGGGAACCATGCCCATTTAAGAATGCAATCAATAAGTGTGTGCTTTTTAAAAAAAAAATAACTTAAGTTTTAGCTGCACTGGGTCTTTGTTGCTGTACATGGGTTTCTCATTGCAGTGGCTTCTCTTACTGTGGAGCATGGGCTCTAGGACACGTGGGCTTCAGCAGTTGCGGTGCGTGGGCTCAGATGCCTGGCGATATGTGGAATCTTCCAGGACCAGGGACCAAACCCATGTCCCCTGTGTTGGCAGGCAGATTCTTAACCACTGGACCACCAGGTGAGTCCTAAAGTGTGTGTTCTGATTGCGCCACTGACTGTCTAGTCCCCCACCTCTCTCCCTCTCCTCAGGCCTCTCTGCTGTTTGAGACACAACAGTATTAGGCCAGTCAACAACCCTACAGTAGCCTCTAAGTGTTCAGGTGAAATCAAGAGTTATGCATCTCTCAGTTTAAACCAGAAGCGAAACATGATTAAGCTTCCTGAGGAAGGCATGTCTAAAACTGAGATAGGCTTTAATAGTGCACCTCTTGCATCAAACAGCCAAGTTGTGAATGCAAAGGAAAAGTTCTTGAGGAAAATTAGAAGTGCTACTCCAGTGAACACATGAATGATAAGAAAGCCAAACAACCTTGCTGTTGTTATGGAGAAAATCTGAGTGGTCTGGACAGAAGACCAAACCAGCCACAAGAGTCTCTCAAGCCAGAGCCTACTCCAGAGCAAAGTCCTAACTCTCTTCCATTCCCTGAAGGTCAAGAGAGGCGAGGAAGTGGCAGGAAAAAAAGTTTGAAGCCAGCAGAGGCTGTTTCTTGATGTTTAAGAAAGAAGCCATCTCCCGTGATCTATAAATAGCCACAGCCTAGAGGACAGCACATCTGTTGACAACATGGTTTCCTATTTTAAGTCCACTGTTGAGAGAACTACTCAGAAGAGATGATTCCTTTCAAAGTATTACTGCTCATTGACAATGCACTGAAGAGCTCTGATGGAGATGCACAATGAGCTAATTGCTATTTTCATGCCTGCTAACACAGCACCCATTCTGCAGCCCAGGGATCAAGGAGTAGTTTCAAGTCTTCCTGAAGAAAGCCATTTGGTAAGGCTGTTGTTCAGTCGCTCAGTGGTGTCTGACTCTTTGCAAATATATGGACTGCAGCACGCCAGGCCTCCCTGTCCTTCACCATCTCCCAGAGCTTGTTCAAACTCATGTCCATCGAGTCAGCAATGCCATCCAACCATCTCATCCTCTGTCGTCCCCTTCTCCTCCTGCCCTCAACCTTTCCCAGCATCAGGGTCTTTTCCAATGAGCTGGCTCTTTGCATCAGGTGGCCAAAGCTGAAGTTTCAGCTTCAGCATCAGTCCCTGCAATGTCCATCCTCACAGGGCTATAGCTGTCATGCTTTGTGATTCCTCTGATGGATCTGGGCAAAGTCAATTGAAAACCCTGTCAAAAAGATCCACCATTCTAGATGCCATTAAAGAACATTTGTGCTTCATGAGGTCAAAATGTCAGATGCCAGTTTGCAAGAAGTTGATTCCAGCTCTCATGGATGACTTTGGGGGATTCATGACTTCAGCAGGGAGATGTGGTGGAAATGGCAAGAGAGAATTAGAAGTGAAGTCTGAGGATATGTCTGAATTACTGCAGTCTCACAATAAAATGGAAGAGGAATTGCTTCTTACAGATGAACAAAGAAAGTGGTTTCTTGAGATGTAAACTACTGTTGAAGATTCTGTGAAGATTCAAAAATTTTAGAATACGACATAACTTTGTTGGTAAAGCAGTGGCAGGGCTGGAGAGGGTTGACTCCAATTCTGAAGTTCTACTGTGAGTAGATATTAAATAGCACTAAGAGCTATAGAGAAACTGATCATGAAAGGGAAAAACCATTCAATGTGGCAAACCTCATTTCTGTTCCCAGCCTTCAGCAACCACCACCCTGATCAGTCAGCAGCATCAACACTGAGGCAAAACCCTCCAGCAGCGAAGACTACTTGCTGAAGGCTCAGATGATGGTTAAACCTTTTTAGCAGTATTTTTAAATTAAGGGGTACACATTTTTTAGACATAATGCTATTACACATTTAGTCGACTATAGTGTAAACTTAAGTTTTATATGCACTGGGAAACCAAAGAATTTATGTGACTCACCTGATTGCTTGAGATAATCTGACACAGTACTTTAGTATTTCCAAGGTATCCCTGAATGCCTTTTCTATCTCATGAAGTTGTATGTATCTGGATACTGTTTACACTATAGGTAGGAGTGCACTAATGCACAGAAATGTAAATATGTATTGCAAATTCATAAAAGAATAGGGTATGATCTTAGCAGTGATTCACAGAGTACTTTTGAGAAACTTTGACATCTTCACATAGTGCTTTTTCTTCTTTCCTATGGCAACTCCTAAATGGGGTTAATAAACCGTGACGGTTGCTCTTAAGTTATACTAAAAGAGTCTCTGTATTTTCCCATGAAATTGTCAAGAGAACAGCAATTAATGCCTGTATTATTTCCTGGTTGAGAATGTCTGGTAACTTTCCTGGCAGTCAGTGGTTAACACCCTGGTGCCAATGCAGGGGGCACGGGTTTGATCTCTGGTCATCAGGGAACTAAGAGTGGTATGACTACCCTCCTCGACACCCCACCCCCCAACCAAGAAGGAATATGTGAAGTTATTCATGTGAAGTTATTCTTAGTTATAACAGGATCTAAGTCCTATTTTTACATAATTGTAACTAAAAATATATATATATGAAAAAATAGACATTTAAAATGCGATCAAAAGTGTAATTTGGGGGTCTGTTTATTTTCTGGTCATTCAAATGCATAATTTTTAAAAATTATATCTGTACAAATATTTTATCATTTTTCCAATTATAAAAAAATTACATACTAAAAAGTGACTTTTCTCTTTCCTTATCTCCAATGATGTACTGAGGATATAGTTAAGTCCTAGAGAGTAGCAAAAATTATTGGACTTGTTTTCAGTATCTTATTAAAAAATCTTTTTTTACATATACACGCTGCTTCGTAACTACTTTTAGTTACGCTGGGTCTTCGTTGCTGCACTCAGGCAGTGAAGAGAGGCTACTCTCTAGTCGCGGTGTCTTGTTTTGGAATTTGGGCTTTAGGGTGCAGGGGCTTTGGCAGCTGCAGCATGCAAGCTTGCTGCTGGCTTTTTGCAACTTGCTGGCTCTAGGGCACGTGAGCTTCAGCAGTTGTGGCACAAGGGCTCATTAGTTGTTGCTTGTTTGGCCATAGAGCATGGAGGCATCAGAAGTTGCTCCCCTGCACATGGAATCTTCCCAAACCAGAAGTCAAACCTATGTCCCCTGCATTGGCAGGCAGATTCTTACCACCGGGCCAGCAGGTAGTCCTATTTCCAGTATTTTAGAAGTAAGTCACATGAGGACTTCCCTGGTGGTCCAGCAGTTAAGAATCTGCCTGCAGAGGCAGGGTTCAATCCCTGGTTTGGGAAGCTAACACATGCCACAGCACCACTAAACTCCTTAGCCACAACTACTAATCTGACACTCTTACAGTCTGTACTCGACAGCAAGACAAGCCACCACAATGACAGGTCTGCACCGGTGAAGACCAGCCCCCACTCACTGCAAGTAGAGAAAACCCTCAGGCAGCAACAAACCCAGTGCCACCAACAATGTTTAAAATTTTTGATTGAAAAAAATCACATTAAAATATGTGTAAGAGCTAATGGAAATACTTGCTTTTTTTAATTTTACCTGGCATCAATAAATTGATGTTATAATGCCGAGTATCACTGTACATGTTCTGACAGCCATATGCCTTTAATAGAAATGTCACTACATAATGAGAGCAATATGTGACACATAAGCCATTCAACATAAAGGCCATGAGAAGGCTTTCCTGATAATGAAAAATACTGGAATTATGCTATATTTTAGTCTTCACTGACACACCCTCTTTTGGTCCCTCTGAATTGCCCAAGAACTTCTATGTATCAAATGTCTTGGTTCAAAGGCAACCAAAGCAATGAGTCAATCCCATAGGACAGCTCTCACTGGAGTAAGTAGTTGCTCCAGTTTATCTAGGCCCGTTTCATCAGAATAAATCAACTGTAATAAAATCCTACTTACCTACAAAAGATCTTGGCATCAACCTTAGTAAGATCACTCCTAAACACTGAACCTAAGCCTCAGAGATGCCTGATAGGACTGTAATAGATCCCAAATGAAATGAGTTAATTTTCTAGTAGCTAACTCCTTCAACTTGAAAAATCAGGGATTTTCCAGAGGTTATTTTGCAGGGCTGGGCATTCCTGTCTCATCCACCACCCTGTGTGTATGTTCACCAGCCAACACACAATTTCTGAGTTCAGTTCAGTTGCTCAGTCGTGTCCGACTCTTTGTGACCCCAGGAATCGCAGCACGCCCGGCCTCCCTGTCCATCACCAACTCCCGGAGTTCACTGACTCACGTCCATCGAGTCAGTGATCCCATCCGGCCATCTCATCCTCTGTCGTCCCCTTCTCCTCCTGCCCCCAATCCCTCCCAGCATCAGAGTCTTTTCCAATGAGTCAACTCTTCGCATGAGGTGGCCAAAGTACTAGAGTTTCAGCTTCAGCATCACTCCCTCCAAAGAAATCCCAGGGCTGATCTCCTTCAGAATGGACTGGTTGGAATTTCTGAGTAGATACTTCTAAAGAAACTGCCTTTGCGCAACCTCATCGACAGGAAATACTGGCAATTACCTGCCAGCCCATTGGTTACTTCCTGCCATCTTTCCTGGTGGCTCAGATGCTAAAGCATCTGCCTACAATGCAGGAGACCCAGGTTTGATTCCTAGGTTGGGAAGATCTCCTGGAGAAGGAAATGGCAACCCACTCTGGTACTCTTGCCTGGAAAATCCCATGGACAGAGGAGCGTTGTAGGCTACAGCCCATGGGGTCACAAAGATTCGGACACGACTGAGCGACTCTACTTTCACTTTTACTTTCTTTCCAGTGGTTACCGTTCAGCTGTTTGGGATCTGGGTTCAATCCTGGTCAGGCAACTAAGATCCCACAAGTCAATTACAATGTGTCTTTTTAAAAGTGTTTATGTATCGACATTCATTCCTTCTGTTGTCTGAAGAGAACTCATTTTTGCTGAGTCTCAAAAGGAGGTAAGCATTAAGTGAGAAATTGTCTGTAGTAGTGTTTCTCATGTATTTCTACCATGTGCTGTTTTTTGAGAAACCAAAACCTTAAGCACTGTTACTTGAAATTTTTATCTTTACGAAATCAGAGATCATTGAATATTCCTTCCCCAATCACACCTAAACCCTGTCACCCTGTGAACTTACAATCTACTTCCCCAAATAGGGTTACTCCTCCCGAATAGACAGAAAGTCAGAAATTTAACTGCCACTTAAAGGAACACAAACTCAGCCTTTAGAATGTTCAGCATTTCCCTGAAATTCACAGAACACCAGCAAACTCTCTCCTACGTTTTATAAAATGCAGTGGTCGAGCAAAGGTGATGAACTATTTTCGCTTCAACCAAAACTGAAATCTCACATCTAATTTTACTATTTCAAGACAAAAAGACATTATTAAGTCTAAATTAAAATGCCATGTGCAGAACACGGCAGCCACAAATCTAGAAACCGCAGTAGATGGCAATTCTGTTAAGTTGAAAGTGAAGCAAAAGGCACTCAGTCGTGGCTGACTCTTTGCAACCCCATGGACAATAAACAATCCATGGAATTCTACAGGTCAGAATACTGGAGTGGGTAGCTTTTCCTTTCTCCAGGGGATCTTCCCAACCCAGGGATTGAACCCAGGTCTCCCGCACTGCAGGCGGATTCTTTACCAGCTGTCACTAGGAAAGCCCTGTTAAGTTGACAATTCTGAGGTAATTATTTTCACAGAATGACACCTCTTGATTTTGCATTACGGGCAGGAGAAACCCAAATGGTAGAAACACACCATTAGTTCTACCTCCTGTAACTAAAAACTGCATTAAAAATGCAATTATGTAATTAGTGAAACAGCATCTTATGGTTGACATCCTATTAAATCTTGACGAAGGACCCAGTTCCCTTCACCATTATGAAAAAGATGCATGGAAGAGAATGGAATAAATGCTGTTTATCCATGTTAATATCCCAATAAGCATCTTAATTTAACTCTTCTTAATCATGTAAATGCATCTCAGACTACAAAATATTAACATGCTGTTCAATAAAACTGTTAAATAATTAAGGTGTCTCTAAGGGTAAGGAGCAACACACACAACTTGGTCAAAACTATTCAGGAAGTATATTTAAGAAAAATACAGGCTAATTGAGTTATGTCTGTCATAGGTACTTCATTTTTCTAAAAGACCTCAGACAATCACTCGATGTAGTGTATTTCTTCAAAATTATATATATCAAGACTTGACTGAAGAGTATGGATTTTGTTTAAAAAAAGCTTTTATTCGTTTTTGATCAGGGAAAGGACAATCTCAATGTCAACTTGTCACCTAATCATATATTTGAACTTACAAGATTTACTGCCCTAAAGACACTGCACCTACTGACTTGACAACATAACTTAAAACGAAAATCTCCTTTCTGTCCCCTAAGGTTGCATGTTGAAAGAATAAACAATCCCTTGCAATAGCCAACACTGGTACTTAGCTTAGGTTTAAGGTCAAATAGCAAAACAGGAGCAAAACAAGGCCAAAAGCATTATAACTTGATAGCCCACCAAGTACAAACATCACTGGAATAAAGAAAGTTGCAGGCACCAAAGAAAACAAGAGGCAGGTTCATTAGCATAAAAAAATTTACACTTGGTTGAAGGTGAGGTGAACTATTCCACAAGTAAACATGTATGCCAATCCTAATGGCGAACTTGAAACCAAAGCAACAAGACCGAAAACATTAAACTCAGTTAACTACACTGAATGTAAAACTTATCTAGGATATCCTCCCAAATCTAGAGCTAAAAGGTTTTCTTTTTAATGCACCAGGAAGATGTGTTGTAATGACATGACTTGGTCACACTTACGACTTGCGTTTACATAAGAATCAAGGGTTATCCTTCTCCATTATTCATTTACGTCTGAATGTGAATATGCTCAACTATTCAGCTCATGCACTAACCGCATAAAAAATGACTGAAACCTACTACCCATGCCTTCTAAGAACTCACACCATCTAACAGTTAACACCCAGTACAGCTTCCTAACAATGCCCCAGGAGAAAACATTTTGTTCAGTTCAGTGCTTGCCGTGACATAAAACCAACAGAATAGAATACAATTAATTTACTCAGCTACTACTTCAAATCTTTTAATCTAAGTTTTGTTCAAACTTTAATAACTTCATACCTATTTGCCAAAATTGTTGTGTAAAATCTAACTATATCTGATATTCTTAACCTGTAGCTCCTATAACACAGTTTTAGCCCCCCGCCCCCCGCCCAACCCCGCAATGGGTATATTTGGACATTTTAATCAAGAAAACAAAGTTATGGTATTATGATTAGTCAAAGCTTTTTCTAGCAGACCACTGAAAACAACAATCCATTAAAAAAATGCCTTTCCGGAGACAACAAAGCAAAACATTTTCTTCATAAAGGAGCTACCAGCATGCTTTGTGCCATTAAAAATTTACTTTTCAAAATATAACCAAAGACTCATGGTCTACTAGAAAGCTCCCACTAATCACAACAGTATAACTATGCCACAGAAACTTTCATGACAATGTCTCCAGATAGGCAGAGAGGAAACAACATTAAAGGTTATGATGGAAGCCTCAGTTAGAGAGGAAAATGAAGTCTCCAGAGCATAGAATACATCTAACAAACAAGGGGAACAGAGCAGACACTGCAGCTGGCTATTCATAAAGGACCACAGTTTTCTCTTCCTATGGAGCAAGACTCCCTACAAAATAAACTGTGCGTTAATTATTGCTTATTTAAAATTACACTTTTACAGAGCTATTTAGTACCTGACGCAGAAAAACAATCACATAAGGAAGCATTTATTTGAGGTTTAACATGTAATCATACAAATAAAGTCTGTATAAACACAAATCCACAGAGTCATAACACAGATAGCAAAAGACAAAGTAAAAACAAAGAAAACTAATTGGCGGCTATATACAGTTGGACACAAATTGTGTCTTGTACACTAGAAAGTCTTTTACAAAATAATCATCTTAGATCAACAGAAGACCAATCTTCAATGTCCTCCTGCAAGATGGTTACTTTAGCAATCTCTTCCTAAAAACAAAAACAAAATAGCAATTAGATTTGTGCAACTCCGGCAAGCTTTCTAAGGTCCACTTTCATGAATTGTTTTAAGTTCTCACTTTATTCTTTTCTTCAATAATTAAAGATCACATGCAAATTCATTGGCAAAATGCAGTTTGGGTAATTATAATCATCATCATCATCTCACCTTGAAGTTCCCATATGATATTAAAATTTACTTAGAAAATCCGGGAACACAATCTTTTCATATTCACAGATTGAACTGTGCTAGATGAAGGTTTACTAGAAGTGTCTCTAGTAAGCCATGTAAAATTCTATTACAAACACGAATTTCTAACACGCTTGTATTTCAAGGCAACAAATTGCTATGTGCATATGATCTTTAATTTAAATCCCAGATTTTAAAGTTCTTGTTTTGGTTTGTAGATTTCACTATTAGCTATAAAAAGAAAAAGCAAGCATTAAATCTTAAAGAATGAACACTTAAAATGAGGCTCCACAATTGAAATACAACACTAAACAGAAGACCAAAATGATTAAGCTGTAAAAAGGCATTTATGTACTTTAACTCCTGTAAAAAACCATTTAAGTTAAGTTTAGACACTTAATCTTCAAAATGATTAAAAAAGAAGCCAAAGTCTGAAGTTTTCCACTTTAATCTTTACGCTGGTACATGAAGTTGGAAGAGACCATACCACAGGACAGCGTTTTCTGGTGTATGCCTTGCGCTCTGCCCGCAACGTGCGACCCCCAGAGATAGACGTGGTCAGGGTGACACACGGCCTGCAATGAAGTTCCCGCTGGCGGGTACAAACAAGGTATAATGTCAGAGTTAGAAGACAACATTCTTGTTTTCCTTAAGTTGTACCCATTTCAGTACTTTACCTGTTAATAGTTCTAAAAAGTTTAATTATTCCTCTAGACCACCTGGTACACAAAGCAAACAGAAAAACTCTTAAGTTTTTCTGTATTACTAAAGAAAGTGAGATAAAACTTTAAAGTTAAAGATCTATAGACACTTTAGGCAAAACAGGCTCATAAAGCAAGTAAAAATTTAACAATTTAGTAAAAACACGCTACGTGGTATTTTGTTTTTACTCATTTTCATTTGTCTATTGATCTTTAAATTACATTAGACATTTCTACTGGTTTCTTGAACTCTGATACACACCTGTTTTCTGCAGTGTCCCCTTTAATACGGCTGGTAATTGTTTTGGTGATTGCCACCCCCTCGGGATGCCTTGCCGTAAGTGCTCTGTTGGCCTATGTGGAAAAGACAAAAAATTACACTTAGCTTTTAATGATATGGTTTTGCTATATATTTAAAAGCTATTAGATGTACAAAATTCTGCATGCCAAATAGAATTAGGTATTTTAAGTCACTATAAATTAGGCACATATCACATTCTAGAATGCTCATAATAACCAGAGTCACTAAATCCGTATAACCCCCTGTGACTATTACATCTCAAAAATTTAACTCTAAACACTTCTATAACACAATCTCAGAGTTGAGATGAATCTTAATACCATTGGTTTATGAAGTTAAATAAATATTCTTACCACTGTAGTCTGCATATCCCTGTCCATATCCATAGTTCCCATAGTTATACCCAGTATAATCATAGCCGCCATAGCCACTATAGTTTTGATCACCACCATAGGCACTATTGTAATTTCCATATCCTTGATCATAATAGTTATTAAATCCTTGGTTCCAGTTTTGGCCCTGACCTGAAACAATGCACAATGATTGTTAGGAAACAACTTCTGACCCCCAGTCCTAACATAAAATGATGCATTCCTGTCCCTCACTCTGCAAATCTTAAAAAGGAATAATGGACATCTACAGCGCTATCTGGTCAAGAAAATATCACTTACAGTTGTCATTAAAAAAAAAAAAAAAAAAAAAGAGGGGTGTGTGTATAAAGTCCAACTGTGCCAGTATCAGGTTTCCTAAATCTAATGGGGGATAAAAAAATCAAGAAGACAGCAAGCATGTTTAGAACAAGGACTCCTGCCACAGAAAACCTATTATGCCAAAGTGTATCATGTAATCTTAATTACATTCAATGGTATTATTTTCCCATCAGTACTGACACTGTCAGAGTGGCTATTCAAAGTGAAACCAATAAAACAAAAACCCATGGACTAAAACGAGCACTTTGCATGCTGTAACAGTTTAAATTTGGCTTTACTCTCCAATGGGCTTATTCATATTTAGCAGTTGATAGCGTAAACCACTGCGTCATTTCCCTGGAATTAGGTCTCACCTCGGCCTCGCCCCCTAGTACCACCTCGCCCACCAGCTGCTGCACCTCTTCCTCCCTTTTGTTGCTGCTGTTGCTGTCTATATACCTCTTTGGGTTGTGCAACTTTGATTTCACACTATAAACAAAAGGTAAAAAGAATACAAAATTGTTACTGCTGTTCTAATGTCAAGCCATTTTTTCCCTTCTCATAACAGGTTGTGAAATTTCCCTTTAAAAACAAAAACAAAAACAAAAACCAAAACCAAACAACCCACCCCACTGTTCACTGAACAGAATCCAAATGGCTTTACCTTCCCAGAACCAATTTGATGGTATCTGCTTTCTAACAATTTCTTTACTGGCTCCTCATCTGTATATGTAATAAAGCAAAATCCTCTTCTTTCATTTGTTTTTGTATCCATAGGAAGTTCAATATTTTCAATCTGAAATCAAGATGCACACTCAAGATCACCCAGTAGTTAAAAAGCTACCAAAATGTTTCAGAATGACACAAGTCATTCACAATCTTTAACAAAGTATGTTACTCTCATGAATTGACTTCTGTATAAATTGTTTCATTATCAACATCAAAGTAGAGTAACCTGGCTTATCTACAAACCATTTATTTAGAGGGGAGAGGAAAACCTCAACAGCCTTTTGTACCCCACAGATGCCACTCCAATCCTGACCACACCAAAGCATCCACCTTTTTGCTGAAATAAATTAGCTATTAATTTCCATTAATTTAGATACTAGTTTCCATTGTAACACATAAAGCAGTGATAAGGGAGGGACTTGAGCAATGATTTAATTCCACCCTGACCGAACTCTTTATTCTGTAAGAACTGGGCCAGGGACAAAATGTTACATAAACGTATCGAATGAGAATACGCATAAACAAAAGCACGGCGCACCTCTCCAAAGGCTCCAAAATATTCTTTAATTTGTTCCTCCGAAGTATCTGGGCTCAATCCACCCACGAAAACCTTTTTTGGGGGTTCCTTCCCCTTTAAAGCTTTGGCCCTTTTAGGGTCTATCAATTTGCCATCCAGTTTGTGTTCTTTCAGTTCCAAAACCTAGAAGACAGATTTATGTGATCTGACAACATACAACCAACCCTCCGAACGACTTGCAAAACGCACACAAGAAGCACGATGCAAACAGGTTCATACCTTATCAACACTAGCAGCATCCTTGAAAAGCACAAATCCAAATCCTCGTGATCTTCCAGTAACAGGATCTGTTTTAATCGTGCAGTCCACAACTTCCCCAAATCGAGACAAATATTCAGTCAGATCTTTCTTGCTTGTATCCCAGCTCAAGCCTCCAATAAACATTTTACTAGAAATAAAAGTTGTTTATTTACAAACAGCAGTAGCTAAAACGGTTAAATTCTAAAGTTACGTTTACTACAAACTATAAGCACGGGGAAATTCATACCCACGTACAAGTAATGTCACCTGTTTACAAACACACAGGAACCAAAGACCACAAAAAGCCCCAAATTCCATCAAGGTCACTTATCCAAATCTTCGCTCTCCACACTGCACCAGGCAAAGTTTAAACGAGGCCAACCAAACACGTTAAAAGACCGTTCCGAACTAGGAAAATGCAACTTTCTAAAGTGAACGCCCACTACTCAGGTTCACCGTCTTCCTCAGCTGTCAATGTTCCACCTGAAGAACTCATCATCACGCACACTGGAGATCTGGGCACCAGTCGCCTACAGGTTCCCAAACCAAGGGTCCCCCTGCATCCTCCCCAGAAAATCTGCCCGGAGCCCTAACAGATACAGTGAAGAGGCGGCGGCAGCTGCAGTGTGCGGCGCGGCCAGTCCGGCCCCTCCCCCTCAAGCCCCACGCGGCGCCTGCGCACTCTGGCCCCAGACGCCGCCGCCCTCCGCCTCCAAACCCTCTGCCCTTCCCCCACCTTCCGCGGGGCTCTCCAGTAACCCCGTCCGTCTCCTACTTTCCTCTTCCCTCCGATCTAGTGGGGTCCGGCGGACACGCGGGAGAATCGACTCGGGGCAAGAATGGGCGGGTGAGGTGGGGAAAGGTAGCGCGCGGATCCCGAGGGACGAAGAGCGCGTGCGGCGCGCTGGGGGAGGGGAAAGGAGGGGAGAGGCGAGAAGCGTGCGGTACCCGTCATCCTGCTGGTTCTTGCTCGCGTTGATCTTGGATCCCTCGGCGAACTCCTCTATGTTGCTGTACTCGTTCATATCTTCCATAGCGGCGGAGTGGTCGGCCGGAAGGTGCTGGCGCGCAGACCGAGTCGCGGCAGCAGCGGCGGCGGAGCGTTGTATGGAGCTGGATTTAAAATGGCGGCGGAAGAGATCCGGGCGCCGCCTGCGCCCTCCCTTTATAGCCGCCCCGCCCGCCAATCGGGAGGGCTGCTGGGCGGTGACGTGGCGCTGGGCCCGGCGCGCCCCCTGCCGGGCGGAGCTGGGAGCGAGCGAAGGGAGGAGCGGGGCGAGCTGCCGCGGCGGCCGCGGCCGCCAATGGGAGAGGCTGCGGGAGGCTAAAGTAGCGGGAGCGGAGGGGAACAATGGCGGCGGCACATGGGAGAGTCGGGGCGGGACCTCCATCACGGCCCTCCTGCTGAGAAGCGAGGTCGCGAGTGAGGGGACGCGGGGTTGGGAAGAGAGAGACGCGTCAGAAGAGAAACAACGACGGGGCGAGTCCTGGGGTCAGAATCCCGAGCAACGCCACAGTCCCTCTTGCCTTGAGAGCCTTTTGTCTCTGGCGTCCGGTCCAGCCCACTCCCAGCCAAGAGCCGTCAACCCCGCCTTTTTCCGCCCTCGGTTCCCCCAGCGCAGAGCTGCTGCTATCGATTAGCACCGTGGCCGCGCCGCTCCGGAAAAAGGCGGACTGCGCCCGGCGCTGGCGGCTGAGGCGGCGAGCGCGCCAGCCGTCCGCCCGCCGCGCGCACGCGTGTTTTGTCCTCGAGCTGGCTGGAACCAGCCGAACAGGAAGCGGGCGCGCGGCGGCCTCTCAGGGCAGCCGCGCGGCGCAGACGCCTCTTCCGCTGCCGCCCCAGGCGCGCGGGCCGAGGGGGGCGCGGCGGGCCTCGCGCTAGCCGATCGGCCGACGCCGTCCAGCTGACCGGGACCTGAACGGCCTCCTTCGGTGGCTGAGGAACGGGAGGAGGGGCGCGGACCCGGTCGATTACTGTAAAAAATGCCAAAGCCGAAGCAGTGGGCGGGGAGGGAGGGGGCTAGGTGCCGTAGAGGGCAAGGGGCACTCACATCCCCGGCGCGCCACTCGCGGGGCTCCCGTCTGCACGTGCCCCGAGCCTCTCCCGCTCGCTCAACCAGTCTGCGGAGAGCGCGCGCCCGCACACCCGTCTCCCGCGTTCGCTTCTTTGTTCCCGCCCACGCGAGGCCCCATTTTGACGGATCGGGTTCGAGGCCCTCTAGCGGCCAATCGACGTCGGCACCGTGCCTCGCCCCGCCCCCTCGGAACCTCGTGAGGACCGCCCTCTCTTTCTGCCCACGTGGTCTGGGCCTCCCGCCCCGGGCAGCTGGCGAGTTCAGGGTCCTTGGGCTGCGGATTTCTCTACGTCCGGAGGCGCTGACCAGTCCTCTCCGCCTCGTGCGTCAGGCCGCGCTGCGGTTATCCGCTCCGGGACTCTTTTTCTGGGCCACCAGAAGCCTAGCCCTTTGCTGGGGGCGCTGCCGGCGCCGCCCTCCGCCCTCTCTACCAGTAGGCCGATTCTCTTGGTAGCAGTCGGTGGGGTGGGGAAATGGTCGTGCTTTCGGTGCCCGCCGAAGTCACTGTGATCCTGTTAGATATCGAAGGTACCACAACCCCGATTGCTTTCGTGAAGGTGAGGGGCGGAAGGGAGCGGGGCAGTTTACTTATGCTTTAAACCCAAAATGTTGAAAGTATCGCAGACCTTGCACTAGAGACACGAGGAGTGGGAGAGACGGTGTGGCTTTGGTCCGACTTGGGTGGGAGGAGGTAGTCTGCGGCGGATTGCTGGATGCATTTTCTCCTCATCTTCACCTTCCCCCGTCCCTGCCCTCGGTTGTTTGCAGGTGGGTGGGAAGGGACGGAGGTGGTGGTGAAGAAGGGCGGAGGTGGGCAGGTCCGCGGCGGCAAGGTGAAGAGGTGTGGGCGCCGCCCGCCGGGCAGGTGTGCGCCCCGTCGCCCCGCAGGTAAGCGACTGCCTCGTGCCAATATGGACCTGGGGAGTCGGCGGCCGCGATCTAGTGGTCCCTGAAGCTTCCAGCCCCGCAAAATGGAAAGACTGAAGCGTCAGGATGACTTTTCTGGTAGCCTTGGTGTCTTAGGCAGTAATGGTTATTCTTCGCCTTTTCCCACTCCTGCTGTTCGTGGCCGAGCCTCTCACTGAATGTTCCTGGACGAGGTTAGCAACGATCTAGATTCCATCCATTTTCCTTTTTTTTTTTAAAAAGAAGACAAAGTTCTTACCCAAAGTCGTCTAGGATAGCAGTGCTAACCAAATTGTCTACGTCTAGTTCACAAACTTAAAACTTTGCATTAGAGCAGGTTCCTTTTTTATATATGTTGTATTTGTCAGGATGATTAAATATCAGATATTAATATAATTTTTAAAAGAATCCCTCAGGCCTAGTCTTCTGTTTATTTGAATTTTAGAGGTTTAAGATAAAAGTTCTCATAGAAGTGCTTGTGTGCAATAATTGAGATACCGTTTACAAAGTAGGGAAAGCCCGTCTTGCAGCAAACTTAAAGTCTTAGTTTTAATTTAAAAAATTTTTTAAAGTTACCTGTGAAGAATGTTTTTCTTGATCTGCTGCTGCTAAGTCGCTTCAGTCGGGTCCGACTCTGTCGGACCCCATAAAGGGTAGCCCACCAGGCTCCCCCGTCCCTGGCATTCTCCAGGCAAGAACACTGGAGTGGGTTGCCATTTCCTTCTCCAATGCATGAAAATGAAAAGTAAAAGTGAAGACGCTCAGTCGTTGCCCGACTCTTAGCGACCCCATGGACTGCAGCCTACCAGGCTCCTCCGTCCATGGGGTTTTCCAGGCAAGAGTACTGGAGTGGGGTGTTTCTTGATCTAGGTTATGATATAAAATTGTTGTACACTTTTAGGTCTCCACTGTAACAACCACTTACAAATTCTTTAGAAGGATCACAATACCTTGACATCCAGCATAGTGTCTTAAGAAATCTAGTTTGGCATTTTTTTCCCAAGTTTTTAAGTACACTTGAGGCCTCTGCAGAAATATTCAGAATTGGCCAAATGTTGATAACTGAGTCGACTTTTCTTTCTCTTGTTGATTGTGACAAAATAACTACTTTCTTGTAGTTTTCAAAGAAAAAAAGGATTCTGCATTTTTATGCTTCATAGTTTACAAGTCACAGTCTTGCTTTCCACTGTTATCAGAAGACCAGGAGTAATGACAAGTAGTAATATGGCATATGTACCATTCTTGGAAAATCTATTTAGGGAGAAGATATCTCATGCAAATCAATTTTGTAGCAAAAAATAGTGCATCTCTTTCACCTTTTTTAATCCACTGTGTCTTCTGCAAGATGAGCTGAGCCACTTCTTGGAATCTTTGTTTATGACAGACTTATTCTGAGATCTTTCTGAGAATAAGAATGCCTTAATGGTCTAAATAGGGTTTTTTTTTTTTTTGCGTTTGAGACCAGACTGCAAAAAAAAAAATCACTCAAGGATCTTGTTCTAAGGATAATTTATTGGGCTTTGTCCTATAATCAATTATTATTTTTATTAAGGTTAATTACTATAATTGTCTATTTGCTATGCATTAAATGATCAAAACCAGTGTTTCTGAGAATATGTTCAGAAGAACATTAGATCTTTGTGGATGTTTATTGTAACTACACAGAAAAAGATTACTAAATGCATTTTGAGAAAATGGTCTATGCTTATTCAACCAGGTTTCTTTATTGCACACCTTCTCAGATCCTTTATATCATACACACACTTGCACACACATAATGCTTTGTGAACCTTCAAGAGACTAGCATTTCACAAATTTATTTGAACCAAGAAATCCTTTAGCACGGTGTCTGTATCTTTTGAATACAGATTTTTTTAACTTAGCATCAGAGATGCTAAATTATATCCTTCTTGGACCTCTGTTCTACTTTGGGCTTTAGTCACGTTAGTGTGTGAACTTGGAAATGATGAAAGGAAACATTGAGATGCGACTGGTATCCTTGACTACAAGTCAGGTTGTGTGCACTGTTGCATATTACTGATAGGAGACAGGCTCTGAAAAACTGAACAGTTTGCCTGGGATTTGAAACCAAATTGTTCGGAATCACAGTGCTTGTTCCATCTTCTTTGCCTGGTCTTGTGGGTGTTAAATGACACAGCTGACACGAGAGCACTTTAATCAGTAAGAAATACCATAAAAGTATATGGTGGCAAATTTTAGTTTACACCACCTCTTGGTGATAGGTTTAGGAGTACACCCTTGGAACAGAATAACTGTACTTTATTTGGGGGTTTGGTTCTGCCGTCAGTATACACTGTGAAAATTGAGTATTGTCAAAAATTGCCGTTGTGATTGTCATACTGAGTGAAGTAAATCAGAGAAGGAGCAATATCCTATGACATTCCTTGTATGTGGAATCTAAGAAATGATACAAATGAACTTACAAAACAGAAAGAGACTCACAGACTTAGAGAACAAACAGTTTTGGGCTGGGGAGAGGGGAGGAAGGGATAGTTAGGGAGTTTGGGATGACATGTACACACTGTTGTAATTAAAATGGATAACCAACAAGGACCTACTGTATAGCATGGGGAACTCTGCTCAGTGTTATGTGACAGCCTGGGTGGGAGGGGAGCTTGGGGGAGAATGGATACATGTATATGTATGGCTGGGTCGCTTTGATGTCCACCTAAAACTATCACAGCATTGTTAAATGGTTATACCCCAATACGAAAGAAAAGGTTTTAAAAAAAAATGCCTTTGAAATACCCTTAGGAAGCCAGTCCTCTCTGGAGACTGATGCATCCATTTTTCCTTCAGAGTTGAAACATTGCTGCTGCTGATTTTGAGCATCGGAGGAAGTAGTTGGTTTGGGATTAGGTGACGTAGATGAAAAACATATTGTGTCAAACACTAGGCTCACACTGAACCATTCATGCTGTCAGAGACACTGGGGAACTGAGACTGACCCAGGGAACAGAATACCTTCTGTGAGTGGAATGGCAGACAGGTTACCAGCACTGGTTATATTTATTTTTTCCCTTTCTCTTTCTCTTTTTCCCCTTGCTGAGTAGTTAGAGTTGAAGGTGTCTGTGATGCAACTTATAACTATATAAGATGACACGAACTCCTAGATATCTTACAGGATTCCATAGAATCTTCCCAGTCTGGAAATGTGTTCTGTGCACAGCCTGTTGCTCTGTCAGTACATGCCTTTAACCCTTAGGCTACAGATAATAATAAACAGTGGTTTTCCTTAACTGCTAATTTATCTTATTTTCTTCGAGTCAGAATGGTCAAATTTCTGGAGTGTGAAGGGTTCCTAGCTTGGATCATCTAGTCAGTGTCACAACCAGCTAATTAATTTCTCATAGGAATCAATGGATGCCTAGAGGCATGTCTTTGTGAGGGTCATCACAACTTGTTGGGGGCAGAGCAGCAGTAGATCCTCGCTTTCCCTCGATGGTTCCCAGTGCATCTGAGTCCTCAAAGCCATCAGTCCTGCCCCTCACTGCAGAACATGTGCCTCTGGAGGTTCTTTTCTTTTCAAGCACTGACTGTGATCCTCTATGGTGGTGATCACTCAACATTTTTGGTTATATAAACCATCAGCAGGCTTTCCCGATGGCTCAATGGGCAAAGAATCCGCCTACAGTGTAGGAGACACAAGAAACACAGGTTCAACTCCTGGGTTGGGAAGATGCCCTGGAGAAGGGCATGGCAACCCACTCCAGTGTTCTTGCCTGGAGAATCCCATGGACAAAGGAGCTTGACGGGCTACAGTCTAAAAGGTAGCAGAGAGTCAGACATCACTGAGTGACTACACACACACATAAACACACAAACAAAGCATCAGTAGAGTTGAGTCAGGCATAACCAATAGAACTTATTGTAACCAACAGAATTTATGTACTGTTATTAAGTTATAAAGTAAATTAGAATTTAAAGATGAGGTTTAAATAAGTGTAAATGAATGGGTTTGTATTTTCTTCCCTTATCCCTTTGAATCATCTTGCCTGCAACCCATGGAGCTGCCACAGATCTTTGTCCATGGTGATGTAATAGTCATTTTTCTGAGTTTTTGCATTGTGTTATTCCAATGATTTTAGTCTGTAAGCTGTGAAATAACACCATTACCAATCCTGTAGTTATCCTGTCAGGAAACTTCAACTATTGTTTTTGACTTGGGGAAGATGATCTCTTGTTTCTGAAAATTTGGTGCTTTTCCTGTCATTACACGTCAAATTAGTACTTGTAACAACAGTTGGGGCAGTTATGATGTATGAAGTCACTGCAAACACCATCTTAGCAAATACTGAAACACTGTCCATAGAGAAGATGAAGGGAGCGGTTCCTGTGAGCCTCTGGTCACAACTGATGGATAGATAACCTTGTTTGTGTGTTTCTGTTTGTCTTACTTAATACATACCATCGACTCCCTAACACTGAGCTCGCTGCCGATGGCGCTGTGACTTAGGCTGTGCTGGAGCTTCTGTAACTGCATGTGCTTCCTCCAGGAGGTAGTCTTCTTGCCTTAGGAACACTGGACAGCACTTGAGCACTTTGGGGGCAGTCACCAACAAAAGCACAAAATGTGAAAATGTAGTGGCAAACAGACTTCAAAAAGGATGCTTGTTTAAAATGTGAGAGGTGAAGTAAGGCAAAGCAGCACCTCATACTGGGAATGTGTGCAGCTGCTTTTCCACAAGTTTTGCTCTTTTGCTCATGTATGTACCTGTTGTCAGAAAAGTGGGAAAGTTCAGTGAATAATGATTTGGAGGTTATGAATAAATTTTAGTAGGTAGAATTTGTAAATATAGTATCTTTAAACAACAGGGATTGGCTGGACAGAGTGTAGTATTTATCAGGATGAGCTTGGTGACTGCAAGTCTGGCTTGGCTTCTGGATCCCTGAATGACTTATGGCAAGTTAGTTACTGTCCTTTGAGTCTGGGTGCAGATGTCCTCTACAGTGTCTTGTACTGTGGAGATAGCAATGTCGTAAGGCTGTTGTGAACATTTAATGAATATACGTGCTCAAGGATTGTGCTCACTCAGTCATGTCCGACTCTCTGTGACCCTGTGTGTGGACTATAGCCCGCCAGTCTCCTCTGCCCATGGGATTTTCCAGGCAAGAATACTGAAGTGTGTTGCCATTTCCTCCTCAGGGGATCTTCCTGACGCAGGGATCGAATCCGAGTCCCCTGCATCTCCTGCCTTGGCAGGCAAATGCTTGACTGCTGAGCTACCTGGAAAGCAAAGAATGAATATTTAGCCCCCTGTATAAAATAAATAAATATATTTCCATCAGTATTTCATTTGCTGTCAACAAACCTTGTCAGAGAGTAGGGGGTGAGTGGCAGTGGTGGGGTATGTATTTCATTTATGCCTTAGGAAGACTTCGTGCTTGAAAACAAAGTCTTTGTAATAATTAAGAACCTTCTATTAACTGAAAGTGTGAATTTGATTAGAATCGTTGTTCCTAGAGAGTGTATTAAGTGGGTCGTGGTGAGTTCCCTTGCCAGTTGCCCTTTATATCTGTGCTTCTCAGACTTGAATGTGCAGACAAATAATCCAGAGATCTGGCTAAAATGTAGTTTCTGATTCAGAAGACCTGGAATGGTACTTTTTTTTTTTTTTTTTTTTAGTGACATTTGTTGTTTTCTAATTTTACAAGCAGTACATGTTCAAGCATAAAGTAAAAATTGACAATCATGCATAATTCACACTGGCCCCCTTCCCACCAGAGATGACTGTTATTTGCATTTTGGTACATTTCCTTCCAGTGTATACATGTTTGTTTGTTTTCATTTTCTTTTTCTGGCCAGGCATCTTAGTTCCCTGACCAGGGATCGAACTTGTACCCCCTGCATTGGGAGTACGGAGTCTTAACCACTCGACCCCCAGTGAAATCCCGTAGTGCTTTAATGGAAGTATAATTGACCTACAGTACTATGTTAGTTGGGGCTTCCCTGGTGGCTCAGAGGTTAAAGCGTCTGCCCGCAATGCTGGAGACCTGGGTTCGATCCCTGGGTCGGGAAGATCCCCTGGAGAAGGAAATGGCAACCCACTCCAGTATTCTTGCCTGGAGAATCCCATGGGTGGAGGAGCCTGGTGGGCTACAGTCCACGGGGGTCGGACTGAGCAACCTCACTTTCACTTTCACTATGTTAGTTACAGGTGTCATAGTGATTCAATTTCTATACATTATAAAATGATCATCATGATATGTCTGGTTAACATCTGTCACTGTACAAACATACTACAGTATAAATGGTTATATTCCTCATGCTGTACATTTCATCCCCATTTATTTTGTAGTTGGGAGTTGGTACCTCTTAATCTCCCTCACCTATTTCATTACTTTCTCCAGATTCCTCCCTTCTGGCAACCACCTGTTTATTCTATGAGTCTGTTCTGTTTTGTTATGTTCCTTCATTTGTTTTGTTTTTTAGATATGTGAAATCAGATGGTATTTGTCTTTGCGTTATTTCACTTAGCATAATACCCTCTCAGTTCAGTTCAGTTCAGTCACTCAGTCGTGTCTGACTCTTTGCGACCCCATGAATCGCAGCACGCCAGGCCTCCCTGTCCATCACCAACTCCTGGAGTTCACTCAAACTCAAGTCCATTGAGTCAGTGATGCCATCCAGCCATCTCATCCTCTGTCGTCTCCTTCTCCTCCTGCCCCCAATCCTTCCCAGCATCAGAGTCTTTTCCAGTGAGTCAACTCTTTGCATGAGGTGGCCAAAGTACTGGAGTTTCAGCCTTAGCATCATTCCTTCCAAAGAAATCCCAGGGCTGATCTCCTTTAGAATGGACTGGTTGGATCTCCTTGCAGTCCAAGGGACTCTCAAGAGTCTTCTCTAACACCACAGTTCAAAAGCATCAATTCTTTGGCACTCAGCTTCACAGTCCAGCTTTCACATCCATACATGACCACTGGAAAAACCATAGCCTTGACTAGACGGACCTTTGTTGGCAAAGTAATGTCTCTGCTTTTCAATATGCTATCTAGGTTGGTCATAACTTTTCTTCCAAGGAGTAAGCGTCTTTTACTTTCATGGCTGCAGTCACCATCTGCAGTGATTTTGGAGCCCCCAAAAATAAAGTCTGACACTGTTTCCATTGTTTGCCCATCTATTTCCCATGAAGTGAGGGGACCAGATGCCATGATCTTTGTTTCTGAATGTTGAGCTTTAAGCCAACTTTTTCCACTCTCCACTTTCACTTTCATCAAGAGGCTCTTTAGTTCCTCTTCACTTTCTGCCATAAGGGTGGTGTCATCTGCATATCTGAGGTTATTGATATTTCTCCCAGCAATCTTGATTCCAGCTTGCGTTTCTTCCAGCCCAGTGTTTCTCATGATGTACTCTGCATATAAATTAAATACCCTCTAAGGTCCATCTATGTTATCACAAATGGCAAGATTTCATTCTTTTTTTTAATGGTTGAATAACATGGAATGGAAGTTGAGTTTTGAACAGGTTCCCGGGTGATGCTGATGCTGTCGGTCCATGGACTGAACTCTGAGTAGTTAGGCTGTATACAGAAGCCAAGATCTGTTAGCATCCCTCTTTCCTAATGGCTCATTGGAGGTGACAGAGCAGACCAAGATAGTGTAGGTGAATTAAAGGAGGTCTGTCATCATTAACAGAACCAAAACCTCTCAGAAGTCAAGTAAATTGACAAGAGAGAGCAAGATAATGAAATAAACTGGTAAATAACAAAACAATAAGCAAGTGGCCACTTCCCCAGCTTTTGCAAATTGTCTTCCAGGAGCTGAACTGTAATAATAACTTTCTTTTTTTGTTGTTTGTGGAACTCCCCAACCAGGGATTGAACTTGCGGCCCCTGCAGTGGAACCTCGGAGTGTTTTTTATTATTATCTATGTGTTTGCCTGTGCTGGGTCTTAGGTGCGGTGTGCAGAATCCAGTTCCCCGACCCGGGATCAAACCTGGGCTTCCAGCAGGGGGAGTGTGAAGTCTTAGCCCCTGGACCACCAGGGAAGTCCAAAGCAGTTTTCTTTTATTTTTTTCTTAAATATTTATTTACTTATTTGGCTGCATCAGGTCTTAATTGCTGCATGTGCTTAGTTGCTGTGTGGCATTTGGGATCTTAGTTCCCCAGCCAGGGATAGAACCTGCACTCCCTGCATTGGAAACACTGAGTCCAAACCACTGGACTGCCAGGGAAGTCCTGGGATTATAATTTTTTTTTAATTGAGTTTTTTTTTTTTTTTTTTTTTTTAAGATTCTGTTTAAGGACTGTGGTGGTGTGGAAGTTGGTAAAGACAATATGTAGGAACTGGAGTTTTACCTTAGAGTACATAATTTTGGTAGTGTTTTGAATAAGACCAAGAGAAAAGATGTCTCAAACTTAATCTTCTGCATTAGAAAATCTGAATTAAACAGACAAATCCTTGATCCTATCAGTAGTATTTTTTTGAAGTAGCAGATACTCATTTCATTGAAAATCAAAATGATAAAGATATTAATTCAGTTGAACAATGGAATCCTGTTTGTATGTTCTTCTGACATTTGTTTAGTAAATTTCTTTGCACTATATTTTATGCTAAAGCGCTTTTAGAAATAGCTCACACAATCGATTGTTTAATAATATGTGTAATTTACTCTTCTGTTGTCTTATATTCTAACAATATATTTTGGAAGATAATAATGAGGAAATGTTGAAGTTGACATTTTTTTTTCTCACAAAAACTACTATGTTAATTTTATGGTCTTTCTAGGAAGAGAGCTTGTGTTGTTTGATAGTATATCCCAACTTTAGTTTAATAGCC
This sequence comes from Bos taurus, assembly GCF_002263795.3. Lineage (NCBI taxonomy): Eukaryota > Metazoa > Chordata > Mammalia > Artiodactyla > Bovidae > Bos > Bos taurus. The sequence goes on from NC_037333.1 coordinate 97,226,637, forward strand.
ATTTAATAAGGATTATCATTTCTAATGCTCTCAGCATTGAGAACTGTAGGGCGCTGACTCCACCCTCAGTATGAAACTGTTACAAGACTGCCCGCAAGAGGCAGAGCGCGGGAGTTTTTTCCACCTGTGTGATTTATTATTGATGCTATAATTGTGTCACTTTGCCTAGGTTCCTTCAATCTAGGGATTCAGGCTTTTTCATCTCCAAGAATGGGGGGAGTAGGATCTGTCATGCTCACAAGGTAGAGAAGAAGATCGAATGAGGTAGATACAAAAAGCTTTGCTCCCTGGATGCAAGAAGGTGAGCTTCAGTTCAGTTCAGTTCAGTCGCTCAGTCGTGTCCGACTCTTTGCGACCCCATGGACTGCAGCACACCAGGCCTCCCTGTCCATCACCAACTCCCGGAGCTGACTGAAACTCATGTCCATTGAGTCAGTGATGCCATCCAACCATCTCATCCTCTGTCATCCCTGTCTCCTCCCGCCTTCAATCTTTCCTAGCATCAGGGTCTTTTCAAATGAGTCAGTTCTTCGCAACAGGTGGCCAAAGTACTGGAGTTTCAGCTTCAGCATCAGTCCTTCCAGTGAATATTCAGGACTGATTTCCTTTAGGATGGACTGGTTAGATCTCTTTGCTGTCCAAGGGACTCTCAAGAGTCTTCTCCAACACCACAGGTTGAAAGCATCAATTCTTTGGCGCTCAGCTTCCTTTATAGTCCAGCTCTCACATCTGTACATGACTACTAGAAAAACCATAGCCTTGACTAGACGGACCTTTGTTGGCAAAGTAATGTCTCTGCTTTTGAATATGCTGTCTAGGTTGGTCATAGCTTTTCTTTTAAGGAGCAAGCGTCTTAACTTTGTGGCTGCAGTCACCATCTGCAGTGATTTTGGAGCCCCAAAAAATAAAGTCTGACACTGTTTCCACTGTTTCCCCATCTATTTGCCATGAAGGTGAGCTTAAGGTCCCATATACTTTTCTGTATCCAGTGACCACCATTATACTTGATGACCATTATACTAATCTTCTGTCCTTTTGCTTATGGCAGGAGTCATGAGCCGGAGGGGGGGTGGACTTTGAAAAATATGAAGCCCAGTAGAAACACTGATTACAATGCAGGAAATATCAGACTGGAGACAGACAGCACTTGTGAAGAGTCAGTATGGAAAAAGGGGCGCTATTCTGAAGGAGATCAGCCCTGGGATTTCTTTGGAGGGAATGATGCTGAAGCTGAAACTCCAGTACTTTGGCCACCTCATGCGAAGAGCTGACTCATTAGAAAAGACTCTGATGCTAGGAGGGATTGGGGACAGGAGAAGAAGGGGACACCAGAGGATGAGATGGCTGAATGGCATCACTGACTTGATGGACATGAGTCTAAGTGAACTCCAGGAGTTGGTGATGGACAGGGAGGCCTGGCGTGCTGCGATTCATGGGGTCGAAAAGAGTTGGACACGACTGAGCGAGTGAACTGAACTGAACTGAACTGAACTGAATATGTACTGAAACTCACTGTGATTACCTCTACCTGTGCTTCTATGGCCCTGAGCAGAAGGAGGTCAAGAACAGGACACAAAACATGACTGCTCTCAGACAACTTGCACTGGCATGGCAGGATTTCCTGGTTTGATTACTATTCCCCCAAACCTCCCCTTGCTCCGGATTCCTACACAGAGATGTACTCATGGTGGACTACAAGGGGATTTTTGTTGATTGAACTTGGAACAAGGGGAGGAGCCTTTGGAGAATGACTGTATTGGGCCTGAGTATATCATGAGATGGATTAGAAAACACCTCCAGCCTCAATTTCTGGTCTCTTACTCTTCTAGAACCTTCAATGTTATGGCACATGCATAATGTTTCCAGCTAATCAGTCTTCCCTTCCTTTTCCCCACATTTGTTTGAATACCTTTCATGTGCCAGGCGCTGCCAGGAAACCAAAATTCTTAAAGATGCAGTTGCCCCCCCTGAAGGAATCAAGTAAGGAAGACAGGTACATAAACAGGTTGTCTTTGCACCATCAAAATCCTTTTGGGTTTCCTGTTGTCTCAAAGGTAGTTTCAGCTCCTCAACTTGAGTGAGTCAGGTTTTCCAACTTTCTGTTCCTCTGTTCCTTTACACTTTTTTTTTTGTAAATAACTGATGATGCCCATTTGGGTCATGCTAGTCTTTCATGCCACCGCCATTCCTCTAGCTTGGAGTGTCACACCTTGTCCTCTCCAAGTGCAGTTTGGTTCCATGTAGCCATTGACTTAAAACATGTTTAAAACATATTTCTCGTGCTAGGCTGTGGGAATAGACAAGTGATACCTACTTCTGCTTTCCAAGGACTTGGGTTTAAGCGGGAACTTCCGAGTCCTGTCTCCCTGCTCTGTAGGGCCGTGTATTTGCCGTCGCAGCAGATGCTGCCTTGCGGTGTCGTCTGTGCGTGCTGTCTTCCCGCCGTGCCGAGAGCTCCTTAAGGGCCGAGAGCAGAGCCTGGCACAGCGCTCGCACATACGGCGTTTGGCGAGTGCTTGTTGACAGCATTACGGTGCCTTCCAGCCTGGGCCAGGAGGGGCTGGCATTGTCTGCTCCCACTTCTGCTCTCCTTGCTATTTCAGATTTCCTCAAGGTGATATTTTATCTTATTTGCACAGCATGCGATGTAACTGTTGTGTTTCTCGAGTGATATTAGAACTTTCTTTGACCCAGCATTTCTAAAACTGGTGAGTTTTAGAGAAATTAGTTTTCAATGGGAGTTAAAACACCATAAAGTAAATTTTATTAACAATTAAGTATCTAAAGAGCTAAATACATTATTCTTTGGAAACTTGTATCTGTTACTGTGAGGCTAGAGGAGTGTTTTTCCCACCCCCCTAATTTTTCCACGGAAATTAATTCATGCTTATTATGAACTGCAGACATTACAGGAGAGTACAGCGTAGAGAATGAATGCCCGTTTTGCTCCCACCACCAAGCAGTAATCATTAAGAGTTTGGTGAATATTCTTTCTGATTTTTTTTTTTCCTATGCTTAAAGTCACTTAGAGCCTTGAAGTATATGTAGTCAGATCAATTCCCCGAAAGTCCCAATTCTAATATATAACCCCTGTTTTGAAAATACATAGATAGGTAAGCCTTTCTTTTGCTCAGATAAACTTTTTAAGGCTATCCTGTGTTTAGCTCTGAAAAGACCTCCCTTCTTTGATGGTTCTTAAATTTTCTATCCTTAAAGCTCACCCCATGTAACTCCTTCATATGCACAAAAAAGCTATTCTTTTTACAATAAAGGCTTATTTTTGTATACAGCCTTTGATTTTCACATTTATTAACTCATTTAATTTTCATTATTGGTTTTGATTTGAGGTAGAGGTCAGAAGAAGGGTGGTGGCCAGCCCACCCTTATCTTGCTGTATCCGGTCCTCTGTCACGTGGAAAGTCAGTAATATTGTCCTCAGAGGCCCTTCTGGAACCTCACTGGACCCTTCCCAGGGGACTCCACTTTCAAAAACACGGATTGCTTTTCAAAGTCAGAATTCTTTAATACAGAAAAGGGTTCTTTGTCTTCTGGGTATGCATGTGAGGGCTTCATTTCTTAACTTGATTTTCAGTGATTCATTATGTGACCTTCCAACAAGTTCCTTTTCTTAAGTCTTAAAAAAGTGTGGAGAGCTGATACTGAATAAAAAGAGACTAACACATGTAGTTTGAAAACTAGTGGGAGTCCTGGCAGTGGAACCTGGGTGGGATTTCAGAGAGGAGCTCGTGGGCAGACTAGTGTTGGTGCTGCCATGCTCCAGGAGGCTGACTGACTCCTGCCCTGGGCCTTGGCTGGGACCAACTCGTTGTAAGTCTGTAAGCTAGTCAGATCCCTTTGACCAAGAAGATCAGGCTCTGGGGATCTGACTCTTTGAACCAAAAAAGGAAAAAGACCTGATTGATAAACTATAGTTTCTTAGTTTATATTTAACCTTTATGTGCCTTTGTGAAATGGAGGAAATAAGAGCACTTGTTTCATAGGGTTATTTTGAGGATTGAAATGATGTGATTCAGGTTATTCATTAATCAATGTATTGAGTAGATTTGGAGTGCTTGGGAGCAGTGGCAGATGGTGAGAAGTGATTAGATTCTGGATGTATTTTGAAGATAGGGCTGACAGCATTTGCTGATGAATTGGTGGGATGTGGAGTATGAGAGCAAGAGGAGTCAAAGAGGACTTCAAGGCTTTCGGCTTGAGCATCTTGGAATGATGGAGCTGCCAGTTGGCTGAAATGGGACAGTGTGGGAGGAGCAGGATTAAGGGCTAGAAACAGGAGTTTGAATTTCAGATATCCAAGTGAGATTTGAGGAAGGTAGTTGAAAAAAAAATCACTCGAGTTCAGGGAAGAGGTCCAGGTTCAAGCTGTGGATTTAGGGGTCATTGGTAACAGATGGGTATATGGATGTGTTGGTGGTAAAGAAAGGATGAGATGGTTGGATGGCATCACTCATGCGATGGACATGAGTTTGAGCAAGCTCCAGGAGTTGGTGATGGACAGGGAAGCCTGGCGTGTTGCAGTCCATGGGGTCAAAAAGAGTCAGATACAACTGAGCAACTGAACTAACTGCTAAGTGGTAAAGAACCTGCTTGCCAGTGCAGAAGACAAGAGACGTGAGTTCCATCCCTGGGTCAGAAAGATTTCCTGGAGGAGGAAATGGCAACCCACTCCAGTATTCTTGCCTGGAGAATCTCATGGACAGAGGAGCCTGGCACCCCTGGGGTTGCACAGCATCAGACACAACTGAAGTGATTTAGCACAGCACGGCAACAGATGGCATGTAAAATCATGGATTAGACGAGATCACTAAGGACTGACTGTAGAATGAGAAGTGCCCGGAACGGTGAAGGCTCAGTTAGTGTTGGCAGTTGTTCCCACTATTGCTGTAATTACTCATTATTCCTGTTTATTGGAACAGTTACCGTACTGCCAGGTGAGCCAGAATCTCTCATTTCTTTTCTTAGTGCAAATCTCTTAGAGAAAAGTAGTATTAGAAACTTCTGTAGGGAATATATCATCAGAATCTGGGGGGGTTAGGTGATCCTCCCTGAAGTCATCCACCTACAGAGCTGGATAGACTCAAGCATTGGGCTTCAGTAGACCTGGGTTTGAATCCTGGCTTTACTCTACCAGCAGTGAAACCTTTTTCAATCTCAGCTGCTTCATTTGTTCAGAGGGGGTCACCTTGCACCGATGTAGGTGGAGTCAAGGAAGTAAATGTCAGTTCCCTCCCCTCCACACTCACAGGGGCTAGGACTCTATCCTAGGGCCAGTCAGGGTTCCTGCTCTGAAACTTATGGGATATTGATGTTCTTTCTCTCTGCTGCTTTTAAAGACCTATCCCAAGGCAATGGCACCCCACTCCAGTACTCTTGCCTGGAAAGTCTCATGGACGGAGGAGCCTGGTGGGCCACAGTCCATGGGGTCGCTAGGAGTCGGAGACGACTGAGCGACTTCACTTTCACTTTTCACTTTCATGCATTGGGGAAGGAAATGGCAACCCACTCCAGTGTTCTTGCCTGGAGAGTCCCAGGGACGGGGGAGCCTGGTGGGCTGCTGTCTCTGGGGTCGCACAGAGGTGGACATGACTGAAGCGACTTAGCAGCAGTAGCAGCAGCACTTGTGAATAAGGATGACCTTCCCTTGTGAGATGTAATTCATTGCAGTTAATTAGATTATAGTTTATATTTCTTTAATTACCGTTTAATCTTAATGGGATTTAGAAGACAAGTTTGTCTTACAGTATTACATATATTCTTTTTGAATGCAGATAAAGATATTTAGTGTTCATTCCTAAAGGCTTCAGCTTTCAAAGGGGAGTGATTATCTCTGCTTAACCCATGAAAATAGCAGAGTTACCATTTCTGAGCCCTCGTGACCCTTTGTAGCAGCCAGAGCTGCAAAACTTCTCTTGGTAGTTCCTAGTATGGTCTTCAGGAAGGATATTTAAGGAGCAGTTCTAATACCAGAACTGTTGAGTCTGTCTGATGGATGGTGTGGACCACTCCAAGAAGTAGTAGATTTCCTCATTGTTAGAAATGTTCAAGCAGGTGCAAATACCCAGTTATAAAGTAAGTAAGTTGTGGAGATGCAGTACACAACATAGTGATCAGAGTTAATAATACTGTATTGTATATCTGAAGACTGTGAAGAGAGTAGCTCTCAAAAGGTCTCATCACAAGAAAGAAACTTGCTTAACTGTGATGGATGTCAACAAGACTCACCGTGGTGCTCACTTCTCAGTATACACAAACATTCAACCTACATGCTGTCTTCGTTGTTTAATCACTAAATCATGTCCGACTCTTTTGAGACCCCGTGGAATGTGGCTCACCAGGCTGTTCTGTCCATGGGATTCTCCAGGCAAGAATACTGGAGTGGATTTTTGCCATTTTCTTCTCCAGAGGATCTTCCTGACTCAGGGCTCAAACCTGCATCACCTGCATTGGTGGGCTTACTCTTTACCATTGAGCCACGGGAAGCCCAATGCGTTGCATACCTGTGACTAATAGAATGTTATGTATCAATTATGTCTCAATTTAAAAAAAAGACTATGGAGGAGAAGCCTGGGAGGAGGCCAGAAGGTTGTGCGTTACATACGCCTGGGGCTCTTAGTCGCCACCCCTGGTCTTGAGGGTCCAGGTGGGAAGTTTCTGATACCCGGAAGCCTCGGAAAGATACATCCTCTGATAATGAAAGGCTCTCCGTCAGATTGCTAAGAGGACCATAAGTACTTCTTCACGCAGGCAGTTTGAAAATAAGGTTCCAGAGAAACAAAAGCTGTTTCAGGAGGATAATGGAATTCCAGTGCATCTGAAGGGTGGGATAGCTGATGCCCTCCTGTATAGAGCCACCATGATTCTTACAGTTGGTGGAACGGCATATGCCATGTATGAACTGGCTGTGGCTTCATTTCCCAAGAAGCAGGATTGACTTGAGTTTATCCTCCCAGCAATCAGTTGGGTCAATTCCATTCAGCTCTCTGTGGACCAGTAATCTGATACGTAACTGAGTTCTTTGGGGATCAATATTTATTGACTTGTATTAGCTGCCACCAATAAAGCAGTCTTTACCATGCAAAAAAAAAAAAAAAGACTATGCTCTTTCATTGTAGAAATAGATATGTTAAAAAAAAAGTTTTTCCCCTCCCTTGGTATCTCATGTCCCAGAGAAAACCTTTGTAACCGGTTATGTCCATATTCTCTTAGATTTCCTTTTACCTGTTTAGATAGTCCCCAAAATATGATTACCCTGTTTTTTCATTTCTTATTTAGAGAATGTGATTGGTTCTTAGGACCGATTAAGCCACTTGATTTTCCCTTGTTTTTTATCCTCTGGGATTAATACAGAAATAATAGGTCACCAGTGTTGCCTTTGTGTTCTTTAACTCTCTGCCTGGAAAATGTTAAATTCTCAAATACTGTAAATCATTTGCACCCTGTGGTCCCTTTGGAAAGCTTTTAAAATAGTTTCTTTAAATAGCTGTAGTACTCTTAAGTATCACCCATTACCTTTTTATTGCCCATTTTCTTCAAAAGAGACATGAGTAAATATGGCAACAATTTTACTTTTATTGATTCTATGACCTTTTCATTAAAATAGCCACTTGACAATAAAGCAAATCCATATCTAGATTTCTAAACATTTATGAGGCAACTTCTTTAATTAGATCTTCAGAAATGTTGTGGCCCTTAATGGAGCTCTTTCAGAATGTTATCATTGAGCTGTGTAGAGTAATATAAACTGCTGCTTGCATAGTACCCCCACTAGCATTTAGTAGAATTTATTGATAATCACAGTCCCCTGAAAGACAAGTACCGTCGTTTAGTTCTATAGCCTTTTGTCATGTGTGTGTTAGTGTCTTGGTCGTGTCCAGCTTATTGCGTGTCCAGCTTATCCCCATGGACTGTAGCCCACTAGATTCCTCTGTCCGTGGGATTCTCCAGACAAAATACTGGAGTGGGTTGTGATGCCCGCTTTCAGGGGATCTTGCTGACCCAGGGATTGAACCCAGGTCTCCTGCATTGCAGATAGGTTCTTTACCATCTGAGCCACCAGGGAAACCCCTTTTGTCATGAAAGTGAAAGTCGCTCAGTCATGTCTGACTCTGCGACCCCATGGAGTATACAGTCCATGGAATTCTCCAGGCCAGAATACTGGAGTGGGTAGCCTTTGCCTTCTAGAGGGGATCTTCCCAACCCAGGGATTGTACCCAGGTCTCTTGCATTGTAGGCGAATTCTTTACCAGCTGAGCCACCAGGGAAGCCTCATACATACTACTAAACTGTAACAACCCTTTAGGTGCCTGATAGACTAAAAATACTTACATGTTTGTAGAATCCTGGGTTCATTACAGCATTTTTTTTCATACTGTAGAATTGTGAAATTGTCTATAAGTGGATTATAACTGAAGTTAAAGAATTTATCATTGCTGTTCTCGATTACTTTTAAAGCCTTAAATTTTTCAGTGGGCAGGTTTGGGCGATAAGCATTAGCTTTATTTGTTAATTTTTTGGCCATGCTGCATGGCACTGCAGGATCCTAGTTCCTTGATCAGGGATTGAACTCATGCCCCCTTGCAGTGTAAGCAGAGTCTTCACTGGATCGCCAGGGAAGTCCCACTACCCACTTTAAAAAATTTGTTTTTAGAACATTCTTACTTGGTACCATTTTGTTTTCCAAGGCCAAACTTGCCAGTTACTCCAGGTGCCTCTTGATTTCCTACTTTTGTATTCCAGTCCCCAGTGATGAATAGGACATTTTTTTTTTTGGTGTTAATTCTAGGTCTTCTGGATGTTCATAGAACCGATCAACTTCAGCTTCTTCAGCATCGGTGGTTGGGGCATAGACTTGAATTACTGTGATGTTTAATGACTTGCCTTAGAAATGAACCAAGATCATTCTGTCATTTTTGAGGTTGCACCCGAGTACTGCATTTTGGACTCTTATTGATTATGAGGGCTACTCTGTTTATTCTATGGGATTCTTGCCCACAGTAGTAGATATAAATGGTCATCTGAATTAAATTTGCCCATTCCTGTCCAGTTTTAGTTCACTGATTTCTAGGATGTCAGTGTTTGTTCTTAACCATCTCCTGCTTGACCTCGTCCAGTTTACCTTGATTCATGGACCTAACATTCCACGTTCCCATGCAGTACTGTCCTTTGCAGCATCAGATTTTACTTTCCTCACCACATCACAGCTGAGTGTCATTTCCGCTTTGGCCCATACGCTTCCTTCTTTCTGGGGCAGTTAGTAGTTTTCCTCTGCTGTTCCCCAGGAGCATATTGAACACCTTCCAGCCTGGGGGACTCATCTTTCGGTGTCCTATCTTTTTGTCCTTTTATACAGTTCATGAGGGTCTCATGGCAGATATAATGGAGTGGTTTGCCATCCCCCCTTCTCCATTCCATCCTCCTCCTCCATCTTACCTGAGAAACCTGTGTGCAGGTCAAGAAGCAACAGTTAGAACCCTGTATGGAACAGCTAGCTGATTGGTTCAAGATTGAGAAAAGTGTACGACAGGGCTGTCAGCTGTCACCCTGTTTGTTTAATCTATATGCTGAGCACAGCATGAGAAATGCCGGGCTGGATGAGTTACAAGCTGGAATCAAGATAGGTGGGAGAAACATCAACAACCTCAGATACGCGGATGATACCACTCTAATGGCAGAAAGCAAAGAGGAGCTAAAGAGCTTCTTGATGAGAGTGAAGGAAAGAGTGAAAGAGCCGGCTTAAAATTAAATATTAGTTAAAAATCTTAGATCATGGTATCTGGCCCCATTACTTCATGCAAATAGAACAGGAAAAGGTGGATGTAATGACAGATTTCCTCTTTCTCGGCTCTGAAATCTTTGCAGATGGTGACTACAGCCATGAAGTCAGAAGATGATTGCTTCTTGGCAGGAAAGCTGTGACAGACCTAGATAGTGTGTTGAGACATTACTCTGCCGACAAAGGTCCGTATAGTCAAGGCTATGGTCTTCCCACTGGTCATGTATGGTTCTGAGACCTGGACCCTAAATGAGGCAGAATGCCAAAGAATTGAGGCCTTCAAAATGTGGTGCTGGAGAAGATTCCTGCAAGTCTCTTGGACCTCAAGGAGATCAAACCAGTCAAGGGAAATCAACCCTGAATACTTGTTGGAAGGACTGATTCTGAAGCTCTAGTATTTTGGTCATCTGATGTGAACAGTAGACTCTTTGGAAAAGTCCCTGATGCCGGGAAAGATTGAGGGCAAAAGGAGAAGAGAGCATCAGAAGATGAGGTGGCTGGTTGGCATCACCAATGCAATGGACATGAACTTGGGCAAACTTCAGAAGATGGTGAGGGACAGGGAGGCCTGGCATGCAACAACAGTTTGGTACCATAGTACCTATCAGACTGTAATTGTTGGCTTTTAAAAACAAGCATCTTGAAGGCATTTTATTTTGCTTGATAGATGCTCAATAAGGATGTTGAAAGAATGGATAAAATCTTCACAGTTGAGTTATTGCCCCATGTACTTTTATGTTGTACAATAACACTCACACTAAAATAGACTGTTCAGTCTGCTAACCTCCCAACTCCAGTTATCCTGCGTTCTAACTTCATTGTCTACCTTTGTGTGCTTAGGCAGTGCAGAGGGGAGTTTAACATATAGAGGAAAGAGGCAAATTGGATGATCAGAAGTTCTAAAGTAGATTCTCATTTCTGAAGCTTCTCCTAAACAGGATCGCTTGAAATCTGGACCTTTTATTTCTGTGAGTTCTCGAGGAAGAGGTCTGTGGTCTGTCACTCCAGTATCAGAAATGTCTGGTGGCACTTCCCTGATGGTTCAGTGGTTGGGACTCTGTGCTTCCACTGCTGAGGGTCCAAGTTTGATCCCTGGTCTGGGAACTAAGATCCCACATGCCAAGCAGCCAAAAAGTAAATAAAAATAAATATAATTAGAAACGTGTGGCACTCAGTAAGTCCTCAGTAGATGTTGAAGGAATGAATTGGTTATCTTTGTGATTTGTTCTCTGGGGACTTCTCTGCTATCATTTGTCACTAAATTGGGGTAAAGGTGATCTTGCTGTGTTAAAAGGTTTGTGCTGGAGTATATAATTAGTGGTAAGGAACTGGATGTTTTCATCTATCTAATTACCTCTAGTGACCGCAGTGACTTTGCTTGGTATTATCATTGCCATTTAGCAGATGAGAAAATAGGCTCAAAGAGGATAAGTTACTCGAACACAGTTGGTGAAAGAAAGAGGTAGAACCCTGGCTTGGCACACTGCCCGGAGTCTGTACCTGCTCTCAGGATTAACAGGCTCTTGATGAATTGTTCTTGGTACCAATAAAGCTGGATATAGGAAATTTGATTTTGTGGAGCCCAAAGAGGATAGCACTGTATGCGTTGAAAAAATTTTTGAGGACTTCAACTCTGAGTGGCCCTGAATCTGACCAAGAATGTTCCCTGGGGAGTATTTTCAGTTGCTTACAAGTTGGGGAATAATGGAGGCAGGATGCTGGAGGAGAAGGACCAGATGAGAAAGGTGTAGCATGAAGGATCAGAGTTGGTTTGTTTTTTAAACTGTAACACATTTAAAATTAGCAAGGATAAAGACTAGTACAATAACTGCACCCACCACAAAGCTAATTAAACTTTCATATGATGTTTATTTTAGATCTTAAGAAATCATTACAGCTATACCTGAAGCCCTTGGTACATCCCACTTTGTATTGGTTTTATTCATATGTTAGAGTTTCTGTTCATATTGATAAATAGAACATTTTAGTACATTCACTGTTAACTGCAAAGTAATGTTATGGAGTGTGAATATGCCCGTATATTCTCTAGCTGATGATGATTTAGGATGTTTCCATTCATTTGCAGCCTCCCCATTGTGACAGTAAGCACTTTTTTTGCTCCTCTCTGCACATGTGTGTCTGCCTAGGAGAGGAAGAGCTGTGTATGTGCACCTTCCTTCTGCCACATCTTCTCAGATGGCACCCTCTCAAGTAGGGGCTGGTTTACAGTTCTGCCATGATGCATGAGTGCAGGAGAGATGCTAAGCCAGAGAAAGGACGGCGTGAGGAGGAGCATCCTGGGAAAACTTGACTATTTAAAGAAAATCAGAAATATATGGAAAAGGGTAAAGAATGCCTGCCAATGCAGGAAACACGAATTCAGTCCCTGGGTCGGGAAGATCCCCTGGAGAACGAAATGGCTACCCACTCCAGTGTTCTTGCCTGGAGAATTCCATGGACAGAGGAGCCTGGCGGGCCACAGTCCATGGGGTCACAGAGTTGGATATGCCTGAGTGACTAACACTTTCCCTGGTGGTCTCGTGGTTAGGACTCTGCCTTCCAGTGCAGGGGGTGCAGATTTGGTCCCTGGATGGGGAACTGAGATCCCACATGCCACAGGGTGTGGCCAAAAAAAAACCCAACACAGCATTGTAAATCAACTATACGTCAATAAAAGTTTTTTTTTTTTTTTAAGAAATATATCAGTACAGTAAAAGGAATCTCTTGCACAAAAAAAAAGCTATTAATCTTAGCTCATTTTCCTTCTTTAAGATCAAGAGTGAGTTTTTATTGAGCTTAAACAAAGCTTTTATGTCAAATATGCTGAAAATTTTGCCTGCTCACACTGTTTGTATGATTCAGAATCTGCTGAGTGCTACTGGAATGCCACATGAGAACAAGCAAAACTGAATGACTTCTTTGTTTTTACTGGGGCAGGTGAAATTTGAATAACATAGTATGAAGAGTCCTACCATTAAAAAAAAAACAAACCTGTAATAATTTTCTTGTGTTGTGTATTTTCTTTTGGGAGTGCAATTTAAGTTGAACTTAGAATTGAGTCTTCTGAAGTTAAGAAAAAAATCTGATTATGGAGCCAAGCCTTTGTTCCAGTCAGAAAAATTCTATACCCACCCAAAAAAACCCCACATGGTTTTGTTCATAACAATCTGTTGCTGCTGCTGCTAAGTTGCTTCAGTCGTGTCCGACCCTATGCGACCCCATAGACGGGCAGCCCACCAGGCTCCCCCATCCCTGGGATTCTCTAGGCAAGAACACTGGAGTGGGTTGCCATTTCCTTCTTCAATGCATGAAAGTGAAAAGTGAAAGTGAAGTCACTCAGTTGTGTCCGACTCTTAGCAACCCCATGGACTGCAGCCCACCAGGCTCTTCCGTCCATGGGATTTTCCGGGCAAGAGTACTGGAGTGGGGTGCCATTGCCTTCTCCTAACAATCTGTTAACTATGTCCTAATCATAGCATCGCTCGGGCCTGTTAGCAGGAAATAAAAAGTTGTCTGCTAGCTTCCTTTTTTTGTTTTTCAATTGAAGAATCACAAACGTACAATATTAAATCAGTTTCAGGTGTATAACGTGATTTAATATTTCTGTACATTACAAAATGATCACCATGATTAGTTTCCATCTGTCACCATACAAAGTTATTACATTAATATTGACTGTATTTCCTATGCTGTTCAGGACATCCTCATTTATTTTATAACTGGAAGTTTGTACCTCTTAATTCTCTCCATGTATTTTGCCCGTCCTCCACCCCCTCCCCTTCAACCAACATCTTTCTTCTCTTTTGCCCTTGTTCACTCTTGTAATAGAATTACTAGTTAAAATCTCACAATCCAGAAGTAATAAGGAGGAAGTGGGGAGGGAGGGAGAGGACACAGATCAGTGGTTTTCAGCACCAAGCTGGGTGGTGGGCTGGTACTAGCTAGCACTAATCTGCAGAAGCCAGCCATTCTGTCGGGCGCAGTGACCCTGTGATAGCACGTGCTGGCGCTTCATGAATTGGAGCCCATTCTTATTTTACAGTAAGTGAGCCCACTTTGCAGGGACGAGGATTGCTTTTCTTCAGGGCCTCTGCACATCCCCAGGTGATGCAGAAACATCTGAAAACCCCTGGCTTCTATCAGATGACCCTACTGGAGCCTTTTCCTACCCACACCGTTCTCTCTGTGTGGAATCCTCTCCTCTCGTCTTCTCCGGATTAAGCCTATCTTCTTTTGGTGGTTCTCAGACTTCTTATTCTCAAGATTTCTTTGTACACTTAAAATTTACTGAGGACCCACCTTCCCTGGTGGTCCAGTGGTTAAGAGTCCACCTTCCAATGCAGGGGACATGAGTTCAAGCCCTGATTGGGGAACTGTGATCCCATATGCCTCAGGGAAAGCCCAAGACCCACAACTGAGACCCAACACAGCCAAATAAAAACAATAAATATTTTTTTAAAATTACTGAGGCCCCAAAGAGCTTTTATGTAGGTTATACGGATCAACATTTACCATATTAGCAGTTGAAACAGAAATTTAAAAATACTTATTCATTTTAAACAATAAGCCCCTTTACTTTGTTAACATTAACAAATAATATATGTGTGTGTGCGCTGAGTCGTGTCCAGCTCTGTGACACTATGGACCATAGCCTGCCAGGCTCCTGTGTCCATGGACTTGTCCAGGCAAGGGTACCAGAGTGGGTCGCCATGCCCTCCTCCAGGGGATCTTCCCAACCCAGGGATTGAACCCACATCTCCTACATCTCCTGCATTGGCAGGTGGATTCTTTACCACTAGTGCCACCTGGAAAGCCCCAATAAATAATATATTGTTATGAAAAAGTTTCCCATTCCTTTGGAAAATGTGGCTAGAAGACTTTTAGACAGTGTTTTGCATTTTATAAACTGGCTAGGAAGATGGTTGGATTCTCGTCTATATTGGGTCTCTTGTAGCATCACTCATTGGTGAAAAGGCAAATGATCTTAGTATTTTTGTGAAAATAGTTTGACCTCATGGAGCCCCCTAAAAGGGTTCCCAAGACCCCCAGGACTCCTGAATCTCACTTTGAGAATCGTTGCTTTAGATCTCAGTTCTGTGGTCACTTCTCCAGCGAAGCCTTCCCTGACCTCCCTCACAGGTCAGACTTTCCTGTTTTATGCATTAATGTTACACCTCTCGTTTGTACCCTTTATTAAAGTACCATCTTTAATGTTCTATTTCTGCTACTTGGCTCCTTGAGATTCAGGATCCTGTATAGGTTTTGCTCACAATTATATCCTCAGCCCTTATTGCAAGGGCCTGCCCCTGTGCTGGGCATTCAGGACATGTTTGAATAAGTAAATGAGTAAATCAGTTTAAATAAGCAGACTTCTTGGGTTCAACTTGATTATAGACTTTCCCTTGAAATGTAAGGCCTTGTCTGAATTGTCTACCTGGTGTCTGTATTCACGGCATCTGTTCATTTCCTTTTTTTCCCAGGCTGCTCCTTGCTAAAACTGTTGCAGGGCCATTAGGCTCTGGGTCTGCCAAGCATTCTGTTCATGCTCTGTCTCACCCATTGCACTGCATTATAGTTCCCCCACCCCCTCACTCATTTTTTAAAAGTAGTATTTTTTTTTTTCTATCTATTTATATACTTGGCTGCACTGGGTCTTAGTTGCTGCATGTGGAATCTAGTTCCCTGACCTGGAATCAAAACCGGGCCCCCTGCATCGAGAGCATAGCGTTTTAGCCACTAGGCCACCAGAGAAGTCTCTTTATTTATTAAAAATATTCTCTGAAGAAAGATGATCATGAGATTATCATGGTTTTTATTTTGTACGTTTCTGTATTTTCCGAAATTTCTGTGAACAAACCTGTGTTAACTTTCAGATGAGAAAAGAGAGTTACTACACCTGGAGGTGACATACCACGGTGTAGTTACCACACCTGGAGGTGACCTACCACGGTGTAGTTACCACACCTGGAGGTGACATACCACGGTGTAGTTACTACACCTGGAGGTGACGTACCACGGTGTAGTAACTACACCTGGAGGTGACGTACCACGGTGTAGTTACCACACCTGGAGGTGACGTACCACGGTGTAGTTACTACACCTGGAGGTGATGTACCACGGTGTAGTAACTACACCTGGAGGTGACGTACCACGGTGTAGTTACTACACCTGGAGGTGATGTATCACGGTGTAGTTAAGGAAGTTTCATGACCCCATCTGTGGCCGTTTCCATACTCCTCACTCCAGCATAACCGCCTATTTAGTATCTGTTTTAGATATTTTCCTTTTTTGTCATTTCATTATAAATGGAATCATACCTTATATGGTTATGTGTCAGATTTCTCTTACTTAGCATGATGTTTCTGAGGTTCATCCATGCAGTAACATGTATCAGTATTATGTTGTATGAATTTTCTGTTTACCCATTTGCCAGTTGATGGCCATTTGGATTGTTTCCACTTTTTCACTAGTATGACTCATTTCCTGGTGACTTGAATAGTAAAGAATCTTCCTGCAAAGCAGGAGACCCAGGTTTCATCCCTGAGTCGGGAAGATTCCCTGCAGAAGGGAATGGCTACCCACTCCAGTATTCTTGCCTGGAGAATGCCATGGACAGAGGAGCCTGGTGGCTACAGTCCATGGAGTCACAAACAGTTGGACACGCCTGAGTGACTAACACTTTTCACTTTTTCATGACACATTCACATCCAATTCTTGTGAACAGTTTTCATTTCTCTTGGGATGGAACATTGAATGGAATCATTGGGTCATATCATACGCTGTTGAACTTTTAAAGAAACTGCCAGACTCCTTTATAGAGTCACTGCATCATTTTATCCCCCCCACCTCTCGCCCCCGCCCCATCTAGATTCTTGAGAAACTTATTGAGAAAAGGGAATGTGACTTGTTTATCTTTTCAGTCCCCTTCTCCATGGCTCACTGGCCTGTCTTAGCATATGCGTGCATGCTGAGTCGCTTCAGTTGTGTCCTAGTCTGTGTGACCCTATGGACTGTAGCCTGCCAGGCTCCTCTGTGGGATTCTCTAGGCAAGAATCCTGGAGTAGGTTGCCCTGCCCTCCTCTAGGAGATCTTCCCTACCCAGGGGTTGAACTCGTGTCTCGTGTCTCCTGCATTGACACGCAGGTTCTTCACCACTAGCGCCACGTGGGAAGCCCCACTTAGCATATAGTTGACACTTAATTTTTATTGAATGTGTTACATTGGATTTGAAAAGACACACATGCTGCAATTACAAGTAAATATAAAAAGTTTGACCTAAGAGAAATCATGTTCCCAGTGCATGGGTTACTTACAGGTTCTTCATTTCTCAATTGTTTTGCACCTCAGAATGTATAGGGTGGATGGTATGGAGGAGTAGAAAGAAAGTCCAAGAGAGAGGGGATATATGTATGCATATGACTGATTCACTTTGTTGTACAGAAGAAGCTAACATAACATTGTAAAGCAAGTATACCCCAATTAAAAAAAAAAAAAGAATACATAGGATATTCTGTAGGTGTTCTGTTTTCCAAACAGGAATTACGGTGATCAGGTATTTCTAAAATGTTTGTTACGTGGACATCATTCTGTCAGCAGATGTTTGTTGAGTCCAGGTCCCAGGCCCTGTAGTGTAAACTGGGTAGTCTTGATCCCTACCCTCAAGGACGTGTGGTCTAGCCATCTGGTTTAGGAGTCAGCCAGCTTCTTCTGGAAAGGACTGAATACTAAATGTTGAGATTTGAGGGCCATATGGTCTTGGTTACAAGTATTCACCTTCGCATCGTGACCCCAAAGTGGCCACAGACACCCAGTAAACTAGTGAGTATGGCCATATTCCAATACAACTCCGTTGACAAAAACGAGAGGAGGTTGAACTTGGCACATGGGCTGTAGGTGCTAACTCTATATCTAGTTCATTCGTTTCTCTGTCTCTTCTATCCAGAGCAGCAATTTTCATATTTTCAATGAAACTTTCAGCGTCTTATTTGCTAGAATTAGGTGAGGTGAGATTGTTGAAGAACTTGATCTCATGCAAACAACTAAAAGCTAATGCTTGTTTTTTTCTTTTGCACTTTTATCTAGGACATTTTATTTCCTTACGTCAAAGAAAATGTTGAAGAGTATCTGCAGGCACATTGGGAAGAAGAGGAGTGCCAACAGGATGTCAGGCTTTTGAGGAAACAGGTTGGGACGCTTCTGTTCCCTTGCTTCTGCATTCCCAAGGGTGTTAGAGCTGCGGACGCCTGCTTAGGAATCCACATAATTAAACGGCCAGATCATGGCAGTTTGTTGTCTCCACAGTTGCCTCTTTCTGGAGCTGTTTCAGTTGCATACAAATATCATGTATTTATAAATAAACTAAATCATTTCTGTGTGGGATGCAGGAAGGTCTTGTGCCATTTCGTCACATTTTTCATGAATGTCTCCTTGCCACCACACTTCATCACCTCGTTCTCCACTGTCTCCTCCCCACGGCATAAGGCCCTGCTGCCCAGCCACAAAACTCCTGGGCCCGCATCTCTCACCCCAGCTCAGTCTCGGCCCAGTCTTCTTTTTTTAATTAAAAAATTTTTATTTATTATTTATTTTATTTTTTGGCTGCACTGGGTCTTCATTGCTATACAGGCTTTTCTCTAGTTGCAGTGAGCAGGGGCTACTCTAGTTGTGCAAGAGCTTCTCACTGCAGTGGCAGCTTCTCTTGTTGCAGAGCATGGGCTTTAGGGCACGTGGGCTTCAGTCGTCACACCTTCCGGGCTCTGGAGCACAGGCTCAATAGTTGTGGCTTACAGGCTTAGTTACTCTGTGGCAAGTGGGATCCTCCTGGACCAGGGATCGAACTTGTGTCTCCTGCATTGGCAGGCGGATTCTTTACCACTGAGCCACCAGGGATGCCCCTCCGCCCAGTCTTTATACCTGCCTTCAGTCGCACATGCTCTGTTCTGCTCTGACTCCTACCACTGTGCTCTGTGGAACTCCTGTTGTTTTTCTTATTAAAATTGCTTCACTGGCAAAGGTCTTACTGTGCAGAGCAAACTCTCTGGCGATTCTTTTTGGAGTTAATTTTCTACATGGGACAATGTGGGAGGCTCTGTAGGTTCTTTCGTGTTAGGAGTTCAGATTGAAGAGAATCACAGCCTCTGGGGCATGGGGCGTTTGGGTTTGTTAAATTTTCCACGTAACTCAGGGTTAGTCTGAAACATTCCCCTCTTCACCTTTTTTTGGTGTCTCAACGCTTGTTGTGGAAACATACATATGTCTTGCCCATTGTAGTACACGAATCATTGCGTCTGCAGGGGTTGGGCATACACATTGTCACAGGCTCAGTAGCTATTAGGGTTTGCAAGATGTGGGCCGATTGCAGGAGACGTATCTGAACCAACCCCAGGCATCGCTTCACTGGTTTCTTTTCACTGAATTCCAGGCATAAACTAAGCTTTTCGTGATTTCTTCCTCAGTCAGTTATAGTGCAGAGAAAATGATCAGATTTAACTGAAGCCCTGGTTTGATCCTAGTCAGTGAATCAACAAACCAGCTCTTATTATAACATTTTATCGTTTTGTGCTCTTTCTTCTCACATACAACATGCCTCTCAGTTTAAGTTTCAGCTTTAGTGATACAGGAAAGCTGTTGTAAACTTACTAATTATAATCCACTATTTTTTTAGGAATCATTCATTTCAGTCTCAAAGCCTAGGATACTTTAATTTGTGACGGTGCTTGGAGCTTATGGTAGTGGGGGAAGGTTGGTCTGCTAGTTTTCAGGTATCGTTTAAGGGATCTCTTCATAGATTTCGTGTTGTTGATGACTTTTAAAGGCTGAAGAGGACTCCCACCTGGATGGGGCTGTTCCAATCCCAGCAGCCTCCGGTAATGGGGCGGACGACCCGCAGTGGATGATCCAGGCCGTGGTGGATAACGTGTACTGGCAGATGTCCCTGGACCGGAAGACCACGGCACTGAAGCAGCTGCAGGGCCACATGTGGAGGGCGGCGTTCAAGGCTGGGCACATGAAAGCGGAGTACGTAGCTCCAGTAATTTTGCCTAGAAAATCCCATGGACGGAGGAGCCTGGTAGGCTGCAGTCCATGGGATCGCTAGAGTCGGACACGACTGAGCGACTTCAGTTTAACTTTTCACTTTCATGCAATGGAGAAGGAAATGGCAACCCACTCCAGTGTTCTTGCCTGGAGAATCCCAGGGACGGGGAAGCCTGGTGGGCTGCCGTCTATGGGATTGCACAGAGTCGGACACGACTGAAGTGACGCAGCAGCAGCAAGAGACTCAACGCTTTATCCACGCCCTAAAGCAAATGCGTTTCCCAATAGTTTTCTCTCTCCAGTGCAAGTTGCATGACTTGCAAAGTAGCTAAAAAATCAGCATTCTTTTTACTTCAACGAGTGAGTATGTTATTTTTTTTTTTTCCAAAGCTGGGATAAATTTAGTTTACCCAGCTAAATTGCCCAGGCCTATATCTGGCTTGGTGTGGTGGTTGGAAACTTTTAACCCCAGCCTTAGAAAATGGCGACTTCCGTGAGCTCAGTCATACCTGATCCTTAGGGTATGTGTGCCAGCGCCGTTGGGTGCTTCCCAGGACTGTGACCGGCTTCTGCTCCATTGGAGAAGCGAGATGGTGTGAAACGATGCACCTGCCACCGTGAGGTTCCTCCTCCGGCAGTGCCGCTTTTCCACAGACCCTGGGGTCAGAGCACTCCTGCCAGAGGAGCCTCGTGAGTCCTGTGTTGCTAAGAGAGTCTTAGTAAGTCACATCTCTTAGGATTTTAGGGCATTGCCTGATGTAAAGCCTAGGATCCAAGACTGTTACTAGCTGCTTACATTTCTTTTTTCTGTCAATTGAGATGCCGTTCCTTTAGGTGCTTTACAAGGGGGCTTCCACCTTTTAAGGATGCTTGAGAATTTCAGGATAGACCAGTGATGTGGAAGTCAACACTAGTTAGTTCACGTTGTAAACACCCGGAGGAGTGGAGCCAGGAGACCGTGTCACAGGAGTCAGCCCTGCCTTCTCGCAGCCCTAGTTCCTTAATTATAAAACTAGGAGCTTGAAATAAATCATCTTAGACGTCTGAGCCCTGCTTTGGAGCAATATCAGTCTATAGATTCAACATAGAATAATCCTGCCTCTGAGTGAAAAGTAACATACGAAGTGACTCACAATTATGGGAACTGGTTTTGAACTAATCGTCAATCCCTTTCCTTCAGTTTGTGTAATATATTGAGTTGTGTTTCATCCAGCAGAAGACTTCTCTGACATTTTCCAGGTAATCCTTTATAACAGACTGGTTCCACCTCCCAGGTTTCTTGTGCTTCTCTTTTCACCCATTTCCTGTGATGTTCCCTCCCTGAACAGAACACATTGTAGAATTGGTGAACAAGTTAGTGTCAGGACCCAGAAAACCAGACACGACGCTTTGCTGATCAGCAGATATGAAGTGGTACATGTCTCTTAACTGATTTGTTCCATACTTTTTTTCTGTAGAATAAAACTTGAAGTTATCTTAGTTCTCAAGAAATGTAGTTCTGTTTTCTAGCTAATCGAAGACGAATAGCTTTGAGCCCCACCAAATTTTTTTTTTTTAGTTGTTTGACTACAGATCTTTCTAAAAGCATTTCTGTGCTTTCTTAAGGCACACTGGACATAACCTTTTCTACTCATGAACTAATCAAAGATTACACAGCAGTACAGTATTACTGTTTTTTGCTTTTTTGAATTCCGTAGAAATTCCTTAGGACTTTAAACATTTGCTTTCTTATTTTATCTCTCTGTCCATAATCACTTTTACTGTCATTAGGGTGACTGTCCCGTCTCCACTGAAACTGCTTCTGATCTATGACCTGACTCTCTGGGGCACGCTCATGACATCTGCAGGAGCTCACAGCTCGTGGAGGTGCTTTCCCTGGTGTCCATTTGTACACAAGTAGAGAAACTTGTGGCAGCGTGTGACTGGTTTTCATCCGGCCAGAACAACCTCTTCCTGCGTTTTGCCTCTGTGCTCTTCCCTCTAGGTTCTTTGAAGACGTGGTTCCGGCCGTCCGGAAGTGGCGAGAGGCTGGGATGAAGGTGTATGTCTATTCTTCAGGGAGTGTGGAGGCGCAGAAACTATTATTTGGGCATTCTACAGAGGGGGACATTCTTGAGGTAGGTGGCCCGATTGCTTTTTTTTTTGGACACCGTCAAAGCATAAAATAGTGACTGTGAATGCTACAGTTATAAACTAAGTCAGCATTCAGGTAATTGCCTTTACATATGCTGTGTGAGTTGAAAAAAGTGGAAAAAACGGGGAATACATTATGGAAGGGTGAACTGTAGCCCTGGTCCCAGACTTTGTGCCACTTTGTAGAAGTTCTTACACTTAGCTGCCCATAAGGAACCTGGAAAGTTTGTTAAGGATGTAGATCCCTGGGCCCCGCTTCGTAGCGCATCTTGACTCAGAAGGTCTGGGGTGAGGGTCATACATGTGCATTTAAAAATATCCACCCCAAGTGATTCTGGTGACTAGTATTAAAACTAGTTATATGTATATAGCTATGTATATAGATCGACCTGTCTGTCTGTATATCCATCCTCATCCACATTTATTCATCACAGATAAATAAGACCTGAGTCAGCTTATAAACCAGCTATCTTGTCAATATTAGAAAATTGTCAGCCCAGAGGAAGGGAACCAATGGCTTTTGGTTGTTGAAGGTGTCAGGTATGACGTGTGATAGCGGCACATAACTTTGTGGTGGTGGTGTAGTCGCTAAGTCGTGTCCATCTCTGGTGGCCCCATGTGGGATAGCCTGCCAGACTCCTCTGTCCGTGGGATTTCCGGGAAAGAAATACTGGAGTGGGTTGCCATTTCCTTCTCTAGGGGGTCTTCCTGACCCTGGGTCTCAGAAAGGGGCACACGGACTTCTGGCGTGCCTGAGAGGACACGGCGGTTTCATTTGTTCCCAGTACTTTGGAGACAGATTTTATTTTAGCAGAATCCTCATTCTTCTCAAAGAGAACTGGCCATGTTATTGCACAAAATGACTTAAGGCCACCTATGAACACTTCTTGGACCTGAGAAAGGCCTGGCTAGCTTTTCTGTCCCACTGTCCCTGCGCCCCCTGGTGGACAAGTTGGTCATTGGAAAAGGGAAAGAAATGCTGAGTAACTGAATACAGGCCAAACTTAATGTTACACAACAGTTTACTCAGCTAACTATTTTTTTTAAAGTAAATATTTATTGACCCTTTACCATATGCAGAGAAAGGTTTGGCTTTGGAGATTGTCACAGTCTATTTTACTTTCCTTCTTTTCATCTTGGTTCTAAATCAAATATTAAATAAAATGCTTTCATTGATAAAACCCTTTCATTGTTTGGTAACTATTCTCCTCTGAATACAGATTTAAGCTTCTTTTCTGCTATCTCTGATAAAACAATCAGGTCATAGGAGACAGGACATAATAATTACCTACTAGGTTCAGTAATGAATGCTTTATTCTCCACTTGCTCCTTGTGAGACAGACTTGAGAAAGAAAATATGCAAAACCATTCTTAACTTTAAAAATCTCAATACACCTTAATTTCTTTGAGTGATTATTTTTAGTTTGAGTGTTTTTAGTTAGGCTTATTTTTAGTTTGTGAAAAGTTCTGAAATTCAAGAGATCACATTATATAATGTGTGTGTGTGCTCAGTCGTATCCAACTCTTTGTGACCCCTTGGACTGTAGCCCACCAGGCTTTTCTGTCCATGGGATTTCCCAGGCAAGGATACTGGAGCAGGTTGCCATTTCCTCCTCCAGGGGATCTTTCTGACCCAGGGATGGAACCTGCAGTTGCTGCATTGGCAGGTGGATTCTTTACCAGTGAGCTACCTGGGAAGCCTGCCACTGTTACTGCTCAAAAATGATAGATAAAATATTGGGTTGGATAGAATTTCAAAATGTTTTATTTAGAAAATCAAAGTTTCTTGAAAGAAAGATAACAGCTTACTAATAAGGCAGGTTAGAGAAATCCGTTCATGCTGGCATTGAAAGGACAATGTGGAGAACCTTTTCATCAGAGGTGAAACCCAGTTCGTAAGTTGTTTGAGTGCGTATAGTATTGTAATGGTAGAAAGTAGGGCATATATATCGGAGAAGGCACTGGCACCCCACTCCAGTACTCTTGCCTGGAAAATCCCATGGACGGAGGAGCCTGGTAGGCTGCAGCCCATGGGGTCGCTGAGGGTCAGATACGACTGAGTGTCTTCACTTTCACTTTTCACTTTCATGCCCTGGAGAAGGAAATGGCAACCCACTCCAGTGTTCTTGCCTGGAGGATCCCAGGGATGGGGGAGCCTGGTGGGCCGCCGTCTATGGGGTCACACAGAGTCGGACACGACTGAAGAGACTTAGCAGCAGAAGCAGCAGCAGCAGGGCATATATATGTAAAAGACTTTGGATATAAAATAGAAAATGAAAGAAAGCCGAAAAGATTACAGAATGATCTTACATGCATTGAATCAGTAGTTTTCTTCTTTCAGATGTTTATTTCTATAAAACCTTACTTTATTTTTCATAGCCTCCACAAAGTTCTCTATGAAGTAGACCTACAGGGAATATTTCTTGAGTGGATGAAGTGACTATGATTGTTGAGTATTTCAAAGAAAAGGGATGAGAACCAGAGGGGCTGGGTTGCACATGTGCTCATAGCATCCTTCTTTCCCCTCCTGTGTGTTCAGCTTGTGGATGGTCACTTTGATACCAAGATTGGACACAAAGTGGAGAGTGAGAGTTACCAAAAGATCGCCAGCAGCATTGGCTGTTCAACCAACAACATCTTGTTTCTGACGGATGTTTCCCGAGGTGAGTAACCTGACTTCTTGGATAGTACACTCCAGGCTGGGAGCTGAGCCTGGCACTGGAAACACTTTGCCTTCATAAAGAAGGTTTCCATGGGGAGCCGTGAGAAATGAGACAGGTATCTAAAGGAAACAGTGCAAATAGATGTTTATAGACAAAACTTGCCTGGTGCTGATCATGGTAAGAGATCTAATGCTAAACGGTTATTAGCCAGTGTCAAGTCCCACGTGGACAGTGATGACTCAGCTTGGTTGAGAATCTGGGTTGCTGGTCAAGAGGACTGTGCTTGAGGCAGGGGTGCTTGGGAACTGTGCTTGAAAACTCGGGGTGCATGGAAGGCAGCGCCTCTGCTGCTGAGTGAGTGAATCTGAGCAGGGGGGGTGTGGAGCACTCTTTTTCTGGGAGGTGACAGTCCTTTCACAGAAGGTGGGAACATAGAAGAGACAGTTCTGCCCCATTTACTTTTAGTACTCAGAGTGAAAGTTTGCTAGTCGCTTAGTCGTGTCCAGCTCTTTACGACCCCATGGACTGTAGCCTGCCAGGCTCCTCTCTGTCCATGGGGATTCTTCAGGCAAGAATATTGGAGTGGGTTGCCATTCCCTTCTCCAGAGGATTTTCCCGACCCACGGATCAAACCCAGATCTCTTGCATTGCAGGCAGATTTTTCACCATCTGAGCCATGAGGGAAGCCTGTCACCCTTAAATTAATGCATTCTGTTGCTCTGTTTCCCACAGGTTGAGAAACTACTGGGGATTCTTATTACAGCAGATCTGAATCCAGAGAGTGTGTTTCAGACTCTTGCCCTGTCTGCCCCGTCTCTGGCCGCAGACCTGAGTCCCGTCTCCAGTCCTCCGCTGTTTGCGCGTGGATTCTATGTCTGCTTGCAGTGCCTCCTCTCTTGCCAGTTTTCCTTCCTTGAAATTTCCTCACACTCTGTGCACAGGAGTCATTTGTTAAATTGCGGGTCCTAATGCAGTAGTTGCGCATTGAGGACCTGAGTCACTGCATTTTTAACAAGCTTCTAGGTGATTGCCACACTGCTGGTCCAGGGACCACTCAGAGCAGTGGTGCTCCAGAGCAGGAGTTGATAGTAGTGTTCTGTAAAGGGCCAGACAGTAAGTATTTTAGGCTCTGCAGGCCATGCAGCTACTCAACTCTGTCTTCGAAGTGCAGAAGCAGCCATAGACAGTACAGAAGTGAGTGGGCCTGGCTGTTTCCAGTAAAACTCTGCTTACGATAACAAGCGGTAGGCCATCATTTGCTGACCTTCGTTCTAGAGCATATGGAGTCTGACACACGATTTCAACTGTAGCTCTACCACTGGCTAGCTCTTAGTTTTCGTATCTGTAGAATGGGGATGGTCATATAATGCTAATTACCTAAGGATTGTTGGAAAGATTTAGATGAGAACAGAAGCTCCATGAAGCCAAGACCTTCATTTTGTTCCTGTTTCTGGTCCTAGCATAGTACCTGGCACGTAGTAGCTGCTAATTTAATATAAGGGATTAGCTATTATCTTTCAGATAGAAACAAAAGGAGGAGGGGATTGTAACCCAAGACACGTTGGAGATAGCCCCGCAATACGTAGCTTACTAGGTTTCATCTGACTAGTCCTGTTTGTTTGGGTCTTTGTGGCTTTGCTTGGGCTTTCTCTAGTTGCGGCGAGTGGGGGCTACTCTAATTACGGTTTACCAGCTTCTCACTGCGGTGGCGTCTCGTTGCAGAGCACCGGCTCTAGCGTGTACAGGCTCAGTAGTTGTGGCATACGGCTAAGTTGCCCTGTGCCATGTGGAATCTTCCTGGATCAGGGATCAAATCCATGTCCCCTGCATTGACAGGCAGATTCTTTACCACTGGACCACCAGGGAAATTCTGACTAGTCCTGTTTTTACTTCTACCTATCCATGCTATGGGCTTCCTCGGTGGGTCAGATGGTGAAGAATCTGCCTGCAATGTGTGAGACCTGGGTTCAGTCCCTGGTTTGGGAAGATCCCCTGGAGGAGGGTGTGGCGACCCACTGCAGTATTCTTGTCTGGAGAATCCCCGTGCAGTATTCTTGTCTGGTGGGCTGTGGGGTTGGAAAGAGTCGGATATGACTGAGTGACTAAACGTATCCATGCTGTCACTGATCTTAAAGCACTCATAGTCCAATGAGAAGAGAGACAGCAGGTAATAACGTGTCAGGTCATATTATCCTGTGCATGCTTAGTCGCTTCAGTCATGTCCGACTTTTTGCGACCCTACGGACTGCAGCCCTCCAGACTCCTCTGTCCATTGGATTCTCTAGGCAAGAATACTGGAGTGAGTTGCCATTTCCTCCTCCAGGGGATCTTCCCAACCCAGGGATCGGACGCACATCTCCAATGTCTCCTGCATTGGCAGGTGGGTTCTTTACCACTAGCGCCACTTGGGATGTCCCTCATATTGTCCTGATGGAACTAAATACAAGGAGCACCGAGGATGCTCTAATACAGATGGTGGTGGCTCTAGAAGATAGAATACTTGAGCTGAATTTCGAAGAGTAGGAATCCGCCACGCAAAAATGGTGGGCAGTCTAGCCAAGGCTTATGACATCTTTGGGCTCCAGGTATAAGTAGGTGTTTTAGCCTGATTAGATCCTGGGGTTCCGTTTGTCCCATATCTGTTTAATTGGAATTATTCCTGACAGCCTGTCCTCTGGGAAACAGCTCAGGTCTCTGGAGGACTGATGGGAGGGAATGGAAGAAAGCTGTCGGCAGGACACAGCTCTGTCTTTGTGTGTTCATAAGCACTTAATCAAGCTCAGAAGTCTGGGATACACCGTCCTCCTAGTCTGTCAGTACAGTTAGGTATTTGAAAAATATGTTTTATGGAAAAATTAAAACTATTTAAAACAATAATTCTACCCCCATGTGCCTTTTTTTTTTTTTTTTTTTTAAGATTATTTAGTTATTTGACTGTGTTGGGACTTAGTTGCAGCATGTGGGATCTAGCTCCCTGGCCAGGGATCGAGCCCTGGCCCCCTGCATTGGGACCACCAGGGAAGTCCCCATGTGCCTGTTTTTTAGCTTCAACAATTACAGAATTTGGGCCAGATTTCTTTCCTTTTTTTAAGAATTTTTTTTTTGAGACAAACCTTTGTTTTAAGTCTTTGTTGAATTTCTTAACTATAATGCTTCTTTTATTGTGTTGGTGTTTTTTGCCACAAGGCATGTGAGATCTTAGCTTCCTGACCAAGGATCGAACCCCCTCCACTGGAAGGCAAAGTCTTAACTCCTGGACCATTAGGGAAGTCCCGAGACTTGTTTCTTGCGTTCCCACCTCCCTCTGATCACTTTGAAGCAAATCCCAAGCACCCTGTTCTGCTGTTTCTGACGCGTGTTTTGCTTCTCGCAGAGGCCAGCGCTGCTGAGGAGGCGGGCGTGCATGTCGCTGTGGTGGTGAGACCGGGCAACGCAGGGCTGACTGATGATGAGAAGACCCACTTCAGCCTCATCACGTCCTTCAGTGAACTGTACCTGCCTTCCTCAACCTAGAGGAGGAGCCCCGAGGAAGGCCAGGCTGTCTTCACAGCGTCGTCCCTGTCGTCTAGTTTTATTCTAATGGTAAAAGGCATTTGCTTAAAAAATACAGATATAAACACACACGGAAGGTTTGTTAAGTGTGTGTATGTTCAAATTTCCTTTCACAAGCACATAATGGAAAAAGAGTCTCAGTTCAGTGAAAAGGAAACTTATTTTAAAGATGCTCTATATGTAGAAATTGTTTGGGACCACAACTCTAACCCTTATGGAGGGCGACGTATAGTTGAGAGAAGAAATTATGACTGAACAGGTCAAATGTGTTAATGTTTATCAAGTCATGGATCAAAATAGGTTGGTTTGAGTGGTTTCTCAGAAGCCTTGTTATTTTGAAACTAGAAGTATTTCAAAGACATTCCTAATAATAATCTACTTCCCCTTTTAAATTGTGAGTTTAAGATTACAACAACCTAATTTGAAACTATTAATCTCTCTGTTTACAAATGACAAAGCTATTTGTTTCTGCTCCAGAAGAGAGCAGAGTTGGGAAAGAAAATGCATATGAGTCTTGATTAACCAAGTGTTTATTACTTGAGAAACTTGCTGATCATTGTGGTACCCACAGCAAGCAGTTGCCTTACCAGTGGAAAAGATGCACTAATGTAACAGCTAAAATAGAAATGTGCTTCCTAAGGTTTAACCGAACAGCCCTAATCTTGCCCCTTGTTACAGATCAGAGATGCCCAGCTAACTACTTCTTAGCACAGTTTGAGAACATATGTTAATTCCTGTTCACTATTAAAAAATAAATGGTTTACTGAAATTTGTCCAAAAGACCTAGAGCCCTGATATCTAATATGAAGTGGATGCAAGAAATGTAAATTTTATAACAGCATTATTTATCCTGGTTCAGCCTAATGGGATGTCATGTCAGTTTCATATGATTAATAAAAGCATTTTCTTCTTCATTCAGTTTTATGGAAGCTTGCTTACTGCCAGAAGCAGAAAAGTAGCTGAAGAGAGATTGGATAAATAAGAATTTTAGTTTAGCTTTTGCCTTAATTTTGAGTGTGTGTTTGTGATATGGGTGTTTATGCGTGTATGCATTTTAATGGAATGCCAGTAGAAAATCATTGACTATTATTTGAGAGAGAGAGAGAGAGAGAGAGAGAGAGAGAGATATGTAACCTTGCTGCTGCTGCTAAGTCGCTTCAGTCGTGTCTGACTCTGTGCAACCCCATAGACGGCAGTCCACCAGGCTACCCCGTCCCTGGGATTCTGCAGGCAAGAACACTAGAGTGGGTTGCCATTTCCTTCTCCAGTGTATAAAAGTAAAAAGTAAAAAGTGAAGTCGCTCAGTTGTGTCCAACTCCTAGCGACCCCATGGACTGCAGCCTACCAGGCTCCTCCATCCATGGGATTTTCTAGGCAAGAGTACTGGAGTAGGGTGCCATTGCCTTCTCTGATATGTAACCTTAGTAGTTATTATTTCATTTGGATAATAAACATTCAAGATATAAGTGGATTTCTTAAGATTTTTGAGAATCTTATGTTTGAGGTATATAAGATAATGCTTGAAGGAGGCAACTGTTCTCCTAATTAATCAAGAAAAATGAATGAATCCTGGAGTAATAATTTTAGTAGCCTTGCAAATAGGAGAGGACAGGGAACATAAAAGATTTTATGTTGATAGTTTCTATGTTGTAGTAGCTAATTAAGAAATCTAAGGACTGTGAAGATATTATTGTTCAGTCGCTCAGTTATGTCTGACTCTGTGACCCCCTGAACTGCAGCACACCAAGCTTCCCTGTCCTTTACCATCTCCTGGACTATACTCAAACTCGTGTCCATTGAGTCAGCAATGCCATCCAACTGTCTCATCCTCTATCGTCCCCTTCTCCTCTTGCCTTCAGTCTTTCCCAGCATCAGGGTCTTTGCAAGCTACGTGAAGATATAGAAGAGTAGTAAAAGGGAAATGAATATAAGTAAATCATAGAAATGGGAGTAATTTGTAAGTGTTAGTAAAGCCACAAATGGTAATTAAAGAATGAACTTTATACAGATTCTGAAAAAGCTTCAGTTCAGTTCAATCGCTCAGTTGTGTCCGACTCTTTGCGACCCCATGAATCACAGCACGCCAGGCCTCCCTGTCCATCACCAACTCCTGGAGTTCACTCAGACTCACGTCCATCGAGTCAGTGATACCATCCAGCCATCTCATCCTCTGTCGTCCCCTTCTCCTCCTGCCCCCAATCCCTCCCAGCGTCAGAGTCTTTTCCAATGAGTCAACTCTTTGCATGAGGTGGCCAAAGTACTGGAGTTTCAGCTTTAGCATCATTCCTTCCAAAGAACACCCAGGGCTGATCTCCTTCAGAATGGACTGGTTGGATCTCCTTGCAGTTCAAGGGACTCTCAAGAGTCTTCTCCAACACCACAGTTCAAAAGCATCAATTCTTCGGCGCTCAGCCTTCTTCACAGTCCAACTCTCACATCCATACATGACCACAGGAAAAACCATAGCCTGGACTAGATGAACCTTTGTTGGCAAAGTAATGTCTCTGCTTTTGAATATGCTATCTAGGTTGGTCATAACTTTCCTTCCAAAGAGTAAGCCTCTTTTAATTTCATGGCTGCAGTCACCATCTGCAGTGATTGTGGATCCCCAAAAAAGAAAGTCTGACACTGTTTCCACTGTTTCCCCATCTATTTCCCATGAAGTGATGGGACCAGATGCCATGATCTTAGTTTTCTGAGTGTTTAGCTTTAAGCCAACTTTTTCACTCTCCTCTTTCACTTTCATCAAGAGGCTCTTTAGTTCCTCTTCACTTTCTGCCATAAGGGTGGTGTCATCTGCATATCTGAGGTTATTGATATTTCTCCCGGCAATCTTGATTCCAGCTTGTGCTTCTTCCAGTCCAGCGTTTCTCATGATATACTCTGCATATAAATTAAATAAGTAGGGTGACAATATACAGCCTTGACATACCCCTTTTCCTGTTTGGAACCAGTCTGTTGTTCCATGTCCAGTTCTAACTGTTGACCTGCACATAGGTTTCTCAAGAGGCAGGTCAGGTGGTCTGGTATTCCCATCTCTTTCAGAATTTTCCACAGTTTATTGTGATCCACATAGTGAAAGGCTTTGGCATAGTCAATAAAGCAGAAATAGATGTTTTTCTTGAACTCTCTTGCTTTTTTGATGATCCGGCAGATGTTGGCAATTTGATCTCTGGTTCTTCTGCCTTTTCTAAAACCAGCTTGAACATCTGGAAGTTCATGGTTCACATATTGCTGAAGTCTGGCTTGGAGAATTTCAAGTATTACTTTACTAGCGTGTGAGATGAGTGCAGTTGTGCAGTAGTTTGAGCATTCTTTGTCATTGCCTTTCTTTGGAATTGGAATGAAAACTGACTGAAGACTAAAGAAATGGGATCTCTTAATGATAGTAGAGGAACAACTGGAAAAGTAAGGAAGGAATGAGAGAAAATTATACACCAGGGACTAGATTAGAAAGAAATGAAAAGGAGAATGCTCAGTTTCTAGCCAGTGGAGAATTGAGTGGAGAGTATCTTAGTCCCTCTAGGCTGCTATAACAAAGTCACAGAGACTAGGTAGCTTCAAAACAGCAAAACTATTTTTCACAGTTCTGAAGGCTGGGAAGTCCAAGACCAAGGAGCTGGTGAATTCATCATCTGGGGAGAGCCTGGGTCTTGCTCTGGTGGGCGGGGTCATGCTCAGTAAATCCTTAATCCAGTTTTCTGCTGATGGGTGGGGCCTTGCTCCCTCTGTGTAGTTGTGCCTGAGGCTGCCCAGTCCTGGAGTCTGCAGTCTCTATGGTCGAGCTGCCATATGATACCTCTGTGGTAGAGCTTGGGCTTCCCTTGTGGCTCAGCTGGTAAAGAATCCGCCGGCAATGGGGGAGACCTGGGTTCGATCCCTGGCCTGAGTTCGACCTGGAGAAGGGAAAGGCTACCCACTCCAGTATTCTGGCCTGGAGAAGCCCATGGGGTCGCAAAGAGTGGGACACAACTGAGCAACTTTCACGTTCACTTTTCTTTCATGGTAGGGCTAATGGCAACCTCCTTCAAGAGGACTTACGCCAACCCACTGCCTCCCAAGACGGCTGCTGCCAGTGCCCCTGTCCCCGAAGCAGGCCGCTGTTGACCCATGCCTCCACAGGAGACTCCTGGACACTCATAGGCAGGTCCGCCTCATTCTCTTGTGGGGTCACGACTCCTTCCCTCTGGGTCCTAGTGTGCAAAAGGTTCTGTTTGTGTCCTCCAGGAGTCTCTAGCGGGTATGGAGTGTGATTTTAACCTGATTGCGCCCCTCCTACTGGCTCGTTGCAGCTTTTCCTTTGTCCTTGGACAGGGGAATATCTTTGTTTGGTGGGTTCCAACATCCTCCTGTCGATGGTTGTTCAGCAGCTCGTTGCGATTTTGGTGTTCTTGCAGGAGAAGATGAGAGATGAGGGGAGAGGCCTGTCCCCTCACTGCTGGCTGTCTTTGTCACTGTCACTGACAGGGTAGAAGGGGTGGAGGAGCTTCTTGGGCCTCATTTATAAGGACACTAATCCCATTCTTGGCTCCAAAGGCCTCTCAAAGGTCCTGCCTCCAATGCATCACCTTGGGGGTTAAACTTCAACATAAGAATTTGGGCTTAGAAGGGGGAACACAAGCATTCAGTCTATGGCTAGAAGCATTTACTATGCATAATAAAAAGGGTACTAGATACCGTATTAACACATATACATGGAGTCTAGAAAAATGGTACCGATGAACCTGTTTGTAAGTCAGGAATAGAGATGCAGACATCGAGAACAGACTTGTAGGCGTGGTGGGGGCAGGGCAGGGTGGGATGAACTGAGGGAGTAGCGTTGACACATATATACTGCCACATGTGAAATGGACAGCTTGCGGGAAGCTGCTGCATAACACGGGGAGCTCAGCCCAGTGCTCTGTGACAGCCTCAGGGTGGGATGAGGGGGTGGGCGTGAACTTCAGGGGGAAGGGACACATGTATACCTATGGCTGATTCACGTTGTATGGCAGAAACCAGCACAATATTTAAAGCAATTATCCTCCAGTTAAAAAATTTTAAAATGGGTACCAGACACACTAATTTATGGTGAGTAGTTGAGGATAGAAATAATTTAAAAATATTTAAATAATTAAATTTAAATATTTAAATAATTAAAAAATTAAGAGAAAACTGAAATATCAGATTCAGTTTGTCAGCATGGGCTGGGAAGGAAGGGGGTGGGGGAAAAGGTGAGTGGGATCTTTCTGAGGTCCTAAGAAATGCATTCATAATTGATGTGGTGGAAAAGGATCTTAGAAGAACTTGAGTTATCAAATAGGCTGGTTCTGAGGAAGAAAAATGCCTGAGAGTGGGGAGTGAGCTAGGAGCTGAGTCGGAGTCAATCATGATCCTTAGTAACAGAAAAAGGAGAAAAATCTCACCTCTGGAATTTCCAGAAAGAGACAAAGGTATTAAATTTGCTAAGCATCTTGCCTGCTTCCTTGATAGCTCAGTTGGTCTCCTGCAATGCAGGAGACCCTGGTTCGATTCCTGGGTTGGGAAGATCCCCTGGAAAAGGGATAGGCTGCCCACTCCTATATTCTGGCCTGGAGAATTCCATGGACTGTATAGTCCATGGGGGTCACAAAAAGTTGGACACACCTGACTGACTTTCACTTTTGCCTGCAGAGATATCAGGGGACAAAGGCCTCTTAAAGCTGTGGTTCTTTTTATTCCTGTTAATCCAGATCTGCCTTGTGTTAGTTGCTCAGTCATATCCAATCGCATGGACTCTAGCCCACTAGGCTCCACTGTCTATGGAATTCTCCAGGCAAGAATAGTGGAGTGGGTAGCCATTCCCTTTCTCCAGGGCATCTTCCTGACCCAGGGATCAAATCCAGGTCTTCCACTTTGCTGACAGATTCTTTACTATCTGAGCCACGAAGCCCAGTTGTGCTCCCTCCCACAGGAGCACGGATTGTCAATCTTGTGTCGATAAAGTTGGTTTCTTAGAAGGCTCACACAAAAGGGCTTCTCTAATCTTATCAGCACTTCTGGGTAGCAGGGCTTCCTGTTTGGCCTTCTGCAAGGCTGGCTTGAGTTGCTAAGCTTAACTAGTGACTTTTCACCAAGACAGGTGCATGGCAGCCTTTGTCCAGCAGATGGTGCTGTTTCTCTGGGGACTAGCAAGTGTGTCCTCCCGAGATAACAGCAGATGGCGCTAGGAGTTAGCGTTAAGAGAGAGAACGTGTGTGTGTGTGTGTGTGTGTGTGAGTGTGTGTGTGTGTGCGTGTGTGTGTGTGTGTGCGCGTGTGTGTCCCGCCCTTGTGAGTCCACGGGATTCTCCAGGCAAGACCACTGGAGTGGATTGCCATTTCCTTCTCCCAAAATCAGTGTTCAGTTCAGTTCAGTTCAGTTCAGTCGCTCAGTCGTGTCCAACTCTTTGCGACCCCATGAATCACAGCATGCCATGCCTCGCTGTCCGTCACCAACTCCCGGAGTTCACTCAGACTCACGTCCATCCAGTCGGTGATGCCATCCAGCCATCTCATCCTCTGTTGTCGCCTTCTCCTCCTGCCCCCAATCCCTCCCAGCATCAGAGTCTTTTCCAATGAGTCAACTCTTCGCATGAGGTGGCCAAAGTACTGGAGTTTCAGCTTTAGTGTCATTCCCTCCAAAGAACACCCAGGGCTGATCTCCTTTAGAATGGACTGGTTGAATCTCCTTGCAGTCCAAGGGACACTCAAGAGTCTTCTCCAACACCACAGTTCAAAAGCATCAATTCTTCGGCGCTCAGCTTTCTTTATGGTCCAACTCTCACATCCATACACGACCACTGGAAAAACCATAGCCTTGACTAGACAAAATAAGTGTATTTGTCCTTAAATCCATGTCAGTATTTATCCTTAAATTCATAACATGATATTACGGAAGTCAGAGTAGTTTGAGAAAAAACAGCAGTAATATTGAATGAAATCTAGCCACTAATGTTTCTCTTCCTTCTTTGTTCCCTAAGTCACATTAAAAAAAAAAAAATCAGTGATTTTAGATAACTGTTTTTTCTAGATGCAGTGTTAAAATGAACTTGTTTGGGGTAACAAAACAAAACAAATCCTTGGAGTACAAAGTTGAATGTAGTATGTGTAGAAGAGTTTGTTATTCCCACCACCTGTGCCTAGATGGTAAACTGCTGTTATCTTCAACCTCATGTTTAAGAATAATTTGTAGTTTTTGCCAAAGCATTGGAGACACTCTAACAGAAATAAAATTCACTCTGCAGATTTTACCCAGGTTATTCATACAAATATTTATTAAGCATCTACAGTGTGCTGTAAGGGCATAAAGTCCCTCCCTACTCTCAGGGTACATCCATTTTTAAAAAACTTTAATTAATTGATGTTTGGCTGTGCTGGGTCTTCATTGCTTCCAGAGGGTTTTCTCTAGTTTCAGTAAGCAGTGGCTACTCTAGTTGAGGTGTGCAGGCTTCTTATTGCGGTGGCTTCTCTTGTGGAGGACAGGCTCTATGGTACACAGACTTCACTAGTTACAGCTCCTGGGCTCTAGGTGCCCAGGCTCAGTAGTTGTGGCACATGGGCTTTATTGTCCAGAGTCATGTGGGATCTTCCCTGATCAGGGATGGAACCGGTGTCCCCTGCATTACAAGGCAGATTCTTAACCAGTGGACCACCAGGGAAGCCTCAGTACATTCATTTTTGGAGGCAGCAGTCCATAAACAATAAATGATAGAAAATTAGACACCAGTAAATGCCCTGAAGAGAAAATAGCGCACAGTGGCTTTTTACAAGGAGGATGCTAAGAAGGTGACATCTAATCTGAACATGAAAGACTAGACAAGTAAGAAACTGGAAGGAAGACTATTCCGTGAAGATGGAATAGCATGTCGTAAATATCTAGGGCAGAGCTTGGCTTATTTCAGAAATTGAGAGCAGGCCAGTGGCTGGATGTCATCAGAGAAGTGGGTTGGAGCTAAATCATCAGGCCTTGGTACCACAATAAGGAGTTGGGGCTGTTTTCTGCAGGTGGTGGGAAGCTCCCAGAGAATTTTAAATGGGACATGGCATGACGTGAGTTACATTTTTAAGGGAATTCTCTGTTGGATGGAGAATGGATCGTAGGTGGGCAAGAGTGGATGCAGGAAAACCAGATAGATGTATCAGAGTTGAATGCCAAGGCAGAAGCCGCTTTAGGTATTTTATTCAGAGAGGGATTTAAAACACAGAGTGAGACATTTGTGAAATCAGTGGGAAGGACTAGAGGAGGAGTAGTGGCGGGTGGTACTGCTGGATTACAGAGTTGAAGGAAACCCCCAGTGGTGGAGTCCAGAGTTTGAGAATCCTGCCACCACTGACATGGCTGCTCAGGGCTGGCCAGGCACTGGAATACCAAGTCTGCCTGTTACAGCTTCTTCCAAACTGGTACTGTGTCACCTTGCTTACCAACAGCAGTACCAATAGGAAGGTTCCCTCTGGGTCTTGCTTCTCTTTATTAACTTGGTGCTAGTACATTTAATGGACAGTATCTAATTCTAACCTAGAGCTCCTACACATTAGGGTGTCTGGGACATGTTTTTAGGTTTATAATGTCTCCAGTTTGTGAATAAAATGGTGCTTGAGAGAGACAGTTTGCTGGATCTAAGACAAGATTATTGTGGTAATACAAGTAAAGGATGGTGGTGGCTTGGCTTGGGATGGCAGGAGTGGAAATAGATGGAAGTGGACACATTGAGAGTATGTTTTAGAGGCAACAATGATAGCACATGTTTATTGATTGGATTTGGAAGAAAAACTTTTCTATTTTTTAGCTTGAGGAGTTGTAGCATGTAAAGTGTGAAATGCCAGTGTAGACATGACCAAAAAGCAGTTGAATTTAAGCCTAGAATTGAGGGCCTTGCCTTGGCTGAAAATCAGGTTAGTGAGTTCATTCTGAAGATGCTATCAAAACCCAAGTCATTTATCCTTTAAAAATATAACACATAAGAAGAATGTTGATAGAAAGTCTAGACCGAGCCCCTGGGCTCTAATGTTACAGATCAAGCTAAGGAGAGAAGTCAGCAAAGGAGTTGGAAAAGGATTGGGCATGGAGGAAGGAAAGTCAGGGGAGTGACGTGTGAGCCAAATGAAGAAGAGAGTGCTCAAATGTGTCAAGTGCTGGTAAGCAAGTCAGTTGAGAATAGCAGTGGTACTAGGATTAGACAAATGCAGTCTCAGGGCAGTAGTAGGAATAAAACTAAGATGAATTCAGGGACTTCCCTGGTGGCCCAGTGGTTAAGAATCTGCCTCCCAAGGCAGGGGATGCAGGTTCAATCTGGGGTTGGGGAACTGAGATCCCACATGCCAAAGGGTGACTAAGCCCATGTGCTGCAATGAAGGCCCCAACACAGCAAAAATAAATAAATTTTTTTTTAAGTAAGATTAGTTTAAGCTGAAGAGAGAATATGAGGTCTAAAGATTTACCAACTTTGTGGATCTTTTCAAAGAACAAACTTTGGGGTATTTTAATTCTCTGTTTTATCTTCACTCTAATCGTCATTATTTCCTTTCTTCTGCTTGTATTGGGTTTAGTTTGCTCTTCTTTTTCTAGTTCCTTAAGGTGAATAGTTAGGTTACTGCTTTGAGATCTTTCTTTTTTTTTTAAATGTAGTTATTTATAGCTGTGAATTTCCCTCTGAATACTGCTTTCACTGCATCCTGTAGGTTTGGGTATCTTGCGTTCTCATTTTCCTTCATCTCAAAGTATTTTCTAGTTTCCCTTGTGATTTCTTCTTTGACTTATTGATCGTTTAAGAGTGTGTTGTTGAATTTCCACATACTTGTGAATTGTCTAAATTTCCTTCTGTTACTGATGTCTTATTTCATTCCATTATACTTGGAGAACTTAGAATGATTTTGATCTTTTAAAATTTATTGAGACTTGTTTTGTGGCCTAACATATGGTCTGTCCAGGAGAACGTTCTCTGTGCCCTGAAGAGTGTTGTTTTCTGCCACTGTTGGGTGGACTGAGTGCTCTGTGGATGTTCACTGGGTCTAACTGCTGTATAGTATTGAGCCTTCTGATTGTTTTTTCCATTTTTGAGTGTGGAGTATTCAGTTCTCCATCTATTATTGTTGAACCATTTCTTCCTTTCATTGTCTGTTTTTGCTTCATTTACTTTGGTGCTCTGT
The DNA here is from genome assembly GCF_002263795.3 of Bos taurus. Taxonomy (NCBI): domain Eukaryota; kingdom Metazoa; phylum Chordata; class Mammalia; order Artiodactyla; family Bovidae; genus Bos; species Bos taurus. The sequence continues at coordinate 97,264,958 of NC_037333.1, forward strand.
GTTAGGTCTCTATCTGTTTATAAGCTCCTTGCTGGATTGGCTCTTCATTACAGCGAGTGAACCTCTTGGTCCCTTGTAACAGTTTTTGTCTGAACCTCTGTGTTACCTGATGCTGGTGTAGCCACTCCAGTCCTGTTTTGGTTACTGTTTACATGGCATGTCTTTTTTCATCCTTTATGTTCAATCTGTTTTTACCTTTGCATCGAAAATGTGTTTTGTGCAGATAGCGTATCATGGGTTGTATGTCAAAAATCCATTCTGCCAGTCTCTGCTTTTTGATTGAAGTTCAGTTCTCCACATTCCATGTAATTACTGGTAAGGACTTTCTTCTGTCGTTTTTCTGTTGGGTGCAAACTTGTAATTAGAAGATGAATAAGTTCTGGAGATCTGACACATAACATTGTGATTATGGTCAACAATACTGCGCTATATTCTTCAGAATTCATTTCTGCATTTCTTGTATCTTTTTTGTTCCTCAGCCCTCCAGTATTGCCTTCCTTTGTGTTAAATACGTATTTTCTAGTATGCCATTTTAATTCCCTTGTTGTTTCTTTTACATTATGTTCTTGAGTTATTGTATTTTCCTAGTGGTTTCTCTGGGTGGTTATAATTAACATCTTACAACAATCCATTTCTAATTAGCACTACCTTAATTTTAATAGATATAAAACTCTGCTCATATATAACTCTATTCTCTGCCATCCCTCTGCTATATTGTTGTCACAAATTACATCTTTATTGTGTGCCCATGGACATAGATTTATAATCATATCTTTATGCAGTTGTCTTTTAAACCAGGTATGAGGGGAAAAAAGGAGTTACAAACAACAAATATATTTATATTTTCTTTTAATGGCTCAGTGGGAAAGAATCTGCCTTCAGTGCAGGGGATGCGACAGGAGCCCTGGGTTCGATCCCTGGGTTGGGAAGATCCCCTGGAGAAGGAAATAGCAACCCAGTCCAGTATTCTTGCCTGGGAAATCCCATGGTGGGCTACAGTCCATGGGGTTGCAAAAGAGTCAGACACAACTTAGCAACTAAACAGCAACAATATTGTATTAGTTTCCTAGGGCTCCAAAGAACCGCAGATTGGGTGGCTTAAAGCAACAGAAGTTTATTCTCTCACAGTTCTGGATGCCAAAACTCTGAAATGAAGGTGTCGGCAGAGTTGGTTCCTTCTGGAGGCACCAAAGGAGAATCTGCCCCTTGTCTCTCACTTCTCCTGACAGCTGCCGATGCTCAGCGTTACTTGGCGTGCAGAGGCATCACTCTGATCTCTGTCCGCCTCCAGTGGCTTTCTCCCTGTGTGTCTGTGTCTTCACAGACTGACTTCCAGGAGATGGGATTAGGGGCCGACCCTACTCCAGGATGACCTCATCTTGACTGACTGCATCTGCAACAATTCTGTTTCTAAATAAGGTCACGTCCCGAGCTGTTGGGGATTAGGACTCCAACAGATCTTTTTGGGGAAACACAAGTCAACCCCTAACACCAGGAACGTGTCAGAACTTTTCACAGCACTTATTTGCCAAAGTATCTCATTCTCCACTCTTTCCTCTCAAGCTTTTTAGTCAGTCTGTCATTAGTCCCGGTTGTTCTACAGTACTCCGGGTAGCCGTGCCTAATCCACGGACTTTAAACTTTTTTTTTTTTTAATCTATTATTTATTTTTGGCTGCACTGTGTCTTCGTTGGTTTTAGGGTGGACTTTCTCTAGTCATGGCAAGCCGGGGCTCCTCTTTGTTGCAGAGTATGGGCTTCCATTGCAATGTCTTCTCTTGTTGCAGAGCACGGGCTCTAGGCACAAGGGCTTCAGTAGTTGCAGCACTTGGGCTCAGTAGTTGTGGCACAGGCGCCTGATTGCTCCAAGGCATGTGGACTCTTCCCAGACCAGGGATCAAACCTGCATTGGAAGGCAGATTCCTATCCACTGCACCACCAGGGACATTTTTGACAGTTGCCCTTGGGTAGGGTAGCTGCCTCAACCCTGGCGGAATTCTTAGTTAGGCAAGATAAAGGCGAATGCTTTGAGCCAGTCCCCCAAGAAGCCACCAGATGGTTGTCATGGACTGAACTGTGTTTCTATGCCCTCTGCCTGCCCCCTCCAACCCCTCTCAGATTCATATGTTAAAGTCCTGACTTTCATTGTGACTTTCTTTGGAGATGGGAACTTTAGGAGGTAATTGACTACAGCCATGAAATTAAAAAAGACACTTGCTCCTTGGAAGAAAAGTTATGACCAACCTACACAGCATATTAAAAAGCAGAGACAATACTTTGCCAACAAAGATCTGTCTAGTCAAAACCATGGTTTTTCCAGTAGTCATGTATGGATGTGAGAGTTGGACTCTAAAGAAAGCTGAGCACCGAAGAATTGATGCTTTTGAACTGGGGTGTTGGAGAAGACTTGAGAGTCCCTTGGACTGCAAGGAGATCCAACCAGTCCATCCTAAAGGAAATCAGTCCTGAATATTCATTGGAAGGACTGATGCTGAAGCTGAAACTCCAATACTCCAACACCTGATGTGAAGAACTGACTCATTTCAAAGACCCTGATGCTGGAAAAGATTAGGGGCAGGAGGAAAAGGGGACGACAGAGGATGAGATGGCTGAATGGTATCACCAACTCAATGGACATGAGTTTGAGTAAACTCTGGGAGTTGGCTGGACAGGGAGGCCTGGCGTGCTGCAGTTCATGGGGTCACGAAGAGTTGGACACGACTGAGTGACTGAACTGAACTGAAACTGAAGGTTAGATCAAGTCATCAGGATGAGGCCCTGGGCTTCCCTAGTGGCTCAGTCAGTAAAGAATCTGCCTGCAACACAAGAGACCCTGGTTCGATCCCTAGGTTGGGAAGATCCTTTAGAGAAGGGAATGGCTATCCACTCCAGTATTCTTGCTTGGAGAATCCCATAGACAGAGTAGTCTGGTGGGTTACAGTCCATGGAGTTGAAAAGAGTCAGACACAACTGAGCGACTAACACACACACACACACAGAGTGGGGCCCTAATCCAGTGGCATTTATGTCCTTATAAGAGGAGGAAGAGACCCCAGAGAGCCCTCACCAAAAACTGAATTGGCCAGAACCTTGATCTTGGACTTGCCAGCCTCCAGACTGTGAAAAAATAAACTTCAACAAGCAGCCTATGCTTTTTTTTTTAAAACTGCTGCTTGAACTAACACATAGCTCAAAGCGAACAGCCACAATTCTCAACAAATGGGGTCCATTTTTCTGCTCTTACCTGTACCAGAAATACAGGCTGTTACTGTCAAGGCCACCCTTGAGCCTGGGAGCAGGGCTGGGACCAGAGAGAGTTAAGACACCACCAGGCTCTCTGTTTTTACTGAGACTCAGCTGTTCTTGCCTTACGCCTTTCCCTCTGGGCTGCTGCAAGCTTTTACTTACTTTCCAGGATTTTGAAAAAGTTGATTCTGACAGGTTTTGCCAGTCTATTTGTGCTTCCTTGGAGGGAAGGACTTGTTTTGTAATTAATTAACGTGTTTATTTGGCTGCACTGGGTGTTAGGTGCGGCATGTGAATTCTTAGTTGCGGCACATGAATTCTTAGTTGCAGCATGAGGGATCTAGATCTCTGAGGAGGGATCGAACCTGGGACCCCTGCACTGCAAGCTTGGAATCTTAGCCACTGGACCACCAGGGAAATCCCTTGGAGGGAAAGACTTGAGGTTCCTTGTGTGTTAGTTGCTCAGTCATGTCTGACTCTTTATGACCCCATGGACTGTAGCCCGCTAGGCTCCCCTGACCATGGGATTCTCCAGGCAAGAATACTGGAGGGGGTTGCCATGCCCTTCTCTGGGGTATCTTCCCGACCCAGGGATCGGACCTGCATCTTCCCACATTGCAGGTAGATTCTTTACCATGTGAACCATCATGGAAGCCCCATACTGTCATACCAAAAATAACACGTTGACCCCAACGTGATTTAAACACACAACCATCTGGTCTGGAGTCAGACACACTATTTTGTTGCTCCAGGAAGCCTTCCCTTACTCCTCCATTTTCACTGCTGTCACCTCACCATGGTCTTTAACAATATAACGTTGACACTCCTCCCACTAAGAGGGTGGCGACCTTTGTTCCCTCCTTGAGTCTGGGCGGGAGCTTATGACAGCTCCAACCGAAAGAGGCCCACAGAGGTGACACTCGGACTTTCCAGGCTAGACTGTGAGAAGAATACAGCTTCTATAGCCTTTTCTTCAGGAGCTAGGGGTTGGACACTTGCCTTGGGGAACCAGCCACCATGCTGTGAGAGCCCAAATTAGCCCAGGTAGAGAGGCTCCCGGGGAGAGGAAAGGAGGCCCCAAGCTGGGACTGCCCTGGTGGTCAAGCAGCTAAGACTCGAAGCTCTCAATACAGGGGACCTGGGTTCAATCCCTGGTCAGGGAACTAGATCCCATATCTGCAACTAAGAATTCACATGCCACAACTAAAGAGCCTTCATGTCAAATAAAGTGAAAGTGGTAGTCACTCTTTGTGACCCCATGAACTATAGCCCACCAGGCTCCTGTGTCCATGGGATTCTCCAGGCAAGAATACCAGAGTGGGTTGCTATTGCCTTCTCCAGGGGATGTTTCCGACCCAGGGATCAAAGCTGGGTCTCCCAAGTTGTAAGCAGATTCTTTACCTTCTGAGCCAACAGGGAAGCCCAAATAAATAATAATAAATAAACTAAGACCCAGTTCAACCAAGTAAATATTTTCAAAAAAAGGTCCCAAGCTGACAGCCAGCCTCAATCTGCAGACATATGAATAAACCAGCCTTCAGAGGCTTTGAGCCTTCAGCCCTCAAGGCTTCCAGCTGAGACCTCAGACCTCATGGAGCAGAAATGAGCTGTCCCTGCTGTGCCCTGTCTGACCCGCAGAATCTGTGAGCATAATACACAGTTGTTTTTATGCCACTGCATTTTGCAGTAATTTGCTAGGCAGCCACAGTAACTGGAAATTCACGAAGTGAGTCATAGGGTATCAAGCAGTGGACAGACAACTTGTCCCTTTCTGTGCAGATGGATTTAAAGGGCCCGTGTTCAAAAGTGTAGGAGATTGGGGAGGTTGGGGGAAGGGGATGACCAGCAGGATTATAACACAGATTCCTTTTCCTCCCTCCAAACAGCAGCCTCTCTTGTCTTCCTCCATTTTCGCAGTGTCCCCACCTCCCCAATCATCCAGGCTTGAAACCTCAGAATGTCTTTATTTTTTCCTTTCCTTTTACCCTCCTGGGGCTTTCCTGGTGGTTCAGATGGTAAATAATCTGCCTGCAATGCAGGAGACCCGGGTTTAATCCCTGGGTCAGGAAGATCCCCTGGAGAAGGGAATGGCAACCCAGTCCAGTATTCTTGCCTGGAGAATCCCATGGACAGAGGAGCCTGGTGGGGCCACAAAGAGTTGGACACAACTGAGCGACTAACACTTCACCCTCCTGGAGTAACAAATCACACCCGCTGTCTTTTTCATAGCGCCTCACAAATTTGTTCTTTCCATTCCTAACAGTCTGTGCTTGAAATTCCAGGAGTTCATTGTTACCTACAGAATACAATGCAATGAGATGGAAATAGACACCCAGTAATAATAGGCATCAGGCTTTCAGGTTTCATGCTAGAAAAGGGTAGGCTTTAAAGCTTTCCAGGGGCAAGTGATGGTAATACTAATAGACAGTATGTGGAAGTCTGCTGTATTTTGAGAAAGCGCCTCCAGGGCTATTTGAGAAGCAAATCAGTGGGTAGTCTCTGGAGTACTTCTTTTTAAGTTAAGTTAAAGACAAACATTTATTTATTTTTGTTGCACCCTGTGACTTGTGGGATTTTAGCCCCTTGACCAGGGATAGAAACTGGACCCCAGGCAGTAGAAGCTTGGAGCTGTAACTAGACTACTGGGGAAATCTCTGGAGTGCTTCTAATCCCTGGATCTACTTGGTTCCTGTGTTTAATCCAAGCGCTTTTTCTCCAGCCTCTCTGAATGACCTTGGCTACAAATCTAAACTTGGTTTACAGACATCTAGAGGTGTTAGGTGTCGACTGTTAAATAAATCTCTTAGTTCTAGCTTATACCCTTTTCTTTATCTTGACCCAAACAGTATCTGTAAGGAGAGTTTTTGACGAGCTACATTTAAAAAATCTGAGTATGGGACTTCCCTGGCAGTCCAGTGGTTAAGACTCCATTCTTCCAATGAAGGGATTTTGGGTTCAATCCCTGTCAAGGGAATTAAAATCCCACATGCCATACAGTGTGTGTGGTGGGGGGGAATAAAATTTTTTTTTTAATCTGAGTATGACTTGCAGGCTCATCTCAGCTTCCTGTCTTAAAGCCATGAAATAGATTCAATTTTCTTCAGGTAAGTACCCAGTTATCCAAAAATAGTGATTTTATTTTTGAAGCTCCAAAAGAGAAAATCAGGTTCTGACACAGAGCTTGCATGAAGATTACTTCAGGTCCTAATTAGAACCTGAGTATTTAATGTGTCCTACTTGCTGCAGACATCATAAGAAATAACCCTTTTTATAATCTGGAATTTCCTCCTTAAGACACAGGAAAGCTGTTTGCTATGAGAAATGGAGGAACAGTTGTATCCTCTGAAATCTGACCCTGTTACCATTGTTTCCTAAGTGAACACTGAGTAGCTCGTATTTACAAGACTAAATATTAAAAAAAGAAAAAGAAGAATGAAAATAAAACTAAAGGAGGGGGCAGAGTTGTCGCTAACAGCCACTTACTTAAAAAATACTTGCTAAGCACTTAACTGTGTGCCAGGCACTGTTCTAGGAACCAGGTATGTGACAGGCAAAAATCCCTGCCCTCACGGGGCTTGCCTTGTAGGGTAGAGAGGATACACTAATAAGATAAGTAAAATGTGTTAGTGTTATGCATGTAAACATTTTCATAATTATAGGACCATGTTTTTTAAAAAATGCTGTGGAGCAAAATAAAGCTGAAAAGAGTGACGGTGCTGGAATGGACTCGAAGGCGGTGAATCCTAGAGGCCTGAGGGGCCCCAGTGAGAAAGTAACACTTGAGGAGCTGGAATGGACTCGAAGGGGGTGAATTCTAGAGGCCAGAGGGGCCCCAGTGAGAAAGTAACACTTGAGGAGGTGAAGAAGGTGGGGGAAGACTGTCAAGTTGGAGGTTTTAACAAATGCAAAGGTCCCGAGGTCAGAGCATGCCTGGCTCTTAGGGGAACATATGGAGTCAGAGGGACTAGATCAGAGAGAATGAAAAGTAGAGAGGCAAGGACTTCCCTGGTGGTCTAGCAGTTAAGACTTCATGCTCCCAATGCAGGGGGCCTGGGTTCCATCCCTGGTCAGGGAATTGGATCTTACACCCCATAACTAATCCCTCATGTGGCAATAAAGATCTCAGGTGCTGCAACGAAGACCTGGCTTGCAACCAAAAATTTTTTTTTTTTTTAAGGTGAGAAGGCAGGTCCTATTGGCCTTTGTAGGGCATTTCAGTGAGTTGGGCTTTTAGTCTAAGTAAAAGAGAAGCCATTGGAGGATTTTAAGTGGAGTGTGATGATCTAAGATTGTTTTGAATGCAGTGTGGAGGACGGTCTGAAGGGAGCAAATGAAAAGGCAGAGAAACTAGTTTTTGTAGGCTATTATAAAAATCCAGGAGAGATGGAAGTGGTTTGGACCAGATGGTAGCAGGGGATAAACTCTACTATAATTTGGAGATAAAGCAGAATGAATTTGCTGACAGATATGGGTGTGAGAGAAGGAAGAGATAAGAATGACTTCAAGGTTTCAGTCTGGCAACTCGAAGATGAGTTGTCTTTAACTAATATGGGAACATGCCTGGAGGAATGACTTTAAAGGGATCAGATCAGGACTGTTAAACTTGAGGTGCCCTTGAGGGGAGATGCCACAAAGGTAGTTGAATATATAGGCCTGGCATTTAGGATAAAGGTCTGGGCTGGAGAAGCTGCAAGAGGTGAGTAGATGGCAACAGTTCAAACTAGAAGACTGGACGAAGTCACCAAGAGCAGGAGCATAGATGAGAAGGAACAGTTCCGAGGCCCAAGCCACGGAACCAGCGTTAGGATGGTCATCCAATGTCAGGATGTCTGGGAGAAGGCGGCCCAGGAAAGGAGACTGAGGAATGGACAGGAACAGGAAGGAGACTAAGAGTGTGATGTTCTGGAAGCCACATAAAGAAAGTGTGGGTGATCCAGTTGTGAAGCTATGTAAAATATTAAAAGAATGAACTGTGTCTACAACATGACAAGGAGAACTTGAGGAAAGCAGGTCCAGTGAAGTGGTACAAGCAACAGCTTAGTGGAGTGGGTTCAGCAAAGAACTGGTCCTACTGTGTAACACAGGGAACTATATTCAGTATCCTGTGATAAACCGTAATGGAAAAGAATATGAAAAATATATACATATATGGATAACTGAGTCACTTTGCTGTACAGCAGAAATTAACACAACATGTAAATCAACTATTTCAATAAATTTTTTAAAAAAAGAAGTGGGAGAGGGGCTGGGAACAGCAAATATGGACTTCTTGTTGTTTCTTTTGTTTGCTTTAAAATTTATTTATGTATTTATGACTGAGTGGGTCTTCATTGCTGCCTGGGGGCTTTCTCCAGTTGCAGCCATCCGGGCTCCTCTGGTTTTGGTGCACGGCCTTCTCGCTCTGGTGGCTTCTCTTGCTGCAGAGCGTGGCTCTAGGGCACAGTGGCTCAGTAGTTGCAGTGCATGGGCTCAGTTGCTCCGCAGCATGTGGGATCTTCCCGGACCAGGGATCGAACTCATATTCCCTACATTGGCAGGTGGATTCTTAACCACTGGACCACCAGGGAAGTCCTTGTTTACTTTTTAAGATAGGAGAAATAAAAGAATATTTATGCTAATGAAAAGATCTTTGCTTTTCCAGTGATGGACCTAACCTTCTCACTCACCTTCCCTTGCACTTCAGATACGGATGTTTGCTGTTTCTTGGAACCCTCACTTTGAGGAATGTTAATAGGGAATCTGAACAGATAGAGAACTAGTTATCGTCGCCACAATAACTAGCAAATTGCAAATTTCAGGATATGCAGGTTTTGCTTTACTATACCATGTGAAAATCAACTTGTTTCATAAGTGGAGTTCTCTTTCTCCAAACTTCCCACTACTTTGGAGGACATGACACGTTGTAAATGTGGCTGAGAGTCCTTAGACTTGGTGGACTTGCACTTCTGTCATTTAGCTGCTGTTTAGATGGTTCTTCACACTTGTAATTAGGTGTTTAACCCAACCCCACAGTTCGCCTCCTTCCTCCATTTCTGGATGATGATGAGTTTCTTTTTTTTTTTTTTTGGCTGCATGGTGTCTTAGTTGCGGCCTGCAAGATCTCTCATCTTGGTTGTGGCATGTGGGATCTTTAGTTGTGGCATGCAAACTCTCAGTGGCAGTGTGTGGCATCTTGTTCCCTGACCAGGAATCAAACCCGGGCCCCCTGCATTGGGAGCGTGGAGTCTTAGCCATTAGACCACCAGGGAAGTTCCTGTTGATGAGTTCTCTAACAATTCTCCCATTTCAAAGGAAGGACAGTAACTCAAAAAGTCTTTAAAACTTAATGTGAATCAGTTAGATTTCAATAAAAGTAAATCAATAACATTCCACCTCCAACCCCCCTAAAAAACCTAAATATGAATCCTGGCAGTAAGTCACAAGGTTGTTGACAAAGGCTTCTCCCACTCTGGGCACATGGCCAGAGAGCCACCCTTGGCTATGGTGATTTGCCCTCACCAGTGAAATGTAAGCTAAGTGATGTTTGTCCTTTCATAGTGGTTTTAAGACCACTGAGCAGTCTCCCACATCTTCTTGGCTGTCAGCAGCTATGGAAACAAGTGTTAAGATGAAGACTTAGAGGTTCCCTGGCAGCCCAGTGGTTAGGGCTCTACGATTCCACAGCAGGAGGGCTTGAGTTCGATCCCTGGTCGAGAAACTAAGATCCCACATGGTCTGTGGTTGTGGCTAGGGGAAAAAAAAAGATGAAACTTCTATCAGCCAGTATTTGAGTCATAATGATGAGCAGAGCCTCCTTGCTCATCCAGGATAGACAGCTAGTATGAAAAATAAACTTTAGTTTCGTTAGTTTTATTTTGGGAAGGCAAAAACCTAATTCATCCTGACACAGTGCCTAAGGACAAAAATAAGCAGTGATGTACCAGTCTCCACGATAACCAGCAAAGTGCAAATTTCAGGATATGCAAGTTCTGCTTTTCCATACCATGTGCAAAGAAAATCCAATAAATAACACAGGTAACACAACTTGACCTCACTGTCAGTTCTCCATTGAATCAAAAACTATTGAACCTCGAATGTTGTTTTTGAAATATTTCTCTCCTAACCAGGAAGGGCACTTTTCAAGAGACTTAGCTGGACTACCAGAAACGCAGTGCAGCGTATCTCCTATTGTGTTCTCTGGGTCGTCTGCATTAGCTCAAGAATGCTCACTCCAAATGCAGGCTCCCTGGTCTTGTCCTCCTAGATGAATACTGTGGTCCTTAACTCCTAGGAGGTTCTGTCATCTGGATCTTCATGGGTCTGTGTGCTCTGATACAAAATTTTATTTGGTCTTTGTCTTTGGTTCCTGCCAAAAGCTCCTAAAACTCTTGGAATTTTCCAAGTGATAGGGGGAGCTTTTGTTTTTCATAATGAGCCCCTTTGATCACACTTGAGTTTATGCTCATGAGATGACTATGGGTGGGGCCTCTAGATGGCCTCAGGGTGAAGCTGGTCACCAGGAAGACGAAGTGGCCAGATGTCCTGCCGGACCTCCAGGCAGGGGTGGGGGAGGGGGCTGGAGGGGAAGGTCTATACCCTCTTCAGCAGTTGGGATTCAGAGAGCCCTGTGTTGGTGAGCACACTGAACCCTGGGAGGATGGCGTGCCCCTGCGTCCCTCGATTTCCTTGTCCTGTGCATTTCGTCCACTTGGCTGTTCTGAAGCTATAGCTTTTCTTAAGAAATTGATTTATTTATCTTTGGTAGCACTGGGTCTTTGTTGCTGCACCTAGGGATTTACTGTCGTCGTGATGCACGGCCTTCTCATCGCAGTGGCTTCCCGTGTTGCAGAGCACAGGCTCCAGGCTCCAGGCACACAGGCTTCAGCAGTTGCAGCACACGGGCTCAGTAGTTGTGGCATACAGGCTTAGTTGCTCCGAGGCATGTGGAATCTTCCTGGACGCAGGATCGAACTTGTGTCCCCTGTGTTCGTAGGCAGATTCCTATCCACAGTGCCACCGGGAAAACCCAAGCGATATCTTTTATGGTAAACCAGCAAATTGAAGTAAACTGTCTTCCCAAGTTCTGTGAGCTGTTCTCAGGAAACCACTGAAGGGAGGGGTAGGGAGTTGCGGGAACCCTCCAATTTTATGACCAGGTTGAACCTAAGGTAATCTGGGGACCTGATGCTTGTGACCAGCATAGGAAGTGAGGGCAGTTTTGTGGGACTGAGCCTTTAAGCTGGTGGAGTCTGGCAATAATGTTGGGTAGTGTCAGAATTGAACTGAATCGTAGGACACTCAGTTGGTGTCTGGAGAATCTGAGACTTGGTTGTTAGTGTTCCCAAACACCCTAGAAATATGCTATCGGTGTAACACTGAAGTTCATTTTCAACATAATGTCTCATTGGGTTTACCTATGTTTCAGTATTAGAGAAGAAATGTTCTTTGAAGAGGCCAAAAAAAAAAAAAAATCACAATTCTGCATAAAAGAATTTTATTTAGCGATTAGATCTCAATGAATAATGCCAGTCATTGCTTGATTCTGTTAAAATGTGCTATTAGATATACTCTTAAAAAGTGTACAGTGCATCACCAAAAGCTATTTAACTTGGATTGTGTAGAGTAAAAGAAAACTTCATAAATCTTTGTTCCTTGATAAAATTTTTAAAATATAAAAATGAAAAAAAACCTCCAAAGCAGTATTCAAAAATAACAAATGTCCCCTTGGACTATTTACAGTAAGATGCCTTTCTAATAGGAGAACACTCTTTTTCTCACATTTTACTTGGCTGTTAGAGGTATTCTCCCTCCCCCACCTCATGATTCCTTCCATCTATCTTGCAGGAAATGGTCATCTTCTCTCTCATTCATCTTTGAGTCTTTCTCTGATACACCCTTTTCCTACTCTAAATTACCAGGAATTCTAGTCAGCAGACGTTGGTTGAGCACCTAATGTGTGCCAGGCACTGTGCTAAGAAGTGGGGATAAATACAGAAGTGAAAAGTCATTGAACCCCCTCCTCAAGAAGCTCAGAGTTTGTGTTGAATTAAAAAACATTGTTCACATTATAGTCCTTGAAATCTCAAGTCCCTGCGAAGTGAATTTGGGGATTTCTTGAAACAAAGTGCACTCACAGCGTCAGCTTGGCCCACTCCAAGACATTTTGAATTTAGAATTCTGCTCATTTTTATGAAACACAGCCTCTATAAAGCCCAGGCCTACAGTTAGAGTTCTAAACTCTTTGCAGGTGGAAACTCCATGCTGGGTTGTAGGGGACCAGCTGAACCAATTTGTTTTGGGGGGGAGGGTACCCTTCTAATTGGCTCCTACAAATTCTGAGTATGAAAAGCCCTTAACCTCCCCCACCCCAATACAAAATTTAAGCGATAGGTACGTTTGAGAAACTCCCCTCTTATTTGAACCTCCAACAAGATGCTCTAAAACTCCTATCTTTGACAAATGTCCAGAAGGAGTTCTTTTTATTACCTTTGTGCTTTTCTGTGAATATTTTCTTGGCTTCAAACATAAAATTGAGCCTACAGGTGACCTTCCCCTCCCCGCTTTATCATGGTTAAACCCCAGACAAGTTTAGTTCTTGCATTTGGTCTACATCCTCTTTATCCATGAGACCTCGAAAGACCCATGGTAGTTACTTACGAAAAAAAAAAAAAAAGGCAAATCATGAAGTAGAAAATAAAAACCAAACATAGCGTACTATAGAAGCAAAAACGAAACCACACCCTGGCTGCCCCCATCTCTCCATGCCTGGCAGACCTTGGTCCTGCAAATATTCACACTGGGGAATATTTCTCAGTCACAGGAAAGTCCAAATCACGTGGTGGACTTCCCTCTCACAGCTTATAGTGTCGAATCTGGTCAGCCAACCGCTGAACGACGATGAAGGGAGTTTCTTTGGGAAAGTTCCATCCTTGATCCCACATCGTCCACAGGTTACGAGGGGTCACATCTCTATACAGTGCCTGTCCAAGTAAATGATACTCGGTCCATTCAAGAGCCAGATTCACAATTTCCTCATGAGCTGGTTCCAAGCCCTTTGGATCTGAAGGCAACGTTGGGAGTTGGCATTGTTCCCACGTCACATTTGGCCTGCCCTACCCAAGGTAGGGTGATCACGGTGGCTGGAGTACATGAAGAGGACAATAAGAACGCGGGTGTTGGGAGAGAGGGGAAAAGACGTGATCATGCACAAGCTTCTTGCTCTGTCGTGCATTATATTTTCAGTGTAACAGCATGTGTTTCGACACACAGGGCTTGTGCTTTTTCGTTAAATAACTCGCCCTGAAAAGCTCATTTGGCAAATGTGGCCACGAATGTGTGTGTGTGGTGTGTCACGAGGTTGTGTGTCAAGTCCTATGGGTGTGTCCTGGCCCCTCCCTCGATGCCACACCCACCTGCCCAGCAAGGAAAAGCTGAAGGGTTACACCTGGTCGGTTTGATATTCGGAAGCTTCAGACAGGCTTTCTGAGAAGCTTAGGAAGTTCTCCTGGTATTCGGAGCAAACAATCTCATAGCGATAATGCCGGAACTCCACAGCAAATGTGCCAAAGTAAGACAGGAAGCACATGACCAGGCCCCACTGGACCCTGGCGGCGTACATGTGGATGCCTTGCGCCATGAGGATGAAGTCTGGGGAGAAGTGGTCAAGGAAAGTACCTCTGTCGGCCACGTTAAGGCTGGGCTCTTCTCTGGGCAGAGACAGGTTACAAGAAAGAGCCAAAGAACTTGCCAGCGCCAGCCGAACTCTATCTACATAAATAATACGAGGCCACGTCATGCAGCCCTTCCTTTGTGCCAGACATGCTTCTAGGTGCTTTCATGGAGCACCTAGCTTGATCCTCACAACATCCTATTATCTTCAGTTTGTTTAAAATGGGGAGCACAGACTGATGAACCTATTTTCAGGGCAGCAGAGGAGACGCAGACATAGGGAACAGACTTGTGGACACAGCGGGGGAAGCGGAAGGAGAGGGTGGGACGAATGGAGAGAATAGCATGGAAACGCCGACACCACCGTATGTAAAAGAAACAGCCGGTGGGAATTTGCTGTATGACTCAGGTAACTCAAACCGGGGCTCTGTGACAATCTCAAGGGGGTGGGATGGGGTGGGAGGTGGGAGGGAGGTTCAAGAAGGAGGGGACATATGTATACCTATGGCTGATTCATGTTGATGTATGGCAGAAACCAACATAATGTTGAAAGCAATTATAATTAATTCATTATCAATTAAAAATAAGTAATTAAAAAATTAGGGAGTACAGGGGCACGTGTGCATGCTCAGTTGCGTCCAACTCTTTGAGACCCCATGGACTGCAGCCCTCTGTCGCTCAGTCTCATCTGACTCTGCGACTCCATGGACTGCAGTTTGCCAGGCTCCTTTGTCCATGGAATTTTCCAGGCAAGAATACTGGAGTGGGTTGCTATTTCCTACCCAAGTCTCTTGCACTGCAGGCAGATTCTTTACCTATTGAGCCATCAAGGAAGCCCTTAACATAAGGAAATGGAGGCCAAATGGGTAACACACGTATTAACTGGTGGAACTGGGGCTCAAACACAAGAACTCTGACTCCTTGCCCATGCATTTGACCACTATTCTCCATGGCGACCTAATAAACTGTGAGACTAGCTAAAGACTTATAATTCCAAAGTAATTCTTTGGCCAGAAAAATAATGTTATATTTTTAAAAGACACTGCAAATGACTATGGAACAATGTGTACTTACCAAATAGTGAACCACATCCATATAAGCTGTGTTTGTTTTTGCAATGTTACTAACAATGTTTAAGTGGCACTCCTTCCTCTCTCTAATTTTTATTATTGTTTTTCAGACAATATTATATAGGCTGGTTTCATTCCTGGTGTTGCATTTAAACTTGCGCCCAAATAAAAATAGGCAACTTAAGAAACCAACGGAACAGATGATATGTCTATGCCTGAATATATATGAAGTATATGCATATATGTATACACACACACACACACACACACACACACTTCAGGATATATAAAGGTAGGAGCTTGGAAGAAGAAAGGTTCACAATATTTTTGATTGCAGGAGTTTGCAACCCCAGGTCATGGACTGCTGCTGGTCCACAGCCTGTTAGGAACGGGGCTGCACAACAGAAGTGAGTGGCAGGCAAGGGAGCGAAGCGTCATCTTTGTTTACAGCTGCTCCCCATTGCTCTCATTACACCTGAACTCCACCTCCTATCAGATCAGCGGAGGCGTTAGATTCTCATGAGAGCATGAACCCTATGGTGAACTGCCTGTCCAAAGCATCTAGGTTTGGCACTACTGATGAGAAACATCCTGAAACCATCAGCCTCTCCCCCACCACCCCAGTCCATGGAAAAACTGTCTTCCATGAAACGTCCCTGGTGCCAAAAAGGTTGGGGACCAATGCTCTAGGGAAAGGCTAAGAGGTCAAGGACTAAATAAAGTTATTTAGAAAGTCAGAAATGTTCCTTTAGAATTAGTTCTACATTCAGAACTTAGACTTAAAATCTTGGGTAATTTTTAGAGAGCAAAAAAGTACGTGAGAACTACTTTAGCTAAACTTTGTTCTCCTGACTAGACTTGGATCCATTCATCAGGGAACCAAGAAATGGTTCCAAGTCTTCAGAAATAACATGGATCAGAATTGTTTAGTATAAGCTCAAAATTAAAAATAATTCAAAACCTTCACATACTCTTCTGACAGTTCAAAATATTGCCAAAACAATATTATTATTGCTTAATAGGGGAGGGATACATCTTCAGATCTCACACTGGCAGAATTCTGACCTGTTTACTCATAAAATAATTGTGACTTGTTTACTCAGATTACTAGTATTTCTCAGATTACTTGAATTTCAAGTCCTTTGATGTTCTCTATCTAATGTGACCATAGAACTTCAGAAAACCCCTAAAATGACTGAATGGCAGTTTGGAAAGGAAGAAGAAATAAACACCTCTAAATAATCCACTAACTAAAGAATGTCTTTGAAGACTAAATGTTTTCATATTTTAAAGCCACTCTAAGTAAAAGAACTGAGCCTGAGTTTAAAACAAACTGACACAATTCCATGTGTGATCTTGGGTAACTAACCTCTGTTACTATTCTTGTTAAGTGAGGATTAAAAACGTAGAAACATTTAAAGTTGCTTAGAATAATGTCTAGCACATTATAAGTGCCCAATAAATACTGGCTAGTCATGAAGGCTGTAATAGTGTTAGTTTAGTTTGCCATCTAGGAACCTTATTCCCTTCTTCTCCATGGTTTCCAGAGGACCTATTGGAATGAACACTTAGGAATGATTGACTGATCTGATTGGTGGGCTCGGAACCGGCCTGCTTCCACTGGGCTCTGCTATAGTAGGTGGGGTCACTGTTCTCCACCCTAGACTAGTCCTTCCGCAATCTGTTCGGGGTTCAACTGAGTGAAGTGCTGTTCTCTGTCTTTCCCTGATTTCTCTACTTGTTACTGGGTGGATAAGTTGAATTTTAAGGTGTGAGATAGGAGGCCTGCACAATTCTCCTTTCCAAGTTTACTAGGAATAAAGGCTGATTTCTTCACACCCATTTGGCACCCATTTGGCTCCTTGTGACTGTTCTCCATTGGTTCAGACTCCAAGGGAGGAAGGGAAATAGCACATCAAAACCTCAAAATTATTTGGGACAACAGTGCATGCCGTGGTAATCTAGTTCTTGAATTTCTTTTCCAGAAAAGCTTACTTGTTTAGAAATGTATTTTTGTCTCTTGAAATTCATTTTTACAGTTTAATAAATTAAATGAAATAACAGAGCCATGATAAAGTCACAAATGAAAAAAAATTGTCAAGATGCAAGAAATAAAGCACAATTCTCTCTTGGATTATGCATTCTGTCTATTTCACAAAAGGAAGCCTTATGTCATTTGTGATAAGGAGAATGCATGACACCATTCCTACAGATTGAAACAGTTTTGAGCAGGCAGTGCTTGTTTTATTTTTAGTTCTCCATCTCCTCTTTGGCACGAAAAGGAGGTCTGAGAGTTTTCAGTTTTTACTTTTACTTTTCGTTTTTTCTAACATTCTGAGATGATCTGACAGTATCCTAAGTAACTAAGAATGGCAGTGTTCTCATCTTCTACAAGGACAAGTCATCCGTGTTTTAATCTCACGGGCAGAGACCCTTTTCACACTCAAAGGATACAGAGGACCACGCAGAGAGTGATAGACGCTGAGAGAATAACTCGTGGAATTCCAACCTTCCGTCCTTCATTCTTGATGTTGACTTTGAGTGTCAATGCCGCCTGAATCCAGCAGGTCAACGTGCCAAATCCAAAAGTCAAGGAAGTTCCGACATTATGGATTTCTTCATCATTTGTGAGCTAAGGGATGAACAGATAATGACCTGTGGAGGCCCATTCAGAAAATACATACAGGCAAGTGGAACACATGAAGGAGAAAGAAATAGGTAAAGAGATGTTCTAAGAGTGGGCTAACAGATTGTAGAAAGAGCAACATCCTTTATCTCCACCAGCTCTTTGTGTCTATTCTCCATTGGTTTGAACTCTGAGGGAAAGAAGGGAAATGACTAGTACCCTCAAACTTCAAAACATTTGCTAAGATGAACCAATGAATGAACAAGCAGTGGTAATTTAGTTTTTGAATTTGTTTTCCATAAAAGCTTTGGAGAAAAGTAAAAGAAAAAAATAGGAAAGTTACCCATAAAAGGAGAAATGTCAAGTTTCTACAGACATAAACCCTGAACTCTGTTCTCCAGATTAAGAAATGAGACCAGAATCTGGCTGTGTATTTACTTATTGAGCATGGTCAGTTCTAAGCAGGTCAAGATTTCATTGGCCTGGACAACTAACAATGCTGGTTGTCATCTATTCTTACAGAATTGTCCATTTTCTGTAATATGGCCAATTATTGTTAAGGGGGTTGAACCCGTGACCCCTGCAGGGGAAGCATGGAGTTCTAACTACTGGACTGCCAGGAAATTCCCTTTTCTCTCCCATTATAGTAAGAAAAATACACTTATGAGTTTTTGCCATATCTGGAGACCCATTAAAAGGCAACAGTGTTTGAAGATTCCTGGTCAAGGCCTTCATACAGTTAATAGGTTAAAGGAGACCCATTTGGGTTGTTTCAGTTGGAAGTCAGAGATGTAAACTGCTCAAATCACTGCCCACTGATTTAAAAAATATACAGTAGTACAGTAGGATTTTTTTCTTCTTTGAAAAAAACCACCACCCCACAGGTCAAAACACGTATTTTTAAAACATTTAAAATAATGATTCCCCAAGTCAAATTTTACTTCTAGAAAACTGGCTTTCCATGCTATACATAATCTATTTATTTTTTAAATCTAATTTTAAAAATAGATGGTATATTTAGTTACATGGGTCAAATTTTAAAAAATTATGAAATGAGTATAGGCAACTGCATTATTTGTTCCCTGTGTAATCTCTGTAGATACTCCAGAAAATGTTCTATGAGGAACATGTAGTGTCATCATTGATGGTTTTGAATATTTGTGGTTCAATCAAACAATCCCATCAATGGGATTCTTTAGGGAACTTAAGTGAAAGACAAAATGTCTACTCAGTAACTTCCATCCAAGACCCAGTTGAAAGAAATGATAGTTATTGAGCATTTTACAACATGCCAGCCCTTGTAGCACAGAAGCATAAGTGGAAGGAAGATTCCCACCAAAATCTCAATAAAAAATGCTCTGTGCCCTAACATTTTGGAGCTCAACAGATAAACTCTCAAATATTCTCCTGATAATTCATTGTCTAAGGCAATAGGTTCTAAGAATGCAGCTTTCTCATTATTGGGGTTGATATGGAATGAGGCCTTGGATAATTAGAGGAACTGGTGAGATTGCATGCCTGTCTTCAGACGACCCATTAAGTAAAAAAATACTGTACCAGGGGGTGTCCGGGGGAATGAGATACTAATTTAATGGATTATCAGCACTGAGGACTCAGGGCAAGAGTCAGTCTTAGAAAACCCACTACCCTATTTTCAGTGAGAACATTACGAAATGCTCACTGGAGTGCTGAGTGTCTGGAATGCCTTCACCATTTGGATTTCACCCAGTAGACAAGGGAGAAGTCTAGGATCAGCATTTAATTGCAAGAAGGAGGTTTCTAGTAGCAGTATTTAGCAGAGGCTGGAGGATGCTGGGGAGGAAATGGAGGCAGGGAAAACAGACAACCACTGCAACAGTGCAGTGGTCTCCATGACTTAAAACTGAAGTCAAGAGTTGGTGCTGACAAGGGAAATGATGCTTAAATGACTTTGGGTGTGTGTCAGTCGCTCAGTCATGTACGCTTCTTTGCGATCCCATGGACTGTAGCCAGCCAGGTGCCTCTGTCCATGGGATTTTCCAGGGAAGGATACTGGAGTGAGTTGCCATTTCCTCCTCCAGTAATCCCTCCTCTAGGGATCATACCTGAGTCTCCTGCATTGCAGGCAGATTATTTACCACCTGAGCCACCAGGAAAGTCCCTAAATGACCTGGCACTTTTATATTTCTGGGAAGAAGAGTTAGGGTTAGTACATCTTTATACAAGTCACATTCTAAAGAAATTCTAAAGAAATTCTGGATTTTCAAACTAACTCCCATGTGAGCCTGCTAATCTGAAACACAAGCTTTCATCCAATAAGGATGTTCAATGTTTAATTATAGAAAGGCAATGGTCCTATTAGTTTTCTAGAAAGATAGATTCAGATACAATTTATTATAAAAAAGTATACAGTACTTTGAAAGCCCTTGTAGAAAATACACAGCTATTTTAGTAGCTGCGTTTCCCAGTAGCTGTGCTGTATGTCCAATTACAGTGAAGACTTTCCCATGTATGGATAAGGGAAGCCTGGCATGCTGCAGTCCATGGGCTTGCAAAGAGCTGGACACGATTGAGCGACTGAACTGACTGAGGTGAGGCTCAATGATCAGACAGGCTGACTGCTGGAGAACCTGTGCATATTAGGAACCACTGTTAGAATGTTTTTAAAAGTCCATGGAGAATTTTATGGGCCACATAGTGACTATGCCTCACTGGCTGTGATAATCATATAGGTGAAGCATGAGATGGAGATGAAAAAGGCCAAATGAAGTACCTGAAAATTACCAAGTAAGGTCATTCCAAAGGAAGCCAGACAGAGAGCCACCAAGCCACTAATATTCAGCCACGGATTTAAAACCTTTGGTTTCAGTTGTATGAAGCGCAGAACAGCTACCACAAGAGCTGGGAATAAAACAAAATGTTATAATTGGAAAATTGAAATCACGCAGCCAGACTAGGAAATAGCACTCTAAAGCCACAATGTGCAAAAGTAAACTTCTTGCCATCGTACATTTTTAAATCTCTGAAACCACAATTTTTAAAAGAAAACTTGCAGGCAATGTTTCTGATTATTGAGATGTTTTATTCTAGCTAACCCAGGGAAAGCAGAGAGGAACTGAGCAGCAGTGTTACATGTTACTTGGGTGATGCAAGATGATAGACTGGTAATAGTGTTGTTCCCAGAGTTTTCAAAAACAAGGTCAGCACAGGACAGACTGGCTTAGGAGAGCACTGCAGAGGCTTGGCACACGACAAATCAGATGCAGAGAGTTGGCCCATGGCACGAGAATTCACTGATTCAATCACCCTTTAATTGAGAACAGTGTTAGGACAGACGGGGCAAGAAAACGTGGGGAAGAAGACATGGTTATCAGTCTAGACAAACCTGCTGGTGCCTGTGCCAGAAATCATTCCTGGGAATGGGAAGGAAGATAAAGCAAGTATACAAATCCCTTCGTTACTAGTTCACTCCCTCTCTCCTCTGATTCTACCTGGGGGTGTTCATTGTCAAAGGACAAAGATAGTTCATCTAAATTAGGGCACTAAGAAAATCATGGAATTTTAACATAGCAGATCTGGGGGTTTGGTATGTATTAAAAATCATACTGTGATTATATTAAGAAAGCTCAGTTCTTCCAAATGATGTTAATTACTCATTTTGAAAGCCCACTCTTTTCAACCAAATTGTCATCGGAGAATCTGAAGACAGAATGAAGGAAGTTACTTAGATTTCAAATCTGACTTCTAATAGTGACCTTGAGGCTAGTCCATACTCAAGCCATTAATCTAAGAATCCCCTTTTATTAATTGCTTACTGCAGGGATATTTTCATATTTATTCAAAAAGCTGGGAGAGCCTAGTCTACAAATGATTTTTAAAAAGCTCTTGCAATTAATATGTTACAGCTAATATAAGGAAAGGCAGTTACTACTTCCTAAGGCAATTTATTTTGACATTAAGGTTTAGCAGGGAAGATGATTAGGAATTCAGGAATTATCCTATTTATAGAGCAATTCAGTAGGTAATTATTTGCTAAAAGTCTACCTTGATTACTGGCCAATATAGTAGCCATTAATAAGAAACCATCCACAAATTTGCATTTCTCAAGTCTGCCGAATTTAACAGTTTCAAGCTACGAAGTTAGTTCATCGAATTGACTTTCAGTTCCAAGTACCTCTGGTGAAAGAGTGGTATACAACTTGGATAACACTTGGATTTGGGAAGCAAAATAGAAATAAACCATAATTTATGAAATCATAAATTGTTTGGCTCTGATTTAGCTTTTAGTATATTTATACTTAGCCCATGATTTATCATCAGATTAATAGATTATACTTCAGTTGATAATAGTGTTTTAACCTAATGGTTTGAGGGATCCAGTTAGGAGCTACAGTGGAATATTTTCAGAAGTCTATTAACAGTGACAACAGTTCTCCTTGTTGTTTAGTCGAAAAGTTGTGTCCGACTCTTTTGTGACCTCATGGACTGTAGTCCACCAGGCTCCTCTGTCCACATTAGGAGATGAAAAATTTCTATTACTTTGGGGATGGAAATAGGAGGAAGAAGTGGGGAGAGGAGAAATTCACTACAAGCACCTCAACACAAAGTGATCTTCAGAAAAGGAAGCCATTAGATTTAGACCAGAAATCTCCACACAGGCCATCGGGGAGACACTTGCTAGTTACGTGTGTGTGGATATTAGTCAGGGCATAATGACAAAATCAATCCGAAAGGAAATCAGTCCTGAATAATCACTGGAAGGACTGATGCTGAAGCTGAAACTCCAATACTTTGGCCACCTGATGTGAAGAACTGACTCACTGGAAAAGACCCTGATGCTGGGAAAGATGGAAGGCAGGAGGGGAATGTTATAACAGAGGATGAGATGGTTGGATGGCATCACCAACTCGATGGACCTGAGTTTGAGCAACTCCCGGGAGTTGGTGATGGACAGGGAAGCCTGGCGTGCTGCACTCCATGGAGTCGCAAAGAGTCGGACACGACTGAGCGACTGAACTGAACTGAATGACAAAATACCGAGGCAAATATGACAAAATGTGTTTGAAATACATTTCAAATGTGCTTTTAAAAATGACTAGTGTGGGGTATGACTCTGGGAACTCTCTGGTTGTCATTCAGTTTGGAGGGCTAGGACGGTGCTGGAACTCCGGCCAAAGCCCTGACTCACACCGCTGAGGCAAACACCAAGATGGCTCTTCACGTTGGCCATCCACGTAGTTGGTGCCACTGTACTCCCAGGGACACAGTTACTGTCTCTCTTTGTGTTCCTCATTTCTCGCCAGCGAACTCTGGACATGTACCATCCCCCTGGCTCCAGTTATTCTAGCCTTCTAATTTGTAATCTGCATGGTAAATCATTTCATCAAGAACAGATAATGAAATTAAACAGGAAGCAGAAACCTTCCTGAAGACAGGAATCAACCCAAAATGCCTAACTTCCAGAATTGCATTCCAAACACCACATTTTGTCCTTTTCACCTATTAACTCCATTATAAATCAGCTGAGGGCTTCCCTGGTGGTCCAGCGGTTAAGAATACTCCTTGCATGCAAGGAATACCAATTTGATCCCTGGTCTGGGAAGATCCCACATGCCATGGGGCAACTGAGCCTCTGTGTCATAACTACTGAGCCTACATACTGCAACTCCTGAAGACCATGGACCTAGAATCTGTGCTCTGTAACAGAAGAAGCCACTGCAATGAGAAGCCCACCCACACGAGAGAGTAGCTCCTGCTCACTACAACTAGAGAAAAAGCCAGAGCAGCAACAAAGACCCAGCACAGGCAATAAATAAACAAATCTTTAAAAAAAAAAATCAACTGAGACAAGGCATACTTTCCTTTTAAAATAAGATCTAGTTGAAATTTTATGGTTGTGGAAATAATAAAGTTTCTGGTCTGTTAACAGTTTTATTAAAAGGTTTAAATGGAGGCAGATTCAGACTATCTGTTATGAAGTCCACTTACAACCAAGCAGTGATTTAATTATAGCTTCTTGAAAGGGTCTTCTGGGCAGTAGGGCAATTTCAAAGCTATCTTTACATATGCAAACCAATTTTTACCACATTAACATTCTGTTCAACAGACCATTTTAAAGTTTCCTTAGATTTTTAAAATTTTACTTACAGTTTTAGAAAAGATTTAAAAAAACCCACCCATCTGTGGTTTTTGATACTTACAGCAGTTCTTTGCTATACATCTGCTATACAGATGCTCTTTCTAATTTATCTCTCTGTTAAAAAATACAAATATTAGAGAGTAATTGCCTATTTTCTTTGTTAAATTTTTTATTTTGAAGCTGATAGGGTTCTTCAAGTTCAAACCCAAAATAGCAGCTCTTCATTGCAGTTGTAGACTGGTGCCTGGCCAAATTCTTCTTCATTTTGTTTAGTTTTGCTGTTTATGCATCAATAATACCTATTTATGACAGCAGTAGAACATAACAATCAATATATTTTGGCTGAAGGAGGGAGAGAGGCTGCTGTTAGGTGACCAAAATCATTCAGCTATTAACTTTATCCTCACAACCTCTCCAGGGCAGAAATATTTCTATTAAGAAATGTGTCTTACAGCAAAAGAGATGCAGATGTAAAGAACTCTGTGGGAGAAGGCGAGGGTGGGATGATCTGAGAGAATAGCAGTGAAACATGTATATTGTCATATGTGAAATACATCACCAGTCCAGGTTCGATGCATGAGACAGGGTGCTCAGGGCTGGTGCACTGGGATGACCCTGAGGGATGGGATGGGGAGGAACGTGGGAGGGGGGTTCAGGATGGAGAACAGATGTACACCCATGGGTGATTCATGTCAATGTATGGCAAAAACCACCACAATATTGTAATTAGCCTCCAATTAAAATAAATACATTAATTTTTTAGAAAAGAAATGTATCTTAGATCATAAAAGTGCAGATTTAGAACAAACAATATAAATAATTCTGTAAAGAAAATCACTGAGCAGTTATTTGATCTTTGATTCAGTTCAGTTCAGTTCAGTCGCTCAGTTGTGTTTGACTCTTTGTGACCCCATGAATCGCAGCACACCAGGCCTCCCTATCCATCACCAACTCCCGGAGTTCACTCAGACCCACATCCATCGAGTCAGTGATGCCATCCAGCCATCTATCCTCTGTCGTCCCCTTCTCCTCCTGCCCCCAATCCCTCCCAGCATCAGAGTCTTTTCCAATGAGTCAACTCTTCGCATGAGGTGGCCAAAGTACTGGAGTTTTAACTTAAGCATCATTCCTTCCAAGGAAATCCCAGGGCTGATCTCCTTCAGAATGGACTGGTTGGATCTTTGATTAGTCCATCAAAAAAACACAAGATTTTTGCTAACTGATTTTAATAAATACCACACCAACGCATTTGTAGGTTGTAAATTATAATCTATATGGCTGCCAACAAGCAGTGACTTAGATGAGGTCTTTGTTGTTTCTTAGGGCTTTTTCCATGGCTCAGTAGTAAAGAATCTGCCTACCATGCAGGAGACACAGGAGTCACAGGTTGGATCTCTAGGTTAGGAAGACCTGCTGGAGGAGGAAATGGCAACCCACTCCAGTATTCTTGCCTAGAAAATCCCATGGACAGAAGAGTCTGGCAGGCTACAGTCCATGGAGTCACAAAGAGTCAGACACAACTGAGTGAACACACAGCATGCAGGCTGTTTCTTATAGTTAGTTACGTCATCTGAAATGATAGTCTGAGATCTAAAAGGGACAGGCCTGGGGAGACAAAAGCGACCACAGTGTAAGGCAAGAATTATTAGGAAAATGATTCATTTTCACTCCCAGATAAGTAAATAATAGATGGTTCACTCTCACTGAACACTAATCTTACTCAGTTTTGTGTCTACCAGCTGGCACTAAAAGTGATGAGATATAATAAACACCGGATGCTGCAATACCTTAGAGCAAAAGCCAGTAAAAACCTAATTGCTTCTTGATGGAGCAGGGGAGGACTGGAGAATCAGATGCTGACAGATGTCATCTGCAAGAGGGGAACTTGTTCTCATGACTGTGTTTTTGGAACTGCTTTTATACTGAGTTAATCATCAGCTTTGTAAAGGGATAAATTTGTGGGCTGGGAAAACTGGCATATTTTAGATATTGCGCTAAGGACTATTGGGACGTATCAATTTGTCTTAAGAATACAAAGGCTAACATGTGGCTTCTAACATGTTCACTGGTTTCTTTAAAGCCCCATGGCAGACAGACATCCTGTGACATTTCCTCGTAAGGGAAGTCTCCAGTGTATTATGATTAAAAGAGGTAATGTTTGCAAAGCACTTAGCATTGTGCCTGGAATGTTAAGGGACTGTCATTAATTACTGTTATTGCTGTGCTCTGTGGGGATGATGGTATGAGTTGGTACCAACCTGCCTACGTGGTGTGATTGCTGATGGACTGGGAAAGGTCTCTGATCCTGCAAGTCCAGAGTCATTCTTGGGACTTTGTGTTCTATTAGGTGCAAATATCTCCTTAGAGGTCATTTATGCTTTAGTATGAGTACATTTATTACATCTTTTCAGAAGAGTGGTATGAAGAGTAGGAAAAAAGAGTGAGTACTGAGTTCCTATGCAGGAGACGTAGGTTCAATCCTTGAGTCACGTAGATCCCTTGGAGAAGGGAATGGCAACCCACTCTAGTATTCTTGCCTGGAAAATTCCATGGACAGAGGAGCCTGGCTGGTTACAGTCCATGGGATCTCAAAGAGCTGGACACAACTGAATGACTAACATGAAGACTGAAGGCAGTGAGGACAAAACCAGACTGCCCAGCGTTTCCCCTTGGGGCTCAAGGGAACATTCCCCATGTTTCTCTGCCTTCTGAACCAACTAAGATTCTGCCTGTGGTGCAGGTTGGACCAACCATCTCCCTTGATTTTCCAGGGAATTTTATAGGTCTTCCCTTTTCCTACAGCAAAAATTTAAAAAGAACATGTAAGAGCCAGAGAAATTTTTTAGGGGGAGGAGAGTTATAAATAGTTGAAATAACAGGCCACCTCTTTGGAGGACAGGTGCTACAAAGGTCAAATACTCCCTCAGTAATAAACATCATCATGAGCTCTCACTTGGAGTGAAAGTCTCAGTATCCAAAAGGACCATGTTCAGAAAACTGCTGTTGAAGGATTTAGCCATCACTGACTGGACCCAACAAAATACTAATGCTGATAATTGGTTGACTTTTTTCTTTTTTTGGGTGCACTGCATGGCATGTGGGATCTTAATTCGCAGACCCAGGATCAAACCCGTGCCCTCTGCATGGAAAGCATGGAGTCTTAACCACTGGACCACCAGGGAAGTCCCAACCTGTTGAAAGACACAGAGCAGTCCTTGGCCTGGAGGAGATGAGCTCCGCAATTTGAACTGTGGTGCTGGAGAAGACTCTTGAGAGTCCCTTGGACTGCAAGAAGATTAAACCATTTGGAAGGACTGATGCTGAAGCTGAAGCTCCAATACTTTGGCTACCTGATGGGAAGAGCCAACTTATTGGAAAAGACCCTGATGCTGGGAAAGATTGAGGGCAGGAGAAGGGGACGACAGAGGATGAGATGGTTGGATGGCATCACTGACTCGATGGACATGAGTTTGAACAAACTCTGGGAGATGGTGAAAGACAGGGAAGCCTGGTGTGCTGCAGTCCATGCGGTCACAAAGAGTCAGACATAGCTGAGCGACTGAACAACAATAAGGCTGATCTGGAGGAAGACAGAGAGTATGGCTGGTTCCCACAGCCCCCGGAGAGAAGCACTCACAGAACAAAGAGGACAGGATATTAAATGAGAGCTTTAGTCCCTAAAGGAAAAGGGAATTAGGGCCGGACATGAGTACAAAAGGTTTCTTTCTGTTTTTTATAAACCTGTGTTCCCATTTGCCAGCTTGATATGTGTACAGGAACAGGGGAGGGCATGACCCTAATGATAATGCCAACCTTTAGACTGAAAGATGATGTCTGTACACATCAATATTTATCTCAGACCCTATGCATTTTTCATGCTTGCCCGTGAAAGAATATATAAAGCATTCTTTTTAAAGAAAACATATTGCACAATATTATAGTCTCATGCAGGATTTTTATGGCACATGAAATACATTATTTCATGCAGCAAAAGAAATAAAGTCAAGAATTTGCTATAATGATTGAAGATGGTAAAGGGAAAAGAAAACGGAAGGTAAGCAGGTGAAAGGGATTTATGAAAAAAAAAATGACCCTCAAAACAAAAAAAGCCCTCTTTAGCATACTGACATGATATGACACTAAATTATCCACTAAGCCCACCATACTTTTGATATGAGTTTTTGGAGAATTTAAAATAAAAAAGAAATATCCCAAAGCACATAAAGCATTCTTCATGTTCTTCTTACCTAGGAATGCTGCCATGTTCATAACTTGACTAAACACACAGCTTGCAGGAGGTTCATCACCTGCAATACTTGAAAAATATGAAATGTTTTATTATTTCGATAGTAAAATCTATGACTGTTTGCAAAGGACTGAATGTCTATGTCCCCTCAAAATTCATATGCTGACATCCTAACATCCCACGTGATGGTATTAGGAGGCGGGGCCTTTGGGAGGTGATTAAGTGATGAAAGTAGAGCCCCAGTGAATGGGGTTAGTGCCCTTATAAAAGGGCCCCAGGGAGCTCTCTAGTCCTCTTTCCGCCATGTGTGGACACAATGAGAACGCAGCAGGCTGAAACCGGAAGAGGTTCTCATCAGACCCTGACCACGCTTGCACCCTGATCTTGGACTTCCGCCTGCAGAGATGTGAGAAATAGATTTCTGATGTTTGTAAGCCACCCAGTCTAGGCTACTTTGTCCTAATAGTCAGAACTAATACACCCTGCTAACGTTGCCTAAGATACAGCAGATCAGAAGAGAATGATCAAGTTACCTTATATATGGTGCATGCTTCACACCAGGTTTCCTGGATGACAGAAAAAACCCAGAAGCTCAGGTTAACACACAGTTACTTTTGCATAGTTTAACTTTACCAGTGGCAAAGTTTTGCTAAATCTACTGATGAACAAAGAGTTACCCAGAGATAAACTTTACCTTTCAGCTGAATTTAATGGGAAAATTTTGTCATCTTCCACAGCTATGAAGTATCTATGAAGAAAAAACAATAAACTTTATAAAGCAAAGAAATTAAAAAAAAGAATTATCTGTTTCCCAATATTACTGGACTAACCACATTAAATCATATTTGCTTGTTTAACAGTCATCGAGAATAAGGACGTCCATATATTCGATAACGTTAAACAAGCAAATGTTCGAATATACGTATGTATGTGTGCTCAGTTGAGTCCGACTCTTTGTGACTCCATGGACTGTAGTCCGCCAGGCTCCTCTGTCCATGAAGTTTTCCAGGCAAGAATACTGGAGAGGGTTGCCATTTCCTTCTCCAGGGAATCTCCTCCACCCAGGGACTGAACCCTCCTTTCTTGAGTCTTCTGCATTGGCAGGCAGATTTTTTACCACTGCATCACCTGCTGCTGCTGCTGCTGCTGCTGCTGCTAAGTTGCTTCAGTCGTGTCCGACTCTGTGCAACCCTAGAGACAGCAGCCCAACCAGGCTCTCCCGTCCCTGGGATTCTCCAGGCAAGAACCCTGGAGTGGGTTGCCATTTCCTTCTCCAATGCATGAAAGTGAAAAGTGAAAGTGAAGTAGCTCAGTCATGTCCGACTCTTAGCGACCCCATGGACTGCAGCCCACCAGGCTCCTCCGTCCATGGGATTTTCCAGGCAAGAGTCCTGGAGTGGGGTGCCATCGCCTTCTCCGACTGCATCACCTGGGAAGCCCAAATCTGTAGCACGTTAGCGTCAAATTATCAAATCTTGCAAATAGTGAGTCCATATCACCAGTATGCAATATATGCTTTGCAAAATTTATTACTCATACTTATTATTTACTTTGGGTGATAGAATAAAGAAAGGGAAACGGGGACTTCAGCAAGGTTGAGTTAGCCAACATTATTTTAAAGTATTTACAAATACATTCACGAGAATATGACATATACAGTTGTCCATCTGTATTTGCAGGGGACTGGTTCCAGGAGAAGCAGTGGATACCAGAATCTGTGGATTCTCACGTCCTGTAGTCAGCTCCACATCCTCAAACTCAACCAACCATGGACCACATAGTACTGTAGTATTTATTGAAAAAAAAATCCACATATAAGTGGACTCTCACAGTTCAAAGTACTGCTGGTCAAGGGTCACCTGTACTCTCTGCACATCCTCCTGTACACTTTCATTTCTAAGTTATTGATGACACTTAATACAATAGTTGTAAAGATAAAGTAAAATGCTATATAAGTAGTTGCCAGTGAGCAGCATATTCAAGTTTTGCTTTTGGGAACTTTCTGGAATTTTTTTTTCCTGAATATTTTTGATTAGGAGTTGGTTGACTTTGAGGGTGTGGAGCCTGCAGACACAGAAAAGGGGGGCTGTACTATCAAGACTTTACTTTTTTATCTACATTACACCTGAATCCTTACATAAGAGAATACTCACACTATCCACAACCCAGCAGATGTAAACACGGTAAAAACAAGAGGTAAAAACATCCATACACTGCATTTCTTCCCATCCATGCCTGATGCCTGTGCCCCTGAAATAAAATCAACAAGTGTTAATAACTAAGGCAAAACTTGGTCTCACCCTTTCAAGATAGAAAGGAAGCTTACTTTAATGAAAAAAAAAAAAAAGCATAGTTTATGAAACAAAGATTCAAATGAGTATCATTACTGTCAACTACACACGCAGGAAATCCCTTGAGCAAGTAACATGTTAGACTGTTTTCTATCATTACCTTAAATATTCCAAAATTTTAGTTGAGAATTGATGGAAAATTTCTCCTAAAGATGTGCATCCTTATACAAGCATCAGTGTATTCAAGAAAGGACCAAAGAGTTTGGGTTCGGACTTTCAGGAGAAAATCTAGATACCAAAGGCATACAACCTACTTGTAGTGCTATTAATATTACTTAACATAGTTTTCTTTTTTAAAATGTTTATGTATTTATTTGGATGTGCTAGGTCTCAGTTGTGGCATGTATGGTCTTTGATCTTCCTTGCAGCATGTGGGATCTTTAGTTGAGTTATGCAGACACTTAGCTGCAGAAGGTAGGATCGAGTTCCCTGAGCAGGGATTGAACCCTGGCCCTCTGCATGGAGAGCATGAGGTCTTAGCCACTGGATGACCAGGGAAGTCCCTAACATAGTTTTCTAGTAATCTGACATTTTGAAACTATCTACATTCATCATCTTTTTATTTATTTATTGGCTGCATGGCATGTGGGATCTTAGTTCCCTGACCAGGGATCAAACCCATGCCCCCTTCATCAGAAGTGCAGAGTCTCAACCACCAGACCACCAGTAAGTCCTAGTACTATTATTAATATTTATGGATTTATAGATCTGTGGACCTGGCTTGTACATATTTCTGCAACTTGGCAGACAAGAGTGTGAGAAATGGTTACTAAACAAATTAGCAGCACAGAAAGAAATGACAAATGCTTTGCAAATCTGGACTTTCCTCATGACATGTTATTGAGCAACCATCTCAGAAGACTCTGAAGATGAATGCTCTAGAAAACAATGTGTTGTGGATAACTTTCAATTTGCTTCAACCAACACAATGAAAAAGAATACAGATGTCAGGCATTTTGGATATTTTAAAGGAAAAATATGTGAACAAAAAATTCTCCACAAAAATGAAATGAAAACCAGAAGCTTCAGATACATCTGTGAAAAGTTATTGGTATAGAACAGAAAGAAGTAACTAATTATCAGTTTCCTTCTTTGCCCAAAGCTATCAGATGAAACTGATTTGAGACACTGGATGCCAACAATCCTTAAGGCAAAAAGGAAAGCTTGTTCCAAGAAACTAAAATGTCCTAAGTGACCTCCACAGGTGACCTGACAAACAGGATAATGTGATTAAATGCACCTCTAACAGTGGCTATCATTTTTGTTTGGCAAGGAAGGATATGTTCACAGGGAGCTAAAAGCTCTGAAAGCAGGTCCCTTGTTTGAACTAGAAGAAAGTAATGGAAATTTCAACAACCATCATCTCGCCTGCTTTAGCAACACTGTACAGAAGACATGATGACAACTAAAAGTCTCCCAGTAGTAAGAGTGGATGGCTCAGACAATAAGGAATCCACCTGCAATGCGGGAGACCCAGGTTCAATCCCTGGATTGGGAAGATCCCCTGGAGAAGGTAGTGGCTACCCACTCTAGTATTCTTGCCTGGGAATTCCCAAGGACAGAGGAGCCTGGCTGGCTACAGCCCACGGGGTCACAAAGGGTCAGACACGACCGAGCAACTAACACTTTCACAAGGAAATATCACTGCTCATTATTAATATTTCGGGTTTTATAATTAACCACAAAAAGTTACTTACTGGGTTTGAACCAGCGCTGCCACATTTCTGATACCTCCATGATACCTGCTTTCATGTGCTGAGATTACCTGGCTCTTCCGAGTGTTGAAAACAGAGAGAGAACACAGACTTCCCTTCCAGGCTGCTAACCTGCTAGGACTCAGATCTTAGTTCTCAGAACTGACCTACCTGATTCGGTACGTCTTTCACACTAAGGCACAGACAGTTGGACCTAACACTGTGTCAGTGAACAATCATGCTGTTTTCTGAACATCTATCTGAGTAGGGGTGTTAAATAAATTATAGAATCTAGAAGTTGAAACACATTAGAGCCACTTTCAATCAATTTAATTCAATCGAATCCAATCCAAACCCGTATATAACTATTGACAACCTACTTGTGACAGGTACTATAACGGGTGGTGGAAATACTCTGATGAATACAACTATTTATGGGTAGTAGTCTGTGTAATATATAAAAGCTGTTCTATGAGCCAGTGGTGCATAGCTATCCAGTTAATGTGGAAAATGAAGAACATTTTAAACATTCACAATACAGTTTTTCAGTATCCATTCATTAATTTATGTACAGAATATTGTGGGCTCATAATAAAGCTACAAATAATGCTAACAAAAATAATTCCACCAGTACTCAAAATGCAGAGGGAGTACAGAAAATAAGGATGTTAATTGAGCATGTAAACCCATTTTTCTGGAGCTGCCCCTGAAATAGGGTGCTCCGTCAGGATAAGTAGAGCTGAAATGGTTACACCAGAGTAACAGGTAGGAGACCTAGTTCTCAACCTTAGCTTTGCCAATAACTGATGCTGTCAGCCTGGGACAGTTCCTTAAATCAGTAACACCATCTCTCCATCTTGAAGACTGAATTCTGAGGCCCTACAGGGTGGTGGAATACCTTGGAAGTTAACCCAAGTTCAGTATCTTATATTTTTACAGTAACAGAATTCTCCAGTATACCCAGAATTATCAGCCATAGAAGAACGCATGCCTATTAACCATTTTTAAAATGGACTGGTGACTAAATCACAATGTCAACCAATTCATGTACAGTGAGAAACACAACTGCCAGAAGGACAAACACTCGCACTGGATCCCCTTTTAGGAACATCTACATGAGAAATCAAAACTTGCAAGAGAGAAGAGCGAAGAGAGTTACCAGGACGATTCTAGGACTATGGCATCAAGCACAATAGCTTTGTGCGCTCACTGCCTTTCGAGAGAGGCAGTATGGTGGGCAGGAGGTGGCATGGCCAGGCAGGGGACTGAAGCCCAGGCCTGCCATTCTGTAGCCGTGTGATTTCTGGCAAGTTTTTCCGTCTCTCTCGTTTTAAAATTTTGGTCATACTCCAAGGCACGCAGGACCTTGGTTTTCCCAACCAGGGATCGAACTCGTGCCCACTGCATTGGAAAGTGACGTTTTAACCACTGGACCACCAGGGAAGTCCTGTTATTTCATCTCTTAAGCCTTAGTTTCATTATGGAGATAACTATTTTGTAGGGTTGTTCGGAGCATTAATGACAAGGCAGGCAAAGTACCTCGTACATAATGTGTGTTCTGTAAGTGGCATCTCTGTCAACTCTAACTGCCAAGCAGGCCAGTGCTCCTATAAGGACAAAGTACTCTCCCTCCAGGGCTGGGCTGAGGACGGGTTAATGCTTTCTGCTCTGGGCTCATACTTGCCTAGGACAATACAGACACCCTTCCTGGTAGTAATAGTTTCTTTCTTCAGATGACTTTCCAAAAGCTAGTTAATACCTTTTCCTTACATATATATTCAGGGCCCACCTTTCTAAGTGTTTACTCTTTGGTTATCTTTAAGTAAGCATTGCTTTTCTTATTTTGTTTTGAAAGCAGTTAAGGTGGCTAATGGCTACTCTCCTGAAATGTTCTATTTTTACTAGCTTAATTCTCACAGGAAAACCTTATGTTCAAATTAGGAAAAAACCAGACTGTATCCTTTGTCTAATGAGAAATGAAAATTTCCCTTTCTTAACCAAAGAGATGCCTTGGGAGGTGATAAGAATAAGTTTATGGATAATTGTTTTATTAGCTCCTAATGGAACTACTTTGTGCTTCTTCATAATGTTTACTTTGGTTATGTTTTTTGTTTGTTTTAGAAAATTCCAAGTTCACGGGCAGTTGTAAGAAAGAATAAAGTGATCCTGTATATCCTTCACTCTTTATCCCCATCCTGTATAACCACAGTACAATATCAACACCAAGATACTGACACTGATACAATGTTTTCACTTTATTCAGATTCCATGAGCTTTACATGCTCTCCTTTCTGTGTATGTGTATTTTGTTGTTGTTCAGTCACTCAGTCGTGTCTGACTCTTTGTGACCCCATAGACTGCAGCACGCCAGGCTTCCCTGTCCTTCACCATCTCCCAGAGTTTGCTCAAACTCTTGTCCATTGAGTCGGTGATGCCATCCAATCATCTCATCTTTTGTCATCCCATTCTCCTCCTGCCTTCATTCCTTCCCAGCATCAGGGTCTTTTCCAGTGAGTTGGTTCTTCACATCAGGTGGCCAAAGTATTGGAGCTTCAGCTACAGCATCAGTCCTTTCAGTGAATATTCAGGGTGGATTTCCTTTAAGATTGACTAGTTTGATCTCTTTTCTGTCCAAGGGATTCTCAAGTCTTCTCCAGGACCACAGTTTGAAAGCATCAGTTCTTCGGTACTCAGCCTTCTTTATGGTCCAATTATCACATCCATACATAACTACTGGAAAAACCATAGCTTTGACTAGACAGACCTTTGTCAGCAAAGAAATATCTCTGTTTTTAACACACTGCCAAGGTTTCTCATAGCTTTTCTTCCAAGGAGCAAGCGTCTTTTAATTTCATGGCTGCAGTCACCAAGTGCAGTGATTTTGGAACCCCAAAAAATAAAGTCTGTCACCATTTCCACTTTTTCCCAATCTATTTGCCATGAAGTGATAGGACCAGATGCCATGATCTTAGTGTTTTGAATGTTGAGTTTTAAGCCAGCTTTTTCACTCTGTGTATTTAGTTTATGCAATTTCACATGTGTAGATCATATGACTACCACTACAGTCAAGGCACAGGACAGTTTCCATCACCTCAAAGAGCCCTAGTGCCACCCTTTCATAACCACACCCACTTCTCTCCTCCACAGCCTTCTTAATGATCTCTGGCACTCATTAATCTGTTCTCCAATTCTATAATTTTATCATTTCAACAATATTATACAAATGGGATCATGTAGAATGGAGCCTTTAGGACTGACTTTTATTTTTTTAACTCAGCATAATTCCCCAGAGACCATCTAAGGTTTGTGTTGATCAATGGTTTGGTACCTTTTATTACTGGGTAGTATTCCATGGTATGGATGGACCAAGTGTGTTTATTCACCCCTACAAGACACCTGGTTTATTTCAAGTTTTTGGCCATTGCAAATCAAGAAGCTATGAACATTAGTTTACAGGTGTTTGTGCAAACATAAGTTTTTATTTCTCGGAATAAACACCCAAGATTGCAATTTCTGGGTCATTTGATAATACATGTCTAGCCTTTAAAAAAAAAATTCGGTTTCCATGAGACTGTCAAAAATTGCCATTGCAGACTATATTTCAAGTCATCATGGTAGGGTATTGGGAAAAGTTTTCAATTAGCAATAATCACACCTTGGATAAACCTCATTGCCTACAAAACTGCCACTGTGCAAAGCTAATAAGCGTTTAGTTCTTTCTTAAAAATGATATATTTATTTTAATTTTGGTTGTGCTGGGTTTTTGTTGCTATGCTCAGGCTTTTCTCTAGTTTCAGCGAATGAGGGCTACTCTCTAGTTGTGCTGCGGTGGCTTCTCTTGTTTCGGAGCACAGGATCTAGGCACACGGGCTTCAATAGTTGCAGAACACAGGCTCCAGAGCACGAGCTCAGTAGCTATGGTGCACGGGCTTAGCTGCTCTGCGGCATATGGGATCTTCCCAGACCAGGGATCGAACCTATGTCCCCTGCGTTGGCAGGTGGATTCTTATTCACTGTATTACCAGGGAAGTCCTACATGTTTAGTTTAAGGACTTGGTCAAACTGTTTCCAGAGAAGCTGTACCATTTTATATTCTTACTAACAATGTATGATTGATCCAAGGTCTTCATATCATTATCAGTACTGGTGATATCACTATCTGGTGTTATCATTAAATAATTGGTGTTAGCCAGTGCTGTCACTATTTTTTATGTTAGCCATTCTGATAGTTATATATTTGATATTTCATTGTAGTTTTAATTTGCATTTCCCTGGTGCTAGTGATGTTGAATATCTTTCCCTGTGCTTGTTTGCCATCTGGATGTCCTCTTCAGTGAAATGTCTATTCTTTTTACCCATTTTCAATTTGGATTTCTTTTTTTAACAGTTGAGAAAAAAAACAGTTTGAGAGATCTTCATATAGTCTAGATACTAATCTTTTTTGGGAGGATACATGGTTTGGAAACCTTCAAGGCTGTAGCATCTCCGTGCTCTTGAACAAAATATCTTATTAAAGAATTATTTTAAGTTTTTTTATGTATGTATGGTAAAATATACATAACACTAATTTTTTTTTAAACCATTTTAATCATTGTAAGTGTACTATTCAATGGCATTAAGAACCTGAAAGTGAAAGAGGAGAGTGAAAAAGTTGGCTTAAAGCTCAATATTAAGAAAATGAAGATCATGGCATCTGGCCCCATCACTTCATGGGAAATAGATGGGGAAACAGTGGCTGACTTTATTTTTGGGGGCTCCAAAATCACTGCAGATGGTGATTGCAGCCATGAAATTAAAAGACGCTTACTCCTTGGAAGGAAAGTTATGACCAACCTAGATAGCATATTCAAAAGCAGAGACATTACTTTGCCAACAAAGGTCCGTCTAGTCAAGGCTATGGTTTTTCCAGTGGTCATGTATGGATGTGAGAGTTGGACTGTGAAGAAAGCTGAGCGCCAAAGAATTGATGGTTTTGAACTGTGGTGTTGGAGAAGACTCTTGAGAGTCCCTTGGACTGCAAGGTGATACAACCAGTCCATTCTAAAGGAGATCAGTCCTGAGTGTTCTTTGGAAGGAATGATGCTAAAGCTGAAACTCCAATACTTTGGCCACCTCATGAGAAAAGTTGAGTCATTGGAACAGACTCTGATGCTGGGAGGGATTGGGGGCAGGAGGAGAAGGGGACGACAGAGCATGAGATGGCTGGATGGCATCACCGACTCGATGGACGTGAGTCTGAGTGAACTCCGGGAGATGGTGATGGACAGGGAGGCCTGGCGTGCTGCAATTCATGGGGTTGCAAAGAGTCGGACACAACTGAGCGACTGAACTGACTGACTGAACTGACCTTCATATCATTATGTAACCATCACCAGTATTCATCTCCAGAACTTTTTAAGTACCTTCATATCATTACGTAACTATCACCACTACTCATCTCCACAATTTTTTCATCTTCCCAAACTGGAACTATATACCTGTTAAACATTAACCCTCTTTCCTCCTGCCCCAGCCCCTGGTACCCACCATTGTACTTTCTATTTCTATGATTTTTACTAGTATAGCTACCTCATGTGAGTGAAATCATACAATATTCGTCCTTTTGTGTCTGGCTTACTTCATTTAGTATAAAGTCCTTAACGTTCATCCCTGATGTGGTGTGTATCAGAGCTTCATTTCTCTCTAAGGCTGAATAACACCCCATTGGATGTATATACACACACACCATATTTTGTCTGTCCATTCATCTATCAATGGACACGTGGGTTGCTTCCACTTTTTGGCTGCTGTGAATGATGCTGCTATATATTACATATAAACAAACTCATGTCCCTGTTTTCAATTCTTTGGGGTATATACCTAGGAATGAAATTGGTCACATGGTAATTCTATGTTTAATTTTTTGAGGACCCCTCGTGACAGCCACACCATTTTACACCCACACCAGTGATACACAAGAGTTCCAATTTCTCCATATCCTCACCAACTCTGGCTATTTTCTGGTTTCTTGATAGTAGCCAACCTAATGGGTGTGAAGTGAAGTGAAAGTTGCTAAGTCATATCTGACTCTTTGCAACCCCATGGACTATACAGTTTATGGAATTCTCCAGGCCAGAATACTGGAGTGGATTGCCATTTCCTTCTCCAAATGGGTGTGAAGTGATATCTAACTGTGGGTTTGATTTGCATTTCCCTAATGATTAGTGATGTTGAGCATCTTTTCATTTGCTTACTGGCCATTTGTATCTCTTCTTTGGAGAAAAGTCTATTCATGTCTTCTGCACATTTAAAAATCTTTTTAAATTGTTGAGTTGTAGGAGTTCTTTATATATTCTAAACATTAATCCCTTATCAGATATATGACTTACAAAATTTTCTCCCATTATGTGAGTTGCCTTTTCACTTTATTGATAGTGACCTTTGATGCACAGAAGTTTTAAATTTTCATGAAGTCCAGTTTATCTATTTTGTTATTGCTGTTGCCTGTGGTTTTGGTGTTCCATCCAAGAAACCACTGTCAAATCCAGTGTCATGAGACCTTCTCCTTATGCTTTATTCTAAATGTTTTATGGTTTTATCTCTGCCTATTCAGATCTTTGCTATATCTTGATTTAATTTCTGTATGTGGTACAAGATAACTTCATCTTTTTTTTGCATGTAAATATCCAGGACCATGTATTTAAAAGAAAGTCTTTTTCAATTTTGATAAATTCTAACTTACCAAGTTTTCCTTGTGTGGATCATCATTCAGATGTCAAGCCTAAGAACTCTCTGTTTAGCGCTTAATATAGAAGATCTCCTCCTGTAGTTTTTTCTGAAATATGTATAGTTTTAGATAGAAATCTGTGACCTAGTTATGTCTTTAAAACTATAGATCTTTACTGTCTTATTCAATTGGATTAGACTCCCAAAATCACTTTGACAGGAGTCAAGAAATAGGTGATGAGCTAAATCAGTCTTCTGACCTAGTAATACGTCACAAAGAAGATTCTTACAATGAAGAACATCTACTTCAGCCATAATATATCCCAATGTCACTAGGTTCTTTGGCAATTGATGAATACGAGCTTAAGGACAACAGTGAGGTATATGTGTGTAGACAGCGGAAGCCCCCTTCCTTCCTTCACCTCCCTACCCACTTTTGAGTTACCATGGAGGCCAGAAGATCAAAGTAAAAAGCTCTTTTAGGACCAGCTTCAGTTTTGTGGTGGCTCAGATGGTAAAGAATCTGCCTGCAATGCTGGAGATTTGGGTTCAATTGCTGGGTAGGGAAGATCCCCTGGAGAAGGAAATGGCTACCCACTCTGGTATTCTTGCCTGGAGAATTCCATGGACAGAGGAACCTGGCTACTACAGTTCATGGGATCGCAAAGAGTAGGATGCAACTGAGCAACCACCACTTTCTGGTTTTGTTAATCTACCAGTGCCCCATCTCATGTATCTTGATCCTTTTCCCTCTTTCTCTTTCCCTGGGAAGAGAACAACTGTGGTAACTGAACCTGGTAACTGAACAACTCTGTTGTTGCTGTTCAGTCACTAAGTCCTGTCTGATTCTCTGTGACCCCATGGACTATAGCACACCAGGCTCCTCTGTCCTCCACCATCTCCAGAGTTTGCTCAAACTCATGCCCATTGAGTTGGTGATTCTATCTAACCATCTCACCCTCTGCCGGCCCCTTCAATTTTTCCCAGCATCAGGATCTTTTCCAATGAGTTGGCTCTTCGCATCAGGTGGCCAAAGTACTGGAGTTTCAGCCTCAGCATCAGTCCTTCCAATAAATATTCAGGACTGATTTCCTTTAGGATTGATAGGTTTGATCTCCTTGCAGTCCAAGGAACCCTCAAGAATCTTCTCCAGCATCACAATTTGAAAGCATCAATCCTTCCTTGGTGCTCAGTGTTTCTTTATGGTCCAGTCCTCACATCCTTGACTATATGGACCTTTGTCAGCAAAGTGATGCCTCTGCTTTTTAATTCACTGTCTTGGTTTGTCACAGCTTTCCTTACAAGGAGCAAGCGTCTTTAAATTTCATGGCTGCAGTCACCGTCTGCAGTGATTTTGGAGCTCAAGAAAAGAAAATCTGTCACTTTTTCCACTTTTTCCCCTTCTATTTGCCATGAAGTGATGGGACCAGATGCCATGATCTTAGTTTTTTTAATGTTGAGTTTCAAGCCAGCCTTTTCTCTTGCCTCTTTCACCCTGATCAAGAGGTTCTTTAGTTCCTCTTCACTTTCTGCCTTTAGAGTGGTACTACCTGCATATCTGAGATTGTTGATATTTCTCCCAGTAATCTTGATTCCAGTTTGTGACTCATCCAGCCCAGGATTTCACATGATGTATTCTGCATAGAAGTTAAATAAGCAGGGTGACAGTATACAGCCTTGTCATACTCCTTTCCCAATTTTGAACCAGTCAGTTGTTCCATGTCCAGTTCTAATTGTTGCCTGATAGTCCATGGGGTGCAAAGAGTCAGACACGACTGAGTGACTAAGCACAAGATACCCACATACAGGTTTCTCAGGAGGCAGGTAAGGTGGTCTGGTATTCCCATTTCTTTTAAGAATTTTCCACAGTTTGATGTAATCCACACAGTCAAAGGCTTTAGCATAGTCAGTGAAGCAGAAGTAGCCATTTTTCTAGAATGCCCTTGCTTTCTCCATGAGCCAATGAATGTTGGCAATTTGATCTCTGGCTCCTCTGCCTGTTTGAAACCAGCTTACACATCTGGAAGTTCTGAGTTTACATACTGTGAAGCCTAGCTTGAAGGACTTTGAGCATCACCTTACTAACATGTGAAATTAGCACAACTGTTTGGTAGTTTGAACATTCTTTGGCATTGCCCTTTTAAGGGACTGGAATGAAAACGGACTTTTTCCAGTCTTGTGGCCACTGATGAGTTTTCCAAATTTGCTGACATATTGAATGCAGCACTTTAACAGCATCATCTTTTAGGATTTGAAATAGCTCAGCTGGAATTCTGTCACCTCCACTAGCTTTGCTTATAGTTATGCTTCCTAAGGCCCACTTGGCCTCACACTCTAGGATGTCCGGCTCTAGGTGAGCGACCACAGTATTGTGGTTATCCAGGTCATTAAGACCTTTTTTGTTTAGTTCTTCTATGTATTCTTGCCACTTCTTAATCTCTTCTGCTTCTGTTAGGTCCTTACTGTTTCTGTCCTTTATCATGCCCCTTCTTGCAAGAAATGTTCTCTTGATAACTCCAGTTTTCTCGAAGAGATATCTAGTCTTTCCCATTCTATATTTTTCCTTTATTTCTTTTCATTGTTCATTTAAGAAGGCCTTTTTATCTCTCCTTGCTATTCTTTGGGAACTCTGCATTCAGATGGATATATCTTTCCTTTTCTCCTTTGCCTTTTGCTTCTCTTCTTTCCTCAGCTATTTGTAAAGCTTCTTCAGACAACTATTTTGCCTTCTTGTGTTTCTTTTTCTTTGGGATGGTTTTGGTCACTGCCTCCTGTACAGTGTTACAAGCCTCCTGTCGTAAAGGAGGTAACTGTTACCTACTGTGCCCATCAGTTCTTCAGGCACTCTGTCTGTGAAATCTAACCCCTTGAATCTATTTGTCACCTCCACTCTGTAATCACAAGGGGCTGTGTTATACACACCCAAAGAATGGGACTCTAAGTCCCATTTTGTCCAAAATAACCTGTCTTTCCTTAGCCCATACCTAGCTGATAATGTGACCAAAAGAACCCACAATAGAAAAAACACTGATGTGCTCTATTGTTTCTGTGCTGGAAGATGATTCCTGGAGGTGCCAAGAGATGAAAATGTGATTTCTTTAAAAAAATATTTCTTTATTTGGCCGCACCGGGTCTTAGTTGCGGCACATGGGATCTTTAGCTGCGGCATGTGGGATCTAGTTCCCTGACCAGGGATGGAACCTGGGCCCCTAGCACTGGGAGCACAGAGTCTTAGCCATTGGACAACAAGGATAGTTCCTGGTTTGGTTTTATAAGCTGTTCTGACTTGGTAAGTTCAGATATTGACTGCAAATATTTTTAAAAGAAAAAAAATGAATAGGTCTATTC
This sequence comes from Bos taurus, assembly GCF_002263795.3. Classification (NCBI taxonomy): domain Eukaryota; kingdom Metazoa; phylum Chordata; class Mammalia; order Artiodactyla; family Bovidae; genus Bos; species Bos taurus. The sequence goes on from NC_037333.1 coordinate 97,307,008, forward strand.
AATTAAGTCTCTTCACTGCCTCAGTGTTACCTGAGAGGTGGTTCTCTTTTTCCCATCTTTCCTGACACCATTAAAATAAACTGGCCCAGTGCTTCCAGTCACAGAAGCAAGTGTCACACAAAGTTTACTTACATTTCCTAGTAAGGACAAGTTCCACTGTTTCCCTGAGTTGCATCAATGTGGTACCTACCAGCTGCTGCTGCTGCTAAGTCACTTCAGTCGTGTCCGACTCTGTGCAACCCCATAGATGGCAGCCCACCAGGCTCCCCCATCCCTGGGATTCTCTAGGCAAGAACACTGGAGTGAGTTGCCATTTCCTTCTCCAATGCATGAAAGTGAAGTCTTTGAAGTCGCTCAGTCATGACTGACTCTTAGAGACCCTGTGGACCACAGCCTACCAGGCTCCTCCATCCATGGGATTTTCCAAGCAAGAGTACTAGGAGGCCACATTTTTCTTTGCCTTTTTAAAGATAAGAGGGGAAGAAGGAAGGACTACGCCATACTTCTAAGATAGCTTTATCTTTGCATTCTGAATTATGTTTCTACTTAATGTAATATTTACTCCATTGATATTAATCTTCCAATAATATCTCACAGGAAAAAACAGGATAATTTCTCCCATGTCCCAAATAGTAAACTATATCTGGAACAATGTCACCCAATACATTTCTGACAAAAGGAAGAAAAGAACCAGAATTGCGTAAACCTTCTCAAAAGGGTTCTGGCATTTAGACTCGGTTTGGAAGATTCTCCTCCAAATGGTGTCATTTATCCAAATGATTTGCTAAGCTGTTATCCAGACGGTCAAATCCTCCTCGCGTGCCAGTACTGCTAATCCTCTGTACATTTCTACTGGGTGTTTGTTTCTTCAGTAAATAGCAATTCCTCAAGTCTGAGGCTTCCCTAGTGGATCAGATAGTAAAGAATGTGCCTGCAATGTGGGAGACCTGGGTTTGATCCCTGGGTTGGGAAGATCCCAGGAGAAGGGGAAGGCTACCCACTCCAGTATTCTTGCCTGGAGAATTCCATGGACAAAGAAGCCTGGTGGGCTGCAGTCAGAGGGGCTGCAAAGATTCAGACACGACTGAACAACTAGCACACAAGTCTGAGCAGTCTTCACTGTCTTTCATGGCATCTGTGGTAGGAGTGGGACTGCACAGTGGGGACCGTCGAACACTTGGAGTCAGAGGCTGAACACTTCAATCTGCTCCCTGATCCCCTGAAGCTCTCCTTCTTCCTCAGAGAGAAAAATGAACTCTGTCAAAGGTCTGCAGTGGCTCTGCCATCGCTACTTTTATTCCTCCGTAAATCTGATAGCTTTTAAAAAAATCTTTTGGCTGTGCCAGGGCATGCAGGATACAGGATCTTAATTCCCTGCGTGTGTGCTCAGTCATGTCCAACTCTGCGCCCCAGTGGACTGAAGCCCGCCAGGCTCCTCTGTCCATGGGATTTTTCCAGGCAAGAATACTGGAGAGGGTTGTCATTTCCTCCTCCAGGGGATCTTCCCCACCATGGATCGAATCCATGTCTCCTGAGTTTCCTGAATTGGCAGGCAGATTCTTTACCACAGGAATCAAACCCTTTCCCCCTGCATTGGCAGCGCAGAGTCTTAATCACTGGACCTCCGTGGAAGTCCTAAGTCTTCTAGCTTTAATGCTCAAGAGAACATCTGGTCACTTGAACATTTACAGTCTCATGGAAGCAAATAAAGCATTCCCTTAAGCCCAAATCAGCTTGGCACCCAAGCCTCCAACTATGTGAACATGATCTGAAGAGGGGGTCTTGATAATGGTCATATATTCATATTTTTTATCATCGAATTCCAGACAGATGGCTCATACAGTATTATCTACTGAAGCTACCCAAGTCAAAGACTATAGTGTACTGTTACCATGGTAACCCTTGAAGACAAGCCTTCTGCTCTTTCAAGTGGAGGTAAAATTTCTCCAAGCCACGAATGGGAAAAAGTAAAGCCTACTAGATCACCTTCATTTGTGGATTTTATAATTTTACTTAATGAGAAACTACTTACGACAGGGAAATGTGTCAAAAGTTAAGATAATATTTTCTGGAGCTGGAAACAATTTTCTTGTTATGAACTAGAAGGATTTTATAAAACGGAGGTTAGTGGAGAGATGCAGCTATAATTCATGGACTTGGGAGCCAGATACCAGAGCTTGGAATCCCAGCTCTGCCACTTGTTACAGTGGTTGTGTGACTTCAGATGTTCAGCCCCCTGTGTCTCAGTTTCTTCACCAGTAAAGTGGGTACAATGATGGCACCCACTTCATCGGGTTTTTATCAGGATTGAAAATACATCTAAAGCTCTGATAGCAGTGCCTAGAATTTGATGTCTTTTCAATGTCTTAACTACATGCTACTGCAAGTGATATTTGGGGTCTTCAGTTATCTTTTTTTTTTTTTTGTAATTTTGTAATTTATCAGGAAGTAAGCTCTCTGCCAAAGCAATTTTTCATTCTGCTCTTAGGGCCAGCTGGCATGGAGCAAGAAAGATTAACAAGTCATTACTAATGACCAGGATTGTCACAGTGTCTATGAACCAAGCGCATCCTTGATTTTTTTTTTAACCTTCATGGAATCTTGAGTTATTTTTCACATGTGTCATAGACAAATGTGGAGGGTTTGTGTTATTTTATAATTCATTTACAAATTGTAATGACAAGGACTATTTGTTTTGTTTTGTCCTTAAAATGTTTACAGAGTCTCAGATATAAGCCAGCATAGAGAGACATCTGCAAAACAACAAACTCAATATGCTGGTGGTTAAAATTCTGCTTTCAATATTCTAAATCTGGGAAAGCATGATAGCTTGAGTGACCTGGTGTCACCCTAAAAATACATGACTTCCTCTAATCATAGAGATATAAACAATACTATTCAGGCTATGAGGTCAATTTCCAAAATAATTTCTCTGAGCACTGGAAAGAAACAATATATTAGTTAAAAAGGGAAATCTGTGAAATATTACCATCTCCAAAAGAATAGGATAATTTCGATATAGAACCAATGGTGATTGGTTTTTTCCCCCAGTGTACTCTTGATTTCTAAAATCAATCACTTTGGGACTACCCTAGTGGTCCAGTGGCTAAGATTCCAAGATCCCAATGCAGGGGGCCCAGGTTTGTCATGTGGTTGGGGGACTAGATCTTGCAAGCTGCGACTAAGACTCTGCATGCCACAGTGAAGATCCCACAAGCTGCAATGAAGACCCAGTGCAGCCTAAATAAATATTAATAAAGAAATATTATAAAAGATAGTCAATCACTTTCATTCAATTGACAGATGACTTATAGGGATCCTTTCATGTCTGTGGCCCAAATGATTCTTTTTCTCAGAAATAGATGGAACGTACTGACCTCACATCATTCAAGAAATAATCCCAGAAGGAAGTCTCTTCTTCCAGTATTTCAATTCAACAATATCCTCTTAGAGTTTCTATGCCAAGAGCCTCCTCAGAGGCCATTTGTATCTTCAATAATATTAAAAATATTCCCCATGTGTGACAGATAAAATTGCCAACCCAACAGTCATTTCTCTGCTTTGTCTTAGCTAACACAATCTCGTTCTACTCAGGACAGCAATGTGTTCAACCCAAGGGTATAAGTCATGACCTGTCTAAGCCCATCACAGGTATCTCATTTTCCTTAGACAAATATATTTCCAGACTCTCTTGCACCTAGCCAATGAGATGCAAATGGGAAGGATTTGCATCCCTGATAATGGAAAGTCTCTTTTCTTCCCACTCTCCTCCTTTCCCATTTGGGATGCTGTTGTGAAAGAATGATACCTAGTGCTATGGCATCCATCATGTAGCCATGAGACCACAAATCCAAAGAGCCAGCCAACATGCTGAGGATGGCAGAGTAGCAGATGGGAAGAACTGACTCCTTGATAGTATCATTGAGACACTGCACTAGATTCTAGCTATCACCAGCTTCCAAATTTTTTGTAATGTGAACCAATGAAGTCTTTATTGTTTTATTACTATAGGTTGGTACAGCATCAAAATCTACCCTCCCTTCTTTAATTATAGCTAGGCAAATGGCCAAGACATGGAAACAGCTTAAATGTCCATTGACAGACAAATAGATAAAGATGTGGTCCGTAGATATAATGGAATATTACTCAGCCATAAAAAGAATGAAATAATGCCATTTGCAGCCATACAGATGTACCCAGCGATTACCATACTAAGTGCAGTAAGCCAGACAAAGACAAATATCATATGATATCACTTATATGTGAAATCTAAAAAAAGAGATACAAGTGAACTTGTTTACAAAACATAAAGAGACTCATAGACATAGAAACAAACACGGTCATCACAGGGGGATGGGGGAGGGATAAATTAGGAGACTGGGGTTAACACATACATGATACTATATGTAAAATAGATAAATTACAAGGTCCTACTGTATCGCATGAGAAACTGTATTCCGTATTTTGCAATAACTGAATCATTTTCAGGTGCTGTACACCTGAAATTAACATGACATTGTAAATCAACCATACTTCAATAGAAATAAAATAAGATAATTAGATAAAACTGTTAAGAAAAAAAGAACAGACACAAGAAAAATGTCTTCCAAAATTTGGTCTGTGCCAAGAAAGTCCCTTGATTCTTTTAAAGAGAAAAGGAAAACAAAAATCATCTGATATGTCTGATGGTGACCGCAGCCATAAAATTAAAAGACACTTGCTCCTTGGAAGGAAAGTTATGACTAACCTAGACAGCATATTAAAAAGCAGAGACATTACTTTGCAAACAAAGGTCCGTCTAGTCAAAGCTATGGTTTTTCCAGTCATCATGTATGGATGTGAGAGTTGGACCATAAAGAAAGCTGAGCACCGAAGAATTGATACTTTTGAACTGTGGTGTTGGAGAAGACTCTTGAGAGTCCCTTGGACTGCAAGGAGACCCACCAGTCCATCCTAAAGGAAACCAGTCCTGGGTGTTCATTGGAAGGACTGATGTTGAAGCGGAAACTCCAATACTTTGGCCACCTGTTGCAAAGAGCTGGCTCATTGGAAAAGACCCTGATGCTGGGAAAGATTGAAGGCAGGAGGAGAAGGGGATGACAGAGGATGAGATGGTTGGATGGCATCACCAACTCAGTGGACTTGAGTTTGAGTAGGCTCCGGGAGTTGGTGATGAACAGGGAAGCCTGGCGTGCTGCAGTCCACAGGGTCTCAAAGAGTTGGACACGACTGAGCGACTGAACTGAACTGAACTGAACTGACAGGTGGGAAATGCCAATGGCTTCTCTATCTCAGACATCAGGAGATTAGAGATGAGAAAATGCACGTTGCATTTCTCCTGAAGTCTACTGTTCCAGAGGCCTGCATAGAGCTGCCACTGATTTCAGTGTGGGAGGCAAGGAAGTAGAGAAATAAGGCTCAAGACCCAGGACTTGGAAAGGATTTGCGAGAGACCTCTGGTCTGTGAACTGCCGAGAAGTTAATACATCAGAAGGCAGCTGAGTCTCAGAGGGATTTGTATTTGCAAACGTACTACAGCCAAGCCAATAAACCCTGTGACCACTGTACTGAGACCTCCGGCTGTCAGCATGTAGATAAAACAGTAGAGCCACTAACAAGGGCATGTCTCTAATGCCCGCTTCAGACATGGATAAAGGGGAAACTGAATAGGAAGAGCCTCCCCTCCCTCAAAGACGAGGCCAAGGGACACACAGAGCCATAGACAAGAGGGTCCTCCTGAAGAAGAGAGCTAGGGTCTAATCAGGGAACGCCCTCCTCTGCCAGGGCAGGGGTCTTGCCCACCGCCTGCTTCGTGGTACCAGCATTGCTATGGGCCAGGGGCTGCTACGTGCATTTCTTTCTCCTCTTTTTCAAATGGGAGTTCCAACTGCGGTTTTCTAATCCCTGTTCCATCATTGTATATCAAGTGTGAGTATGAGTGTACAAGAGGAGGTAACTTGTATTTGAGTTCACAGGTGGCCAGGCCATTAGAAGCATATCCAAACCTGATGGAAGCGACTGTGCATTCCCCAGAGACCATGGACTTTGAGCTGGTATGTTTACTGTATGGGCTCTTGTCTGTCTCCCTTGGGATGGAGCAGTTGGGTTCTATGTGTTGGAAAGAGGGTATTTGCCGAGGTCCAGCCCCGGCTGATCCAGGGTATTCGAAGGAGAGACGGCCTAGGTGACCTATTTATTTATTTATTTATCAAAGATATAAAGAGTAATAGAATGAGGATAGCTCAGTAGGAAAATTCAGTGGAGAAAAGAAGCTGAGTAGCTTGGTTTACACAGAAAATCAATATAACCCATGACACCAGGTTAGCTCTGACCACGGAGGCTGCAGGCGCCCTCTCAAATAGCGGAAGGTGCCCCACCTTAGACACCTTCTCGAGTGGGTCTTAGAAGCCCAGGCAAATAAATGGTCGCAGAGGATATCCACGCTCCAGATGGAGACTCAGCTGGAAGTTAAGGGGAAGAATGACATGGGGAGACCAAGCGTTGGTGAACAAGGCCCGTAGCTTTATTTTCAACAGGGGCTTTTATACCCTAAGTTACACATAGAGGATAATAGGGGATGCAAAGTTAGCAGTTTTTGATCCTTATCAAAAACCAGGGTTTCTTTCCTGCAAATTTACCGTATACAAATGGTTTAGGTGATTTACATCATCTTCTGGCCAGAAGGCCTATTAACATTTTATGACTTTTGACAAGGACTTATCAACAAAGACTTATTTTCTCTAAGAGTAATTATTTTAAGGTTTGGCGCCATCTTCCGAAGATAAAATTGCATTCCTATAGGGCGGATGTGTAATGGGTTTACAACAAAGGAAAGAATTTATTACCTTAAGGGTCTAAAGTTACTAACACCAAGGCCACTACTTATTTTTTCTACATACCAACTATTAATTAATACATATTCAAGGATACAATTCAGGGGATGTGGAAACTTGGCAACAAGCATTGACTCATCAATGAAATCTTTTACTAGTTTTATTCTGACAGTTTCTAACTCTCTGAGAGGCTCTAAGCTATTTGAATATCTTAAGCTTCCCGTGCCTCTCGAGGCTGGGAGACTGTAAACAATCGTATACAAGGCTGTAGGAGTCCGGGTAAACTTGTCAGGCGAGTTAGAGAGCCATCTGAGGGGTTTGGATTTAAACACTCCTAATTGCCCAGGAACCTTATTAATTGGAGCTGTAAGTTAACTCTTTGACAGAGAGAGCGAGATGGTGATGGGGGACAGCCCCCAGTAAAGTCAGAGGTGAGAGCACAAAGCAATAAAGTAGGCAGACTCTGGTTTTTTGGGGGTAGATGCTCGAGAATATCCGGGGGGACTCCTGAGGCTCGATCCCGCCTTTGCGTATGCCAGGCCTCCTTCCTCATGACCTTTGTCACAAGTGGAATGTCTCTCGCCGGCTCCCGGCATGTATTCATGATACTTGGTGGAGAGAGGGACTGACTGTGGCAAGGCTTTAGCCATCAACCTAGGTGTCCATCAATAGAGGGATGTATAAAGAAGATGTGGTACATATACACAGTGGAATATTATCTCATCCATAAAAAAGAATGAAATGTCATTTGCAGCGATACAGATGGACTCAGAGATTATACTACGTGAAGTAAGTCAGAGAAAGACAAATATATGCTATCACTTATAAGTGGAATTTAAATAAATGATACAAATGAATTTATTTACAAAACAGAGACAGACTCACAGACTTAGAGAATGAACGTATGGTTACCAGGGGGGAAGGATGGGAGAGAGGGACAGATTGGGAGTTTGGGATGGATATGTACACACTGCTATATTTAAGGTGGATAACCAACCAGGACCTACTGTATAGCACTGGGAATTCTGTTCAATATTATCAACCTAAATAGGAAAATAATTCGAAAAAGAATAGATACATGTACATGTATAATTGAATCATTCTGCTGTACACCTGAAACTAACACAACATTATTAATCAACTTTAATATAAAAGTTAAACATTTAAAAAAAGATACAAATGAAATTATTTACAAAACAGAAAGAGACTCACAGACATAGAAAACAAACTTATGGTTACCAAAGGGGAAAGGTTGGCAGAGGTGGGAATAAATTAGGAGTTTGGGAATAACAAATACACACTACTGTATCTAAAATATTAATAGATAACCAACAAGGACCTATTGTATAGCATATAAGTAAGTGTTAGTTGCTCAGTCATGTCTGACTCTTTGCAGCCCCATGGACTGTGGCCCACCAGGCTCCTCTGTCCATGGGATTCTCCAGGCAAGAATACTGGAGTGGGTTGCCATTCCCTTCTCCAGGGGATCTTCCTGACCCAGGTAACGAACCCAGGTCTCCCACACTGCAGGGAGACTATCGTCTGAGCCATCAGGGCCATAGCTGTAAAGCATAGGGAACTATATTTAATATCTTGAAATAACCTACAATGGAAAAGAATCTAACAAAGAATACACACAGACACACACTAATATATATATATATATATATATATATATATATACACATATATATCTGTATCACTTTGCTGTACACATGAAACACAACATTGTAAATCAACTATATTTCAATAAAATTTTTTAGAAGACTGTTAGCTAGCTGTCTATGAAAATCCATTCTCCCTTTCTTCCATCACGTTAGAAGAGCTAGGCGTTTGGCTGCCCAGCCTCCTCTGCACTGGGAATTATCCACCAGATGAAATTCCTGCTAATGGAATGTGAATAGAGGAGTGTGTGCCACTCCTGGCCCAGTGCACACCTCTCAAACACTCACTTCCCGTGGGCTGAGCCGGCGAGGATCAGAAGAAAGAAGTTACGTTGAGCATGGCTTGTCATGAAAGCCTCCTCTCCCACTGATGTGGGACACCCGCCAGGGACTGATACATGAGGAAACAAACCTTCATTTTTAAGGCATATTATTGTTGGGTTTCTTTTAACAGCAGCTGAATCTTTTACTATAGCTAATACATTCAGATACTCTGTTAACCACAGCCCAAATATCTTATCTGATACCTGCCATTATTTCCCACAAAAATAATGAAGTGACTGTCCAGAGCTCCTGGAGAAGCACATGGATTCTGAGGTGATGATCATTTAACAGAAGCTGCCCTGATGAATCAGATCATACCCAAGAGCTCCAAGTGAGCTCCAGGTGTTTGCTCTAAGTATGGGAAATAATTAAGGCCAAGGAACGGCTTCCTCACTTAGCAGTGATTGATGTTATATATAATTTTTTTAAGACCTTACAAATACTCAAAACATATGTTTTTCCTAAAGAGCTAGTTGTACTTTATAGATCTGAAATGAAATGAATCCTCAGGACATCCTGGGAGGTATAATAAAGGTTGGGTAACATTATTAATTTTATAGATGACAATGAAGTGATTGCTTTTAACACTTGTGATTCACCAGTTCTAAAGAATCTTTTCTAGACTTTTCGCCACATGCAATTATTTTATGAGCCTTTCGGTCCCTAAAGGCAAAAAACAAACACATTAAAAAAAAAAAAAAACTGTAAAGCAGTCTGATCACAGGCTAACTGAAAATGAAATCCTTGTGGTGGGAAGTCCCTGATCCAGAGCTTTGAAATAGCATCATAACAAGCCTTTCTAACCCAAAGTCGAAGCTCCAAGAACCCAAAACAAACGACTTTTCATGATGCTGGCACTCTCTTGCCAAGCTCTGACACCAACTCCTCAGGCCTGAAATAGATGTGAAACAAACCAGAGCATAAAAGAAATCCTGGAAGATAGGTAAGTTCAGGAAGTTCAAGATCTGAGAAGGAAATGCAGGGAGAATCTTATGTGGCTTGTGGTAGGACGCTATGGCTAAGAAATGCTAGGTTACTACTGCACATGATCGTCAAGCCCTAAGCACGGAACTTGGATCTCTTCATCCAACAAACTGACAAGCTGCTCATAGGCTAAGACCAAAAGTGATGGTCAAAACGGTCCTTCTTCCACTCTCCATTACAGTGGGGACACAGAACTGAGCTGGATCCCTGAGAATGTGTCCCTGATCCAGAGACTCCGGTTTCAAATCTAGGCTCTGCCACTGAGTTGCTGGGTGAGTGAGGGATAATCGCTCAGTCGTGTCCGACTCGTTGTAACCCCATGGACTGTAGCCCACCAGGCTCCTCTGTCCATGGAATTCTCCAAGCAAGAATACTGGAGTGGGTAGCCACTTCCTTCCCCACGGAGTTGCTGGGTGATGCTGTGCAAACCCCTTAACCTATCTAACCCTTGATTTTCTCATCTATAGAATGGGATCATAATAGTACCTCCTTCCTAGCGCTGCCATGATAATTAAGGAAGTTAATCCACATCAGGCTCTTTGATAAGTATATGGCAAGAGCTCAATAACTGGAAGCCCATTTTTATAAATTGCTGTCTTACTGTCGCTAGAGCCCACCCATTTGTGGTTAAGAAAAAGAAAGCAGAAATGCAGATTTATTCCAGCTTAACAGTGACTGCTTAGGAATTCAATGAGGAAACTGAAAGAGAAAGGAAGATAGGCTTTTGATGTTCTCTCAGTGGAGCAGGGTATGACCTTGTACAAAAATCCTTCAAACAGTCTCTTAGAAATTATGCTGATGATTTCTTTGGAAGGACAAAAAAAAGCAACATAAAATATCTGAGACCAGAGGTTGCTTTGCAGAGTTCAGACAGGCACCGGTAAAGGTCATATATCATCTTGCATCTTTCTCAAGGCCAGAGGAACTAATCAACAACTCAGAACCTGAACCAGAACCGCTACATCACCAGAATAAAAACCAGTGAAACCAAGGACTTATAAAATGTTGGTAACTTGCCTGATGCCTAGTCTTCCACAGCCAGCTGGTGTTACGCACACACTGCGTGAAAGGTGACCTAAGGCAGTTTCTCATTTCATACAGTTCCCCTGCACAAAAAAAAACCTGGAAAAGACCTAAAAAATCATCAATCTTGGGGCTTCTCGGTGGCTCAGTGGTAAAGAATCCGTCTGCCAATGCAAGAGGTACGGGTTTGATCCCTGGTCCAGGAAGATCCCACATGCCTCTGAGCAACAAGCCTGTTTGCCACAACTATTGAGCCCAAGCTGTAAAGCATGGGAGCCGTGACCACGGAGCCCACACGCTGCAACTACTGAAACCCGTGCGCCCCAGAGCCTGTCCTCCATGACGAGAAGCCACCACGATGATAAGCCTACGTGCTGCAACGAAGTGTAGCCCCTGCTTGCCCCAATTAGAGGAAAGCCTGTGCAGCAATGAAGACCCAGTGCAGCCAAAAATAAATAAATATATAAAATTATCAGTTCAGTTCAGTTCAGTCACTCAGTCGTGTCCGACTCTTTGCGACCCCATGGACTGCAGCATGCCAGGCCTCCCTGTCCATCACCCACTCCTGGAGTTTACTCAAACTCGTGTCCATTGAGTCAGTGATGCCATCCATCCATCTCATCCTCTGTGAATTTTAAGCACTTAGAAGGCTACCCTCGTGGCTCAGACGGTAAAGAATCCGCCTGCAATGCGAGAGAACTGGGTTCGATCCCCAAGTTGGGAAGATCCCCTGGAGAAGGGAAGGGCGACCCACCTCAATATTCTTGCCTGGAAAATTCCACAGACAGAGGAGCCTGGCGGCCTAGAGTCCACGGGGTCGCAAAGAGTCAGACTCAGCTGAGTGGCTAACACTTTCACATTCAGAAGGCTACAGGGTATACTTAAGGGGCATGATCGCAGAATTCAGAGCAAAATTAGGAAAATCACAAACAAACGTGGCTCCGTAGTGAACAGTGACATTTAGCATTTAGAGGAGTAACACATCCGTCCAACTGTCCAATCCATACACAATCCATACAGCCTAGAGGCATGTGCTAGGAGACTGGTCCGCTTCCCAACTCTCAGAAAGTAACGACTGGCATGCAATTGGAACTCTAAACTGCTCAAGAGGGACTTCCCTGGTAGTCCAGTGAACTGCACTTCTAGTGCAGGGGACGCAGGCTTGATCCCTGGTCAGGGAACTAGGGTTCCACATGCTGGGCAGCCAGAACAAGCAAACAAACAAAATTCAAATTACCTAACTTGCACAGTATGCTGGGCCCAACAGCTGGTCGTGCCCCTCGGTAGCTCTCCAAAGGCACCAATGTCCGTCACCACACCAAGGATGCTTTGGCTTGGGTCCTGGGTTATTTTTTCAGGTCAGTGCTCTCCCAGCTGCCCCCTTCCCAGCTCAGATACCAGCTCCCTTCTGTGGTCCATCTCTACTTCTCTGTGAAGATGGGTCCTGCATGCTATCCATTTCCTGACAGTGAGAGGGAGGAGTGTAGTGAAGGAGGGGAATCACCCCCTATGACACTCACACCATCCCTCCCAAGTGCCTCCTTTTGGTTTTGTTAAAATCAAACACAAATGGGACCAGACTTGAAAATGCCCTGAGCAAAATCAGTTTAGTTATACAAGCAGAACTTAATTTGGTGTGTTCTGCAAGACAAGCAAGGCTAATGTGACCTGAGTCACCTCTTGCTTCTGCCTCTGGGAAAGTCAAAAGTGAAACTTCAGTCGTTCTCTGAAACTGATAATAAGGTCATCACTAACCAGTTCCCTTTCATTTAAGAAAATTCTAATATTGTAAACAACCACTGTGAAGAATAAACAGCAAATACTATATAAGTTGGGCTTCCCAGGTGGCATGGTGGTAAAGAATCCAACTGCCAATGCAGAAGATGCAGAGGAATCAGATTCAATCCTTGGGTCGGGAAGATTCCCTGAAGGAGGAAATGCAACCCACTCCAGTATTTTTGCCTGGGAAATCCCATGGACAGGGGAGCCTGGCGAGCTACAATCCCTCTGGGTCCCAAAGAATCAGACATGACTGAGCACACACATCACACTGTGTAAGCTGCTTTATAACAATCTACCTCGGAACCTTGTTCCATGTTTTGGTTTGAGGGCTCCTGTCTTGCAAACTCTTTATTTTTGGTATGTGTACAATAAACTTAAACTAATACAACTATTTCAGTGATTCACTGGTTTTACTTCTGCTTTTTTCCTAAACTTTTGACAGTTCACAGCATCAGAAGTAGAATCCAGAGAAGATCCCCAAAGACTCCAAGGTCGATGAGCAACAGGTGCCGGGACCCAGAGCCCACCCTGTCTGCTCCTTTCTGATGGCCCTGGAGTTTGAGGGGTAGGCCTCTTGGATCTGAGCTCTCCTCTCTTTGCATTCTGAGTTCTCCAACTTGACTGTGCACTATTGCTTTCTGTTTCTGTATGTGTAAGCTTCTTTAGAAGTCTGACTGGGAGGGGAGAAACCTGTGATTCCTCTGGGGTTTAGGCAGCAGCAGGATTACTGGGCTCCACATAGATTATTTGTTTCAGGAAACCTAAAGGTAGAAATAAGTTCCACCTGCTCTGACCTCCTTCTCCCTTTAATGACTCCCTCTTTTATATGTATGCCCACTGTGGATCGGGATCTTGTGCCTTTCCAGAAAAATGAGTGGACTTTTAGATGGTTGAGAATGATAGTGGCCACTGTGGGGAAATTTCAGTTTAGATAAGGCCACCTTAAGAGACACTCTTGAAAAGAGAAAATCCCAAACTTCTTAGGGACAATGGAATGCATTCTTTGACTAAAAGACAAGATGACTCCAAAAGTATCCTCTCTAAAAGAATCCTTACAGGATGCCCCAGAAACCTTTTGTAAAAGAAGACTTTGTCCATCTAAGCAGGTTATCTTAACTTAGTCCACCTGCCAGAAACACAATTTGGATCCAGTTTTTCTTTTGAGTTTTGTATCTGAGACACGGCTAAAAATTTTAAATGAAGGCTAAAAGATCTGTATTCACGTCTGTCTTTGTTTATGTGTGTGTGTGTGTATATTATTTTTGTGTAATATTTTAAAAAGAGTTATATTTAGTTGAGTTAAAGAAAAGTAATGTTTATATAAATTAAATTTTCCTAAACTTCTCAGAATATAAAATCTAACCCAAATGTTTTTCAAGCTAACATGATATGAGATGCTGCTGCTGCTGCTAAGTTGCTTCAGTCGTGTCCAACTCTGTGCAACCCTATAGACGGCAGCCCACCAGGCTCCCCCATCCCTGGGATTCTCCAGGCAAGAAGGCTGGAGTGGGTTGCCATTTCCTTCTCCAATGCATGAAAGTGAAAAGTGAAAGTGAAGTCGCTCAGTTGTGTCCGACTCTTAGCAGCCCCATGGACTGCAGCCCACCAGGCTCCTCCATCCTTGGGATTTTCCAGGCAAGAGTACTGGAGTGGGGTGCCATTGCCTTCCTGTGGTCATGTATGGTTGTGAGAGTTGGACTGTGAAGAAGGCTGAGCGCCGAAGAATTGATGCTTTTGAACTGTGGTGTTGGAGAAGACTCTGGAGAGTCCCTTGGACTGCAAGGAGATCCAACCAGTCCATTTTGAAGGAGATCAGCCCTGGGATTTCTTTGGAAGGAATGATGCTAAAGCTGAAACTCCAGTACTTTGGCCACCTCATGCGAAAAGTTAACTCATTGGAAAAGACTCTGATGCTGGGAGGGATTGGGGGCAGGAGGAGAAGGGGATGACAGAGGATGAGATGGCTGGATGGCATCAGTGACTCAATGGACATGAGTCTGAGTGAACTCCAGGAGTTGGTGATGGACAGGGAGGCCTGGCGTGCTGCGATTCATGGAGTCGCAGAGTCGGACACGACTGAGCCACTGAACTGAACTGAAGATAATCTTTGATAAATGGAAGCTAGTTTAACTCCTAGAAGAAAACATAGGCAGAGCACTCTTTAACATAAATCACAGCAATATTTTTTTTTTGGATCCACCTCCTAAAGTAAAGGAAATAAAAGAAAAAAAAAAGACCTAATAAAACTTAAGAGCATTTGCATAGTAATGTGAGCTATTGACAAAACAAAAGGTAACCTACTGAATGGGAAAAATATTTGCAAGTGATATGCCTGAAAGGGGATTAATATCCAACATGTATAAACAGTTCATACAACTCTACATAAAAAAGCAAACAATCTGATTACAAAATGGGCATAGAACTGAGTAGACATTTTTCCAAAGAAGAAATGCAGATAACCAACAGACACATGAAAGGATGCCCAACATCACTAATTAACAGGGAAATGCAAAACCGTAATGATATACCACCTCACACCTGTCAAAACGACTATCATCAAAAAGAACACAAGTAACAGATGTCGGTGACGATGTAGAGAAAAGGGAACCCGGTGGACTCACTGATGGGAACGTACATTATTGCAACCACTGTGGAAAACAGTATGGCGATTTCTCAAAAAACTGAAAATAGAGCTACCGTATAACACAGCAATTCCACTCCTGGGCTATATATCAGAAAACACCAAAGACACCAGTTCAAAGACAACATGCACCCCAATGTTCATAGCAACATGATTTACAATAGCTAAGATATGGAAGCAAGCAGAGTGTCTGTCCCTCAACAGATGAACAGATAAAGAAGATGTGGTGTACACATACAGTGGAATGCTACTCACCTATAAAAAATGAAATATTACCCACTGTAGCAACATGGATGCACTTAGAGGACGTTATGCTAAGTGAAATAAGTCAGAGAAAGGCAAATGCTATATTATATCAGTTATAAGTGGAATCTAAAAACTACAACAAAAACAGTTGTATTGAACTGTTACAGTGAATATAACAAAAAAAAAGGAGTCTCAGAGATAGAACAAATTAGCAGTTACCAGGGCATGGGGGAGGGGCAACATCAGGGTGAAGAAGTGGGAAGTCCAAGCAATTAGGTGTAAGAGAGGCTGTAAGAACGTATGGTACAACTTGGGGAATGCAGTCAACATTTTGTAATAACTGTAAATGGAAAGCAAATTTTAAAAACTGTATAAAACTAAAAAAAATTTTTAATAAAAGAATACTTTGGAAAAAAATGTAGTTTAAGTTTATTGGTTCAATAAAAACAAACATGTCTTCAGAGTTGTTGACATTAAATGTAATAAAAACATACAATTTTTCCTACTTGGGTTTGCTCTGTCACATAAGCTCATGCTATCTCTATGTTACAAAATTTGTCAATAAGAAAAATAACTTAAGAGGACGTTTAGTTGTTTGATGTCTAACAACTAAGAATGATTGTTAAAAACAAGTAATTTAAATAAACAAGATAAAAGTTTATACTAAGTTAAACTAAATAACAGATATTCATTGAATATCTAGATTATTTCCAAATAAGATAATATACTGAGACATTGATCATTAAACATGTTCATCTACTTTTGGCTTTTTAATTTTTATTTTACAGACAGACAAAAGATAATTGGGTCTATTAATAAATGTCTTTTACCATAGTAAAAGTTATACTATAAAAAACATATCTTTAAAAAGTACAAGTTTTCATAATTATACATTTATAAATTTGCTAAACTACTGGAGGTGGTGCTCAGATGCTCAGTCATGTCTGACTCTTCATGACCCCAAGGACTGTAGCCCGCCAGGGTCCTCTGTTCACGGGATTACTGGAGCAGGTTGCCATTTCCTCCTTCAGAATGATCTGGGTAGAATCTACCCAAATGATCTACCCAAATCATTCCCAAATCAGGGATCAAATTGGTGTCTCTTACTGTCCCCCCTATTCTAAAGGAGATCGGTCCTGGGTGTTCTTTGGAAGGAATGATGCTAAAGCTGAAACTCCAGTACTTTGGCCACCTCATGCGAAAAGTTAACTCATTGGAAAAGACCCTGATGCTGGGAGGGATTGGGGGCAGGAAGAGAAGGGGACAACAGAGGATGAGATGGCTGGATGGATCACCAACTCGATGGACGTGAGTCTGAGTGAACTCCGGGAGTTGGTGATGGACAGGGAGGCCTGGTGTGCTGCGATTCATGGGTTTGCAAAGAGTCGGACACGACTGAGCGACTGAACTGACTGTCTCCTGCATTGTCAGGCATGTTCTTTACCTGTGAGCCACCTGGGAAGCTAATCCACCACAGGATGCTAATATGTGATAGACAATTGGTAAGTACCTCTTTCCTAGCCTTCACTGGAAGGCAAAAGCTACTATATGTAGGACAAAACTATAAGAAACAATGAATGAAGGGAAACAACTTTTCATACAAAATATGGGAAGAAAATGGGATGTATTTTTATATGCAGAGTATGCAAGGGATATAAAATGTGTTTTTGTTAAGGAAAAAGAGGGTAAAGGTGTCTGAAATATAGTAACTACTTGTTCTAGAGTAAGAAAGGAAAAGAATAAGACAAAACCTAAATGAATATAGAAAGTCACAGGTTTGTGGAAAGGAATTTTATGTTGTGAAGTGAAAGCTGGCTGAAATTGAATGGACTTATTATAAAGGTTTTTAAAATAATCTTTAATAAGTAGTGTCCTATGTAAAGCTAAAACTTAACATGCTTTCATCTGCTAAAAGGACAAAATTGTATTAGACCATTGGTCTGTTCCTAATAAGCTCTGCCAGGTCTTCCTTATCCTTAAAGTAACCTGCCTAGAAAACAAGGACTCTGTGTTTTATCAAAATACTTTCTGGGGCTTCACATTGTCTTCATCACATTTTTGATTAAGAAAACTGAGTTCTCTCTATTAAAAGAGCTAAGGTTTTTTATAACTATATACCTTCCTCGATTATTCTTTGAAATCCTTTGTCACTCTGGTTGAATAGATTAGGTATTGTTTACAATGACCTGTAATCCTATTTGTTCAAGTGTTTAAACCTTTTGACATTTTGGACAAACTTCCCCAAATCAAATTCTGAATTATCTTTTTGACCTTAAACTAACTTTGGGATTTTCCAGAGAGGGCCCATGGAAGATCCCAAGAGATACTCTCTCTCTCCTTATAAAAGAAAAATGTTAGTTTATTTACGCTTATTTGATATGTTAAGTTGCATGGGAAACATGGTAAAATAAAAAGTAATGTTTTTTTAGATTACATCTTAGATTACATTTACATGGCTATATAAGTGCTCCAGAAATTACACAAAATTCCTAAAAATCTGATATGTCCTGGTACAATGCTCTTAGTCATAATTCCAGTTATTACTTTATAATACTATATATTATAAAAATAACAATTGGCTTTTCAATTGTATCATTCAGGTGAACTTTCTCTCACCAGATCCTGAACGATGGTGTTTTTAAATCTTTTTATGCTCTATTCTTCTCTGAAAGCATTTACAATCGACTATAGCAAAATGAATCTGCAAACAGATTCATGGAAAAGACGCTGGCAAGAACTTTAGAATACAGGTTTCTGATAACTTTAGGATCATACTACTGAACTGGGCAAGAATTTCTGAAGTTTAATGGAAAACTGATAGAATCATAAAGCTTCAAACCCAAGATGAAGCAAAACAAAAATTAATTACAGGAGACTGAATGAACCGATGAAGATGATTATAATTTTTATGACTTCATTTAAAACACTGTTGGTTCTTTAATGTTTTATTTTCCAGATTTGAAGGGCCCTTTTTCTCCTCTCTTAAAAAAGCTATTTATACTCATACCTGTTTGATAAAGCATACTTCTGTAAACATGAGTTAAAACATTTTTTTCTCTCTATCCAATCCCTCCAGAATTCAGAAACCTTTATTAAATATATTTTTTTTCATGACAATATATTTGTTTATATAAGTCCAATAAGAATCTTTTCTTCTTGTAGCAGGACACAATTAGACAAGTTCTTAGCTTGGTTTCTTATCCTAAAGAAACTTTAAAAATTTAATCTGAGATTCCTTATTACCAGACAGTGTTAAAGAACTAAGGTTGACTTTAATCAATAAAACTTAGGCTGAAATGTTATATTTGAGAATATGCATAGGATTACTATTGTTACTACATTGATATGAATATTAAGACTAGACCTTTTGTTTTAACAAGTTAGTTTCACTGTCAATATCTTTGGCAGAAATGGGTAACTATAAAAATTGTGTCTCAATAGAAAACTGTAGCATACCCATTCTCAGATTCTGGTCCAGTTTGTTGTCTTGGGGGCTGTGTTATTGACTTTAAACTTCAGAGACATTAGCACAGTAAATTTCACACGGACAACCTTCAGGCCTGTTGCTGTGTGGGCCACTCAAGAATGTTCAACAGAACAGCTGACGACTTCATCAAAGATAGTCAAACTGCTTGATGTATGATGCAGGGAACCCAAGTCAGTACTCTCTAACAACCTGGAGGGATGGGGTGGGGAGGGAAGTGGGAGGGGGGTTCAGGAGGGAGGGGACAAATGTATGTCTGTGGGCCGATTCATGTTGATATATGGCAGAGGCCATCACAATATTGTAATCATCCATCAATTAACATATATATATAGTCAAACGGCAAACCAGAGAAATCCATCCAACTGAGACTGCCACCCTCATTCCATCTGCTAAAGATGCTTTGAACTCAAACCTAGAAATATTCTCAACTAGCTGTTCTCCAAATTTCAAAACTGAATGTATAATTTGCTGAAACTATTACCCTTGGTTTTCTTTCTGTTTCCATAGAAACACTTCTTATTAAATTACCTGATAGTTCACATTACACAGATGCCCAGTTAGGTGAAGACTCACCTGTAACACCCTCCTGAAATAAAACACCCTCACGTTCATCCTGTTCTACGCAGTCAAGAGAATATGTGATTGCTCATACATTATGTTGGGCTGTGTGAATCATTCAAAAAAGTTAGATTGACTTAGAAAGGTAAAGTCTGAATCTGATTATAACCCATTCGAGTTGTTTCATTGGTGAAATCTTGGCCTCTGAAAATCTGCTCTGGGGAATTTTTCAATCCTTGGCTACTGACCTCCGTATTGTCATCATATTAAACTTTCTAGTGTGTTGTATCCTCTTAAGGGTTTAAAAAACTTTTCGGCAGCCACACACACATCAGCGATATCCATCAGAATTAGACAACTTGAGGAACGCAACGATCTGACCTCCCAGGTCTGTGATGTTGATGCAACTGTTGGTAATAGCAAATACAGGACACTCAATTTTGATGACTACTGGATTCAGTGAATATGTGAATCAAAGATTCAGTGACTCTTCAGCCTGGCTACACCAAGAGTGGTAATCAAAAGCCACCAATGTGCTCATACTCTGTGCTAAACTCCAGTACTCTTGCCTAGAAAATCCCATGGATGGAGGAGCCTGGTAGGCTTCAGTCCATGGGGTCGCTACCAGTCGGAGGCAACTGAGTGACTTCACTTTCACTTTTCACTTTCACGCAATGGAGAAGGAAATGGCAACCCACTCCAGTGTTCTTGCCTGGAGAATCCCAGGGATGGTAGAGCCTGATGGGCTGCTGTTTATGGGGTCACACAGAGTCGGACACGACTGAAGCGACTTAGCAGCAGCTGTGCTATACAAGTTGCTCACATTCTATGGCATACAAGTTGCTAGACAAGTTGCTCAGACTCTGAGCTTGCTGAGAGAAAGAACAAAGCAGGTAATTGTTAAAATCAAACACAAACGGAAACCAGACTTGAAAATTCCTTGAGGGGACAAAACCCGTTTAGTCATAAAAGCAAAGATTAATTTACCTCATTTTGCAAGATGACTGACGCTAACTTGATCTGGGTCACTTCTTGCTTATGCCTCTGGAAACAATAAGTAAAACTAAAACTGTTTCCCTAAACTGATATGAGATCATCATGAGCCAATTTCTTTCATTTAAGGAAATTCTAATATTGTCATGAAACACTGTGAAGAATAAGCAATCACTGCCTCCACATTGTATAAGCTACTTTATATTAATAACAATATACCTCGGAGCCTCATTCCAAGTCTTGGTTTGTGTGCTCGTGTCTTGCAAACTATATTTTTGTGGTGTGTACACAATAAACATGCTAATGACTGCTTCAGTGATTCATTGGTTTTACTTCTGTTTTTTTCCCGCCTGAACTTTGGACAGTTCCCTTTACCATATGTAGACCAAGTCTCTTCCCAACCGTGGTTTGACTGCTCAGTTTCTGGACAAGGACTGTTCTGTCTTTTAGGATGCGCCACTTGCCTGTGTTACTTTTCCTTTTGCTATGGTATCTACAAAATTCTCCTTGGAAGGTTCTGCAGCACTTGGCCCTCTTAGAAAAAACAGATTGAAAAAAATAGTTTTCTTTTAGAAAGAGCTCATCAGCGAATAGACAATCTATTCTCTCTTTATATAACTAATTTATAGCATATTATTCACATTTTCAAGTCAGTTATATGTCCCTTAATACCTTGAATTGTTCCTTGCCCGGTGTAAATTAAGGACAGATTCTTTAACTGAGCAACTTGAACCATTAGAATTCTCAGTATGTCTCAGTACGTCAAAGTTTCTTTGATTCTAAAAGTGATTAGTTTTCTGGGGAGAAACAGCTTGACAGAAAAAAATAGCAATTTGCCAAAGTAGTCTTTTTGGATAGAAATATCCTCACATCTCTTGTTCTAAATCTATATTTACCAAGTCACATTGCGGCTTAGAATATGGTATTCTGAATGGAGTTACACTTTCACCGCACTGTCCATACATTTAGAAACGTTTCCAGGTTTGAGCACTTTCTGGTGAATGATGAAGGAAACCTGCAAAGCTGAGAGCTTAGACCTTGGTCTGACGGCCCTACCTTATCCGTCTTTGCTGTTCGCCTTCTCACATGCACTGACGGAGGGGCCACGTCATGCATTTTGTGCTCCTCATATCGCTGGATTTGTGGATTATATGCACATGAAAAATAGAAGGTGAATTCCCCAATAATGCCACATCCTAATCAGTTAATTGGTGGCTCTTAAACATATGTTTTCCCAGGCTCCCCACCTCCATACGTCTAAGTGTGAAGTTTTTTTACTTAATATATTGTGGGCAGCTTTATACATCAGTAGACATAGATGTCCTTCTGACCTTGTTCCCCCAAACCTACAGTCTCCACTCCGCATTAATGGTGGCTCCATCCTTTCTGATTCTCAGGCAAAATCCTCAGGGTCTCCTTCAATGGCTCAATTTCTCACCCACCCTACACTCTGTGAAGAAAGCTGAGCACCGAAGAATTGATGCTTTTGAACTATGGTGTTGGAGAAGACTCTTGAGAGTCCCTTGGACTGCAAGAAGATCCAACCAGTCCATTCTAAAGGAGATCAATCCTGGAGGTTCTTTGGAAGGAATGATGCTAAAGCTGAAACTCCAGTACTTTGGCCACCTCATACGAAGAGTTGACTCACTGGAAAAGACTCATGCTGGGAGGGATTGGGGGCAGGAGGAGAAGGGGACGACAGAGGATGAGATGGCTGGATGGCATCACTGACTCAATGGACGTGAGTCTGGGTGAACTCTGGGAGTTGGTGATGGACAGGGAAGCCTGGCATGCTGCAATTCATGGGGTCACAAAGAGTCGGACACAACTGAGCAAGTGAACTGAACTGAACTACACTCAGTGTGCCAGGAAATCCTGATCCGAAACCTAGCCACTTCTTTCCACAGTGGTCTGGTCATTTTAAAACATAGATCAGATCACTGTTTAGCTCAACTCCTGCTCAGGGTAAACACGACCCCTACCTCTGAATGCTCACTCTGCTCTGACTTTGTCCATGTCTTTCTCCTGGCTCCAGACATGCCAGCCTCCAGGTGAACCGTGGATACCTTCAGCATTTCCTGCGCTACCCCCCAGAAATGGACGTGATTGCCCTCTTACCCCCATAAATCTTCACCCAAATGGGACCTCCTTTGGGAGAAAGTGAAAGTGAGAAAGTACAAGTGTTAGTCACTCAGTCCTGTCTGATTCTTTGTGAGAGTAGCCTGGATTGTAGCCCGGCTCCTCTGTCCATGGGATTCTCCAGGAAAGAATACTGGAGTGGGCTGCTATTTTGTCCTCCAGGGGATCTTCCCGACCCAGGGACTGAACCTTGGTCTCCTGTATTGCTGGCGGATTTTTTACCGCCTCCCTGAAAACCCATTTTAAATTACCCTCACGCCTCACCTCCAGAATTCCCTGAATCACCTTGCTCTATTTTTCTCAACAGAACCCAGAGTGATAATTTATCTATTTTATTAATAGACTTTCTTCTTTGGCTAAATATAAGCTCCATGAGGGTAGGTTTTCTTTTTGTCTTTTTGGCCTGGGTGTTTTTTTTAAATAGTAGTATAGTTGATTTACAATGCTGTGTTAATTTCTGCAGTACAGCAAAGTGACTCAGATATATGTATGTTCTATGTACATATATGTTCTACATATACATGATATATATATATATTCTTTTTAAGATATTCTTTTCCATTATGGTTTATTCCAGGACATTGAATATAGTTTCCTGTGTTGTACAGTAAGACCTTTTACCCATTCATTCCATATGTCATAGTTTGTATCTACTAACCCCAAACATGAGGGTAGGAACTTTTATATTTTATTTCTGGCTCCATCCCCAGTGTCAAGAACAAGGCCTGGCCCATGGTGGGGTGAATACTTGGTAAAGAGTGAATGAAAGGCAGTCTGCTAGGAAATGGGAAATACAAAATTTAAAAAGGCAAAAAGCAGAAGCCTTGGCCCAAGAAATGTAAGTGTGAAAACAAATAACTACACTCTAAGGAATAACCTGATCACTGCTACACACAAGTTGAAAACAAAGATCTATACCCGTACTACAGTAAAAGTGCTTCATGCTGACCATAGCGATCAAGACCATGGTGGAGAGGGAGGCATTTGAGCTGGGTCTTGATGGGGCATAGAACTGCAAGATACTGGAAGGAAAAGGAAGGTTATCAAGCAAGATAAACGGTCTAAAAAGGACAGAAAATATTTGTGGAGAAGAACATGTGAGGCAGTGGGGCTGAGGAACAGAGAGGTGGGAAGTGGGGTCCGGGAGGGTCTGCAGCCAGGCTGTGTGGGCTGGAAGGCACACTTGGGAGGGGACTACATTCTTGGGTAATGGGGAGGCAATGGTGGGTCCTCTATTAGCAATAATATGGTAAGTGAAAGCATTAGTCACTCAATCATGTCAGTCTTTGAGACCCCATGGACTGTAGCCCACCAGGCTCCTCTGTCCATGAGATTCTCCAGGCAAGAATACTGGATTGCGTAGCCATTCTATTCTCTAAGGGATCTTTCTGACAGTGGTTTAGGACGATGACGTGTGCTATTTGTCCACAATATTCTCCAGAAACATATGCTTGATAACCTTCTTTTTCCTTCCAGCATCTTGCAGTTCTATGCCCCATCAAGACCCAGCTCAAATGCCTCCCTCTCTACCATGGTCTTGATCACTACAGTCAGCATGAAACACTTTTACTGTAGTATAGGTGTAGATCTTTGTTTTCAACTTGTGTGTAGCAGTGATCAGGTTATTCCGTAGAGTGTAGTTATTTGTTTTCACAGTTACATGGGAAAAAGGCTAGAAGGCCATAGGAAGGGCTGCTATTCCCATTTCTAATCACACTTCTCTGCCTTGGGAGTTGTCTGGTTAAGAATGGTGAGCTAGGGACTTCCCTGGTGGGCCAGTGGTTAAGACTTCACCTTCCAATGCCGGGGGTGCAGATTGGGTCCCTGGATGGGGAGCTGAGATCCCATATGCCTTGGGGTCAAAAACTCCAAACATAAAACAGAAGTAATATTGTAATTTTTCCAGTAGTCATGTATGGATGTGAGAGTTGGACTATAAAGAAAGCTGAGCACCAAAGAATTGATGCTTTTGAACTGGGGTGTTGGAGAAGACTCTTGAGAGTCCCTTGGACTGCAAGGAGATCCAACCAGTCCATCCTAAAGGAGATCAGTCCTGGGTGTTCATTGGAAGGACTGACGTTGAAGCTGAAACTCCAGTACTTTGGCCACCTCATGTGAAGAGCTGACTCATTTGAAAAGACCCTGATGCTGGGGAAGATTGAGGGCAGGAGGAGAAGGGGACAACAGAGGATGAGATAGTTGGATGGCATCACCAACTCAATGGACATGAGTTTGGGTAGGCTCTGGGAGTTGGTGATGGACAGGGAGGCCTGACGTGCTACAGTTCATGGGGTCACAAAGAGTCCGACAGAACTGAGCAACTGAACTGAACTGAACTGAATATTGTAACAAATTCAAAAAAAAAAAAGAATTGTGAGGCATACCCTGTCCTTGTTACCAAAGTCCGTAACTGACCAAATGAAACAATGTGGAGAAATCAAACCATCAAATATTCTTGAAATAGTTCTGATATAACGGAAGTAAGCACCAACAAAACACCCCAGAATATATTCTGAAAGTTAGTGGGGGTCATAGCACATAAACTTTTACTTCCTGTTGCATTAAATGTTGGATTTACAAAGATAAAGAGGTGCCTCTAGGTTTATTTGGGGTGCAAAGAAAATCTGGCATCTTAGTGCATGAAATCAAAACGTGTACTGTCCTGAGAGGCATCAGATAGCCAACTGTAGGGTCCTGAGCATTCTCTATGATGATGACAGAGTGGCAGGAAAGGACTTCCCTGGTGGTCCATGTAAGAAATAAAAAACTTAAAGTGGTTCATTTTCAAGAACAGCTAGCTCTGAGTGACAGCGTGCTGATGTAATAGCCGATAGCCATAAGGCTTACAAAACTGGAAAGTCCAGGCAAACAGAGGGAGGGAGGGGTGCCTAGGATTTTGGTGCGGGTTCATTCTATTGGCGAATTCAAAATGTAAGAAGGAGAATAGGTGCGCAGGAAAGGGGAAACAGGATGTCAGGCAGGGGGCAGCCCATAAAGAGGGAGGGAACAAACTTATGCAATGTCTGGCAAGATTGTTCACCCCATAGAATTCAGCCATTGAGGAACTAGGGGAGGGACCTGTGTGCTAGGGATAAGATGCTCTGTGGAACCACTCTGGGTGTGCCTGCCCATCAGACACCTGACCTTGCAACACCGTCATTAAAGCCTCGCTTCTCGATGCACCTCATGTCTCCAAGTCCATTCTTTGAGTTTGGGCTGGTGAGCGTGTTTCTCACATCCAGAAGCTAAGACTCCAAGCTCCCAATGCAGGGGCCTGGGTTCAATCCCTGGTCGGGGAACTAGATCCCACATGCAGCAACTTAAGACCCTGCACACGGTAATGAAAATCGAAGATCCTGCGTACTACAGCTAAGACCGGTGCAGCCAAACAAATAAAAAAAATTTTTTAAAGAGAGGAAAGAGTGGGTAGGGTCAAAATAACCTACTTTATTAAAACACAACACCTAAAAACATGACCATAATTCAAAACTGGGTCGCAGAAACTAAGATTATCTCAGATGTACTATTTTATTCTTTGATCGTTTTTGAACAAAAACAAAATCTGTTTTTTTCTTTCTACAAAGACATTCATTGTATATTTAGGCAGATATTATCCATTTCTAAAAAGAGTGAAGTATATCTTGGGAGCCCTGCTTTTTATCCTCTGACTGAAATAACCCATTTCTTTTAAATTGCAAACAAGTTACTTGCAGCTTTCTCTAGTTTCTTCAGAAAAACATACAAGCAATTGTCTCCTTTATTCTTTCTTATTTATATACCAACCTAAAAAAAGGAGTTTTTTTTTTTTTTTTTTAAAGGAGATTTTGTTTTCATTTGCTCAACAAGTATTTACCAAGTGTCTTCCCTGGGTATATTTATGAAGAAGGCAAGGATTCTGTTATCAAGGTGTCTAGAGGAGGAGTGGGACAGCATCAGATAATTACACATGCAAATGTCATAGCTTTCATAATACAAACAAGCTCTACAAGCCCAAAGTCAGGCATGCCTAATCCCCCGGAGGAAGCTAGGGAGAGATGAATAGAGAAGGTGACATTTAAGATGGTCTGGAAGGAATTCACCAGGCAGACAAAGCTGAAAGGGAATCCTGGGCAGAGGAACAAAGCCATGGAAACAGGATTAGAAAATGAACTTGTTTTACCACCAAAGAGGATTTCGGTATGGCTGTGGTACTGGGGGAGCCGAAAGCTCTTGCACTTGTCTCTCCAAGAGAGATACGGATCAGTTCAGTTCAGTCATTCAGTTGTGTCCGACTCTTTGCAACCCTATGGACCGCAGCACGGCAGTCTTCCCTGTCCATCACCAACTCCTAGAGCTTGTGCTGGAGACACAGATATCTTGAACCAAAGCAGTAGCAGCTGGGACGTTGTGAAACACACCAATTCAAGAGACTTTTTAATAAAATTTTTGACTGTTGGGTCTTCATTGTTGTGCACAGGTTTTCTCTAGTTGCAGTACGAGGGCTCCTCGTAGAGCATGGGCTCCAGAGCATAGGCTGAGTAGCCCCACAGCATGTGAGATCTTCCCAGACCAGGGATTGAACCTATGTCCCCTGCATTGGCAGGCAAATTCTTAACCACCAGGGAAGTCTGAGAAATATTTTGAAGGTGGAAGGTGAAAGCAGAAAGAATGCTTGAGGCATTTCATTCTTGGAAACAGCTGAGATAGGGTCTGCAAAATACACCTTTCAATGACTAGGAACCCTTTATTCTACTGAGGGAATTTTTGTAATTGGAATCAAATCAATTTGGGCTTAGAAAAAACGTGATTTTTTTTAAAGAAGAAAAAAATGATTTCTTTGAAAGGATCCATAGATTTTGTTTTAAAGGAGAAGTATATAAATGAAAATACATTCTGGGGATCCAATCAATACTGAGTTAGCTTGAAACTCAACATTCAGAAAACTAAGATCATGTCATCCAGTTCTGTCACTTCATGACAAATAGATGGGGAAACAGTGATAGACTTTATTTTCTTGGGCTGAAGATGGTGACTGCAGCCATGAAATTAAAAGATACTTACTCCTTGGAAGACAGGCTGTGACCAACCTAGACAGCATATTAAAAAGCAGAGACATTACTTTGCAAACAAAGGTCTGTCTAGTCAAAGCTATGGTTTTTCCAGTAGTCATGTATGGATGTGAGAGTTGGACTATAAAGAAAGCTGAATGCTGAAGACTTGATGCTCTTGAACTGTGGTGTTGGAGAAGACTCTTGAGAGTCCCTTGGACTGCAAGGAGATCCAACCGGTCAATCCTAAAGGAAATCAGTCCTGAATATTCATTGGAAGGACTGATGCTAAAGCTGAAAACTCCAATACTTTGGCCACCTGATGCAAAGGACTGATTCACTGGAAAAGACCCTGATGCTGGGAAAGATTGAAGGCAGGAGGAGAAGGGGATGACAGAGGATGAGATGGTTGGATGGCATCACTGACTCAATGGACATGAGTTTGAGCAAGGTCTGGAAGTTGGTGATGGACAGGGAAGCCTGGCGTGCTGCAGTCCATGGGGTCGCAGAGAGTTGGACACAACTGAGTGACGGAATTGAATTGAACTGAATTGATACTGAAACTAAGTAATAAGCCAGAAGGGACTGTATTATTTCAAATTCCAGTGCAGTGATTTTTCTCCAGTTAAAATGGTCACAAACCAGGAAATCTAATTAAAGATGGTGAGGGAGGCGGTGGTGGTGGAGGGAGCGGATGAGACTGCAGATTTGCAGGAGATAAAGATTTATGAAAACTCAATGATAATCAAGTAAAGAAAGAGGTTAGGATAGCTCTTTAATTAAAGGATAACATTTTGTTTGTTGTTTTTAATTGTTTAACAAAGATAAAGAAATATGCAGGTCTTTCTCTCAGGCAGAAAAAGGCTTAACAGCTTCTAATTATGGTTGTAAATTGAAACCCACGGCTGTGGGCGGACATCAGTCTATTTCTCCATGGCTCCACAGAACAAGTCTCTACACTCTGCTTCAGGGAAGACCTACAATTGCTTTATTTTTGTTTAATTTTTAGTTTTTTTTATTTCTTAATTGGAGTGTAGTTGCTTTACAATGTTATGTTAGTTTCTGCTGTACAGCAAAGTGAATCGGCCACACATATACATATACACCCTCTTCCTTGGATTTCCTTCCCATTCAGGCTGCCACAGAGCATTGCCCTTCAATAGCTTTAACCTCATCTCATTCCCTTCTGCTAGCACCTGAGGGTGGGTCAAGTGACCAACTCTGGGGGCTGTGCACATGGACACCCAGGTCGTGAACAGGCCGGGAGGCTGGGGCTCTGGCCATATTAACTGCTGCGCTTTGGGCTCTCCAACCATCCTTGCCCAAAGCTTTGTAGAGCAGGTAGTAGAGAAAAGTTGCAAAGCCCATGACTTAGGCAAAGGAAAGAGAAGATTTACAGGAAAGCAGAGGGATGAATTTTGGGATTGAGCTGAAGAGACAAAGGCAACAATATTTGAATTCAAAGGAAAGATAAAAATAACAAGAGCAAATTTCTTCTGATAACAACGATCTTGTCTGCTGAGATCAAAGGTATCACTGAATCTTTGGAACCAGCCTGCCTGGAAAGTATTTCTTAGAAAAACAATAGCAGTATCGGTAATAACAGCACCAACAATGACAATGAGATACTGGCAGCAGTTAACATACTTATGTGCCTAATATTCTGCCAACCAAGTACTCGACATGCATTCTCTTATTAAGTCCTCACAACAGCTCTGTGAGGTAGAGACCATTATTAGTGCCAATTTACAAATGAGAATACAAAGGCTTACAAAAGTATAATATCTTGCTTCAAGTCACAGGGCTATTAAGTGGGGAGTCTAAGCTCTCACCCACTATATTCTACTGAACTCTATTATCCTTTATTACAGTCACTAGTATTAAAAAACCTCACTAAACTATAATGCATAAAGGATATTCTAATGAGTTAAATTTAGATGGCTTTGTTTTAACTTTAACTGATAATCTTTCTAAAATCTGTTCTTCCTCAGTAAAGATAATGTCCTCAGCATAATCATGCCTTTCACTGGTGACTGAGGATCTTGTGTTGAGAATCATGATTTGTCTCCCCTGGGATGTCTTCATCTTCCCCTGTGTAATTCTTATCCATCTTTCTGGGACCAGTTCCACTGCCAGCCAATCTAAGCAGGGTTTTCCTTTATAACCCAGCTCACAGTGTGGTTTTTCTTACAAAATATTGCCTATATTGCAGAGCTTTCAGTTCAGAGAGTAAATCTCAGATATTTCAGAATCATGCAGAGTACATCATGTGAAAGGCTGGGCAGGATGAATCACAAGCTGGAATCAAGATTGCTGGGAGGAATATCAGTAACCTCAGATTTGCAGATGACACCACATTTATGGCAGAAAGCAAAGAGGAACTAAAGAGCCTCTTGATGAATGTGAAAGAGGAGAGTGAAAAAGTTGGCTTAAAACTCAACATTCAGAAAACTAAGACCATGGCATATGGTCCCATCACTTCAAGGCAAATAGATAGGGAAATAATGGAAACAGCGACAGACTTTATTTTTCCTGGGCTCCAAAATCACTGTGGACACTGACTGCAGCCATGAAATTAAAAGACGCTTGCTCCTTGGAAGAAAAGCTATGACCAACCTAGACAGCATATTAAAAAGCATAGACATCACCTTGCCAACAATGGTCTGTATAGTCAAAGCTATGGTTTTTCCAGTAGTCGTGTATGGATGTGAGAGTTGGACCATAAAGAAGGCTGAGCACTGAAGAATTGATGCTTTCAAACTGTGGTGTTGTAGAAGACTCTTGAGAGTATCAAACCAGTGAATCCTAAAGGAAATTGGTCCTGAATATTCATTGGAAGGACTGATGCTGAAGCTGAAGCTCCAGTACTTGGGCCACCTGATGCAAAGAGATGACTCACTGGAAAAGACTCTGATGCTGGGAAAAATAGAGGGCAGGAGGAGAAGGAGGTGACAGAGGATGAGATGGTTGGATGGCATCACCGACTCGATGGACATGAGTTTGAGCAAGCTCTGGGAGATGGTGAAAGACAGGGAAGCCTGGCATGCTGCAGTCCACAGGGTCAGCAAAGAGTCAGACACGATTTAGCAACTGAACAATAACAATTTCAGAATCAGACTCATGGATATTGTGGTGACTTTATAAGGTGTCAGCTTGTTAGCCTAAACTAAGTTTTCCCGAATTTCTTCCTGGTCTGTTCTTGGTGAGAATGGGGCACAAGGCAAATTTTCACATGAGATTTGGAGGCGAAAGTGAAGCAGCAGCCATTTAAAAAAAGTTTATTTTGGAGTACTTTTAGAAGCACAGAGGCATTTTTTTTTTCACTCTCGGAAGGTCAGGGCAGGTGTTTCGTTTTTTTATTTTTGGCCCCGCTGTGTGGCATACAGGATCTTAGTTCCATGCTAGGAGGTGCTGGACCACCAGGGCAGTCCCTGAGGCAGGTGCTCTTACAGCTCCCACTTGAGGTTGTTTATCTGCTGGCCTTCTCTTCAGTGAGGGGCATCCACTGGCTAAAGCTGCCCCCCTTTCCTGGATTCTCCTTTAGCGCCTCCAACTGCTGGGTTGGGAGTGTGTTTAGCTCCATGGCAGCGGCACTTGCTACACACGTGGGACATCCATATCATCAAGGTTTGAGGCAGAACTGTCCCGTTCCAGTCTGTCCTTGGGTTCAAGTTCATGCTTATGAGTTCCACCGTGCACTTGAGGGGTCTGGTTTTCCTTCACTTTCCCCACACACTCCCTTTACAGCTCTCTCTCCCTTCCCAAATGTTGGCCCAAATGGACTCAAGTTCCAGCATGCAAGTAAAGACAGTAGCTTTGCACAGTTAGTTTAATTAGCTTATACTCATATGAGCTCAAATCCCTGTAACAATTATCCAAACACACATACACACTCACACACACACACCCCTATATATCTCTATTTGTGGTTCTGCTCTCTTCGAACTCCACCTGATAGATATGAACAGGTTGAACCCTTGAATCCAATGAGAACATTGCTTTTAAACAGTAAGATCTCACTGTAATGATTTATTCATACCCAGAAGCCAGGTTCAAGGCAAGGAGGGAAGAAAAAGAATGGGTAAGAAGGGAGGGACAGGATGTCATGCAGGGCAGAATGAATAAAAGTAATTTGTGATCAAGTAACATGTCTACTTCATACCAGGCACCATGCCTAGTGCTCGAAATATGAAGATCAATAATAACCCTGGACCTTATCATCTGTTGGAGAAGAAGGATTCTTAAAAAGCTAACTAAAATAGAATAAGTGCTATGTAATTGGCATGGATAAAGTACTATGGGAAAACAGAGGAGGAAGTCATTAATTTTGTCTAAGAGGATTGGGGAGGGCTCTGCAGATGAGGTAACACTGATGCTGGGCCATGAAGGATGAATAGGGAATTCACTAGGTCAGGGATTTTCAAACCTTAGCAGGCCTCAGAATCTCCTGGAGAGCTTATTTTAAAAAAAATATATTTAATTTACTTATTTATTGGCTGCGTTGGGTCTTGGATGCAGCATGCAGGATCTTTAGTTGCGGCATGTGGGATCTAGTTCCCTGACCAGGAATTGAACCCAGGCCTCCTGCATTGGGAACACAGAGTCTTAGCCACTGGACCACCAGGGAAGTCCCTGGAGATCTTATCCAAACACAAAACATAGATTTTCGGACCTCACCTCTGAGTGTCTGATTCAGTAGGCCTGGTGTGGGGCCTAAGAATCTGTATTTCTAACAAGCTCCCAGGTAACGCTGGCCGGGAGACTAGATGCTAAAAACCATGGCTCTAGTGTGGAAAAGTGGGTGGGGTGGTGAGCAGCCCCAACACAGCTGGGGCAAGGCGGGAGAGGCATAAAAATTCATTGACAATTTTTTCCTTCCCAAGACCCTCCTTTTGTTCTCCCATTTCTCTTACTATTTCTACTGTCTTTGCCCTCTCGGCCCATTATCTTGGGCAAGTCAAGTTTTATGGTGTCTCTGAGGGATGAAAGCAGAGTTGTTAAGAAGGCAGGAGATGACACAGGCCTGGCGTTCAGGAAAGCAGGCAGTCTGGACATACTGATGTGGGAGTTAAGCCTCCTGGTGATGGGGGAGCCATGCAAGTGCAGGGGAGAGATCACTCCAGGAGAGTGTGGATGAGGGCAGGGGATGAGCGAGCGGGGAGGGAGCGGGAAGAGGGCAGAGCAGAGGGAGAGCTCAGCAGGGCCAAAGACAGAGGACCCCGGCACATCAGGAGGCGAGGACAAAGGGGATACTGCAGAGGCGAGTGAGTGTGAGTCATCAGCCAGACAAGAGGACAAGGGAGAGTTTGTTGCAGAAGCCAGGGAAAGGGTTTTTGTTGTTGTTGTTTTATTGGAGTATAATTGCTTTACAATGTTGTGTTAGTTTCTGGTGTACAAAGTGAATCAGACAAGAGTAGCTGAAGGAAAATCAAAATGCCCGAGGAAACAAAAAAGTATGATAATATGGACAAGCTGCGTTTAAGAGGCCTTCGGGACATTCAGAAAAGAAATACACAGCTCAGAACTGAGGGTGACGTTAAAGACAAGAGGTTTGGGAGTCCGTTCCACAGAGGTTCAAGTCAAGATTCAAAGTTCAAGCCAAGGCAGCCATTGCAGTAATTCAGACGGCGTAGGATGAGAAGAGTCGACAGAAAATTAACTGGTCTATCAAAAAGAAATGAAATTTTTAATTTGAGGATTAAAATCCAGGAACAGCATCTCAGAAAGCTCCCATAACTGTTCCACCCCTTACAAGTCACATAACAACACAGTTATGGAAGTTTTCTGAGACAGAAGGCTGAACATTAATGACATATCAACAGTTTGCACAATCCAGATCTAAGCATCATTGTGGTCTCTTACAAGTTCAAGAAGGAATGTTATTTTTTAAGGAGTTGTCTTGGTGATGCTGGGAAAAGGTTCCTGTTTATGGTTGAACGGGTATTTCTGCCAATGGGGGAGGTTTGGTCCTTGTATAATGCAGATATAAAAGGTATGGTAGGGGAAACAGAGGAGGCCAAAAGGCGGACAAAATGTTTCATGTTTAAATTTTTCTTGTCTTGCTATAAAATATGAATTTTATTTTATGGAAAAAAAGGTTGCAGAACACTCATGTTTAGAGGCAAGGGAGGAAGGGAAGGTTGCTCAGTGGGTAAAGAATCTGCCTTCAATGCAGGAGATGCATGAGACATGAGTTGGATCCATGGGTGGGGAAAATTCCCTGGAGGAGGGCATGGAAACCCAGCCCAGTATTCTTGCCTGGAGAATTCCATGGACAGAGGTGCTTGGCAGGCTACAGTCCACAGTTGAAAAGAGTCAGACACGACTGAAGCAACTGAGCACGCACACAAAGAGAAAGAGAGGCTGAGAAAACAGTCACGGAGGCTGAGCAAAAGGAAGAAAGAATATATTGCTAGAAAAGATGGGCAACAACATCAAATGTTTTGAGAGCTCAGCAAAGACAAGAAACAAGATGAGATTATTGGATCTGACGGTTCAGAAATCATTGATGACACTGGCATGAATGGTATTCAGAGTATGGCTCAGAAGCTAGAGTACAATTCGGTTGAGAAAGGAGTGGGGTGGGGAGTACTGTTTCAAGAGGTTTGGCTCTAAGTAGACAGATGGAGCAATAGTTCCAAGAAAAGCCAGAATCAAAGATTTTTGGGGATGGGAACTATGGCAAGATCAGCACAATGGATTATATAAGCTGAGAATAAGAAGCCAGTGGAGAACATAAAAGAGGAGTATAATTAAGACAGTGAGATAACATGCTTGCTTCTTAAGTCAGAAAAATTTTAATAAAAATGACAAGAATTAGTGCTGGTGATAATGCATACTGGCAAAATCTTTATGAATTTCTCAAATATTGTATGTAGGAAGATGCAGGTCAAGTTATACTCAGGAATAAATGGGTGACCTTAAATATTTTCATTATAATAACAAACTGGAGAAAGAATAAAAGAAGCAGTCTCTTCATGAATTTAGAGGAAAAAAGACAAATATAAGGAAACTAAGAGGGAGAATTATAATAAAACTAAGAGCAACAATCAATGCATTATAAAAAAGAGCAAATTAGCACAAAGAAAAATCCAAGAGCTGATTCTTAAACCACCACTACTTCCCCCGCAGAAAATTAAATAAATCAAATATCTTAAGAATAAAAATATGCAAAATACTGCTAGAAAATGTCTACAATATGTATTTACATTGGCTGGTGTTATAAGAGTATCACTTCCCACCAGGCTCTACATCCTGTAGCTCTATTAAGCAGTTCAGGCTCTGTCCTCCAACACATCCTGAAAGGAATTCGGGGCAGAGATCAGCTCATTCTGTGTTCGGAGGGAAACTGGCAGAACAGGCCTTCGGAGAGTTGGATATGTTCAGAAGAAAATTTTATGAACCCAAATTCTTTCACCTTCTCACATGTAGAAAAGCACTAAAATCATTAATGGTGACATCTGCTCCCTGTGACTAGCAGGAAGCCTTCGCCAAAATGTGTGCTTGACTGCACATACCCCCTTTTGCCAAAGTCATATATATACTGACCTCACGCCACCCCCACCTCTCCAGAGCAGGTCCTTGGACCTATTAAAGAGGCTGTCAGCCCCAAATAAAACTGAAGTCATAGCTCTCATGTTGTGCGTCTCTTTTCCCACTCTACACTGTGTATATATGTGTGTCTATAGTTTTATACACACACACCATATACAAAACAAATAGTAGTTACTTGTTGGGAGGAGTGGGAATTAGGCAGATAGAGGACATAGATGAGAGGGCTTCCCAGGTGGCACTAGTGGTAAAGAACCTGCCTGCCAATGCAGGAGACGTAGGAGATCCGGGTTCGATCCCTGGGTCAGGAAGATCCCCTGGAGAAGGAAATGGCAACCAACTCCAGTATTCTTGTCTGGAGAATTTTATGGACAGGGGACCCTGGCAGGTTACAGTCCATAGAGTCGCACAGAGTAGGACATGACTGAAGTGACTTAGCACCCATGCATAAACGTTTAGGAAAGATATACTTCACTATGTAACTTCATAATTTTTGATACTTGAATCATAGGACTTCAAAAATAATTTAAAAGAAAATTCTAGAAGATAGAGAAGAAAATACTGTAAGCAATTGAATACTAATACATTTGAAAATCTCAATGAAATGGACTATATTCTGGAAATACATGAATTTCTAAAACTGAATCTAAATGTAGGCAATCCAAATGGATCAAATTTAGAAAGAAATTGACACTGGATAGAAATTTAAACTTTTGTTGAATAAATGCCATTTCTTTAGCTTTACTAATGGGTCACTTCTGTAGGAAAAAAGTTGTGCTCAGTGGAAACCTGTATCATCTAGAGGACGGCCTTCCAGGTTATCTGATTCTATGAAAGCTATTTTATAATTGTAAATTATAGGTAATTAAGAGTAACACAAAACAATTCTTATCAACAGACATGCATGTTCTGTTGTGTCTGGAAGAAGCTCAACTGATTCCCCTCTTATCTGTGAAAAAACACTTTGTGTTTTCATTTGTACATTTATACATTCATTTCAATATTGAATATTCATTCAATATTCAATACATTTATTTCAATATTCAGTATTGATCTGTAAATGTGTCCATTTGAAAAAGTTCACTTTGAACTGGTTATAGCATCTGCCCAGCTCCCTCACTGACTACTGAATATGAGTGAGTGAGTGACTGAAGTCGCTCAGTTGTGTCCAACTCTTTGCGACCCCATGGACTGTAGCCCACCAGGCTCCTCTGTCCATGGAATTTTCCAGACAAGAATACTGGAGTGAGTTGCCATTTCCTTCTCCAGGGGATCTTCCTGACTCAGGGATCAAACCCATGTCTCCTGCATTGCAGGCAGATGCTTCACCATCTGAGCCACCATGGAAGCCCCCTTTATAACAAGGCAGGAATATAATAAAATAACACATGTTCATTTTTCTATCTGTGTGAGTCAAAATTTTCCTTTTTTCTGAATATTATCCCTTTAACAGTTGCAAAATTTTAAGAAAAAGCCAATTTTAAAGCTGAATATATTATATCAGAACATGAAAAATATGAGAAACTACTCAAAGTTTTTTGAAAATTGGGTATTTTTGATACCAAAAACATTATCTCCAAGAAAAACTATAGACCAATTTCATTTCTGAATAAAAACAAAAGGTATCAGCTCTCAGTTTTGAATTGATGAAATTTTATAATTCTTTACAAAAAATTATAAATTCTTCATTTTTCCACATATCTACAGTTTATGCCCTTATACAAGAAAAAAAGGAAAAAAAGAAAAGACAATAATCATTTCTGTCCCTGGACCTTGTGTGTGAGTCTCCTGAGTGGACCAGAAAGATCTCTTTGGCTCCATCTTCCCAATCCACAGATTGACCATTAGGGAACCACCCCAAAACATGCCAGTAAGTATTCTGATAATCTTCTCAAATGACCACAGTTTAAGAAGTATTTAGCTAAATTTACAAAAACAAAGGAGACTCCAAGTCCAAAGCACACTTAGTTTCTCAATGAATCAGGAAACCACAGAAATGTTTTCTGATCAATTAGATGGTACAGTGGTAAAGAATCCACTTGCCAATGCAGGAGACGCAGACTTGATCCTTGGATCGGGGAGATCCCTTGGAGAAGGCCAGGGCAACCCACTCCAGTATTCTTGCCTGGGAAACTCCACGGACAGAGGAGCCTGGCGGGGTTGCAACCTCCACGGGGTTGCAAACAGTTGGACACGACTGAGCATACACACAAACACGCACAAAGAATGTGAATTAGGAAAAAGGTTTATCAACACAGGTTTTAGCATCAACAAATCTGGTTTGTGTTAGAAGAGGTTACCACCTAGAACTTTCCCTTTGAATTTGGCTCCATATTCAAAACTGAAGTTGGTGCCTTGCTCCAATCTCCCTTTTTTTTTTAACACCCACCCCTTTTATTTTATTTACTTTTTACTGAAATTTGCTTTTAAACCTTGGTCTTGACAACTGTAGTTGTGCCAGGCAATGAAAATTCTCACTGTTGGAGAGATTGCTTTTGTAAGGAATAAAATTCAGAGTGCAAGAAAAGAATAAGCTACAATTAGATATGAATTATTTTGGAAGAGTGGGGATGCCTTAGGAATTATATTAACATACTTTTTCTTTAAAAAAAAGAGAAAACAATATTATCACTTAAATAGACACTAAAAAGGCACTGTGTGAGATTTGAGGGGATCAGGATATGCCACCCCCAAATCTACCCCTTTGACATAGAACTATTGTGAAGGTTTTGGAGTTCCTTCATCTGCCTAAGGGATTTCCCAAAGAACTCGATTGTCCTAAATCCTCTCAGAAGCAACTGTAATCTTCTTTATGCACAGTAGAAAAGTCAGGCATTGTCACACCGTCTGCTCTCCCAAGGAAGGGCCGATTCAGCCAGAGTCATTTGCTTTTCCCTAAGTTCCCCTTCCCCCCTCCCCTTGGAAGTTAGGTATATATTCCAAATTCTTCTTTTTTTAAGTTGAGGTGTAATTGACATACAACAAAATGCTTTTGTTCAGTTGCTAAGTTGCATCTGATTCCCATGGACTGCAGCATGCCAGGATCCCCTGTCCTTTACTATCTTCTGCAGTTTGCTCAGATTCATGTCCATTGAGTGACGCTATCTAACCATCTCATCCTCTGCCAGCCCTTTTCTCCTTTTGCCTTCAATCTTTCCCAGCATCAGGGTCTTTTCCAATGAGTCGGCTCGTCACATCAAGTGGCCAAAGTATTGGAGCTTCACTTCAGCATCAGTCCTTCCAATGAATACTCAGGGTTGATTTTCTTCAGGATTAACTGATTGGATCTCCCTGCCATCCAAGGGACCATCAACAGTCTTCTCCAGCACCACCGTTCAAAAGTATATATTCTCTGGTGCTTAGCCTTCTTTATGGTCCAGCTCTCACATTTGTACATGACTACTGGAAAAACGATAGCTTTGACCATGCAGAACTTTGTCAGCAAAATGATGTCTCTGCTTCTTAATATGGTATCTAAGTTTGTCACAGCTTTTCTTTCAAGAAGCAAGTGTCTTAATTTCATGGCTGCAGTCACCATCTGCAGTAATTTCTGAGCCCCCCAAAATAAAATCTGTCACTGTTTCCATTGTTTCCCCATCTACTTGCCGTGAAGTGATGGGAATGGGTGCCATGATCTTCGTTTTTTGAAAGTTGTGTTTTAAGCCAGCTTTTTCACTCTCCTCTTTCACATTCAAGAGGCTCATTAGTTCTTCTTGGCTTTCTGCCATAAGGGTGGTGTCATCTGCATATCTGAGGTTATTGATATTTCTCCTGGCAATCTTAATTTCAGCTTGTGCTTCATCCAGCCTGGCATTTCACATGATGTACTCTGCATATAAGTTAAATAAGCAAGGTGACACTATACAACCTTCCCAATTTGGAACCAGTCCATTGTTCCATGTCCTTTTCTAACTGTTGCTTCTTGACCCACATACAGGTTTCTCAGGAGACTGGTAAGGTGGTCTGGTATTCCTTACCTCTAAGAATTTTCCACAGTTTGTTGTAATCCACACAGTCAATGAAGCAGAAGTTTTTCTGGAACTCCCTTGCTTTGTCCACGATCCAACAAATGTTGGCAATTTGATCTCAGGTTCCTCTGCCTCTTTGAAATCCAGCTTGTACATCTGGAAGCTCTTAGTTCAGGTACTGCTAGCTTGAAGGATTTTGAGCATAACCTTACTAGCATGTGAAATGAGCATAACTGTATGGTAGTTTGAATGTTCTTTAGCATTGCCCTTCTTTGGGATTGGAATGAAAACTGACCTTTTCCAGTCCCATGGCCACTGCTGAATTTTCCAAACTTCCTGACATATTGAGTACAGCACTTTAATAGCATCATCTTTGGAAATAGCTCAGCTGGAATTCCATCACCTCTACTAGCTTTGTTCATATTAATGCTTTCTTGCGCTTCCCTGGTGGCTCAGACAGTAAAGAATCTGGGTGCCAATGCAGAGGACACAGGTTCAATCCCTGTGATGGGAAGATCCCCTGGAAAGGGGGATGGTTACCCACGAGCAACTAAGCAGAGCAGCACGAATGTTTCCTAAGGCCACTTGACTTCACACTCCAGGATGTCTGGCTCACTGGTCCCTAGATCCTAACCACCCTTGTGAGTTATTCATCTCTGCTCACTCCCATGTGTAAGCAGGATGCACACGCTAATAAGCTTGTTGGTTTTCTCTTGTTCATTTGCCTTTTGTCAGTCCCATTTATCAGGCCTTAGCTGGAACCAAGCAGGATAGAAGGAAAAAGAATTTTTCCTTCCCACAGATTCTACACCCATTTCTTCATTTTTTTAAAAGGCAGCTTTAAGAAGAGTAGGAATAGAAGGCTATTTCCTTATCATGATTTTGTAAAGGTCCATAGAACAGCAACCTGGTGGCTCAGATGGTAAAGAGTCTGCCTGCAGTGCAGGAGACCCAAATCGACCCAGGTTCAATCCCTGGGTCAGGAAGATCCCCTGGAGAAGGAAATAGCAACCCACTCAAGTATTCTAGCCTGGAGAATGCCATGGACAGAGGAGCCTGGCAGGCTAAACCCCATGGGGTCGAAAAGAGTTGGACACGGCTGAGCAGCTAACACACAGAAGAGCAATGGCCAAAACCATTCTTAACCATGAAACCATAGTAGAGACATTCCCTTTAAAATCAGGAATAAATTAAGGGTGAATCCTATGAGTGTTCGGCTTCCCTTGTAGCTCAGTTGGTAAGAATCTGTCTGCAACAGGAGATCTGCGTTCAATTCCTGGGTCAGGAATATCCCCTGGCGAAAGAAATGGCAACCCACTCCAGTTGGACATGACTTTGTGACTAAACCGCCACCTGTGAGTGTTCATTCAGCATTGTTCTAGAAACTCTAGACAATGCAGTGACACATAAACTAGATATAATAGTTTATGTTAAATTTAACGTAAAGAAGGAAGAAAAAATCAAGTGTTCCCAGGTGCTGGGCTGGTTTACCGATCTCACTCTCCCCTTGTCCTTACAAAAGATTTAACTGAAAAACTATTAGGCTTAACAAGAGGACTCAGCAAGGTGGCTGGATAAAAAACATCTAAGAA
The DNA here is from genome assembly GCF_002263795.3 of Bos taurus. Classification (NCBI taxonomy): domain Eukaryota; kingdom Metazoa; phylum Chordata; class Mammalia; order Artiodactyla; family Bovidae; genus Bos; species Bos taurus. Next base: position 97,347,820 of record NC_037333.1, read on the forward strand.
ATCAACAGCTTTCCTGTGTACTAGCAATAACAATTACAAGATATAATAGGAAAAAAAACCCCACTCACAATGAGCAAGATGTAACATATGGAGCGAAAACTTGACTAAAAGATAAAAAGAAGACCCAAATAAAGGGAGAGACAGTAAAAAGTTGTCAATTTTGTGCAAATTACTCCCAGCAGTGTATCTTTAACTGGGGTCTAGGGATTACTGCTTTACAATCCCTCAGATGCTTATTAAAATTCAGATTCCTGGGCTGAGCCCAGACTTAGAAAAACAAGAGGAGTAGGTTTTCAAGAAAATTATCTTCTTACCAAGCCCCAAGTGATTCTGCTAAGTCACTTCAGTCGTATCCGACTCTGTGCGACCCCATAGACGGCAGCCCACCAGGCTCCTCGTCCCTGGGATTTTCCAGGCAAGAGTACTGGAGTGGGTTGCCATTGCCTTCTCCGCCAAGTGATTCTAATACATACTAAAGTTTACCAACCACAGTTTTATGCAGGTTTCATAAAACTTCAAGAAGATTCCAACTTCATCTGAAATGAGAGACAAGAAGGGGACGCCCTGACATGTTACAGTGTATTACAAACTTAAAAAATACATATAAAAACATAAAAAACTTCAATAATAAAAATAATGTGGCCTTTTGCAAGAAACAACAAACAAATCAACTGAACAGAGCAGTCCCAAGAGAAATTCCTGCATTAAGTTACAGAAGTGTAACTGTTTCTCTGCGTTAAATGATTACATCACCAGAAAACTGCTGCATCTTTTTTTTTCCCCACCCACTTTGGAGGTTTTGTTTGGAATGATCCGATGCTACATCCAGAAGAAGTGACTTGGTTGGGGAGGCCACAGGTACCTGGGTTGTAAGGAAGAATTATATGACTTAAAACAGGTTTTTGGCGATGATCAGTGCAAACTGCTGTTATACCAGTTCTGATGATCAGTGCCAACTGCTGTTATACCAGTTCGCACGAGTTTTTGCTGGTGCGAACTCGTATAACACCACAAGGAAGTGTTCGAAAGTGAAAGAGATGGATTATATTCACAGGTTCTAGAAGGGGGAGGCATGGCAGAGGACTACAAGGGAGAAGGGGCCGGCAGTCAGTAAGTGGGTTCAGTCAAGCCGGGTAGGGAGCAGAGAGGGAGGAAGAAAGAGGAGACCTTTGGCAGATGACTTCACTGGAGGCTAGGGGAGTGTGCACAAGCAAAAGACATGAGGGGTATCACTGGTGCTTTTGAATGTCACTAGGCCAAAAGCAGGGGAGAGGGTTTCCCTGGTGGTTCAGTGGTTAAGAATCCGCCTGGCAATGCAGAGGACACGGGTTCAATCCCTGCTCCGGGAAGATTCCACATACCGAGGAACAGGTAAGCCCACACACCACAACTACTGAAGCCCATGCATCCAGAGCCCATTCTCCGCAACAGGAGATGCCACCGCGATGAGAAGCGTGCACGCCACAACTGGGGACCAGTCCTGCTCGCCGCAACTAGAGAAAGCATGCGTGCAGCAACGAAGAATGCAGCACAGCCAAAAATAAAGAAAATGAATAAAATTTTAAAAAGAAACAAAATGAAATCAGAAGAAAACAGGAAGAAAGAAACTTGTGGTAGGCACCAGCCTATTTCTAACCTGGCCACCCGGCCGGGAGCGCACATAACCTGTTTGTGGGGATGTTGAGGTGGTAGGAAAATGTTAAGTTTTACAAATTTATAATAGTATACAATCGGCCTTGTGACGCTGCAACATCACTGACAATACCAGGCAGGCTGGATGACGTTTGCCACCTGGGCTGTGGAGATATTAAAGTGAGTGGGACAGCTTGACTTGGCCGTGGAAGGCTAACTCAGCTATAGGTGACTATATATGATGAGAGTGCAGAACCCAGTCCCACAACCAGGCATGTCACTTTGTTGGCAATAGCCAAGAAGAGAACAGGACAACATTTCTGATTCGAAAGAAATCTTTTAGAAGATGCTGGTATGAGAGAGCTTTACCTCTCGGCCCAAGCCTTGTAGTCTGGCCTGTATCTGAGTTAATAATGCCATACAGTAGGAGGTACTACGTGTGATGAGAAAACAGCTATTTTGAGTTGCTGCTCAGGCATTTTATAGCATATTTTATATACTGATAGTAGGCATTTGGGGCTTCCTAGGTGGCTCAATGGTAAAGAATCCACCTGTAAATGCAGGGAGATGCGGGTTTGATCCCTGGGTCAGGAAGATCCCCTGGAGAAGGAAATGACAACCCATTGGCCTCCTGCACTGCAGGCAGATTCTTTACCATTTGAGCCACCAAGGAAGCCCCAGATAACTAGTGGGAAGCTGTGATATAATTCAGGGAGCTCATCCCAGCACTCTGTGATGACCTAGAGGGGTGGGATGTGGAGAAGGTGTGAGAGAGGCTCAAGAGGGAGGGGATATATATATATATATATAATATATATATATAGTTACAATAGATTCTCATTGTTGTATGGCAGAAATCAATATAATATTGCAAAGCAGTTATCCTGCAGTAAAAAAATAAATAACCATTTAGAGTTGAGCCCCCAGAAAAGTTAGTAACCTTGGCCCCAATCATCTTCTCAGTAAAAGGTGCTTGCTACCCTGCTCTCTATCTTCTGCTCTCCCCAACCACCCCACTATGGAGGGCTGCCCTTCCCCTGGCTCACTGCTGCCCTTCCCCTCCCCCTCAAATGCCCCCATTTCTGGGATCTGTAAGTAATAAAGCTTGTAACTTTACTTTCATTGTGTGAGTGCATTGAAACTGAACCATCAAACACAAAAACCCAGGCTTTCACTTTCCCAACATGGCAGCTCAGACGCTGAGGAAGTCACCCGTCAACTTGGCATGGGTGGCCTGTGCCTCCTCGTGATTTGCGTGTTTCTTTTAAAAGCATTTGTTTATTTCTGTTTATTTATTTCACTGCGCTGGGTCTTAGCTGCAGCATGTGGGGTCTTTTAGTTTCGGCATGTGGGATCTAGTTGCCTGACCAGGAATTGAACCCGGACCCCTGCACTGGGAGCATGGAGTCTTAACCGCTAAACCACTAGGGAAGTCCCTGATCTGCATGTTCTTAATTTAAGACAACAGGTGGGAAGAAAGGCAGAAACCCTTTCCTGGCTAGTAAGTAGTCAAGAGCCAGTCTGTCATCTATCACCATGTGGGTTAGGGACTTCCGGGCTTGTTGCCTAAGGGACAGTATTTTGTCCAGCCTCTGAGTGATCTGAAAAGGCCACAGAAAGGTGCTGGGTGGCAGTCAGGACTTGACTTTGTTTGAGAATGGTCCCTATACTGGTGCCAAGACTGGCTGCTCCTGAGGCGATGACAAACCTTATCAGGATAGGAATCAATATCGTTCTTGGGTTGACAGAAGCCAGAAGCACCCGGTGGGTAAAGAACTTGGAAACTCTAGTGTAACCATTGCACCCTGGGGTGTGGTTTCCTTAGGAAAAATGTTGGTGGGGGAGCCAACCAGGAAAAATATATAAGGTGCTGTGACTTTGAGTCCAGGTCACAATCATACCTGAAGGTGCCACTATTTAGAGCACGATGTACTGTGTTTAACCGATGGGGAAGGGAAAGAAGGTCACGATTGGAAAAAGAAGGCAAGAGACTGGTTGCAAGCTGGGTGCGGGGAGGGTATAAGAAAAGGCATTAGGGAGTGAGTGGTCCTTTCCCCAGGAAGTCAAAGGGCTGGCTGACATGAGACAAGTGCCTCTTGGAGAAAGCAACAATCTGAGAAGGAAATGGCAACCCACTCCAGTATTCTTGCCTGGAGAATCCCAGGGACAGAGGAGCCTGGTGGGCTGCCGTCTATGGGGTTGCACAGAGTCGGACACAACTGAAGTGACTTAGCAGCAGTAGCAGTATCAATTTAATTAAAAAAAATTTTTTTGGCTGCACAGCACAGCATGTGGAACTTCAGAGATTGAACACGAGCCCCCTGCAGTGGAAGCATGGAGTCTTAACACCTGACCACTAGGGAAATCCAAAGATTCTCTTTTTGGCTGTGCCGCTTGGTTTGTGGGATCTTATTTCCCAGACCAGGGAACAAACCCAAAACCTCTGCATTCAAAGTGCAGAGTCTTAATCGCTGGCCCACTAGGGAAGTCTCTCTGTTTATATTAGTAACCTCGATCTCGTCCTTTAGCCATGGGGGCACGGGGTGTACATTTTAATAGAGAGCAAGGGGTATACTAGAATTGAGGGCTAAGCAGACAACAGGCTCAGGAAGGAAAGAAATGTCCCATGTCCACTTTGTGCCACAGGAGAGGTGGTCCGTGGGTGCCCCTGGGGTGGAGGTTTTAGTGTAAGAAGTGAAGATATCTCAGATACCGAGGGTGAAGCTGTCTCCAATGCTGTGGTCTTGGGTTGGGGTGATGTCATCTCCAACCATGAGATTCTGGGCCAGGACAATGTTGTCTGGGATGTGGGACTCGGGGGGCTCTTTCCAAGTGGGTACCCATTTGAGCTGCTGAGAACTTCCAGACTGTAAACCAATGGAAATGCCTAGGCCAGTAGTAATAAGACCAACAGTCAACAGAGTGGTGTGTGGCTGTTTTAGTTTTGGTGAAAGTTTTGGTTCAAATGAGTCCTATATCAGGTGAGCAGGGGCCTGGCCTGTGGAATAAGCTGTGGTTAATGACTCCTACCAGTCCATTCTGAAGGAGATCAGCCCTAGGATTTCTTTGGAGGGAATGATGCTAAAGCTGAAACTCCAGTACTTTGGCCACCTCATGCGAAGAGTTGACTCATTGGAAAAGACTCTGATGCTGGGAGGGATTGGGGGCAGGAGGAGAAGGGGACGACAGAGGATGAGATGGCTGGATGGCATCACTGACTCAATGGACGTGAGTCTGGGTGAACCCCGGGAGTTGGTGATGGACAGGGAGGCCTGGCGTGCTGCAATTCATGGGGTCGCAAAGAGTCGGACATGACTGAGCGACTGATCTGATCTGATCTGAATGACTCCTAGGAAAGTACATGCCCTTGATCTGGCCTCCAGCCTGAAGTGGTGAGAGGTAGATTGAACATTTATAAGAATAAGTTAAAAAAAAAAAAAAAGAATAAGTTAAGGCTTGGGGTAACATAGAGAACTTGAGAGTTTACTATTGGTTGTACTAGAATTTGAAAAGGGGTTGTTTGAGAGACCAAAAGCTGAGTACTCAGTCGTGTCACCTCTTTGTGACCCTGTGGGCTGTAGGCCATCAGGGTCCTCTGTCCTTGGAATTTTCCAGGCAAGATTACTAGAGCGGGTTGCCATTTCCCAACCCAGGGATCAAACTCGTGTCTCTTGTGTCTCCTGCATTGGCAGGCAGATTCTTTACCACTAATACCGCCTGGGAAGCCCATTTGAGAGACCAAATGTCTCTCAATTAAACTGTTATTTGAAATCTCTCAGGGACATAAACGTTCTATGGGAGACTTCCCTGATGGTCTAGTGGTAAGGAATCTTCCTTGCAATGCAGGGGACTTGAGTTCGATCCCTGGTCAGGGAACTAAGACCCCTCGTGCGGCAGGGCAACTAGGCTGGCCAGTTGCAACTACTGAGCCTGTGCTCCACAAGCAGAGTCTGTGTATCGTACTGAAAAGATCCCATACAACGCAATGAAGATCCCATGTGCCACGACTAAGATCCGACAGCCAAAAAAAGGACCTATCGGCTAGTTTTCCAAGTGTCCCATGTTGCGAATTCTGAAATGTGAGAATGTACATCTTGGTTACTGCCAGTAACGTCTGTAACTCTGAAGGCAAAGAGTGTCCTGGCAAAGCCTTGTACTGTGGCCTTAGTATACGCAGCGTGTGCATGTCCTAAATCATTTCAGTCGCATCAGACTCTTTGCTTCCCTATGGACTGTAGCCCACCATGCTCCTCTGTCAATGGGATTCTCCATTCTCCAGGTGAGAATACTGGAGTGGGTTGCATGCCCTCCTTCAGGGGATCTTCCCGACCCAGGGATCAAACCCATGTCTCTTATGCCTCTTGCATTGGCAGGTGGGTTCTTTACCACTAGTGCCACCTGGGAAGCCTCTTAGTATATACAGAGACCTGTATAATTGTGGTTTATATTCTGGGTATCAGTGAGGCAAGAGATTTCTAAACTATTTTACCCTGAAGGGGATAATTTTTAGGCTATAGCCCAACAATTTGTAATAAATATGAGGTGGAGCCATTGTTGGGCTGGGTTTCAAGACAGCAAGATGACCCCTGGAGTGTGGCTGAGTATGCTGTTGCTTGGGGCCCCTCCTTTATCGGGGACAGTCTGGGTCAGGACAATCTGGAAAGGAGCAGCATCCCACTGAACTCCATCCTGTCTGAAGCGAGAAGTGCCACCTGTACAGTACGTGAAATCCCACTGCTCTTCTCTCAGTTAATCCAAAGACGCCTTTCAGGTAGCCAAGTGGTCTGGGGTGACCTCCTCCAGTACCCTGGCATCTGGCAATGGACAGCGGTCTAGGGAAACCACCCACTCCTGTAGGTGGAATACACCAAAGGGCCCAGGTGGGGCTCCATCTTGTCTTAAGGAGGCCTTGGGAGCCGTGCTAAGCTTGTGGCATGATTTAGGATCCACAGCAGAAGCACTCACAGTGGCTCAGATGGTAAAGAATCTGCTGCAATGCAGGTGACCCAGGTTTGATTCCTGGGTTGAGAAGATCCCCTGCAGAAGGAAATGGCTACCCACTCCAATATTCTTGCCCAGAGAATCCCATGGACAGAGGAGCCTGGTGGGCTACAGTCCATGGGGTCACAAAGAGTCAGACATGACCGAGCAACTAACGCACACATACAAAGCAGAAGGGACAGCTGGGTATGGAGGGTCACAGGCTCGAGGTCTGTGAGAGCCTCAGTTTTCAGGAAAGCTCAGTAAGTAGGCATCACTTGTTTTAATGGTGTATAGCATGAGACCAAGGGGCAGTTTCTTGCATCAGAAGCCCTAGGGCAACCAATGGCCATTATATTAATAAGTGGTCTGGAGACTTTTGAGAGGCATGAAAAGAGGCTGCCAAAGCCCCTACAGTGAAGGAATTTTTGAAGACACCAGTAGGAGTGCCTGTAGATTTCAATTTGTAAGTAAAATTCATAAATGAGAAGTATGTTGTCATCAGAATCCAAAGAGGATGAGATGATGTTTAGTTATTAACATACACTATAATGCATGTCCTATGCATGTCCTTGGAGGAGGCTGTGATTTCTTATTTTTCCTCTGCTTAGTTCTGTTGGTTTAATCAGTAAGTACTCTTGGACTAGGATGATGTTTGCTGCCTCTGGTTTTTGCTGGGTTTGTAAGGTTTGCAGCTCCTTCCTCCCTCCCTCCCTCGTTTCCTCCCTTCCTTCCTTTTCCCTTGGGCTTGCAGCCACCAAAAGTGGCAGTTTGTCTACCCAACACTTTATTTAGCTTCCTGCTAGCACGGGTCTTTAGTCGAGATAAAGGGGAAGGGAGAAGAGGAAGGACCGACTTAATTCCAGGCAGAAGCCGCTCTCTGGGACCGCCTTCCCCTCCCGCCCCCAACCAACCACAGGATAATCAGCCCATTTTTTTGTTCCCTCTTTTTTTTTTGCTGTTTTGTTAAAATCTTTTGAGTGTTTTGTATCTCCCAGCAGCTATTTTTTTTTCCCCCCCTGTCTTTGGACAAATTCCTGGTGGTCTCCAGTGACTGTAGCTGTGAGGAAGGGGATGGGAGATGTCCTCTCTTGGGGTGGGGGTCCCCATCTACCTCCCTCTAGAGGGGTTGGGGTCTATAAGCAGGAGGTCTGGAATGGCCTCAACTTCTTAGTTTTGTGCAATTTAATTCTAAGGAGACTACTAGCATGTCAATAGCACTTAAGTGGACCCAGAGATCTCAGGCAAACTGAGGAACAGCCTCAGGTATTTTGGGGGCGAGGCAGGATTAAAGTGCTCCTCCCCTCCCCCTACACACCCCACAGCCTTTTTTTTTTTCCCACTTGGGCCACCTGTCTGCATAAACAGGATCCCTGATACTCTATGGGCTTGGGGGCTGAAAGAGGGATACTGCAGACGGGATTGCCAACCTCAGCAGGGCGGATCCTTACAGGACCTCATGGCTGACACTCTGTGGGGGGTCTCCCAACACCGACTGAGAAGGGAGGGGTACTCCCGGTGTCACTCAAAGCCACAAGGGCAGTGTGGACGGGGTTATGGGCCAATACCACGGGACACAGTGACCCCTCGGCTGTGGGCGCTGACACAGCCACTTCATGGTGCCTTAACCAAGATACGGGCGGTAGAAGGAAATGGCAGCCCACTCCAGTATCCTTGCCTGGAAAATCTCACGGAGGAGACTGGCAGACTACAGTCCATGGGGTCGCAAAGAGTCAAACACAACTGAGCACAGCACAGCCCTTCCCTAATTAGTCTGAGCTCCGTCTAGGCAAAGCTATGGTTTTTCCAGTAGTCACATATGGATGTGAGAGTTGGACAATAAAGGAGGCTAAGCGCAGAATTGATGCTTTCCAGTTGTATTGGAGAGGACTCTTGAGAGTCCCTTGGACAGCAAGGAGATCAAACCAGTCAATCCTAAAGGAAATCCTCACTATTCATTGGAAGGACTGATACTGAAGCTCAAGCTCCAACACTTTGGCCACCTGACGCAAGAAAGCTTACTCTTTGGAAAAGACCCTATTTCTGGAAAGACTGAGGGCAAGAGAAGAGCGGGCAACAGAAGATGAGATGGTTGGATGGCATCACTGACTCAATAGACACGAGTTTGAGCAAACTCAGGGAGATAGTGAAGGAAGGGGAAGCCTGGCCTGCTGTAGTTCATGGGGTCACAAAGAGTCAGACACGACAGCGACTGAACAACCACCACCAGGATACAGGCAAAATGCCAGGTTAGCTGCACAGCGGCTCTGCTTACCTGCAGCCCCATGATGACCAGCCTTCTCCTGTGAGGCTCGCGACTGAGAAACGAGATCCTGGGACGTTCTACTGGGCTCAGGGCACGGTCTGCACTTTAGCATGGGGATTCTTGGAGTCTAGGTGGTGCCTGAATGCCAAGACACAGAGCCTTCCAAATGCCTGAGCCCAGGTGCCACAGCCCATTCATCAGCCAGAGCTGTCCCGGGGCATCTCCGTGGGGCTTTCCATCCCTGGCTTAGATCATCCCATCCTCTACGCCAATTGTGTTGCAAGGAGTCATAACATTACTTAAACTGTTGTTGGGGTGTTTTTTGTTTATGGAGGATCGGTCTGACAAGGACATGGAATACCATCACGGGGAGGGGTATGAAAGTGAAAGAGCTTGGTCAGACGAAGGAGTCCTAGAAGAGGCAGATGCGGCAGGACACGGAGAGGACCACGCGGGATGAGCGCCCAGGTAGCGGCTCAACCAGGCAGGTGGCAGCCGAGACAATGAGGCCCTGAGGGCAGTGCCTTCAGAGGGGCTCGGGGAAAGAGCACATGCCAAAGGCGCCAGGGGATTTCACTGGTGTGTTTGAAGGTCACGAGGTCACAGTCAGGGGAGGGTCAGAGGGGAGCTTGTGGCACCACCAGCCTATCACACTGACTTGGTCATCCAGGCAGGGTGCCCACAGCTTGCCTGTGGGATGTTGAGGCACCAGGAAAACATGAAATTTTTAACATTTACAACACAGTACACCTCAGACAGGGAAAGGAGTATGTCAAAGCTGTGTATTGTCACCCTGCTTATTTAACTTATATGCAGAGTACATCATGAGAAACACTGGGCTGGAGGAAACATAAGCTGGAATCAAGACTGCAGGGAGAAATATCAATAACTCAGATATGCAGATGACACCACACTTATGGCAGAAAGCGAAGAAGAACTAAAGAGCCTCTTGATGCAAGTGAAAGAGAAGAGTGAAAATGTTGGCTTAAAACTCAACATTCAGAAAACTAAGATCATGGCATCTGGTCCCATCACTTCATGGCAAATAGATGGGAAAAAAATGGAAACAGTGAGAGACTTTATTTTCTTGGGCTCCAAAATCACTGCAGATGGTGATTGCAGCCATGAAAGTAAAAGATACTTACTCCTTGGAAGAAAAGCTATGACCAACCTAGACAGCATATTCAAAAGCAGAAACATTACTTTGCCAACAAAGGTCCATCTAGTCAAAGCTATGGTTTTTCCAGTAGTCATGTATGGATGTGAGAGTTGGACTACAAAGAAAGCTGAGAGCCCAAGAATTGATGCTTTTGAACTGTGGTGTTGGAGAAGACTCTTGAGAGTCCCTTGGACTGCAAGGAGATCCAACCAGTCCATCCTAAAGGAGATCAGTCCTGAATATTCATTGGAAGGACTGATGCTGAAGCTGAAGCTCCGATACTTTGACCACCTCATGCGAAGAACTAACTCATTGGAAAAGACCCTGATGCTGGGAAAGATTGAAGGTGGGAGGAGAAGGGGATGACAGAGGATGAGATGGTTGGATGGTATCACTGACTCTATGGACATTAATTTGAGCAAGCTCTGGGAGCTGGTGATGGACAGGGAGGCCTGGCATGGTACAGTCTATGGGGTTGGTTGCAAAGAGTCAGACATGACTGAGAGACTGAACTGACTGACAAACTGGGGAAATATTTACAAGCAGTGCAACCAAAGGATAATATTCTTCATGTATAATGACTGTATAAATGAGAAAACAGCAAATGCATTAAAATAAAAATGGGCAAAGACATTACAAAAGATTTTACAGAGGTATTTCTCTGGTGGTCCAGTGGTTAAGATTCCGTGCTTCCAGTGCAAGGGACACAGATTTGATCTCTGGTTGGGGAACTAAGATTCCACATGCCACTTGGCCAAAAAAAAATTTTTTTTTACAGAAAAAGAAATTTCCATGTTAAGTACACAGAATCTTGTCAAATTTATGAACAATTCATGAAATGAACTTTAAAAAATCAGTTTCCATTTGTACCCAATCCAAAAAAGGTTTGTTTTTTTTTTTTCCAATGGTAATACTTAATTTGGGCAAAGCTGTAGGTAAATGAGTACTCTACAATGCTGATGAACCGGGCCATCTTACGCATTTTGGAAAACAATTTGGTAATAAGTATCAAGAGATACTTTGATACTTGTTTTTTGCCTTTGTATTTCTACTCAAAAAAGGTGTAGTGGGTTAAATATTGTCCCTCTCAAGTAAGATAAGCCCAAGTCCTACCCCTAGTTACCTATGAATGTTACCTTATTTAAAAACAGGCCCTGTGCAGGTATAATTAACAAAGCATCTTAAAAACAAATCATCTTGAATACATACTGATGGCCAACAGGCAAATGTAAAATTGTTCAACACTGCTAATTATTAGGGAAATGCAAATCAAAATACACAATGAGATTTCACCTTATGCCCATTAGAATGGCCATTATCAAAAAGATAAGAAATAACAAATGTTGGAGTGTCAGAGAAAAAAGAATCCATGTACCTTGTTGATGGGAAGGTAACTGATGCAATCAGTATGGAAAACAAATATGGATATTTCTCCAAAAATTGACAATAAAGCTACCATATGATCCAAAAATTAAAAAAAGAAAGAAATCATCATAGATTTAAAACATGGCTTAAATTCAGTGACTGATGTTCTTATAAGAAAATGAGGGAACACAGAGAGACATGCATAGAGAAGGCCATGTGAAGACAGGTAGAGACTGGAGTGATGATACCACAAGGAACGCCAGGAGCTGCCAGAAACTGGAAGAAGCCAGGAGTGATTCTCCCTCTAGAGCCTTCAAAGGGAGCATGGCCCTGCCAACACCTTGGTTTTGAATTTCTGGTCTCTAGAACTATGAGAAAATAAACTTCTGCTGGATTAAGCTACTGTGCATGCATGCTAAGTCCAACCCTTTGCAACCCTATGGAGTGTAGCTCATCAGCCTCCTCTGTCCATGGGATTCTCCAAGCAAGAATACTGAAGTGAAAAAAAAAAAAAAATACTGAAGTTTGCATGCCCTCCTCCAGGGGATTTTCCCAATCAAGGGATCCAATGCATGTCTGTTACATCAAACCTGTACTGGCAAGCAGGTTCTTTACCACTAGCGTCACCTGAAAAGCCCTAGTTAAGCTAGTAGGTTTGTATAATTTGTAGTGGTGGCCTTTGGAAATGAACACACTACAGAAACAATCAGCAGTAAGAACAAATGTTTACACATAAAGATGCTCACCTTTGCATGATTTAAACTTTTGTTGTTCAGTCACTAGGTTGTGTTTAACTCTTTGTGACCCCATGGACTGCAGCCCAAAGGGCTTCTTTGTCCTTCACTATCTCCCACAGTTTGTAGCAGTCCAAAATTAGCAAAAACTTAAAGCAATGAAAAAAACAGGAAGATTAAGGAAATTATGATAAACCGTAATATATTGTGCAGCCATTGAAATATGTTTTGAAGAACTTCTAATGCCATAGGAAAATGCTATTGTATTTAAGTGTAAAATTCAGGATACAAAAGCATATGTACAATGTCATTCCCCAAATACAACTGTATATAATACACACATTTATTTTTTGAATAACAGTGATGAACAACATGAGTAAAAAGTCCTAAATAGAAAATAGCACATAAAGTCAACAATAAAGTAAAAGAAAAGCAAATCATGGCCTAGGGGAGTTTATCTCAGGAAATAAATAGTTATTATTATGAAGATAATGCAGTACACTATTGAGTCAAATAAGATTAACCCTATAAGGATGTTCAAAAGGCTGACCAAATTCAGTGCTCATCCCTTTCAAAATATCTAGGAAAACTAGGGTTAGAAGGATTTTATAATGGGTATATCTCTCATAAGCCAACAGCCAATATTATTTTTTGGGCATGAAAAGGGAGCTTTCCTATTAAAACTAGGATGAATCGATGATGATGCTAAAAAAGAGACAACAGTCCCAAAATGGAGTCTCTTGTACTAAGCCCACATCACCAAACCAAGAGTTAATACCAAAGCTAGCTGCTATTTCAGCCTCTCCCACAACATAACCTTTAACCAGTCAGTATGGAATTACTTGGTTAGCACTGGCACAGTAATCTGCTTGACAGACCCCTGTCTTCTCCCCAAAGAAGGGGACATTGCCTGAAACAGTCCACCCTGTGCTGGAATAAATTTTGTGTCCTGCCTCCTTCTGCCTATAAAAGTCTTCCATTTTTGTACAGCTTCTTGGAACTCCTTTCTATCTCCTAAATGGGATGATGCCCAACTCAAGAATCATTAAATAAAGCCAGTAAGGTCTTTAAATTTTACTCAGTTGAATTGTTTTTTTGAAAAAACAACTATCAACACTGCTTGGGCAGGTTTTACCAATTAATCAAAAAAGAAACAGAAATAAGGGGCTTCAATATAAGACACGCAGAAATGGAATTATCTGCAACACTAAAGCCAGAGAATTGATTAAAATACTATTTGAATTTATGAGCATTCATATAAAGGGTTAGATAAAAGATGAAAATCCAAAGTTTTTTATTATACAGTAAAGAAAGAAACATAATAGGTTTACAATAGCAACAAAACCCATAAACTATCTAGAACTATCTGTGATGAGAAATGTACATGAAAAAAACTCACAAAATTCTGAGACAGAAAAGCTTGAATAAATGCTGCTGGAGAGTTAATTAGAATGCTGTGAAGAAAGTCACTCTCACCAAATTAATTTAGAGATATCAAAGAATTCAATAGAAAAAAATGCAAGGGGATTAATTTGGAATTTGACAGTGTTTTTAATGTTCATCTGGAATAATTGCTGAAATACACAACTATACATAAAAACCGTGTCTAAGTCCCCTTTTGCAATCTACTTAATAAGCCTAGAGAAAGTTAGTTTTATTTGAAGATTCACAAAATAATCATTTAACATCTCTACCTGTTCTTTTAGTGTCAAATTAATAGAGAAGATATTACCATTCATTACTCAGGAGGTTTCAAAACTGAAGGATATTTTCTTTAAAGAGTTTTTTCCCCTTGTGCATTATATCTTAAACTTTATTCCCTTTTATCCTGGCTAATTTCCTCTAGGGAAATGCCAACCTCTGCAAAGCTTTGTGGTCATTTTGAAGTACCCAGCAAAACATTTTTATTTACATATTAAACTTTATTTTTATACTGGCATAAAGACAGGCTGGTATAATAAAAGACTGGGCTATATTTGAATCACAGCTCTGCCTCTTTCACAGTTTGCTTCAATTTATTTGTTTTTGAAAAGTAGATTAATATATCCAACTCAAATATTTGTCGGGAGGATATATTAATAGGAACATAACTACAACCTAGCACAGAGCTTGGCACACACTAGAAAATTAGTAAGTGTGATTAACTATGTTTATATACTTTCTAAGCTTGGCCTTCTATCTCTGTATTTACCCAGTTTTCAAATGTAACTATTTACCCTTATTTAATCCAATCTCATTATCGTTAGACCACTGTTGTTCACATACGTTTCCAGTGCTAGGCTGTGATCTCTTAGCAGGAGAAGGCCATGTTTTACTCGCAGAGCTCCATCGAGACCAATGCTGTCTGCATTTCAGATGCCCATTGATTGAAAGAAAAGAAAAATGAGGGAGGGAGAAAGGACAGAAGATGAAGTTGATTCTCACAATGTATGTAGCATGTTTGCACTCCAGCAATAAAATTTTATTTCATTATGGTGGTGCATGGCGCTCAGTCACTCAGTTGTGTCCGACTCTTTGTGACCCCATGGACTATAGCCTACTAGGTTCCTCTGTCCGTGGGATTTCTCAGGCGAGAACACTGGAGTGGGTTGCCATTTCCTTCTACAGTGGATCTTCCCAACACATTATAGCTTAAGTTTAATAAAAGTCTAATATTTTAGTAGATCTACTAAATTAGTATGGAAAGGTAAATGGACATATACAGATCAGACTAAATCATTGAAGGGCCCCAAATAAACCACAAACCAATCTGTCCATAACAATTATGGAACTCCCCTACGTATTTAAGTGATTTCAGGGTTCTGGCTCTTTATTCTATCACCTATCCGTGGTTTAATAGTGAAGAAATGTTGATGTACTGAAACAGCCAAAGTCTCATGTATTATAAAAGTCAAGAACTAGAGACTTATGAGTCCCATAATAGCAATAGTAGTCCTGCCTTGCTCTACAATATTATTTTGTTTTACTGCATATGGCCTGGACTCCAGGGCTTTATTTATGAGCAGTGGGGTGGAATTATAGCTGCCAAGAGGAGAAGGTTACATTTTTTAAAAACTTATACTACATATAAAACAGGTACAATTTTCCTGAATGCCTAACTGGTAAGCTTACAATAATTTTAATATTATCTGAGTCATTATGAGAAGATACTAATTTTTAAAATGGTACCGAAGAAAGCTCTAAATTAAATATAATCAAATGCAAAAATACAGGAAGATGCCAATCAATGTTCAGGAGGAGACAGGGTTTAGGGAAAAGGTGGGGGGAGGGCCTTAAAGCTACAGGCACATGTCAGGTCTTCCCTGGTGGTCCAGTGGTTAGGACTTCTCACTTCCACTGCAGGGGGCATGAGTTCGATCCCTAGTCAAGGAACTAAGATCCCAAGTGACGAGTGGTATGGCCAAAATAAAAAATAAAAACAAAATAAAAATTTTAAAAGCTATTTAAGTGTAAATAGAAGGGACAGGGAGGGCATTTCAGTGTGGGGACCTTGAAAACAAAAGAACACAAACTAAAGTGAATGAAAGTGTTAATTGCTCAGTTGTGTCTGACTCCTTGCGGCCTCATGGACTGTAGCCCACAAGGCTCCTCTGTCCATGGGATTCTCCAGGCAAGAATACTGGAGTGGGTTGCCATGCCCTTCTCCAGGGGATCTTCCCAACCCAGGGATGGAACCCGGGTCTCCTACATTGCAGACAGATTCTTTACCATCTGAGCCACGAGGAAAAAGAAGATAGACCCCAGTGAGCGGGAAGTAAAATTCTACATTAGAGAGAAACTGGAAGTGAAACATGGATAGATAAAATGGGCTCAGATTATGCATGGCCTTGAAAGGCAACACAGGGAGCTTGGATTTGATCCTGCAGTAAGATACTATCTCAAGAGAGTTCTTGGCCTGGGGAGACCTGGCAAGAATGAAATAATGGGGAGATGAAGACAGTGCTGTGTGAAGGAGACTCTAATGGCCAAGAGGCAGAGAAACCAAAGTGGAAGCTACTGCAGTGTTTGCACATAAGAAATCAGTATTATTTAACATCATCTTAAAAATCTCTATTGCCTAGGAATTGACCAGTTATTTCTACATAGCCCTTCCCTGGTGGCTCAGACAGTAAAGAATCCACCTGCAATGTGGGGGACCTGGGTTCAATCACTGGGTTGGGGAGATCCCTTGGAGTAGGAAATGGCAACCCACTCCAGTATTCTTGCCTGGAGAATTCCATGGACAGTGGATCCTGGCGGGCTACAGTCCATGGGGTCACAAAGAGTCGGACATGACTGAGTGACTTTCACTTTCACTCACTTTCCACAAAGCCAACAGTGGAAAAACAGAGCAGGCAGCAGTGCCAGGCCGGGGCAGCCCCAGGTCAGGCCTTCTCTGAACCTGTACTTTGCATCCAGTGGTCATGTGTGTCACTAAAAGGGTCCAGGTGAAAGACACCCTAAGTGGGCTTTAGAAAATGTGAAATGGAATGACCACTAACTCAGTTAAGATAAGGGAAGATCCAGTACTAGTATTTCATAGTGTGTCCAACACTCGGTAAGCATGCATGCATGCTCAGTCATGTCAAGCGACTCCATGGACTGCAGCCCACCCAGCTCCATGGGATTACCCAGGTGAAAATACTGGCGTGGGTTGTCATTTCTTTTCCAGAGGATCTTTCAAACCCAGGGATCAAACCCGAGTCTCCTGTGTGTCCTGCACTGGCAGGCGGATTCTTTACCACTGAGCCACCTGGGAAGCCCCCAACACTTGGTAAGACATTATCAAATAAGTAGTACCTTTATGTGAGTACAGAAAGGTGAACTGACCTTTCTAGGGCTCAGGCGGCAGCAGGCATAAGGTTTGCAGTTGTGCAGACACAAAACTGCTCCATGTCTTCAGTGCCTGTGAAATTCTTTATGAAATGAGCCACCTGCATTAAACTAATTTTTTAAAAAAAATCAGACTAAATCATTGAGGAGCCAAAAATAAACTACAAACCGATCTGTCCATAATAATTATTGAATTCCAACTATGTACTTCAATGATTTCAGGGTTCTGGCTCTTAATTCTATTGCCTATCCATGGTTTAATAATGAAGAAATGCTGATATACAGAAATAGTCAAAGTTTCATGCATTATAAAAGTCAAGAACTAGAGACTTATGAGTCCCATAATAGCAATAGTAGCCCTGCCTTGCTCTACAATTCCCACTAATTCAGTTAAGGTAAAGAAAGACCCAGTACTTTCTTTGGTGTAAAATACTTACAAGTATTTCACAGTGTGCCAAACACTTGCTAAGACTTCAGCAAATAAGTACCACGTTTATGTGAGCAGCACTTTGCAAAGCCCATTCACATGTTATATCAATAGCTGGTACGTATATAGCACTTAGGGGCTTCCCTGGCGGCTTAGAGGGTAAAGCGTCTGCCTGCAATGTGGGGACCCGGGTTCAATCCCTGAGTCGGGAAGATCCCCTGGAGAAGCCAATGGCAACCCACTCCAGTATTCTTGCCTGGAAAATCCCATGGATGGAGGAGCCTGGGAGGCTGCAGTCCATGGGGTCGCAAAGAGTCGGACACGACTGAGCAACTCCACTTTCCCTTTCTTTCACTTCCTTTCACTTTCGTATAGCACTTACAGTGTTCAGGCACACTGACTACAACCCTAGGAAGTAGGTAGCATCATCCACTTTCACAGATGCCCAGAGGAGAGTTACTGCTACTTCCTGGGGCCAGAACCAGGGCCCAGGGACTGTGCTCTTAACACTACACTCTACTGCTGCTCATCCTACTCGCTCTTTCAAACAACCTATGAAATAAGTGAGACGAATCTGATTTGTTTGAAAAATATTTATAGAGTTCTTACTCACCAGGCCTCATACCACACACTGAGTTTCCAATGATGGATGAACCATACCACCCCTACTTGAAGAAGCTTACAGTCTACTAAGCAAAACTGACAGATAATCCATTTTCCTGATGAACAACAGAAACTCTAAGCTTCCATAAATTAAATATCTTATCCAAGCACACAGCCGGCTAGAGAGTGGTCAGGCCAGGGTTTAAATGCTGACATCACATCTCTGAGTCTAATTACTCCAGGTAATGATGTTACTTCCTTTGCTGGCCTACTAGGCAAAAACAAAAGAAAACAAAACAACAATATCATAACCAAGCCAATCTAGTCTAACTCAACTTTTATAAAAAGAGCCTGATCTTGGTAAGAAGGTAACATTAAACCAAGCTATTGTGATTCTGATGCAAACAGCACAGACTACCTATGCCAATTTACAAATTGTTTCAACAGCTGGAAAACCTATCATTTCAACCATTAATTGTCCTATCATCAAACATTTTGGCTAAAAATATTTCAGATACTTTGGGTGAATCGCTTACATTGGGCCACTTTTCTCAAGGAAAATCAAGGTAAATTCTTGTGGTCTGTGAAGCTAAAGATGACCCCAAAAGAGTCAGTTGCACAGTAATTATAACTCTTTTTCATTTTTCCTTCTGCTCTTTTAATGCTCCCTAAAGGAGGCCTAGAACCTTTCTTTCATATGTAAGAGAATTGTCCCAAACGACCTAACTATACCAGCCTACAAAATCTGTTTCACAAAACTTGGCCCATTACAGCTTTCAGAGTGAACATTACACAGTAAGACTTTAAGCCCCTCTTGTCCCAGGAGTAACTGGCAACAGCAAGTACAGCAAGGATTCATTAGCTGCTTTTACACACAGGATGTTTAAACACTGCACTCAAGCCATGCCAGTAGTAGATCTTTTAACTTCTTTGTTTTTTCTCAAAAGCGTCCTGACTAGGATCAATCATACATGCGGTGTAGGCAGCTAGTCACGATCATATGACTTGGAGGGTGATAATAATGGCTTCCCAGGCCCCTAAATAACCCCCCTCCCAGCCTCTCAAAGTAGCCAAATTTAA
This sequence comes from Bos taurus, assembly GCF_002263795.3. Taxonomy (NCBI): domain Eukaryota; kingdom Metazoa; phylum Chordata; class Mammalia; order Artiodactyla; family Bovidae; genus Bos; species Bos taurus. The sequence goes on from NC_037333.1 coordinate 97,366,878, forward strand.
GGAAGAGAAGTTTGATCACGGGGAGCTACTAGCGTTATTAAGGAGGTTAACAGGTATTTGTCCTTGGGATACTGGAGAAGACTCCTGAAAGTCCCTTGGACAGCAAGAAGATCAAACCAGTCAATCTTAAGGGAAATCATCCCTGAATACTTGTTGGAAGGACTGATGCTGAAGTCCAGTATTTTGGTCATCTGATGCAAACAGCCAAATCACTGGAAAAGTTCGTGATGCTGGGAAAGATTGAGGGCAGAAGAAGAAGAGGGCATCAGAGGATGAGATGGCTGGATGGCATCACTGATGCAATTGACATGAACTTGAGCAAACTTCGGGAGATGGTGAGGGACAGGGAGGCCTGGTGTGTTGCAGTCCATGGGGTGGCAAAGAGTCGGACATGACTGGGCAACTGAAAAACAACAGGTATTTACCAAATGTGTGTTATGAGCCCAAGACAACAGGAGACCAATATCAGTAAGACATAAATGCAGTGCATTTCAATAATTTTAATATCTATTTTTGTTGTTGTTTGTTTAGTCGCTAAGTCGTGTCTGACTCCTTTCCGAATCCATGGACTGTAACCCAGCGGCCTCCTCTGTTCATGGGATTTCCCAGGCAAGAATACTGGAGTGGGTTGCCGCTTTCTTCTGCAGGGGATCTTCCCGACTCAGGGACTGAACCCACAACTCCTATGTCTTCTGCACTGTTCACGAAGGGTATAGTAGCACGAAGGGCCTTGAGGGAGTCTTCCACCTACTATTGCAGCCTCATTTCTGAGCAGCCAGGGAGCCAGCCCCTCTGAACAACCAGTGGCTCCCCAGGCTGCCCAGCGTCTTTGTCCAGGCTCCATGCTAAGGGCTGCAGATACAAAGATGAAGGCACAGTCCCCACCCCCAGGCGGCCCACAGGCAATCAGGAAACAAGTGCAGTGACAGATGGGAACAGGGATTAGGGAGCCCTGAAGGGAGAAAGCTGACTCTGCACTGAGGGCAAGGGGAGGGTAGGCGAGGAGGAAATGGCTCTGAGCTGTCTCCAGGGATGCAGGGGGTTCCCATGCGGCTGTGGAGGCCCGTGCAGGTCATCCCACCCCTGTGGGCACAGGAAGCAGAGTTCCGTGGTGCTCAGAGCAGAATGGGTCAGGCTGCGAGTGGTGAATGAGACCCTGGGAGGAGGGCAGCACCTGGCAAGGCGGACGGCTACAGTGAGCTGATGCGGCTCCACTGAAGGTTCCTTCAGCATTTACAACAGAAAAGTGTGCTCACTGCAAATACTTTAAAAGGTGCACATCAGGAAAAAGAAGATGAAAAGGGCTCCAAATCCCATAGTCTAGAACTGAAAAACCAATCATTTCAAATATTAAATACCCTGTCATCAATCATTTTGGCTAAACATTTCAGATACTTTGGGGGAATCATTTACACTGGGCCACTGTAAGGAGGGCCTGTTAACATTTTGATGTACAATCTTTTATACATATATGTATGTATTAATATGTTTATATATTATATATTTACCTATGCTGTGCTGTGCTTAGTCGCTCAGTCATATCCGACTCTTTGTGACCCTGTCAACTGTAGCCCGCCAGGCTCCTCTGTCCATGGGATTCTCCAGGCAAGAATACTGGGGTGGGTTGCCATGCCTTCCTCCAAGGGATCTTCCCAACCCGGTGATTGAACCCAGGTCTCCTGCATTGCAGATGGATTCTTTACAGTCTGAGCCACCAGGGAAGCCCAAGAATACTGGAGTGGGTAGCCTATCCCTTCTCCAGGGGAACTTCCTGACCCAGGAATCAAACCGGGGTCTCCTGCACAACAGGTGGATTCTTTACCAGCTGAGCTACCTGGGAAGCCCATATTTACCTATACTAACAGATACTTTTTTCTTTAAAAATGAAATCATTTAAAGTGTGGTGGACTTCCCTGGTGGCTCAGACAGTAAAAGATCTGCCTGCAATTCAGGAGACCTGGGTTTGAACCCTGGGTCAACAAGATCCCCTGGAGAAGGGAATGGCTACCCACTCCAGTATTCTTGCCTGGAGAATCCCATGGACAGAGGAGCCTGGTAGGCTGCAGTCCATGAGGTTGCAAAGAGTTGGACATGACTGGGTGACTAACACACACACACATATACATACAATGAAATATTATTTAGCCTTAAAAAGAAAGAAAGTTCTGGGACTTTCCTAGTGGTCTAGTGGTTGAGACTTCACCTTCCAATGCAGGGGGTGCAGGTCCGATTCCAGGTTAGGGAGCTAAGATTCCACAGGCTTCCGTGGACAACAGAACAAAACATAAAACCGAAGCAATACTATAACACATTCAATAAAGACTTTAAAAAAAAAATGGTCCAAGTCAAAAAATCTTAAAAAAGAAAAAAAGGAAAATCCTGACATGCTACAACATGGATAAACAATCACGACATTGTGCTAAGTGAAAGAAGCCAATCAGAAAAAGACAAATGCTGTACAACTCCACTTCTATGAGTACCTAGAGTAGTCAAATTCATAGAGGCATAAGTAGATGGTGGTGACAGTCGCCTGGGGGAGGAGGGGGAGAAAGTCAGCAGTTGTTTAATGGGTAGAGTTTCAGTTTTGTAAGACGGTAAGATTTTGGAGATTGGCTATACCTATGTGAATATACTTAACACTCCTGAACTGTATACTTAAAAATAATTAAGATGGTAAATTTTATGTGTTTTTTTAACCACACAAAAGAAAAATAAATAAAATGTGACAAAGAAATTCACTCATTAAGCTACTTTAATACTTTTTTCACTCATTTTTTTGTGATCACCTTTCCACGTGATTATTGGAAATACCGATAGCAGCGTATATCGCTATCAATATTTCAGATAACTCTATAGTATTCTAACGTTGTTCAGTCGCACAGTCATGTCCGACTCTTTGCAACCCCATGGACTGCAGCACGCTTCACCCCATGGCTTCCCTGTCCTTCACCATGTCCCATAGCTTGCTCAAACTCATGTCCATTGAATCGGTAATGCCATCCAACCATCTCGTCCTCTGTCATTTCCTTCTCCTCCTGCTTTTAATTCTAGTGTAGAGATCTACCTTAATTTACTTAACCCAGGAGAATTACTTTTTAAGATGGATGAAACCTGCAAAGTCTTGGTTGATAGGAAGGAGCCATGACGGCTGATGGGAAGGAGCCAGTAAAGCGTTAAGAAAGACGCAAGACCACAGAAGAGAGAGGAATATTAATAGAGCAAAAGTTCCGAAGAAACCATGAGGGGACTCCCCTGGTGGCCCAGTGGTTAAGACTCCCCACTCCCAGTGCAAGGGGGCACAGGTTTGTCCCTGGTCAAGGAACCAGATCCTGCAAGCCTCAACTAGGAACCTGTGTGCCACACCTAAGACCTGGCACAGCCAAATAAAATTTTTTTAAAGACCATGCTTATTAAAAAAAAAACAAAAGTGAAACAACAACTACCAAAAACAAAAAACAAAAAACCCACAAAGATAGCATGAAGAGATGGCATTCAGGGTTCAAGTATTGGGCCAACCTTAAACATGGGTCAAAATGGACCACATCTCTTGAGGAAAGGAAATGAAGATGAGTACGAATATATATATTTGGGTTCGATTCCTGGGTTGGGAAGATCCCCTGGATTAGGAAATGGCAACCCACTCCAGTATTCCTGCCTAGAGAATCCCATGGACAGAAGAGCCTGGCAGGCTACTGTCCATGGGGCCGCAACAGCCAGACATGACTTAGCGACTAAACCACCACCACGAATATATTTGCACGTGTAGAGAAAAGTCTGGGTAACTGAAGAAGTCAAGAGGTAACATCTTAATGAAGATAAAGAGGTAGAGAAGTAGGGTGCAAAAGAGTTGGAAGGATACACAGCTATGTTCAGAAATAAGACAATGAGGTTAAAATTCCTGAAGGTGAAAAACTACCAGTTGGACAAGGATCTGGGTGGAGGGTTGGGAGTGAGTAGCTGAGGTTCTCAGGGAACTCACTGAGCAGGTCTAGTGATTTTGAGGCCAGATTCACAACTAGATCACCTGGGATGGTGCTGTCCCCAAGGGTTATGACCAGTCAGGAAAGGGAGGTACGGGAAGACCAGGTATTCAGTTTTTCAGGCAACAAATGAAAGTGACTGGAAGCTGGATGGAGAGTAGTGGTGAGAAACAGTGAAAGGTGATTGACCACATTTAGCCTCAAAGTTGAGGATAACAAGCCTTTTCATTCAGTGACCCCTGGAAGAGGGTGACAGAGCAATCAGCCAAAAGGTTGAGAACTTTACTCACCCTGGGGCAAAGAGGAAAAGAGGGAGGGAGGGAAATCAACAGAGGACCAGAAGAGATGATGCTAAGAGACTGTGAAAATACAAGACATGACGCATGGTGGGGGACAGGTGGGTTTAAGAGGTTGTGGCACAGGAGGGCCTAGAGGAGCTATCCCACGTTGAAGGTCAGGAAGGGCGGTGGTGAGGAGATACCCCTCGTCCAAGGTAAGGAGCAATGGCTGCGCTTTGCTGGAGCAGCCGTGAAGAGATACCCAACGCCCAAGGTAAGAGAAACCCAAGTAAGACGGTAGATGTTGCAAGAGGGCATCAGAGGGCAAACACACTGAAACCATACTCACAGAAAACTAGTCAATCTAATCACACTAGGACCACAGCCTTGTCTAACTCAATGAAACTAAGCCATGCCCGTGGGGCAACCCAAGATGGGCGGGTCATGGTGGAGATATCTGACAGAATGTGGTCCACTGGAGAAGGGAATGGCAAACCACTTCAGTATTCTTGCCTTGAGAACCCCATGAACAGTATGAAAAGGCAAAATGATAGGATACTGAAAGAGAAACTCCCCAGGTCAGTAGGTGCCCAATATGCTACTGGAGATCAGTGGAGAAATAACTCCAGAAAGAATGAAGGGATGGAGCCAAAGCAAAAACAATACCCAGCCGTGGATGTGACCAGTGATGGAAGCAAGGTCCGATGCTGTAAACAGCAATATTGCATAGGAACCTGGAATGTCAGGTCCATGAATCAAGGCAAATTGGAAGTGGTCAAACAAGAGATGGCAAGAGTGAATGTCGACATTCTAGGAATCAGCGAACTAAAATGGACTGCAATGGGTGAATTTAACTCAGATGACCATCATATCTACTACTGCGGGCAGGAATCCCTCAGAAGAAATGGAGTGGCCATCTTGGTCAACAAAAGAGTCCGAAATGCAGTACTTGGATGCAATCTCAAAAAGGACAGAATGATCTCTGTTCGTTTCCAAGGCAAACCATTCAATATCACAGTAATCCAAGTCTATGCCCCAACCAGTAACCCTGAAGAAGCTGAAGTTGAACGGTTCTATGAAGACCTACAAGACCTTTTAGAACTAACACCCAAAAAAAGATGTCCTTTTCATTATAGGGGACTGGAATGCAAAAGTAGGAAGTCAAGAAACACCTGGAGTAACAGGCAAATTTGGCCTTGGAATACGGAATGAAGCAGGGCAAAGACTAATAGAGTTTTGCCAAGAAAATGCACTGGTCATAACAAACACCCTCTTCCAACAACACAAGAGAAGACTCTATACACGGACATCACCAGATGGTCAACACCGAAATCAGATTGATTATATTCTTTGCAGCCAAAGATGGAGAAGCTCTATACAGTCAGCAAAAACAAGACCAGGAGCTGACTGTGGCTCAGACTATGAACTCCTTATTGCCAAATTCAGACTTAAATTGAAGAAAGTAGGGAAAACCACTAGACCATACAGGTATGACCTAAATAAAATCCCTTATGATTATACAGTAGAAGTGAGAAATAGATTTAAGGGCCTAGATCTGATAGATAGAGTGCCTGATGAACTATGGAATGAGGTTCGTGACACTGTACAGGAGACAGGGATCAAGACCATTCCCATGGAAAAGAAATGCAAAAAAGCAAAATGGCTGTCTGGGGAGGGCTTACAAACAGCTGTGAAAAGAAGAGAAGTGAAAAGCAAAGGATAAAAGGAAAGATATAAACATCTGAATGCAGAGTTCCAAAGAATAGCAAGAAGAGATAAGAAAGCCTTCTTCAGTGATCAATGCAAAGAAATAGAGGAAAACAACAGAATGGGAAAGACTAGGGATCTCTTCAAGAAAATCAGAGATACCAAAGGAACATTTCATGCAAAGATGAGCTCGATAAAGGACAGAAATGGTATGGACCTAACAGAAGCAGAAGATATTAAGAAGAGATGGCAAGAATATACAGAAGAACTGTACAAAAAAGATCTTCACAACCCAGATAATCATGATGGTGTGATCACTGACCTAGAGCCAGACATCCTGGAATGTGAAGTCAAGTGGGCCTTAGAAAGCATCACTACGAACAAAGCTAGTGTAAGTGATGGAATTCCAGTTGAGCTATTCCAAATCCTGAAAGATGATGCTGTGAAAGTGCTGCACTCAGTATGCCAGCACATTTGGAAAACTCAGCAGTGGCCACAGGACTGGAAAAGGTCAGTTTTCATTTCAATCCCAAAGAAAGGCAATGCCAAAGAATGCTCAAACTACCGCACAATTGCACTCATCTCACACGCTAGTAAAGTAATGCTCAAAATTCTCCAAGCCAGGCTTCAGCAATATGTGAACCGTGAACTTCCTGATGTTCAAGCTGGTTTTAGAAAAGGCAGAGGAACCAGAGATCAAATTGCCAACATCCGCTGGATCATCGAAAAAGCAAGAGAGTTCCAGAAAAACATCTATTTCTGCTTTATTGATTATGCCAAAGCCTTTGACTGTGTGGATCACAATAAACTGTGGAAAATTCTGAAAGAGATGGGAATACCAGACCACCTGACCTGCCTCTTGAGAAATTTGTATGCAGGCCAGGAAGCAACAGTTAGAACTAGACATGGAACAACAGACTGGTTCCAAATAGGAAAAGGAGTTCGTCAAGGCTGTATATTGTCACCCTGTTTATTTAACTTCTATGCAGAGTACATCATGAGAAACACTGGACTGGAAGAAACACAAGCTGGAATCAAGATTGCCAGAAGAAATATCAATAACCTCAGATATGCAGATGACACCACCCTTATGGCAGAAAGTGAAGAGGAACTAAAAAGCCTCTTGATGAAAATGAAAGTGGAGAGTGAAAAAGTTGGCTTAAAGCTCAACATTCAGAAAACGAAGATCATGGCATCTGGTCCCACCACTTCATGGGAAATAGATGGGGAAACAGTGGAAACAGTGTCAGACTTTACTTTTCTGGGCTCCAAAATCACTGCAGATGGTGACTGCAGCCATGAAATTAAAAGACGCTTACTCCTTGGAAAGAAAGTTATGACCAACCGAGATAGCATATTCAAAAGCAGAGACATTCCTTTGCCAACAAAGGCTCATCTAGTCAAGGCTATGGTTTTTCCTGTGGTCATGTATGGATGTGAGAGTTGGACTGTGAAGAAGGCTGAGCACCGAAGAATTGATGCTTTTGAACTGTGGGGTTGGAGAAGACTTTTGAGAGTCCCTTGGACTGCAAGGAGATCCAGCCAGTCCATTCTGAAGGAGATCAGCCCTGGGTGTTCTTTGGAAGGAATGATGCTAAAGCTGAAACTCCAGTACTTTGGCCACCTCATGCGAAGAGTTGACTCATTGGAAAAGACTCTGATGCTGGGAGGGATTGGGGGCAGGAGGAGAAGGGGACGACAGAGGATGAGATGGCTGGATGGCATCACCGACTTGATGGACGTGAGTCTGAGTGAACTCCAGGAGTTGGTGAGGGACAGGGAGGCCTGGTGTGCTGCAGTTCACGGGGTCGCAAAGAGTCAGACACGACTGAGCGACTGATCTGATCTGTTGGCACAAGTTACGGTCCTGCAGAAGGACATAGGGTTATGGACACAGGTGGATGGCCAGGCTTGAGCAAAGGAGGGAAAATGACTATGGAATCCAGTCTCAGAAAAGTGGTAAGAGCTGTTACTAACGGACTTCCCTGATGGTCCAGTGGTTAAGACGCTGTGGAGCAGGGGGCCTGGGTTCGAGCCCTGGTCTGAGAACTAGATCCCACATGCCGAAACTAAAGATCTCTAACGCCACAGCTAAGGCCCAGTGCAGCCAAATATATACATGTACATATATATATATATATATATATATATATATATAGGAGAAGGAAATGGCAACCCACTCCAGTACACTTGTCTGGAAAATCCCATGGACGGAGAAGCCTGGTAGGCTACACAGTCCATGGGGTTGCAAAGAGTCAGATACAACTGAGCAATAGGTTCTACATATATAGAGAAATATATATAGGTATAGATAGAGAGAGAGAGAGAGAGCAAGCTGCTACTAAGTTCATAGAGAAATGTGATGTGACTTCTGGTTCTCAGAGCACAGTCTCCAGAATCTCCAAGTTCCTCGCCATGTTTTATTTTTTCTCTCTAGCACATCAGCCGTACACTATACCATTTCCTTGTTTATTTCTGGCTAGCTTGCTCCATTAGCATATAAAGCTCCCCGAGGCCAGGAATGCTGTCTGCTTTGTTCACTGTATTTTCACCAGCACTTAGGTCATATCTGCACAAATAATGCCTCCATAGGTCACACTTGTTGAGTGAATGCATGAATGAGTGAACAAATAAATGATAAAGGCCAGTTAGGATAAGGATATCCCGTGAGGTTTGCTAAAATAGCAGGTAGGGTCTCTGCCAGGAGGAAGCCATCTTATGGTATTTAGTCCTAAAGGGACAGAAAATGTTGGCCAAACTCCGCTCCCAAACTCTATCTTCTCTTTTTTTCCCATCTCCTCCTCTTCTCATGACTACTTCTGATCCTCCAAGACTCAGCTTGGTGTCACCTCCTCAGGGAAGCCCTCCCTGATGTCTCCTCTTGGGTGCTCTCAAGGCTACCTATAATTCTTCTACTGCTGTGCTTACCCTCCTGTATGATAACTGTTTACCTGTTGGTCTCCCCCACTAGACTGAGCAAGGATACAAATCTCATACACTCAGTAGGAACTCCATACACGAGGGCCAAATATACAAATGGAAAGTACTGGACATGTGAGTTGGTCAGTAAAAGCCTGTACTTTTCCTCCTTTGAAGTTCAACTCGGCCACACACAAATTCATACTTTGACACCACTGAACAAGAGGGCCCTTGTTGCCAGGGCATCCAGGTGTGAAAACAGCTCAACTCCCAACACTAAAAGTAAGCTGGAGCCTTTCTGTTTAAGGTGAGATGGAGTTCCACTGTCTTTCATGCATCTGCTCCCCTCTCTATCTGATTCTGGGCATCCCTGTGATACTATGGGTTGCCTTGCTCATCTGTGATGCTTCCCAAGTGAAAGAGTACGGTAGAAGACCCGGTGAGCCTTTTAGAAATGTCTGCTTTAACGATCTGGGGTGCAGCCTGCATTTTTACAGATTTTCAGATGATTCTATTGCACAGCCAGAGTTGAGAACCATTACCCTCTGGTTCTTTGCCATTTCCCCCTGGCTTGTGGCGCTGTCCAAGGTAGCAGTTCACCAAGCACTTCTTCACCCCAATGTCTGCCCAAACCAGCCATGGGCAAGGGTCAATGGTCTTTTGACTAACCCAAGGGAGGGCGCTGCACCTTAGGACTTAACACAAGCCAAATTTATACAGTTAGCTGTGCTGGACAAGGCCACCGTTGGGTGTTCAAACTAAAACTAGGCTGTCCAAGAACCACAGGTGACTACTTAAATTTAAATTAATATAAACTTGAAATTGCTCTAATTAAAAGTCCAGCTCCTCGGCTGCACATTCAAGTGCTCAGTAGCTAGTGGCTGCTGTACTGGATCGTTCAGAAACAGAACATTTCCATTACTGTAGAAAGTTCTGTTGGAAAATGCTGATACGAAAATATTTCTTTCTTCAGAAAATGATCTATGTGGTTATGTTCATCTGCTAATCACGGCACAAAATGAGCCACACAATATGCACAGTGTGAACACACTGGATCTCTGGCCATTCCTTTTCAGATGCGCGACAGTGGCCCTTTACCTCTTTTCTTTTCTTTTTCCGGCCACACTATGTGGCCTGTAGGAACTTAGTTCCTGGACTAGGGATGAAGCCCATGGCCGCTGCAGTGGAAGTATGGAGGATTAATCACTAGACCACCAGGGAAGTCCACCCCTTTCCAAGAATAAGCACAAAGAAAGGAGTTCTATGCTCTCTTGAACAAAAGTTTTTCTGGACAGTTCCACCTATGTATTAGGGCAGCAATGGCTTTCCAACTTTTTTGACTGCAACTGACAGTAAAAAATACATATTTTACATCATAATCTTGTATACAGATACATACATATATAACAGAAATTAAAAGTTTTACAAATCAATATTTATCCTTACTACATATTTTTCACTTGGATACTTTATTATTCTATTATTTTCTATTTTCTGTTTTATTAAAAAAAATAAACCTACTTAACAGTTCTCATAGCTCTGGTGGCCAGTAGTTTGAAAAACTACTACCTTAAAACATAAGTGGTCCACACAAAACTGGGACTGAATTTCACACTGCAGAGTTAATAGCCAGCTGGATAATAATAGCTAACATTTACTGGGCACTTACTATATGCCAGGCACTGTGTTAAATGTTCTATATTTATTGCTTTGTTCAATTCTCATAATAACTCCATAGAACAGTTGTCCAAGAACCATGAAAGAACTGAGATTTTACTTGCAGAGGTTAGCAGAAGACACAAGACTCCCAGGGTGGAGACAAAGGACTTTAGCATCCATAGCAATAGCAGTAGCCAAAGCACCAGCATTTCCTTGCACTAATTCCCCAGCTCCAGTTCCTAGGGCATTCAGAGAGGGCCATAACACCTGCATAAGCAGTGAGCAGCTTTACTGGAGAGGAACTCTGAGCTGCAAGAACTCAAATCCATTATATTGAATATTAGCAAGCTTGCTCTGCACTTCTGAGGAAAACAGTATCTCAATCATCCAAGACTGTTTACTACATAAACATCCCTGTAAAGCCAATCTAGACTGAAAGGGGAGTCAGTGCCTCACTTTGTAAGTCCTGTTAAAATGCATGTGACGCAAGAACTGTCTCCCAACAGCAGGTACCGTACTTATCCCCACTTTGTACACGAGGGAACAATGACTTTAAAAGGATTAAGTAGCTAATTTAAGGTTACACAGGTCAACTTGACATCTAAGTGTATGCTGATAACACCTTCTTTCGCAGCCATTGACAGTGAAACAGGAAGAGAGAAGAGATGTCATTCATTTAGTCATGCAGCTGTGAAATTTGCCCCTACAGAAAGTAATTCACTATATATAATTTGTAATAAGCTCTTTTTTTTTCATCTTTTCTTCCAGAATCCCATAGGAAGAATATCAAATAAACAAGTCTTGGAGTATCAAATGAAAGGGCCAAAGAGTAGAGATTTTCAGCTTTATGGGCCAGATGGATTCTGTTTCAGTTGCTACTTAACTCTGTAGAGGGAGTGCAGAAGTAGTCACAGGTAATTCATAACCAATGGGTGTGGCTATTTTCAAAATAGTGCAATTTGCTAACTCCTGTTCTCAGACAGCTCAGTGGGATACAAAAAAATTTGCATAGTAATTTCTACACACAATGATTTAATTGGAAAAAGATGGTAAATAAGCAACAAGCAAGCAAACCAAGAGTCATATGGAAAGGAAGCGAGCCTGGCTTCTATGTTGGAGCCCTCTTAAGTCAGCCTGGATAAACAGTATGTCAAGAACTAACGTAAAATATTCATAGATTAAAAGTAGAATAGAGTCTACACAAGGGCCTCCCTGGTGGCTCAGTGGTGAAGAAGCCGCCTGCCAATGCAGGAGACATAAAAGATGCGGGTTCCATCCGTGTGTCGGGAAGATCCTCTGGAGAAGGGCTTGGCAATCCTCTCCAGTATTCTTGCCTGGAGAATCCCAAGGACAGAGAAGCCTGGCGGGCTACAGTCCATAGGGTCACAGAGAATCAGAATCGCTGAGCAACTGAGCACGCACACATGCAAAATCTACACATCATCTCTCTGTGATGACTGCGGTCATGCCAAGACTCTAAGAAATAAATTATGTGACTTCAAAAGGCTTTTTCTAGCTCTTTGATGCTCAAGAGGGGAGCAGTTATCATCCAGAACAATCCTCTTTAATTTTCCATGTGATGACATCAGTTAAAAAACCTATGTTTTGAATAAGGGGGAAGTAACAGTGAAAAAAAAAAAGGTACTCTGGGCCAGGGACCATTCTACGGATTTCACAAATAACGCCCAATAACTAATAAAGAATACCATTTCTGAATTGCCAAAATTTATGGCTCAGTGAGTGAACACTCACGTGGCCTGATCTTAAAAAAAAAAACCACACACACACACAACGGGCCACTATTTGATCATAGTGGTATTTTTTTCCCCAAATCAGTTTACTGGAAAATTTTGTCTTTATTTTTACATGCATACATATACAATCAAAATTTTGTTGGTTCTTCTTTTTCTAATTCTCTTAGATGGTAGACTAGGTTGTTATATTTTTCTTATTCATATAATCAAAATTTTGGCATACAAGTGGTCCACTTTTCATAGAATCAATTTTTATGTCACACATAAGCTCAAATTAAAATGGAAAAACACCAATCAAAATGTCACAGAAAAGATAATCAGCTTTCTCAAGAACAATTCTATTAGCTGCAAAAATTATAGGGAGATAAATATGATTCTTGTAAACACTGTGCTGTCGTTGACAAGACCAGCAAATTTTTCAAAATGACATAATTTTAAAGTCTAGGCTATGTGGGAACATAATACCACAAAGAAGAAAAACTGTCATCCATAAGTTAATATTCCTGTTATAACAGTTGGCATAATTTAGATACTATTGTTTCTATGTAAATATACTTTAAATTTTAGTGAAAAGTAGAATTTACAAATTCCAGGAGATAGATTGCCATTGAAATTCCAGAACAATTACATTTCATAATTCTAAGTATAATTCACAAACAAAACACTCCAAGTTCAGTAAAAAAAAAAATCATATTTCTATTTGGTTTGCTTTACCATGGTATCAACACCTCTTAATTAACACCTTTCACTCATGAATCGATAGAATGAAAAATCATTTGAAGACTATTTTATTAACCAGCCCAGTTTAAAAAAATACAATACTCATTTTAGCTATGTATCAGTTCAGTTCAATTCAGTCGCTCAGTCGTGTCCGACTCTTTGTGACCCCATGAATCGCAGCATGCCAGTCAGTTTTAATTTATGTTTCAAAACTTCCAGTTATTACCATTTAAAATATCTCTTTGGCAGCTAAGTCATCGTAAGTGTAAAAAAATCAGGAAGACATCTACTTTGCTAATACATGAAATGCTTGATGAATACTAAGGCTATGCTACTTTTGGAGACATTTATGTTTACATTTAGTTGAAAGCCATTATAATTCATTATAATTACTTCAGAGTTAAATAACACCATTTAAACTACAGGCTAATTTCCGCTACTGCCATAGTTAATCACACTTACTTCTTAAGCTTTGTCTACATTAGCCTAAAAATATTACATGACTTTCAATGTCTTGTCAAAGACACTTCATCTCATTCCTTTGCATTCCAAAGATAGAGCCTGTATCACTGTCCTCGGAGATGGACAGTTCTGAAGCCCTAAACAAAATCTGCATATCTTATGGGTTTTCAGGATGTTAGACACAGCCTCTGTAGTTTTTAAAGAAGAAAAGTAACCATGATGACAAGCTGTTGCCTTTTCTATTCGACCTGACAAAGTCTATGAACAAGTGATTGCTCATATTTAGTTTGACCTTTAAGAAAAACTGAACTCTGCTTCTAAAGCAAAATTAGTTTTACTTTTCAGATTGTTCTGGAGCCAAGGAAGGGTACAAGGAGATTCCTAGCCTCAGTTTTAGGACATCTCCTTTTATATGAAATTCTTAAAGCAACATTGTTCTCCTTTTATTATATTGAAAACTAGGTCATGAAGCACTTACAGGCAGAAAGTGATTTTGAAAAAGAAATAATTTAGAATCAAGTAAAAAAAGTGGGGCGTGTATGGGACGGACATATTTAGACCTGTTGTGACTATTTGCTACAAAGCAGTGTGTAGAAGTGAGGAAGTGATCAGGAGGGACAGAAGACTGAGTTCTCAGCTTCTGGGACATCTGGGTTTCTTTGGGCCCCAGACTGCCTGTCCTTTAAAGAGCATTCAACTTTAGAGGCCACAGGCCGGCAGCAGTGAGGTCTCCTCCAGCCAAAATGCACAATGACTCCCCTCTCACTCATCAGGCCTCGTCTTACACAGAAAACAACTGCCGTCAGCTCGTTTCCGCGCTTGTGCAATGCTGTTCAATGCTGGAGTCTCACAGGTCTGCAAGACGTGCATCTATGTATCCCTACTGCATTGCAACATGCGAGCCGAAACAGTTGAACTTTATGGACTCTGTTGCCAGACACCCAGGTTCAGCGTTTCGCATGGAGTCCTGTCTTAGATGGGTGTTTCCCAAAGTGAAACACCCTAGTTTCAGAGGCAGTATTTTACATCACAACCCAGTATACATATAGACATTTACCTAATAATAAAGCACGACTCATCTCACACGCTAGTAAAGTAATGCTCAAAATTCTCCGAGCCAGGCTTCAGCGATATGTGAACCGTGAACTTCCTGATGTTCAAGCTGGTTTTAGAAAAGGCAGAGGAACCAGAGATCAAATTGCCAACATCCGCTGGATCATGGAAAAAGCAAGAGAGTTCCAGAAAAACATCTATTTCTGCTTTATTGACTATGCCAAAGCCTTTGACTGTGTGCATCACAATCAACTGTGGAAAATTCTGAAAGAGATGGGAATACCAGACCACCTGATCTGCCTCTTGAGAAATTTGTATGCAGGTCAGGAAGCATCAGTTAGAACTGGACATGGAACAACAGACTGGTTCCAAATAGGAAAAGGAGTACGTCAAGGCTGTATATTGTCACCCTGCTTATTTAACTTATATGCAGAGTACATCATGAGAAACGCTGGACTCGAAGAAACACAAGCTGGAATCAAGATTGCCAGGAGAAATATCAATAACCTCAGATATGCAAATGACACCACCCTTATGGCAGAAAGTGAAGAGGAACTAAAAAGCCTCTTGATGAAAGTGAAAGAGGAGAGTGAAAAGTTCGCTTAAAACTCAACATTCAGAAAATGAAGATCATGGCATCCGGTCCCATCACTTCATGGGAAATAGATGGGGAAACAGTGGAAACAGTGTCAGACTTTACTTTTCTGGGCTCCAAAATCACTGCAGATGGTGACTGCAGCCATGAAATTAAAAGACGCTTACTCCTTGGAAGGAAAGTTATGACCAACCGAGATAGCATATTCAAAAGCAGAGACATTACTTTGCCAACAAAGGTCCGTCTAGTCAAGGCTATGGTTTTACCCGTGGTCATGTATGGATGTGAGAATTGGACTGTGAAGAAGGCTGAGCGCTGAAGAATTGATGCTTTTGAACTGTGGTGTTGGAGAAGACTCTTGAGAGTCCCTTGGACTGCAAGGAGATCCAACCAGTCCATTCTGAAGGAGATCAGCCCTGGGATTTCTTTGGAAGGAATGATGCTAAAGCTGAAGCTCCGATACTTTGGCCGCCTCATGCGAAGAGTTGACTCATTGGAAAAGACTCTGATGCTGGGAGGGATTGGGGGCAGGAGGAGAAGGGGACGACAGAGGATGAGATGGCTGGATGGCATCACTGACTCGATGGATGTGAGTCTGGGTGAACTCCGGGAGTTGGTGATGGACAGGGAGGCCTGGCGTGCTGCGGTTCATGGGGTCGCAAAGAGTCGGACACGACTGAGTGACTGAACTGAACTGAACTGAAGGCTTCCGTGGTGGTCCAGTGGTTAAGAGTCCATCTTGCAATGCAGGGACAGGGCTTTGATCCGTGATGGTGGAAGATTCCATATGATAAGCAGCAATGAAGCCTGGGCATCACAACTACTGAGACCACTCTTAAGAGCCCGTGGTCCGCAACATGAGAAGCTACTGCAATGAGAACACCACGCACCATAACCAAGAGTAGGTCCTGGTAGCCACAACTAGAGAAAGCCCACTGGCAGTAACGAAGACCCAGTGCAGCAAAAAATAAATAAATGAATGAACAATGAGTAGGCTTACATGGTGCTTACTGCACAGAGTCAAAATTGGAACCCAGGGGCCTTGATTCTGTAGTGCTTTTGACCACCACTCTCCATTGTCTCATGGCCTTGCACTTACATACGTGAGGGAACCAAACACTTCATCAAACCCTAGTAACTCCCACTAAGGGGGATGCACAGGGATAATTCCTATTCTAATGTATATCCCATCTCATGTGGCTGAGTGGTTAAGAATCCGCCTTCCAACACAGGGGATGTGAGTTCGACTCCTGGTCAGAGAATCCCACATACCACGGAGCAACTAAGCCCGAGCACAGCAACTACTGAGGCTGTGTCCTCTAGAGCCTTTGAGCCACAAGGGAAGATCCTGTATCCCGAAACTAAGACCTGACGGGAAGTGAAGTGAATTGAAAGTCACTCAGTCATGTCCAACTCTTTGCAACCCCATGGACTATACAGTCCATGGAATTCTCCAGGCCAGAATACTGTCTTGGATAGCCGTTCCCTTCTCCAGGGGATCTTCTGAAACCAGAGATCGAACCCAGGTCTGCCAAATTGCAGACAGATTTTTTACCAGCTGAGCCACCAGGGAAGCCCAAGGCCTGACCAAATAAATAAATAAATATATATATTTTTTAAATGCTGATACAAACCTGTTAAATCAATTTTCTGACTCAGAACATGTGGCTTGAAAAATACTATGGTAAGTGCTGTATGAAAAAATTTTTTGAAAAACCTCAACAATAAAAAAGTTAAATAATTATATGCATCTCATCTTAGAAACTTAACATGAGGTAGTGCATTGAAAATCTCCAAAAAGGGGGTGGATTATATGGAACAGTTCCTAAATTCACTCGAGCATCTCTATCCTCTCGTGGAATGGACATTAATTTGGGAAATCTTATCCTATAGTGTTAAGACCTTAAGGGCAGGGACAAATTGGGGGTTAATTTACTTTATATTTTGTGCATTCTTAGTCACACAGTCTCTTCTGACTCTGTGACCCCCTGGACTGTAGCCTGCCAGGCTCCTCTGCCCATGGGATTTTCCAGGCAAGAATACTGGAGTGGGTTGCCATGCTCTCCTCCAGGAGATCTTCCCAATCCAGGAATCAAACCCGCGTCTCCTGCATGGCAGATGGATTCGCCATCTCTATGCATGAACATTTGTGTCACATTTTAAAATAACTGATTGAAGGAGAGTCCCTTCCAGAGCAGGGGAGCACCCAGGACCCTGAGCTCTGGCCTGGGGAGAGGTATTCCAGGTACCTAGGCTGGGTGAGGCAGCGACTTTCTGCCTCTCTAAATCCCCCTCCCCTTGGACTTCCCTGACAGTGCAGTGGATGGGAGTTCATCTGACAATGCAGAAGATGGGGGTTCGAAGACTCCACGTGCTTAAAAGCAATTAGGCCTGTGGGCCACAAATACCGAGCATCAGTACAGCAGCTACTGAAGCCCACGTGCCTAGAGTTCATGCTCCCCAACAAGACAAGCCCACACACCACAAGAGTAGCCCCCTACTCGCCACAACTAGAGAAAAGTCAGCGCAAAGCATTGAAGACACAGCGCAGCCAAAAATAAAGCAATAAATAAAATTATTTAACCCTCACCTTGAAACACTGAAAAGTATAGAAACTGACTTTAAGAATGAATGATTCCATAATGGGTAAACAAGCAAATAATAAAACAAGTTTAAGAACTCAGACACACGGGGCCAAGCATCTAAACAAATCTGAGTGCTGCTTATTTTTGTGGTCAGCAGACATATGGAAATTAAAAAAGAAAAACTACTTTTAGAATAGAGTTGAACTTCAGCATGACACACCTTCTTCAGGGTAACTCTGAGTATTTTTTCATAACAACAGGATTAGAGTCAAATCTTAAGTCCTGGTTCTATTAAGGTTGATCTCTACTTTCTTCTAATTAAGGGTAATTGCCATTAAGTACTATCTCTGCAGGAAATAGGAGTGGGGCAGAATTTAAAGCTGCAGGGCCAGTATGGTAGCCACAAGCCCCGTGTGGCTTTAAATTAATTTAAATGAAATAAACTTTAACATTCAGTTCTTCAATTATACTAGACACATTTCAAGGATTCAACAGCGACATGGGGCTCTTGGCTACCATGTTGGGCAGACTATAGAACATTTCCATCATTGTGGGAAGTTTTATTGGACAGCACTGATCTAGAGAAAGGCCATTCGCAGATGTTAAAAAGAAAATTATTCATTTCTCCCTTCATAAAGAGTTCCGAGTGCTACCTAATGGAGCTGGCATGACTTAAAATACTGTGAGGTTGACTGTGAAGGGCTACTGCCAAAGATTTCATTATTATTTCAAAGTATCATTCCAATTGGCCAAATATCTCTTTGCATTAAGATTTTCCATTTCCACAAGTTATCTTTCAAAATTCATACATGCCAGGAAATGATATTTGGTGATAATAATAACTTGTTAAAGTTCTACTAATTTATGAGCTAGTGCTAAGAGCAAATTATGAAGGAAAAAAATAAAACCATAAAGATACATGGCACCATTAGCTCTCAGAATAAAAGTTTATAGTTAAAACAAGTAGGGATGCCCTTAGGATAAAGAAAGTATTTATTACACACATGGGTGTGTTTCTAGCCTTTTCATGAATTTAGACTCAGATTCTGTAACATTTGGTTTTTGCATCACATGTTGAGAATTTAGCTCATATATCATTTGAGCTTCACAGCACCTAATCAGCACTCTAGTGTGGACTCTGAATGTTGTAGATTCTTCTCCTGAAGGGGAAAACAGAGGTCATGCATTATCTTGTCAGTGTCTGTCTTGCTTAGTCAGTTACTGAACTGATCCCAAGCGGCCAGATTATGCTGAAACCAAATGGCTAGGATTGCAGGGGCCAGCTAGCTTTTCGTCCTTCATGTCTCCAGGCTGCCCTGCTAATCTGGCTACTGTACTGCACAGGTAGGCCTAGGTCACAGGAAAACAAAGCAGAAAGACACACAGGAGTGTCAAGTCGAGTGCCATCACTCTTGATGATCACAAGCAGGTAAAATGAGTACAAGAAAACCCTGCAAGGTCATCATAAGCATGACCGTGGTAGTTCTAGAACAAAGCCTAAACATAAGGCATTACTATGTTCATGCAAAAAAAAAAAAAAGACTACAGAGTAACCTATTTCCCCCACAAAGCAACTGGTGAAAGGCATTTGATGAGAAATACATGAGTTAAACAACTGCTATAAAGACACTTTAAAGTCAATTAAATAATCCAAACAAATTGCCTTCAGCACAATGGCAGTTTATAATAAACATGCGTTTCCCAAATACTTTAATATGTTTATTCAATGTCATAACATCTACCAACTGTCATTATTGTTAGCAAAACTTCTTTATCATTTTATTTACCATGTCTAGTTTATGAACTTGCAACCTGGGGAGCTTGCAAAATATTTATTAAATACTGTATAAATAAAAACCACCATTAAAATTCTTATGCTTATGCCTCGAAGATTAAACTCACATTTCTAGCTCATTAAGAGATGGTAGCTATAGTTAATCTTTGAAACATGGTGTTTCTGGGACACACAGAAGAGAAAGTTTGGGATTTAATGCATGAGAACTGAAATTGTAAAATTCTTTGACCTGCAAATATCATATTTTTTTATGATTAAAAAACTAATAATTTTTCCTTGAAAACTTTAAGTAGGTCAACTTATTAACTGTTGCCATGGAGTTTATACATTCACATTTGCCTATCCTTTTGATGAACTGCAGCCCAGGATGGAGTTACAGCCCTGCATTATTAAAAAATCTGCCTTTGATTCAAGCACAGAAACGGAGAAGCAGAAAGTAATATTACCGTTTAGGCTGTGTTATTGTAACTGATCCAACAACTTAAAAAAAAAAAGAACAAATTAGTATATTGGGTTGCCTAACAGGACCTCTCCTGGTCTCCCACAGGAAGTGGGAACCGGTTCACTCAACTGGGTTGTGTTCTCACATTTGCAGTCACAATCCTGGCTCGACCGGGAAAGACAGTCTGGTTGGAAAAAAAACCTGACCAAAAAAAAAAAAAAAAATCGGGGAAGTGTCGGGAATATAATTAAGTGCTGTGGAGGTAGGGGTGGACGGAGGAGAGGGATGAGTAGAGAAAGGGAATATGGATTTCGAATGGGAAAATAACCCTCTGGTTCTCCGTTGGATTCGTTTAAGGAGGAGAGAATCGTTCCACAACGGCTCTCTCCATAATCCACAGCTAATCACTCTTTTATTGCAGCGAATGATCAGACAGCCTCGGTCTTCACCCACTCACCGGCGTCTCGCCGGAGAAACCGAAAATCCCATTTCTTTCTCAGGGCGCACCCGGGGAAGGGCGGCGAGGCTGTTGGTTTTCGAGTGGAGGGCTGCGCACAGGGCAAGGCAACTTAGAGCCCCTGCCCGGCTCCCCGCGCCAGCCCGCCGCGGCGAACGGGAAAGTGAAGAACGGCGCGCGGCGCGGAGACCCGGGAGGCCGAACTTGGGGTCGCTTCCCACCCGCGTGCCCCCGACCACCACCGAAGGCCTGGGCACCCGATGGGGCGGCGGGCGGGGACACCTGTCAAAGGAACCGGACCCGAGCCGCAGCCGGCGGGCGGCGCCGGGGCCCGGCGGACGGCACTGCGGCGGCGGCGGCGGGACCGGGAGCTCCGGCGGCCACCGCGCCTCGCTCGGGGTGTGCGCCCGCGGGGTGTCGGGGGGCGGCCTCGCGCCCAAGGCGCTCCGGGGAGGGGGCTTAGCCGAGCAGGGCCCCGCGGCCGGGAGGACTCCGCCGCCCGAGCCCCTCTGCGGCGCCCGCCGCTCCCGGGGTCTCCGCCTCGGGGCTGGGCGCGGAGCCGAGCACGATGACCCCGGGCTGCCCGGCGGCCCCGCGCGGAGGAGGGGGCGCCGCGCCTACCTGCTCCCGGTGCGGCGGGGCCGCGGTCGCCTGGCGGGGCCGTGACCTGCGGCGGCGGCAGCAGCAGTCGCGGCGAGGAGGGCGCTTCCTTCAGGAAGGGGTGGGATCTGCCCGCCCGCCCGCCGCGCCGCACCGCGGCCCGCCCCCGACTTATTCTGGGGTCCCGGCTGCCAGGCCACCGGGAGAGACTCACCTCACCCCCCGCTCTCCCCACCCCGAGGTCTCAGACCCCCACCACCCCTAGGGGCCCCGCGTAGTTACCCGGGGCTGGAGCCGAGCGGCGCCGGTGGGACCGCTTCTTTCGCCTTTGTGGACGCGATTGCCTGGCGCTCGCCGCTCACCCAACAAAAGGAAGGACGGAATCTGGGATCCTCCGCCTCGCGGTTATTTATTTCTGACCTGTTGTAACCTTCTGGCCGGCTCCCTTCGGTCCACACACCTAGGGCTTTTGCACAGAGCAGCTAAAATTCATTTTCGTGCCCATCGGCTGAATGCAGTTCGCCGCCGCTCGGCGCTCTCCCGCGGTTTTCTTTCATCGGGAAGAACAAACACTGGGCCAACTTCTGACCCTGGCGATGAGCGGCACTCCAAGGGCGCCCTCCCAGCGACAGCTTGCTGTCTTCCTCCCAGAGTCTCGTCTCTTTGAAAACTGTCTTCATCGGTGTTTGAATAGCTGTCCCCACCCGGGATCGCAGCCTATCAGGGTACCATATCGGTGACCTCTGGCAGCGGCGTGATCAACTATTTTTATCACACGCTCACGGGTTAACTTCTCTTACAAAGGCATCGTTCCGGTGCTCCCACAAGAGAACCCCCTTTATTAACCTGCCATAGGCTGACCTCCGTTCTTTTGCGGGGGGAGGGGGTCTCCCCAGGCGCTCCCTACCACACCTGCCTCTTCGCTGCTGCCTCTCAAAGCACATAGTTTAAATCCTCCAATTCAACCTTCCAGAACTGTTCCTTCCCCCATGATATACTATTCCCCCACAATACACCACTATCCGTGTATTGATTTGTTTTTGCTGGTTTCTCCTGGCTACTAAACTGTGAGCTTCTTGAGGCCAGGAACCTGGCCTCTTCTCTTTCCCTTCCCTTAAAGTTAAAACAGCCAAACCAAAAACTTGAAATCCTCTGCTGCATTTTGTAAGGCTGAGGCTGCCCATTTTTCTGAGGAGAGTGACTGTAGCTTTCATCAGCTCCTCAGTGATCTCTCTCCAGAGTTCAGAATTGCTTGAGGCCAGTTCCTGAATGAACCCCAGCTCTGAAGGGAGGACCTTCCCCAAATTTCATCTCTCCTAATGCCAATCATTTCTCTCTGGGATAACTGAAGGAACCCTCTAGTTACACTTGATTCCAGTCCCTTCTTTGAAAACTTCTGAATCCATCCAAACAGTTAGTGGTCCCTTTCAACATTGTCTGCACATTTGAATCATCATTGGGAACTGTAAAAAACAGAAACACCTTGATCTGCCTCAGACTCCCCTAAGTCTGAACCTGGGGTGGGGAATGTTGAGCAGAGAAGAGCAAATTCAGCAAGGCTATGTTTTTTTAAAAAGAGCCAAAGGCGATTCTGACATGCCCAAGACCAAGTTATTGCCTTTCTTTGAAGGGTTCCCTATTTGTAAAATGTCCTGACTTTTCTTTGTCTTTATGGAAGGATTGAGAACCCTTGCACTACGTTAAAGTTATTTGAACATTTTCATTTTCACTTAAAGCCAGGCCCACTTGTGCTTAAGGAACAAACTTGAATTTGTGGCATCAGGCTCAGCACCATTTGTCAGCAGCACTAAATCATGGCCAGTTTCACCTCTAAAACGTCCATCCAAATGTTAACTCAAAGAGTGGAATAAATTACCTTCCAGACTGGGATATTGACAGCTGAAATATTATGTTAAGATGCTGGCTATGAAGGAGAGTTGGTTGTTATAAGCAGATTCCATTAATGTCACGAGAGTTCTAGTGAAGCTTCAAGAGAACGGAAGACAAACAAAATAGAAGTTTATCCACGTTTTAATCTTTCTTTTATTGGTCTTGGCATCTCACCTGTGAAAAATTCATCCACAATGTACTCAATATAATCTAGATATATTAAATCATCTATGGGTATACGAGTAAAAATCTATCCTGGAGCTGGTCCTCTTTTTTTAAAATGTATTTAAAGATCCATCCTTGGGACTTCCCTGGTGATCCAGTGGTTAAGAATCTGCCTTCCAATGCAGAGGATGGGAGTTTGATCCCTGGTTGGGGAACCAAGATCCCACGTTGCCTCATGGCAATTAAGCCCATGCTCCACACAAGAGAAGCCCACATGCCACAACAAAGACCCAGTGCAGCTAGGAAAAAAAATCCAGCCTGTATCCCCCTTTTTTTTTTTTTTAAGTTTCTGTAGTTGTTAATTAATTAATTTTATTTTTATTTGTGTATTTTTGATTGTACTGGGTCTTTGTTGCTACGAGCGTGCTTTTTCTAGTTGCAGTGAGTGGGAGCTACTCTGTTGCCTCACACAGGCTTCTCATTGTGGTGGCTTCTATTGCAGAATGCAGGCTCTAGGCTCATGGACTTCAGTAGTTGCAGTCTGAGGGCTCAGTAAAGTTACGGCACACAGGCTTTAGGTGCCCGCAGCATGTGGAATCTTCCCAGACCAGGGATCAAACCCGTGCCCCCTGCGTTGGTAGGCAGATTCATATCCACTGTACCACCAGGGTAGTCCCATCCTGTATTCTAACACAATCTGTTGACAACAGAGCAAACAGGGCTTAAGACCCAGGAATTAAGAGGCCAGCTTAAACTTGGTGAGTAAGATGGTGATTGGTACTCAGGGACAGGATGGTATCCCAGGGCCACCGCATGGCACTGTGATTCTGACCCCATGGTACTCTACCAGTCCACTGACCTGACTCACAGCACAGGCATGCTGCATCTGAGTAGGGGTGGTGGCTTTCCATACAAGAGAACTTGTTATCTAACTGAAACCACTACAGAACATTTAGGGGGAAAAAAATTCTATATTCTCATTTCCTTTCTCTCACCAGCCAATTTAATGTTGTTTAAGATTCAGATCATTTTTCTTTATTCAGTTGGCAAAACAGACTTAAGAAGCACAACTCATAAATAACACTCCCAGGATTCTGGGAATCCTGCTGCTGGTTCAATTGCCGTGAATCTCGTTATAATAATAATCTCTGTATAACAAAATCATTGCCAAGCCTTATCCGGCTGCTGATCAGTCAGGTCATCTTTGTTGAAAAACAACCATACAAAGTTCATTGAAATGGTATTTGATCTTTACAACATCTACTTTGGCCACCTGATAGGAAGACTCGACTCATTGGAAAAGACCCTGTTGCTGGGAAAGATTGAGGGCAAGAGGAGAACGGGGCGACAGAGGATGAGATGGTTGGATGGCATCATTGACTCAATGGATATGAGTTTGGGCAAACTCCAGGAGCTAGTGAAGGACAGGGAAGCTGCAGTCCATGGGTCACAAAGAGTCGGACACAACAGAAACAGCTTATTAAAGAAAATTTCATGGGGTAATTGGAAAGCCAATGAGAAAACATTGGGTGACAGAATGTTAAATGCGAGCTATTATTTCCACTTGGACAGTGGCCCCAAATAATAGATACCAACCACTCTCATATTCCAGACAAGGTGCAGAACCACCAAGTAGGGCTTAGAAGCAGTGTTCCCTTAACCTCTCACTCACCTTGAAGGTATACAAGGGTTGAGGTGGCAGCTGCTGAAGAAGGGTTTCTGTGGAAGGAGTTGTTAAGTGTCCCAAGCGGCCCTCCTGTGCAGCTGCTAGCGGGAAGGTGAAGAGGGCTCTTCTCTCGCCTTGAGTCTGATGAGAGGAACTGAGAGCTTGAGGTGTGATGCCTGCAATTTGGGGAACGCCATGGACCATTGTCTGGCTCATGCCTGAGAAATCTAAAGGGCCAGCGTTAGCAAAAGTGGCCTGAACACAGGGTAGGGACTCTGGTAAGGGAAGTAATTTACACCCACAGAAGACAAGTCTAAGATAGTGAGACAGACAGTGTGGGCTTGACTTTGATCAAGAGGACTGCTTGGAAGGGCAAAGAGACCTCAGCAGAAAGAAGCCAGAGGTTTGCCTCCGGAAGTCCACAACCCAGGCAAAAGAATCTCAGGCAACCAGTCAGAAGCAAAATGAACTTGCCCGTGCCAAGGAAATGAGTGGTGAGAGGCTGCCCAGTAGGGTGGTGGTGGTGAAGGTGGTTCTCACAAACGCAGGAAAGCATGGATGAGAGACAGTGTCACCTCCGCGGCCAGAGGAAGTTCTGCCCACCTGGAGCCAGCTTTCTGCCTCCTTAGCTCTCTCTCTTCCCCACTTTCCTCCTGGAGGAGGCAGACAGCCTCCCTCAGGTGCAGGAAGGGGAGAAACCAGGCTTGAGATAGAGCCTACCATTACTCCCCTTGGCCACAAAAGGGTGGGGTTTTTATCATTACTCTATACCAGACATATTAATTACTGATATAAGACTATTTTTTAAAACAACATATGCAATCTGTTTTAGCAGCTAATGACTTTTTAAAAAATATATGTATTCATTTGGCTGTATTGGATCTTAGTTGTAGCACACAGGATCCTTGTTGAACTCTAGTTGTGCCACATGGATTCCAGAACTTAGTTCCCCGACCAGGGATAGAACCTGCATTCCCTGCATTGGAAGGCAAATTCTTAACCACTGGACCACCAGGGAAGTCCTGGTATAAGCCTATTTTTGAGTATAAGTAATGAGAGCCCTTTTGTTTTGTGTGTTTTTTAAATTGAAGTATGGTTGGTTTCCCTGATAGCTCAGTTGGTAAAGAATCCGCCTGCAATACAGGAGACCCCGGTTTGATTCCTGGGTCAGGAAGGTCTGCTGGAGAAGGGAACGGCTACCCACTCCAGTATTCAGGTCTGGAGAATTCCATGGACTGTATAGTCCGTGGGGGTCACAAAGAGTTGGACACGACTGAGCAACTTTCACTCTCACTCATAGTTGGTTTACAATGTTTCAAGTGTACAGCAAAATAATTCAGTTATACATAGTTATGAATATTTTCCAGATTCTTTTCCATTGTAGGTTGTTATAAGTTAATGAATATGGTTCCCTGTGCTATACAGTAATCCTTGTTGGTTATCTATGTTATATCTAGCAGTGTGTATATGTCAATCCCAAACTCCTAGCTTATCCCTCTCCTCCCCCTTTACCCTTTGATGACCATGAGATTGTTCTCTATGTTTGTGAGTCTCTTTGTGTTTTATAAGTAAGTCTTTTAATATCATTTTTTAAAGGTTCTACATATGAGTGATATCATGTGATTATTTGTCTCTTTCAGAGGCTTTTTTTTCCCTTAAATTTATTTTTTAATTGAGAGTGACCCCAAAGTCACCAGACCTACACATTAATTTATACAAGGGGCAGGAAAACAACCAGCCCCACAGAGCAGATTTCAGCAGGCATGATAGACGGGCATTGAGCTGTTTTCTGATTATACCATGAGTCCCGCTGGGTCAATATATCAGCTATATATTCAAATATAATGTGTTCCCTATTATGCCTTAAAACCTCTGGGAATGTCTCAAGTGGCCATCTTATCTGAATTACAAATAACTGATATGTGTCAAGAAATTCCCTTCATGTGTAATAAATTATAGTTAAGCTTTCCAACAAGAAAGAATTAAGGATACTGGATTAAAAGATCTGAATGGATCTAAATGTTGGTTTAACCTTTGCTGCGATTTCCTCTTTGAGAGACCTGGGGTTCGATAAAAGGTCTCTTTTAGTCAGGAAAGTCTAGGTTTTGAAAAGGCTATGGCCACATACAGCATGCCCTAGATCAGGGACCAAGTAACTCTTCGGGAAATTTTCTTAGTGTTCCTGTGGTTAAGAAAACCCCCCTCTCCCCCAGTGCAGGGGACACAAGGTCAATCCCTGGTTGGGGAACTGAAATCCCACATGCTGTGGGGGAACTAAAATTTGGGCACCACAACTAGAGAGAAGCCTGTACACTGCAACTAAGACCCAATGCAGCAAAATAAATATTTTTTTAAAATAATTCTTTGGGTTCTGTTGCGCCAGTCCAGCAGCCCTCAGGCCAGCATATCTTGTGCTAGAGGACTGCAATGCTTTGGAGTAGGGAGGGAGAAACATTTCTGAAATGCAGACCAGTAAAGGGAGATCAACGTGTGGCTGAGGTTGCCATGATTACCTTGGTGATGGTTTCCATACCATGGGCTTGGCAGCTGTGATCTGGGAATTCCCGAGCACTTTCCTGTATTCTCTTGAGTGCGAGGTATTATCATCTTGCTCTCCTCCTCCAGTGGGAAAACAGAGTTGCAAAAAGGTCTGTGTCTGGTGTTCAGAGGAAGAACCTCAAATAAACACCAGATTTTGCGTTCTGAAATTCACCCATTTCCCCCATTTGGACTATGAGACTGTCCTTCACTATGAGAAAATCGGCCAAAAGACTGTGAACAATTTTTATTTCAATTCATCCTCTCTCTTTAGACCTTTTGCCAACACACATTGTGTTTGTGAAAGGCACCCATTATTTATTTGATTAAAAAAAAGAACCAAAAAACCCTCCCTCAGTCACAGAGCTAAAGATTAATCATATGACGGTATGATATTCTTTTTGTCACGAGTGACTGTTTTTAATCACTTGTATTCAGTCTTTTAAATTTCCAACTAGGAGATGTTGCTTCAGCCCCCGTGTTCTGTTGTCTGCCTCGGCCGCTGCCCCAGCCTCTACCCTGAGACCTCGCTTTGACCAGTAACTAAAGAGTTAACACGGATGGAGGGGAGGGCCTCCATGTGGTGTCTGGACAGTTTGGGTCCACCCTGCCCTCATCATTAAGTATTTAAAATTTCACCCTTGGGATGGAGGCTCAACTTCTCTCCACCAAAAAACATCTTTTTATTTTCTATGATTCTTCTCCTCGTCTTTTTCTTTTAAAAAGGAAATTCCTCACTTTATTTCCAAGCCTAGCTCTACCACTGGTTATTCTTTATTCTACTTCCAAGACTTTCTTAAGGGTATCTAACCTCTCCCTCTCAAATGGCTCGTTCTCTTCATCTATCAATGTGGACATATTTTACATTAAATATGCACAGTTTTTTAAATGTTTATTTTCTGTTAATTGAAACATGGAACAACAGACTGGTTCCAAATAGGAAAAGGAGTATGTGAAGGCTGTGTATTGTCACCCTGTTTATTTAACTTCTATTCAGAGTACGTCATGAGAAACGCGGGGCTGGAAGAAGCACAAGCTGGAATCAAGATTGCCGGGAGAAATATCAATAATCTCAGATATGCAGATGACACCACCCTTATGGCAGAAAGTGAAGAGGAACTAAAAAGTCTCTTGATGAAAGTGAAAGAGGAGAATGAAAAAGTTGGCTTAAAGCTCAACATTGAGGAAACTAAGATCATGGCATGTCCCACCACTTCATGGGAAATAGATGGGGAAACAGTGGAAACAGTATCAGACTTTTTTTGGCGGGGGGCTCCAAAACAGTGCAGATGGTGACTGCAGCCATGAAATTAAAAGACACTCCTTGGAAGGAAAGTTATGACCAACCTAGATAGCATATTCAAAAGCAGAGACATTACTTTGCCAACAAAGTTCCATCTAGTCAAGGCTATGGTTTTTCCTGTGGTCATGTATGGATGTGAGAGTTGGACTGTGAAGAAAGCTGAGCGCTGAAGAATTGATGGTTTTGAACTGTGGTGTTGGAGAAGACTCTTGAGAGTCCCTTGGACTGCAAGGAGATCCAACGAGTCCATTCTGAAGGAGATCAGCCCTGGGATTTCTTTGGAAGGAATGATGCTAAAGCTGAAACTCCAGTACTTTGGCCACCTCATGCGAAGAGTTGACTCATTGGAAAAGACTCTGATGCTGGGAGGGATTGGAGGCAGGAGGAGAAGGGGACGACAGAGGATGAGATGGCTGAATGGCATCACTGACTCGATAGATGTGCATTTGAGTGAACTCCGGGAGTTGGTGATGGACAGGGAAACCTAGCGTGCTGCGATTCATGGGGTCGCAAAGAGTCGGACACGACTGAGCAACTGAACTGAACTGAACTGAAGAATAGTTGCTTTGCAATACTGTGTTGGTTTCTGCCATACATCAACATGAATCAGCTATAGATACACATATGTCCCCTCCCTCTTGGACCTCCCTCTACAATTTTCGTTTTTAAAAAAGATCCAAAAATAAGTAATAATAAAGCTGAAAAAAATGTAAAAACCATTCAGTATTCCTATTAATATTCATAAATAACCCATATGAGAAAAGAAACCAAAAAAGAATAGCATGTATGGGCCTCCCGGGTGGGTTCACTGATAAAGAATCCGCTTGCAATGGAGGGACATGGCTTCAATCCCTGGATCTGGAAGATCCCCTGGAGGAGGAATGGGCAACCCACTCCAGTATTCTTCCAGAGATAATCATATGGACAGAGGAGTCTCGGGGGGCCTATAGTTCATAGGGTTGCAAAGAGTCAGACACAACTGAAGCGACTGAGCAGGCAAGCACATACGTACAACTGAACCACCTTGCTGCACACCCAAAGTCAATACAGCATTGTAAATCAACCACATTCCAATCTAAAATAGAAATTAAATTAAAATTTAAATATGTAAAAATTATTCTCAGCTTGCACCCAGCCACTATTTTAATAGCAATTGCATTGAACCTATAGATCAGTTGAGGGGATATTGCCATCGTAGCAATACTTCTTAATTAATCATCTATTTTATACACAGTATCAATTGTGTATATATGTCAATCCCAATCTCCCAAGTCATCCATCCCCCTTTCCTTGTTGGTGTCTATATGTTTGATCTCTGTCTGTATCTCTGTTTCTGCTTGGCAAATAAGATCTATATTATTTTTCTAGATCCCACATATACATAGTAATATACAATATTTGCTTTTCTCTTTCTGACTTACTTTATTCTGTATAATAGTCTCTAGGTCTATCCATGTTGCTACAAACTGGGTCATTTGTAGAGAGGTGGAGAGGGGACTTTCTTGTGGAACTAAACCCTTAACATGTGAGATCTAACACTACCTCCAGGTATATCTATCAGTTCAGTTCAGTTCAGTCACTCAGTCATGTCCGACTTTTTGCAACCCCGTGAATCGCAGCACGCCAGGCCTCCCTGTCCATCACCAACTCTCGGAGTTTACCCAAACTCATGTCCTTTGAGTCGGTGATGCCATCCAACCATCTCATCCTCCACCATCCCCTTCTCCTCCTGCCTTCAATCTTTCCCAACATCAGGGTCTTTTCAAATGAGTCATCTCTTCACATCAGGTCGCCAAAATATTGGAGTTTCAGCCTCAACATCAGTCCTTCCAATGAACACCCAGGACTGATTTCCTTTAGCATGGACTGATTGGATCTCCTTGCAGTCCAAGGGACTCTCAAGAGTCTTCTCCAACACCACAGTTCAAAAGCATCAATTCTTCAGCGCTCAGCTTTCTTTATAGTCCAACTCTCACATCCATACATGACTATTGGAAAAACCATAGCCTTGACTAGATGGACCTTTTTTGACAAAGTAATGTCTCTGCTTTTTAATATGTTGTCTAGGTTGATCATAACTTTCCTTCCAAGGAGTAAGAATAGAGTTAATAAGACTGGTGTCAGAGGACTATTTAATGTGTGGAAAACCCACATGTCTGGTATCATAAGTGAAATAGTGCTGAAGAGTATTGAGATTACAGGGGACATACCAAGGGGGGAAAGGGTGTGGATGAATTGGGAGATTGGGACTGACATATATACATGCTTGATACTATGTATAAAATAGATGATTAATTAAGAACCTACTGTATAGCAGAGGGAATTTTACTCAATACTCTGTGGTGACCTAACTGGGAAGGAAATCCAAAATGAGAGGGGTTATATGTATACATATAACTGATTCGCTCTACTATAAGCAGAAACTAACACAACATTGTAAAGAAACTAATAAAAATTTATTAAAAAAAAAAGAAAGTCCTCCCTCCCCACTTCAGATGCCCACTTCAAGTCCAGGTTATTATCAGTGCTTCTGACCAATAAACTATAGATTGGAGATTCCAGTGACCCACACCTCAGGTTCAGTTAATTTGCTAGAGCTGCTCATTGAACTCAGGAGAAGAGTTTACGTACTAGATTATTGGTTATTATGAAAAAGTGAAAGTGTTAGTTGTGTCCGATTCTTTGTAACCCCATGGACTCGCAGGCTCCTCTGTCCATAGGATTCTCCAGGCAAAAATACTGCAGTGGGTAGCCATTCGTTTCTCCAAGAGATCTTCCCAACCCAGGGAATGAACCCAGGTCTTCCACATTGCAGGGATATTCTTCACCATCTGAGCCAGCAATTGTTGTCCAGTCCCTCAGTCATGTCCAACTCTTTGCAACCCCATAGACTGCAGCTAGCCAGGCCTCCCTGTTCTTCAATATGTTTCAGAGTTTGCTCAAGCTCATGTCCATTGAATTGATGATGCCATCCAACTATCTCATCCTCTGTCATCCCTTTCTCGTCCCGCCCTCAATCTTTCCCAGCATCAGGATCTTTTCCAATGATTCAGCTCTCCGAATCAAGTAGCCAAAGTATTGGAGCTTGAGCTTCAGCATCAGTCCTTCCAATGAATATTCAGGGTTGATTTCCTTTAGGATTGACTGGTTTGATCTCCTTGCTGTCCAACGGACTCTCAAAAGTCTTCTCTAGCACTGCAGTTCAAAAGCATCAATTTTTTTGTGCTCAGCCTTTTTTATGGTTCAACTCTCACATCATACATGACTACTGGAAAAACCATAGCTTTGACTAGATGGACCTTGGTTGGCAAAGTGGTGTCTCTACTTAATACGCTGTCTGGGTTTATCATAACTTTTCTTCCAAGGAACAAGCATCTTTTAATTTCATGGCTGCCGTCACTGTCTGCAGTGATTTTGGAGCCCAAGAAAATAAAGTCTGTCACTGTTTCCATTGTTTCCCCATCTATTTGCCATGAAGTGATGGGACCAAGTGCCGTGATCTTCGTTTTTTTGATTGTTGAGTTTTAAGCCAGATTTTTCACTCTCCTCTTGCACTTCCATCAAGAGGCTCTTTAGTTCCTCTTCACTTTCTGCCATTAGGGTGGTATCATCTACATAGAGTGAGTGAGTGAAGTCGCTCAGTCGTGTCTGACTCTTTGCGACCCCGTGGACTGTAGCCCACCAGGCTTCTCCGTCCGTGGGATTCTCCAGGCAAGAATACTGGAGTGGGTTACCGTTTCCTTCTCCATCATCTACATAGCTGAGGTTATTGATATTTCTCCTGGAAATCTTGATTCCAACTTGTGCTTTATCCAGCCTGGCATTTCATATGATGTACTCTGCATATAAGTTAAATAAGCAGGATAACAATATGCAGCCTTGACGTAATCCTTTCCCAATTTTGAACCAGTCTATGAGCCACCAGGGACAGATATAATTAAGGAATAGCCGTAGGGAAGAGACAAACAGAGTAAGATGTATGGGAAGGAAAATGGAGCTTCTGAACACGGTTCTTTAAGCTTCATTACATAGACGTGATTGATTATATCACTGGCCATTGGTGGCTGATTGAATTTTCTTCTTCCAATTTTTTTCTAATGCTTTTACTGTTTTGTTTCTTACTGTTAGCTTTCTGATACACTTGGAATTTCTTACTTATGTTGCAATGTCCAGGGATCTAACTTGATCTCTTTCTAGTTCAATTGATAATTATGTCAATACTTTTCATTAAATAAGCTGCCATCAAATTGCAGCATTTGTCATGGGACTAATTTTAAAACCAATTTGGATTTATTTCTGCATTCTTTGTGCCAGCATCATTCTATTTTTGATCACTTTAATAAAGTAAAGCAAATTCTCCTTTGCTGTCTTCTTTTGCATAAATTCTGTCCTCGTAATTAGACATTTATTTTGTCATATTGTAGTGAACATTGTTGGTTGCCTTCTCAGCTTTCCATACATCACTCTCCTACTGGGACGCAGCCATGAAGTTCGGATGGATTGATCCACTCTTGATCATGAGGGAGGCCTCAGTTGTTCTAGGGCATAAGTTTAATCATGTTTCTCTGGCTCTGGATCATGAATTCGTTCATGGAAGAACAAGAACTGTATTTGTGTAATCAGAGTGAAACTTTGGACTTTTCACTAAATTCTGGGAGAAATAGCAACTAGCCTTAGTAGCAGCAGTCTTGCAACCATAAAGATAAACTAGTCTGAGAATGATGCCAGCACATGGAGGAGGACAAGGCCAAAATAATCATAAAGAAATAAAACTGGGGTCTAATGAAAGTATGCCTGTAGTCTGCCCCACCTCTGGAATTTTCAGCCGTATAAACCACTGAATTCCCTTTTTTTTATGTTCATGAGAATCAGCTTTTCTGTTACTCTCAATGGAAAGCCCCCTAACTAATACACATATGGGCTTTACAAGAATTTTCTTTTTAAAAACTGAAATGAAAATGATCTTTTATTGTCCCCAAACCCTTCAATCTTCCCCATGGATACAAGACTAGATTCCATCTGTTTAGCATGGGCTTTCAGCCTCACTGCAATCTGATTCTATCCCACTTCCCAGGCTTCTTTCCCATTATTGTTGTCCCTCCCCCAAACCCCCACCACCTAAATCTAGAATTTATCACCCAATCCCCATCACTCTATTGGCACTCTTATTGGCTCAGCCTCCTACTGTATCCACATTTTGACATACAGTCTCCAAATATGTATTGAGCATCTAGTCCTATGGGGATGGCCTGTGTGAGGTGCTGGAGACACAGGCCTGAGTGAGACATGAATGCTGCCTTGTGGGGGGGGTCAGACTCACATGCAGATGGTTTTCACACAATGCGCTGAAGGCTCTTGTAGATACCTTCAGTAGACCTCATGTATGGTAGTGATGAATAAGTATTTGCTAAACAAAATGGGATGTAAGGCATTGTTAACTAACACAAACATGGATTCTAGATCCCTAAAATTAGATGTATGTATGTCAAGATAAAATTCTGCAAAGAAAAGCCAAGTAAACATAGGAAATGAATAGGACCCTTTAACAAAGTATGGTCATTTACAACTCTTTTCTTGTGATGTCTTTGTCTGGTTTTGATGTTAGGATAATCTGGCCTCAAGAAAGGCAAGTTGAATATGACAGAAACCAGTACAATATTGTAAAGCAATCATCTTCCAATTAAAAATAAATAAATTTTTTAAAAATTAAAAAAAAGAACCATTGACATAAAGTATTTTCCCAGGAGATAGTTCTCATCATCTGATATGATCACACACCCTTAAACACATTTAATAGCACATTTCAATAACACCAAACTTTCAATCTTGTGACACCATGGTGAACTCTCAGCGCTAAAGTAGTTGTGAAATATAATAAAAGAATCAAATTTAAAAAAAAAAAAAAAGGAGAGTTGAGCAGTTTTTTTTTGACAGCTTTATACTATCCCATAATTTGCCATCACAACTTCCCCCTCTTCCTTTAGGGACTGTGGAAGGCCCCAGATTGTTGAAGATTGCAGTAAGATGAGTAGAACCAATTGATACACAGGAAAAAGTATGCCTCAGACACATGCATTCAGAGTAGAGTGTGGGCCATTGGAAGGGGGGGGGGCCTCTGCTTTGTTCACCTTACTAACCTCAGGCACCTGATACACCTCAGTGCTTCAGCACAGCTCCTGATATATAAAGCAGGCACCCAGGTATTGCTCTCCAAATTGCAAAAACACTTTTATCTTCCCCCTCAAAAACCTGGGCCTGTCTCTTGCTAACAAAGCCCTATTTTATCTCCAGGCTATTTGTTTCCTTCTCCAACATTTTTTTTTAAATTTTATTTTAATTATTTATTTAGCCGCACAGGGTCTTACTGCAGCATGCAGGATCTTTGATCTCCATTGCAGCATGTGGGATCTTTAGTTGCAGCAGGTGGGAGCTAGTTTCCTGACCAGGGATCAAACTTGGACCCCCTGCATTGGGAGCACGGTCTTAGCCATTGGACCACCAATGAAGTCCCACCAAGGGAAGTCTTCCCACCAGGGAAGTCCCCTCCAACATCTTTTCTTGCCCTTTTCTCCTTGAAGGCTGCCTCTACGTTCATTTGAACCACAATGACCAGTGGAAGAAGCTGTACAGGTCCAGACTGCACAGAATCTGACTCATCCTGGATTCCAGACTCACCAGGGCCCATCTCCTAGGATGAAGTTACTACCAAAACTTCGACTGTACCTTTCTGGAGAACAGGTTCCTGAGAACCAGACCATGCTGTCTCAGGCCACAGCTACCACAATGTGAATCTGTCAGGTTTTTATATGCAGCTCAGCTCTGCAAATACACATCTAATTATCTCCTTCACCTTTTGCTCCATTATATGTACTAACTGATCCTGGTGGCTTAGACAGTAAAGAATCCACCTGCAATGCAGGAGACCCGAGCTGGAACCTGGGTCGAGAAGTTCCCCTGGAGAAGGGATAGGCTACCCAGCCCTGGAAAAGGGATAGGCTACCCACTCCAGTATTCTTGGGCTTCCCCTGGTGGCTCAGATGGTAAAGAATCTGCCTGCAATGCGGGAGACCTGGGTTCAATCCCTGGGTTGGGAAGATCCCCTGGAGAAGGGAACAGCTACCCACACCAGTATTCTTGCCTGGAGAATCCCCATGGACAGAGGAGCCTGGTGGCTACAGTACATGCAGTCACAGAGTCAGACAGGACTGAGCAACTAAGCATGGCACACGTGCTAACTGAAAGTTAGGTATCCAACCCGGCCCTCTGGCAGTCTTGGCTGCTGGCTTCCTCAGGTCCTGTTTCCACAGCACCAGTCTTCCAGGTTCCCCTCAGAGAATTCAGAGCCTTGAAGAGGCAGGCTGGCCCGATCATTGCCCCAGGAGTGCTGGCTGGACCTCTCCTTGGCTGCCCGTTGTTGTCAACAGTTTCTGTCACTATAGATACAGTACTTGGAAGTAACAGAACTGTCCTTGTTCTAATATCTTCTACAAATTCTTCCCCTTGGCTCTCCTGCTACTTTTAAGTCAATGAGACTAAGTTTAAGTTCAGTTCTCCATGAGTACAACTTAGCAAAAGGCCATTTTGCATTATGAACAGGTATGGGAGTTCTCATCCCCGGTGACTCAGACAGTAAAGGGTCTGCCTGCACTGCAGGAGACCTGAGTTTGATCCCTGGGTTGCCATGATCCCCTGGAGGAGGGCATGGCAACCCACTCCAGTATTCTTGCCTGGAGAATTCCACGGACAGAGGAGTCTGGCGGGCTGCAGTCCATGGGGTCGCAAAGAGTCAGACACAACTGAGTGACTAACACTTTCACTTTCAGGCTCCCAGTGCCTGGTGAGACTCCTGACTGGAGTCAAGCCAGTTTGATTAAACTCCACCCAACAGCCTCTTAGTTAGACTAAGTTAGTCTAAGATGGTTCTCGGGCCATCAGCTATTTGTGTCAACTTGAGTCAGCCAAATTCTCTGGGCCTCAGCTGTAAAATTAAAGTCTTATAGACTATGACTGTATTTATTTTTATTAGTTTCATTTAAAACATTTTTGTTTTTGTTGTGCAGTCGCTAAGCTGTGTCCAACTCTTTGTGACCCCATGAACTGCAGCACACCAGGTTTCTCTGTCCGTCACTATCTCCTGGAGTTTGCTCAAATTCAATTCTATCGAGTCGGTGATGCCATCCAATCATCTCATCCTCTGTCGTCCCCTTCTCTTCCTGCCCTCAATCTTTCCCAGCATCAGGGTCTTTTCCAATGAGTTGGCATTTCATATCAGGTGGCCAAAATATTGGAGCTTCAGCTTCAGCATCAGTTCTTCCAGTGAATATTTAGGGTTGATTCCTTTCGGATTGACTGGTTTGATCTCCTTGCTGTCCAATAAAACATTTTTATTGAAGTATAGCTGATTTTCTATATTGTGTTAATTTCTGCTGTACAGCAAAGTGACTCAGAGATATATATATATATATATATATATTCTTTTCCATATTCTTTTCCATTATGCCTTTTCACAGGATATTGAATATCGTTCCCTGTGCTATACAGTAGGACTTTGTTTTTCTATCCATCCCATATATAATCGTTTGTATCTGTTAATCCCAGACTCCAACTTCTTCCCTCCCACCTCCCATCCTTTCAGCAACCACAAGTCTGCTCTCTATTATTTAGATTGAAAGTGAGGTTGCTCAGTCGTGTCCGACTCTTGTGACCCCATGGACTGTAGCCTACCAGGCTTCTCAGTCCATGGGATTTTCCAGGCTGGAAAAATTCCAGTACTGGAGTGGATAGCCATTTCCTTCTCCAGGGGATCTTTCTGACCCAGGGATCGAACCCAGGTCTCCCGCATTGTAGGCAGACATTTTACCCTCTGAGCTACCAGGAAATCATTATTTAGATTAGTGTCACCCATTTGGTATGGAGCAGAGGTAAGTCACTGTGGGATCCCTTGTCCTTTGCCATTAATAGATTTACACGCATGAAACTTGATTAGAAATAACATCAAGAGCAACTTGGGTGATTAATTAAAGCTTCTAATACTAAAAGGGGAGGGAGCATCATGGTTGCCAGATGACTATCAGACATCCTTTTTGGCAGAGGGGTAGGACTGGCTTGGGGCTTTTTTTAGCTGCAGTTGGAAGAGCCATTCTGTGGCTTTCTTCCTTATCTTTGAATCCTGTGGAGCTCCACCCAAACCATCCTCTTGGGAGTGTAGAGACACTCCTACTTCCTCCCTAATCCCAAAGTTTTCAGACTAGAGCAATGGAACTTATTTCTTGTTCTATAAGAGCAGGCCTGGGATTTCCCTGGTCCAGTGGTTAAGAATCCACCTTCCAATGCAGGGGACTCAGGTTCGATCCCCAGTCCAGGAACTAAAATCCCATGTGCTATTGGGCTACTGAGCTCACATGCCTCAACTAAAGGACCCCTGGGCCATAACTACAGAGCTCATGTGCTCTGGAGCCCGGGCACCACAATGAAAGATCCTGTGTGCTGCAAGTAAGAGCCGTCACAGCCAAAAATAAATAAATAGATATTAAAAAGAAAGAAAAAGAGCAGCTCTAACCATCGTCTTATCATGTGTGTATATATGTGTCTGCTTACTGTTTGAAAGTATCAATTAATGCAGCCTTCCCCACAGTATGGAATTCTTCCCCATTTGCTGCTGAGAGCCTGTCCCTGCCCTGGGTAGAGACAGGAGTCAACGACTTCTGAAACAGCAAACCAAGATTGCAAATACTTAGTCATTAAGTCTACCTGTAAAACAGATTCAAATGCCTCTTTGTGCAGCAAGTTCCCTGTCACTACTGTGGGCCTGTGGGCTTCGCTGGTGGCTCAGACAGTAAAGAATCTGGTAGACTCAGGTTCGATCCCTGGGTCGGGAAGGTCCCCTGGAGGAGGGCATGGCTACCCACTCGAGTATTCTTACCTGGAGAATTCCACAGAGAGAGGAGCCTGGCAGGCTACGTTGATGGGGTCACAAAGACTTGAACACAGCTGAGTGACTAACACTTTCACTTTATTTTCACAGTGAAAATAAAGGCTCCCTGAAAAAGAGGACGAGGGGCAAGGATAATGAGGACAGAAGATTGTAAGTCTGAGAAACGTCAGTCCTCTTCCAGAGGAAGCCTCACTGCTCACCAGCACCAGTGGGTCTCCAAGTCAGCGCCCGGTCGTCTTCCCTGAGCTCTTCCAGTTGTCAGTGATCAGCACACACCCACCCACCTTTCAGCCAATGATGCTTGCCTCTTCCCTGACCGCCTCATGCGGACAACTCCCTCCCTGTTCAACAGCCCTGGACCCTTGTTGGCCACCCGGAAGCAGTACTTAGAGGTGAAGTGGGTCTCTGGATACGTCGAGGGATGGTGGGTTGAGAAGGCACTCAGCGGCCCCTGACCCAGGTGAGAAAATCTGGAACAGTTTGAAATCCTCCACTGAGGCAGCATAATGGTGGAACACGTGGTTCTTATTACACACACAGTTCCTTGGACTTTTCTCTATTTTTTTGCCACCATCCTCATTCAATCTATCATCATTGTTTACAACTGGTCTCCCTGAGGCTACTGTTGTCTCCCTTCAACCCACAAAGCAGCTGGAGTGATTAAAACATTATCACAGACAGAGAAAACAAACTTACGGTTACCAAAAGGGAAAGGGCGGGGCGGGGGTGGAGAGGCGTGGAGAGGGGTAAATGAGGAATTTGAGATATACACTTCTATATATAAAACTTCCCAGGTGGTGCTAGTGGTAAAGGATCTGCCTGCAAATGCAGGAGACGCAAGAGACACGGGTTTGATTCCTGAAGTCAGGAAGATCCCCCTGGAGAAGGAAATGGCACCCCACTCCAGTATTCGTGACTGGAGTCAAAAATCCCATGGACAGAGGAGCCTGGCAGGCTACAGTCCATGGGGTCACAGAGAGTCGGACACAACCGAGCAACTGACCACAGCACATGTCTAAAACATAACCAGCAAGGAGCTACAGTATAGCACAGGGAACTCTATTTAGTATCTTTTAAAAACCTATGATGGAAAAGAATCTGAAATGCTGAATCACTTTGCTGTAAACCTAATTATAAATCAACTATATTTTAATTTTTTAAAAGTTTACAAAAACACCACATTATACCAATCATTTCTGTCTTTAATGGCTTCTCACTGCACTAAGACTAAAGCTCAAGAACCTTCCACTGCCAACAAGGCACCATGCGGTCTGGGCCCTGGCCTCCTCTTCAGCCTCACCTAAGCCCCATCCCCCTTGCTCATCTTGTCCTAGCCATATTGGGTCTATGAACCAGTTTAGAACAAGCTAAATTCTTTCCTTCCCCAGGACCTGGCACTAAGTGTTCTTACTAGCTGGAAAGTTCTTCTCCTGGATGTTTGTATGACTACTCATGCTCACTGGTCAGATCTCAGCTCAGTTGCTCCTTCTTGCTCTAAGATACTTGTTTCTTCTAGTCTCTATCTCCTCACTCTGTTTATTTCCTTCATAGCATTATCACAATCTAAAATCTTATGCGTTTATTGATATTTATTATACATTTCTTTCTTCAGAACCCAAGCTCAGCAAGTTCAGGAGCAACCTATCTTGTTTTATCCAAGTGTCTAGCTCACTGCCTGGCACATATCAAATAGTCAATAAATATTTGTTGAATAAAAGATGTGCTAAAACAACACATTTACATGCATTTGCACACATAATATCACTCATACTGTGCTTAGCTTTGCAGGTGGCTCAGCGGTAAAGAACCCACTTGCCAATGCAGGAGACATGGCCTCAATCCTCAGTCACGAAGATCCCCTAAAAAAGGAAATAGCAATCCACTCCAGTATTCTTGGGAAATCCCATGGACAGAGGAGCCTGGTGGGTTACTGTCTAAAGAGTTGCAGAAGAGTTAGACACGACTTAGTGACTAAACAACAACAACATAAAATACAGTGCTTATTATACCCCAGGCATTGTTCTAAGAATGTTCTACCTGTTAACTCATTCAGTTCTCACATAACTCTGAATAGGTGTTATTATTATCTCCAGTTTACAGCAGAGTCAACAGGCTGATTACTGAAGTCCCCTAAGTTCACACATTGAGTTAGGTAAAGCTGGGATTGAAGCCTAGCAGACTTTCTCCAGAGTCTGTGCTTTTAACCCATATGCTGTAAAACCTCGGAACAAAGAATAACATATTTAGCACATTTTTAGTTTTCTCGTGTGGAGACACTCTTAGCTGCCCACTCAATATCCACCACAACCTCCTGCACCCTTGACTCTTGCCAACAGAACCCCGCTTTAGTCCAGCAAGGCAGTATGGCCAGCCCCAGCACTAAGCCAGTCCTGGTAACTCCACTCTGTTCGCTCTGTGCTCATATACTCAGCCTCTTTTTGCATATGGGGGTGGCATGTGACCTGGTTCTGCCCAGTGAGAGACCAGGAGGAGTCGACTGGGGGACATCCTCTTATAAAAGAGACTGGTGGGAGCTAAGAACTTACAGACACCATTTTTCTTCTTGCTGAATATATGGATTTGTTTCCAGGGCTACAGCTCCCATTTTGGGGCCATGAAACAATGAGCATGAGGATCAGAGGCCAATGAGATCAGGACAGCAGACTTAAAGCACAGCAAGAGCATGAGTCTGATGACATCGTGGAGCTGCTGGATAAAGCTGAGAATCACCTACTTCAGACATCCAGTTATAAGAGATAATTAAATATCCGTAGGCAGCTGTTTTGCTTTTTTTTTTTTTAATAAACAGCTGTATTAAGGTATAATTTAATTTCAGCACTATACAATTCACCCATGTTAAGCATAATATTCTAGTTACAGAGTTGTGCAACCACTACCGCAATCCAGCTTTAGAACGCTCCCATCACCCCCAGAAGATTCCTCGTGCCTGTCTACAGCCAATCTTCATTCTTACCCACAGTTCTGGGAAACCACTAGTTTGTTTTTTGCTCTCTATAGATTTGCTTTTTCTGGACATTTCATAAAATGACATACGGATGTACAGATGGTACAGAAACCCACACCCAGATGACAGTAAAGTGAAGGAAAAAGGATGGACACCAATATGGTGTAATAG
Organism: Bos taurus; assembly: GCF_002263795.3. Taxonomy (NCBI): domain Eukaryota; kingdom Metazoa; phylum Chordata; class Mammalia; order Artiodactyla; family Bovidae; genus Bos; species Bos taurus. The sequence continues at coordinate 97,408,516 of NC_037333.1, forward strand.
AAAGAGCCCTCAATATCAGGATGCCTCGTTCTGGCTCCAGCTCCTCTCCTAATCAAATATGTGCCTTGCGTAAGTTTTAAAATATCTCTGAGCTGCTTTTTCTCATCCATGAAATGAAGGGATTCCAGTGAGTGGTTTTTGAACTCTCTTCCAAATCTTAGTTTCTAAACTATTTTCTTGAGAAATGTAGTTGAATTATTTCAGATAAAGCTGTATCATTCAATAAAAACTGACAGCTCCACTCTTCTATGAATGAGTTAATCATGGTAAGTTCTATAAAAGTTAATCATGGTCAGGTGGATAATTCTGTAGCTGGGAGAACTGAAGGTGTTATGAAATATCTATCAAGAAAGAGATCTGTGTTGGGCAGGAATGTAATTGTATGCAGGAGGAATGAGTGAATTGTTACAAAAGGATCATGTTGGATTGGACCACTTGTTGGAGAGAAGGGTGAAGGATGCTTAGAACATGTTCTGTTCATGGTACATTTGAATGCCTAGAAATGAACGTTTCTATTGTAAAAGGGACATTGTGAATTAGAATGTTGTCTCTTAATTATAGATAAATAGGATCATGTTTATCTTTAAAAAAGTCTGTTTGTTACTGTTTTTAAAGAAGTGGTGGTGAGATTGTGGTTGTAGATAAAAAGCCTTCTGGGGTAATGGGACTCTTCTGTACCATAATTGTAATAATGGTAACACGAATCTACACAGGCATCAAAATTCATGGAAATATACACACTGCAAAAAGGCAATTGTGCTGCGTGTTCATTTAAAGAGTAAAATTCAAAAGAGCCTTTACCTTTTAGAGATACATATTGAAGTATACAGTATCCAGTATTTGCTTGAAAATAATGTGGGAGGGGGGCGAGCGGTAAGCTACAGATAAAAGAAGATTGGCTGAGTTGATAATTTTTGAAACTAGGCGTATTGTACTCTCCAGGGGTTCAGTATGCTCTCTTCTCCCTTTCTGTGTCTGTTCAAAGATTTTCATCATAAAAAGTAAAAATAAAAAGCATCGGTGAGCAAGAATAAATTTTCTTCCTGCTTGCATGTTTAAAATAAGCTTATTTTAATTTCCTGACTGATGACTCTCTCTAAGGGAAGATGTAGTCTATACAGGTAAAGTAGTGTCAAAAATATATCATCTCTTTATATAATCTATGCTCATTTCATGATGTGAGAATGGATATTTTTATGTATATGATCCAGCTGGGCTGAATACATTTAAAAAATTACCTTTATATTAAATCAGAATTAATAACTACCATTTATTGAGACTCTTGAGAGTCCCTTGGACAGCAAGGAGTTCAAACCCGGCAATCCTAAAGGAAATCAACCCTGAATATTCATTGGAAGGACTGATGCTGAAGCTGAAGTTCCAATGCTTTGGCCACCTGATGCAAAGAGCTGACTCATTGAAAATGACTCTGATGCTGGGAAAGATTGAAGGCAGGTGGAGAAGGGGATGACAGAGGACGAGATAGTTAGATGGTATCACTGACTCCACGGACATGAGTTTGAGCAAATTCTGGGAGATTGTGAAGGACAGGAAAGCCTGGTGTGCTGTGGTCCATGGGGCCACAGAGAGTTGGACATAACTTAACAACTGAACAACAACAATTTATTGAGCACCTGAACATCCCAGATGGCACAGTGGTAAAGAACCCACCTGCCAATACAGGAGCCGTAAGAGACGTGAGTTTGATTCCCGAGTTGGGAAGATCCCCTGGAGAAGGAAATGGCAACCCATTCCAGTATTCTAGCCTGGGAAATCCCATGGACAGAAGAGCCTGGCGAGCTATAGTCCATGGGGTGGTAAAGAGTTGGACATGACTGAGTGACTGAGCACACTTGCATGCAAGCATTGAATACCTGTCTATTATAGTCATCAAAATAATCTTCAAATAAAATACCTTGAATTTTTACTCCTCCCCCAGAAGATACTGTTCCCGCTTCATGAAGGAGAGAGCTAAAGTCTAGCAGGACTTGGTTGCATGTCTCGCAAGTGAGGTTGGGATGCAAATCCACATCTACTTCTAGAGAATGTGCTGACTTCCTGGGCAGTCAGATTTCCCGACTGGATGCTGTTCCAAGCAGGATGATTTGTACAGGTTCTGTGTGTCCATCCTCCACTTCTGCCTGCTTCTAGCATCTGTGATGCTGTGATCTAGCATCTCACATCTGGGACTTTCTTCAGAGAGTTTCAGACTCCCAAGGGTTTGCTCTGCTGAAGCCCAGAGAGCCAACAGTGCGCGAGTTTATTACATCCCCATAAACTGGCCCAAAGGCAGCGATTCTGTGCACTGGAATACCAAAGTTCACCTTCCTTGCTTTGACGGAGACAAACTCTGAGGAATAATGAATGTATCTGAGCTCCCCTGGAGATCAGGTGTGAGCAGAAGCATGGTGTGAAATCAGGTCCTTGCTCAGCATCTTCCACATCCCTGGCCCGCTTCCCCCACTCCCTCACTGGCTTCTTCCGAAAGGGTTTCCCTAGCAAATCACTTGTTCATGAACTGTTGTGTCAAGAGCTGTTTCTTGTGAACCCAACCAAGGACAACTTGTTTTTCCTATTTAGATGCAGAGTTTTTTGCTAATAATTTCACCTAGGAAACATTTATGAGACTATGATGTGTTTTCATAAGTTAAGTTCATAAAGTTAAGTTCTTTTGTTAGAGAAAAAGATAGTAAAACTATTTTTTATTTTTTAAAAAATTTTATTTATTTATTTAGCTGTTCTGGGTCTTAGTTGCTACATGTGGGATCTAATTTCCTGACAAGGGATAGAACCCAAGCCTCCTGCATTGGGAGTGGAGTCGTAGCCACTGGACACCCAAGGAAGTTGCCATATATATATTTCTGTCTGCAGTTCCTGCAGTGACTAGAAATAGGTCAAAGATAAAATATATTACGTGCTGTGAAGATCATGTGCATTCCTGTGCGCTGAGTCACTTCAGTCATGCCAGACTCTATTCGACTCCATGGACTGTAGCCCGCCAGGCTCCTCTGTCCCTGGGATTCTCCAGGCAAGAATACTGGAGTGGGTTGCCATGTTCTCCTCCAGGGGTTCTTCCCGACCAAGGGATCAAACCCATGTCTCTGGTGTCTCCTGCATTGGCAAGGGTGTTCTTAACCACTTGTGCCATCTGTGAAGTCCTATGAAGATTGTTTTGACCCATAATGAGAGGCTAAAAATATGTGCTTTTTTTGCCGCAGCATCCACACAAGTGATCTAGCAGCACAGCCGAATCAGAATGGGCTTCTGGACGATCATCCAAATACCATCTGCTGAACCAGCACAGCTTTAGCCCCTAAAGTTGGGGTGAGGGTTGGGAAGAGGGCCTGTTAGTGTGGGTTGAAAAGAAAAGACAGAACGGTTTGAGTAGACTCAAAATTCCATCCTTGGGACTTCCCTAGGGGTCTGGTAGCTATGACACTATACTCCCAATGCTGAGGGCCCAGGTTCAATCCCTGGTCAGGGAACTAGATCCCACATGCTACAGCTAAGAGTTTGCATGCCTCAACTAAAGAATCCACATGCCACAACTAATACCCAGCACAGCCAAATACATGAATAAATATTTAAAACAAAACCAAAAACCTCGTCCTCAAGACCTCCAAGTACAACAATCACAATGCTTTCCAGTAAGCTCCTTGTTGGAAAGCAGGAACTGCATTTATGGAGAATAGAGCTCAGCTGAGTCCCATCTCCAATGAGAAGGGGCTTTCCATTGGTAAAAGAGTCTCCTGCTGTGGTGTGGTGCAGGAGCACACTGTGGCGATTAATAAGAATGTGATTCCACATCTCAATTGTGTGAATCGATAGACTGGCTCCTTCACACCTTTGAGGCTCTGTTTCTTATTCTGTACAATGAGACAATAATAATAAAGACCTCATATTGCTGTTGAGGGAATTGTATTAGGTCCATAAGCCCCCAGAACGTGACGAGAGCTTAGTAAGTGATTCTTACATTGGCAGAGCTGCAAATGTTCTTCTTTGAGTGTCTTTATTGAAGACATTGTGGTTGGAGAGACTGCAATGCACGCCCATGTATGCTGGGGGCAGGGACCATGGGCATCCTTTTAGAAAGAAATGCAGCAAATCAAGCACCTCCCAGACAAACTCCACCTGGGCTTCCACAGCAGTTTGTTCCTATCTATGTTACAGTGTTTGACTGTGGTATATTCTGATATTTCTGTTAATGTGTCTCTGCATTACCAGGAAGAGAGGTTTTGGAGGGGTAGGCATCGTTTGCATCGCTGTGTCCCCAACATTTAGCAGCTGAAGCAGTAGGTGCTCAGTAAATATTTGTTGTTCAATGAAAACAGAGCCTGATCCCAGTAACTGGGCTGTGGGTAGAATTATTCTGACTCAAACCAAAGAAGAAAAGAATTTATACAAAGATGTCCAATGTAAGAAAGGAAGGAAGGAAGAAAAAGAGAGAAAGAAAGGAAGGAAAAAATGAAGGAAGGAAAGAAGGAAAAAGGAAAGAAAGAAAAAGAAAATATGTGATTCCACGATAGGAATTTTTAAGCAATTTAAAGCATATCTAATCAATTCTGATATTATAATATGTATATATCCATTAAAACTTAGAAAGTCTCTGTAACAACATGGAAAAAATAATTATGATGAATTACGGGGTTTTTTTTTCTTTTTTTTTTTAGGGGCCATGTAGCATGAGGAGAAGGGGATGACAAGATGGTTGGATGGCATCACCAACTCAGTGGACATCAGTTTGAGCAAGCTCCAGGAAATGGTGAAGGACAAGGAAGCCTGGTGTGCGGCAGTCCATGGGGTCACAAAGAGTCAGACATGACTGAATGACTGAATGAGCAAATGTGGCTCATGGGATCTTAGTTCCCTGACCAGGGATTGAACCCAGGCCATCTGCAGTGGAGGCAAGGAGTCTTAACCACTGGACTGCCAAGTAAGTCCCTAATTATGATGAATTGTTCAGTAAAAAGAAAAACATGCTTTTATCTTAATGATGACATTAACTCTGTAAAAGTTACATAAATGCATACAGACAAGGACTGGCAGGGAAATATGTAGACATATGAAAACAGGCTATTTTATGGTCATGATGACATCATGGGTGAATTTTTAAATTTTTTAGTTTTTCATCAGTCTTGCTGTAATATTTGTGTGTGTGTGTGTGTGAAGTCAAATAATGTTCTTAAATAGAGTAGCTAATCTTTCACTGCAGAACTCTCAGTTTTCCCAGAACAGTGGCTTCTTCAGGTCTCTTTCAGGCCAGGAGTCTGGGATTTTCCAGCTCCTAGCTCTGCACTCTGAGACTCCCAGGACAGCTTCAGAAGCAATTGTTCGTACACATTGTCTATGCTGTCAAAACCCTGTGGAAAAAGAGAGTTACAATAAGGCAGAATCAATACAAGTGGTGAAAGGGATGACCCCCACCTCTGAAGTACTCTCTAAATATTTCCTGAATATTTGCTAATATGCCCATCACTCCCCTAAGTGCTGGGGATACAAAGGATGAACAGAGAACAGGATGAAGTTCTTGTCTCAAAGGAGATCAAAGCCCAACAGGAAAGGGAGACAGCAAATAAACAGCTATAGTGTAATACGGTAATCGCTATGGCAGAGCGTGGACTAGGTGTGTGGGAAGTTTCCTTAGGGGAAAGCAATAGGAATGGCTTCAGACTAGCTGAAATCAAGGAGGGCTCATGTAAGGATGCGGAGAAGGCAATGGCACCCCACTCCAGTACTCTTGCCTGGAAAATCCCATGGATGGAGGAGCCTGGTAGGCTGCAGTCCATGGGGTCGCTAAGAGTTGGACACGACTGAGCGACTTCACTTTCACTTTTCACCTTCACGCATTGGAGAAGGAAATGGCAACCCATTCCAGTGTTCTTGCCTGGAGAATCCCAGGGACGGCGGAGCCTGGTGGGCTGCCGTCTATGGGGTCACACAGAGTCGGACACGACTGAAGCGACTTAGCAGCAACAGCAGCAGCATGTAAAGATGTAGAGAAATGTCATGGAATCCAAGAAGGAAGTGTATCCTGGATCCTTAGGACTCAGGAAGCCCATTTTCTAGATCTGAAATACCTTAGGAAACAGAGCAGCTTGCAGTCTCGCCATTTCTTTCTCTTTCTCCATCTCTATCTCTTTCATTTCTTTGAGGATAATGGGGTCTTTTGTCTCCACTTCCCTTGGTGCATCTATTCCTTTCTCTGGACTCACCTCATTACTTGGTTTTCACAGGGTTCACCACGGATGACACACACGTCTGACTCTTTGCGACCTCATGGACTGTAGCCTGCCAGCTTCTTCAGGTCCATGGGAATTCTCCAGGCCAGAATACTGGAGTGGGTTTCCATGCCCTCCTCCAGGGGATTTTTCCAACCCAGGGATCAAACCCAGGTCTCCCGCATTGCAGGAGGATTCTCTACCATCTGAGCCACCAGGGAACCCCGAAAATACTGGAGTGGGTAGCCTATTCCTTCTCCAGGGGATCTTCCTGACCCCTGAACTGGGGTCTTGAACTGGGGTCTCCTGCATTGCAGGTGAATTCTTTACCAGCTGAGCTACCAGGGAAACCCCTATGGCTTCCCTCAAATGGTACCAAGCTCTAGACTTTGTGTGACCTTCAGATCTAACACTTACAGGTAATTAGAGTCATTGGACTCCAATTTCAAATTCCTAAGAAAAAGAATGTAGTAGGTGAATGTTGAATCAGGGCCAAATGCAGTAGAGGGCAGGGTCACGTAGCCTACTGTCTACTCAGGAAGGGCCACGGTCCCGCCTCGCTAGAAAGGGGTGTCTGGAAGCAAAGTGACCAATGCATATCTTTTGTTGGAAAGCAAGAGACCTAAGATTTAGACTAGGGATGCTGTCATCAAGAAGGTGTTTTTGAATTGAATTTTGGGGTGACAGTGAGGGGTTAAACTAGAGTAGGATGTAGATTTCAAATATAATTAGGAGGAAGAATCAATAAATGCAATTGGATGACAGAAGGAGGGTTGTAAGGTGAATCTCAGTCTGTCTCATCATTGCTTTCGCTCATCCTATCTATTAAGGAAACTTTTCAACTTCACTGTCCTTGGGAATACCAGAATTTTTTCTATAGACAAAACCAGGGAACTTCCACCTACATCAGCAATAATACATTGTATTAACCACCAACTTCAACTGGAGAAGGACATGGCAACCCCCTCCAGTATTCTTGCCTGGGAAATCCCATGGACGGAGGAGCCTGGCAGGCTGCAGTCCATGGGGTCGCAAAGAGGTGGACGTGACTGATTGAGCACACAAGCACGTCAACTGCAATAAAAGCAGTTACAGGAAACGGCCTGATTCCTCAGAGGAACTGGAGAATTCCACCTATTGTCAAAGCTTTTTGCTGTATTCCAAATCCACACGCATGTGCACACACACATTAACATATATTCTAAACACATTCATGACATGATGCAGAGCATCTTTGTCTGGCTATATTTGTTTTATTTGTTTTGCATAATGTATAGAATAAATTCACCACGCTATTTGTTGGAGAGAATTACAGCCAGCATATGTGGTATGTTATACTCTGTATATATGTAAATACAGCCCATTTATAAACACAATGATTGTGTGCATATGCATGTTTAAAATTAGATTTTTTTAAACAGAGGATCCATCAGTTTACAAACTATTATTTTGCACGTTGGTCCTTTCCATTCCCACTATTGTCAGCCTAATTCAGGACATTCAGCTCATCCTAAGGTATTGCAGCAGCCCTAATGGACCATTCTATCCATGACCACCAGATTCAGCATCTTAAAGCATCACTAGCATGATAACACTCCTCGTTCACAGACCTTCCATGCTTCCCTGTTACGTACTAAAGTCCAAAGTCTATGTCCTAGCACGAAACACCAAGGGAATTTAGTACTCGCCAACTGCCCAAGCTTCTCTGCTTCTCTCCCATGCATCAGCTAAATTGAACTACTTTACTATGAGATTCCTAAATACACATGAATCTTTTCGATCAGGATATAATTCTGCTTCGGCCTGGAGTGATTACTTTTCTTTCCTCTTCTCCAATGATCATGCTAATTCTATTTCTTCCACTGCACCTTTGCTAATAAACTCAGTAAGAAGTGATTGTAGGGATTTCCCTGGTGGTCCAGCGGTCAAGAATTCACCTTCCAAGGGCTTCCCTGGTGGTCCAGGGGTTGGGAGTCCACCTGCCAATGCAGGAGACACCGGTTCCATCCCTGATCGGGGAAGATCCCGTTTGCTGCAGGGCAGCTAGGCCCGTGTACTGCAACTACTGAAGCCCTCGCCTCTAGAGCCTGTGTTCTGCAGCAAGAGAGGCCCCTACTTGATGCAGCTAGAGGAAGCCCACAGGCAGAAACAAGGACCCAGTGCAGCCAAAATAATAATATCAATAATAATACCAAAATAAATTAACTTTAAAAAAGAACCCACCTTCCAAACCAGGGGTTTGAAACCTGATGGGAAACCAAGATCCTATGTGCCAGGGCGGGGGGTTTGGGGGGATGTGGGGGAGTGTGGGGGTGGGGTGGGGTGATGGTGGTTGGAGCCCTAAGCCCACGTGCAACAACCAGAGAGAAGCCCACTCCTCGCAGCGAAGACCTGATGCAGCCTAAATAACTAAATAATTGTTTTAAAAAGAAGTGATCGTGCCGTCTTCTGCATCTCCAAAATATTTCACATGGACGTTTTTCCCTACCACGGTTATATCTGAGTAGATATCTCATCTCTCCTTCTAGAAGGTACTACCTGTGTTCTTTCTCCATCTTTGCACACACTGTGATTTACACCTATCTCCTCCACGCGCCCCCCCACACCTGGCACCCCGCCTGCCTAACCCTCACCTGTATCAGTCAGTTGCTTCAAACAACAGAACCCAAGCTTGGCTTTCCTTAAGGAATTTGTTGGCAGGGACTCATGGAATAACAGGAAGCTAGAGGACCAAGATTGGAATGCAGACATGCGCAGGGAACCAAGGAGGACCAAGGCCCAAAAGTACAGCTGTTTGGCTACAGGATTCTGCCATCGCGGCTGCTGGGCACTATTGCCAGTAGCCAGCACAGTGGGTACCATTGCCCACACTGGCTGCAGATGAGTTCTATCCAGTTTGCTCCTCTGCCACCAGATTCCATATTGTGGGCAGGGAGTCTAGCAGGCTGAACCCAGGGCTTGTGCTCCTGCCTCGGCTTCCAAGAAGGAAAGAAATCTAAATGGAGCCTCTTACCCGGAGGAGACAAAGCTCTAGAGACCCAAAAGTGCACACACAATAAAGATTTTCTCTCAAATAAGAGAGCTAGGCAAGGTTATACCCCACAAAACACAAAGGTCAACCACAACTTCTATTTCCCCTTCAATCCATGACTTTGAAGTCACCCCCCTCTGTATAAACTTCTCTCTCCTCCTTCCAGGAGAGGCTAGGGACTCCCTCTCAGCTTGCAGAACACCCTGAAATTTCTCTATTACAGCGCCACATTGCACTTAATATAGTTTTTTTTTTCTATTTGAAAATTCATTTCTTGAAAAAGAAAAGTATAAAGCAAAAACAAAAGCTCACTCATAGTCTCATTCTTAACATTTTGGATTGAGTATTTGGATTTTTTCTTCTATTATACACATATTTTACTTATCATATACAGAGTTTGGATCACACTTGCCACATGACATATTTATGTTCATCTCTCACCTCTAGCGGAGTGTGAAGTCCATGAAGGCAGAGATGATGGTGTTTCCTAGTAGCACCTAGACAGTGTTTGGCACCTGCTTGGCTAATGCTTGTTAAATAAACTGAAAAGTTTCTCAAGGACAGAAGCCATGACCTGTAAAATTTTATAATCACTATAAGACCTATTATACTATCTTGCACAGAGTAAATATTTTAACTTAATAGTTTTGAATTAAATCATTTTTCATATGTCAATCTTAAATTTTGAAATATATATATATTTATATATAAAAATATATATATACATATGTATATTTTTTCCCCTTGGCTTTACAAATTTAGGAATAAGACCAAGCGTGTGAATTACAGTAGCAAGTAATGAAACCGGCCTTTGTCTCTTCTTCCTCCTCAGCAAATCACCAGGAATATTGAAGTCCCCAAATTTCTTTCTCCATCCTCCTGGTAGGACCAGACAACTGTGAGGTTCTACTTAAATAGCCATTTGTTCTGACATTCTATAGCTGGTCTTTCCCATGGTCCATGTAGGGCATTAAAGATGGCAGCAGGGACTTCCCTGGAGGTCCAGTGATTAAGACTCTGTGCTCCTAATGTAGGGGGCCCAGGTTCGATTCCTGGTCAGGGAACGAGATCCCACATGAGACAGCAAAGATCCTGTACTGTAACTAAGACCTGGTGTTGCCACGCACACACACACAAGGCAGGAAACTTACTGTCACTCTGACACGGAAAAGTAGGAGCTATTTCTCTGCTGCTCTGTATGCTGGGCCAGGCTTGTGGCTGTTTTGACCAAAAGAATATAGCGGAAGTGACGCTGTCCCAGTTTCCTCTTGGAACCCAGCCTCCACATTGTGAGGGAGCCTGAGCTTGGACACTTGCCAAGGTCCTTCTGGAAGAGAACTGAGGCCCCTGGTGGCCAGCCCAGCCTGAGCGCTCCACTGACAGTTAGCTATGGGAGGAGGCTGGCTTGAGAGTAACCCTCCTCCCAGTCAAGCCGTCCCAGCAGATGCTACATGGAGCAAGGATGAACTGTCCCAGCTTTAATTCTGTTGCTGTCGTTCAGTCACTCAGTTGTGTCTGGCTCTTTGCGATTCCGTGGACGGCAGCACACCAGGCTTCCCTGTCCTTCACCATCTCCTGGAGTTTGCTCAAACTCATGTCCACTGAGTCTGTGATGCCATTCAACCATCTCATCCTCTGTCGTCCCCTTCTCCTACCACCTTCAGTCTTTCCCAGGATCAGGGTCTTTTCCAATCAGTCAGCTCTTTGATTTAGGGGGCCAAGTATTGGAGCTTTAGCTTCAGCATCAGTCCTTCCAATAAATATTCAAGGTTAATTTTCTTTAGGATTGACTGGTTTGATCTACTTGCCATCCAAGTGACTCCGAAGAGTCTTCTCTAGCACCACAGTTCAAAAGCATCAATTCTTTGGCGCTCAACCTTCTTTATGGTCCAACTCTCGCATCCATACATGACTACTGGAAAAACCATAGCTTTGACTATGCTTAATCCTGACTTGATATCAAAATGGTGAGCAAATAAATGGTTCATGTTTTAAGCCACTAACTTCTGGAATAGTTTGTGACACAGCAACGTATAACTGATACAACCCCCACAGTTGACCCTGCTTCTCTCCTAGAGATAGAAGGGAGATCACTTGCCTCTGGGGCAACAGCAAGAAATTTGCTATTCCCATTTCTAATTCTTTCCTGAGTTGTATCAGGGAAATCAGAAGTTGAAGTGGCACTTTTAAGTATCTCGTTTTTTAAAAAACAATATTTATATATTTGGCTGTGTTGGGTCTTAGTTTCTGCATGTGGAATCTTTAGTTGTGTCATGCGAGCTCTTAGTGTGATATGTGGGGTCTAGTCTCCTGACCAGGGATTGAACCCTGGGATCCCAGCACTGGGAGTGTGGAGTCTTAGCCACTGGACCCCCAGGAAAGTCCTTAAGTGTCTCATTGTGAAGAATTATTCAACAACTGACCAGTGCTTCAAGAGAAACCTAGGGCCCTCAGCTTTGCCTCCCCCAGAGTCACCTCGCTAAACCTCCAAGGCATTGCTCAAGAAAGCCAGAGTGGCCTTGATGACCCCTTCTTGTTTAGAAGTCCTCATTATGGCTTCTAGGAGCCCAACTAGCAGTCCTCCAAATCATCTCTGTTTTTTCCTCCAAAAGATTCATCAGATCTCTGTGAAATTAGGATTCCACTTGGCTCTGGTAGATAGGCCCAGCCCCCTCTGATGTTCACACCTTAGTTACATTTGCATAACATCCAAAGTGCCTTACTAATCCCAAGCAAGCTACTCAAATTCTCAGTAGCTCACTGTAGAGACTCAGTATCTTTCTTTCCCTTGGTTTTTGTGATCCCCTATTTCAACTTCTTTTGCCTGATGCTTTGGCTGTCTGTGTTGGATGTCACTCCAGCATGTTAAATCCAGAGCTCTCTTCTGCTTCAGCAGCCCCCATGGTGTAATTTCCTCTTTTAATTCTGAAAGGCTGAGGTAGGATATCAGGGCATCCTGGGGTTGGGGAGAACCCCAGGGGAATGATTTCGATTACTCCTCTGCTTTCAGGTGGGATTAGACGCACAAATAATTCAGCACATAAAAATAACAGGAAGTATATATCTCATTACAAGATATCTGAGATTCTCTCGTAATCCACAATCTTTTACCCTAATCTAAAGCCTCCAGGGTTGGGACTGAAGCACTTATTAAAAAATGGACTGGGTCCTCTGCAAACTTGGGTCTCTACCAACACTAGGGGAGGCACACATTCATCTGAAATAGGGGAGGGAGGGCTTCCCTGGTGGTCCAGTGGTTGAGAACCCGCCTGCCTATGCAGGGGACGTGGGTTCCATCCCCGGTCCAGGAAGATTTCAGATGCCATGGGGCAAGTAAGCCCATGGACACAACTACTGAAGCTTGTGTGCCTAGAGCCCATGCTCTGCAACAAAAGAAGTCACCGCAATGAGAAGCCCAAGCACTGCAACTGGAGAGTAGAACCCACTCACAGCAGCTAGAGAAAGCCCGTACACAGCAACAAAGATCCAGCACAGCCAAAAATAAATAACTTTTTAAAAGAGTAAAATAGGGGAGCGGTGGTGTTAAGGGTCTTGCTTAAACTAGTTCCACTAAGAATCCTTTTAGGTAAAGCAATCAGTCATACAGATGGGGACATTTTTAAGAGTAAAAGGATTTGCTTTTGATAATTATGTCATGGCAACAGTTACAAACTGGGACTGTCCCAAACTCAGATGTATGGTCACCCTGTTTGGGAGGTCCTAAGAACATGTGGGACCGGAGGAGGAGTGAGGCAGGACAGATGTAAGAAGGAAAAAGTGTTCTAACACCCATCTTCCGTGTCCTTTGGAGTTTTTAGGCATTAAAATTGTCCAAGGAACTTTAAAAGAAAAAAAATCAAACCCCAGACTCCAGCCTAGACCAATTGAGCCAGAAACTGCTTGTGAAGACCAGGCATGAACAGGCCTTGAACATTCCCAGGTGATTTTAATGCACAGGCAAGCTTGAGAAGCCTGCTGGGGACCTTTGAGAAGAGCTTCAGTTCATACCTGTGAAGTTGACACAATGTTTGGGTTATGCTGAGTTGCAAAGAACAGAAGACCCCAGTAATCAATAAGGAAGTTGCTCATTTAAATAAAAGTCTAAGGTAGGTTGAATCTAGGCTTGGTTAAGTCAATAGCTCAATGATATCATCAAAGTCTTACATTCTTGAAACTTCGTGCATTTTGTCACTTAGTAATGTCTGGGAACAACAAGGGGAGGTTGGGGAAACGTGTTCATTGGGACACAGGTTCTTTGTGTCTTAGTGAACAGCAAGGTTTTGACTTAGCAGGCACCCAGCGATTGTTGATTGAATAAATGTTAGTTCTTCCCATTAAAAAAAAAATCTTATAACCTTCTGCCTTTTCCCCTCTGTCATCCTAATCTGTGGGTTTATTTCTGGGGTAGTTACCTGAAGTCATGAGATGGCTTCCACAGTCCTAGACATTAAACTCAGCCGTGGAGTCCTGAAGGACTGTTTCATCCCTGTGTCTTTCTAAGATCTAAAACACTTTCCTAGAAGCTCCCCAGCAGACTCGTCCCCTGTTGCATTAGCTGACCTGGGTCATTTGCCCAAAAACAATCACTGGCAAAGAGAATAAAGTCACCATGATTGGCTCGGATAGTTCAAGGCTTTTACCACTGAACTGGGGGGAAGTCTTCTTCCAGGGAGGGACACGGCAAAGCAGAGTTCTGCGGCAAGTAAGGAAGAGTGTACAGGAACCAATAGTGTCTGCAGCAGCTAACTGTGCCCCAAGTCAGAACAACTGCAGCAAACCCAGTCAAGTGGGCTCGTGGATAGGAACACCCACCCTCCTTGGGTGGTTTTGTGCATCACATTGAGATAGTGTAAGTTGAAGGGCTGTACATTATGCACTATTCTAAAAGCATGTATTTTTATTTTTTATTATTTTTAAATTGAAGTACAGCTGATTTACCATGTTGTGTTAGTTTCGGGTGTACAGCAAAGGGACTCAGTTATACATACATAATTATATATATTATATGTTCTTTTTCAATTCCCTTATAGGTTATTATAGAATACTGAATATAGTTCCCTGTGCTATGCAGTAGGTCCTTGTTGCTTACTTATTTTTTATCTGGTAGTGTCTATCTGTTAATCCCAGACTCCTAACTTATCCCTCTCCCCTCCTTTCCCTTTTGGTAACCACAAGTTTGTTTTCTATGCCTGTGCGTCTATTTCTGTTTCGTAACGAAGTTCATTTGCATCGTTTTTTTTAGATTCTACATATAAGTGATATGATTTTTTTCTAGAATTTCATTTTACAGAAGGAAAAATGAAAGTGTTAGTCGTTCCGTTGTGTCCGACTCCATGTAACTCTATGGACCGTAGCCCACCAGGCTCCTCTGTCCACGGCATTTCCCAGGCAAGAACACCGGAGTGGATTGCCGTTCCCTTCGCCAGGGGATCCTCCCAACTCAGGAATCGAACTTGGGTCTCCTGCACTGTAGGCAGGTTTTTTACCTCTTTACTGTTGGAGCCAGAAGGAAAATGAAGGCATAGGAAAATGGGATGCTCTCATCAAGCTTACCCAGGCAGTCGAAGCCATCTGAAGTGCTGGCTGGCGTGCTCCACAGGTGATGGTTCTGCCGGCACTTCCCACCATCCGGTTTCCTGTGGCTCAGCCAGGGAGTCTTCCAGGAAAGGGGTTAGAAGGAAAGTGAAGTCGCTCATGTGTGTCCGACTCTTTGTAACTCTGTGGACTGTAGCCTACCAGGCTCCTCTGTCCATGGGATTTTCCAGGCAAGAGTACTGGAGTGGGTTGCCATTTCCTTCTCCAGGGTATCTTCCCGACCCAGGTATCGAACCCGGGTGTCCCATGTTTCAGGCGGACGCTTTACCATCTGAGCCACCAGTGATGTGGCTAAGAAGGAGGTATGATGTAAATATAAAGCAGAAATTGAGTGGACTCTTGCTGGAGGAATACTATTTATGATGTGTGGGGGAGAATGGAGGATATACTTGGAATGGTCAGGAAACAAAGAAACACTTAAATGGGGGTGAAATATTATAAAAACCCAAATGGAGACCCAAAGAAGATGCATGATGCGGAAAGAAGCCCTGGCAGGAGACATTGGAGAAATTGAACGCTGTTGTTTAATGTCTGTCAGGCTTGCACAGCGTTCAGTGCTCGTGGTGCTACAAGATGGTTGGTTTGTTTTTTTTTTCTGTGATTCCTAGAAGTTGATCTGTCAAAACACAGATGTTGCATTAGGCTGCTTTGTCATTAGCAGGGCATCCCAGGTGGCACTACTGGTAAAGAAACTGCCTGCCAATGCAGGAGACGTAAGAGACAGGGGTTCAATCCCTGGGTGGGGAAGATCCCCTGGAGGAGGGCATGGCAACCCACTCTAGTGTTCTTGCCTGGAGAATCCCATGGACAGAGGAGCCTGGCGGCCTACAGTCTATGGGGTCACAAAGAGTCAGACACGACTGAAGCGACTTAGCACACAGGCAGGCACACATGGTACCTTGTCTTAAAGACTTCACTTGCAGAGTCTTTGCAGAGGAGAGGAGACTGAGGTGTGCGTGAAATTGAGATTCTATTTTTCTCAGATCATTTTAGAAATACTTAACTTAGTTCTTTGAAAATGTGTGTATTGCTTCTCTTCCCCCAACTCCATGCCTTCTTTAAAAACTTTGCTCCAGCCTAAGTAGTTTCTTCATGTCCTTGGTGTGGGTGTAATAACATGTTTGAGAATTTTGAAATGCAGACCGTGAAACAAAATATTCTGTGGTTAAGCCACAGTGCCGGAGGGGTAGTGTCATTGAGAACATTGCTGACCAAATAACCTTATATACCAGTATTTACTTTCTGGTGGTATCTTGTTCTGCCACCTCTAGATGCTAATTTATATTTGGAATAGTAAACCAGGGCCAACAATACAGAGGAAATAGCCAAAGTTAAGGACCTTAATGCATTCTTGGTTAATATGTCCTAATAAGCAGGGCGACTCGAGTAAAATTACAAAGATGATCATGTCCTTTTGGGGGCTATCTAGCTTCTCTTCTGCGTGTCTCTGTTCCCCGCTGCCTTTCATTCCTACTGATGGAATAATAAGCGTTCTCCAACACTAGCCTCCCAGAATCCTCTGGGATGAATTCTTCCCACTGGTCTCCACTCCCCCAGCCCTCACTCTAGTTCATAAATTATCACAAGCACCGTCACCTCTCTCCTTGCAACTCTCAGGCTATTCCAGCTCAGCATGGTTTATCCACACTCGGTGTTAGGACGGGGTAGTTGGGTAAATCAATTTACTTCAAGGCATAAATGACCAAAGATATTTGCCATTTATTTATTTATAATATTTATGTGGCTGCTCTGGGTCTTAGTCGTAGCACGTGGGATCTTTAGTTGAGGCTTGTTGGATCGAGTCCCTGACCAGGAATTGAACTTGGACCCCCTACATTAGGAGTGCATTAGGTCCAGTAGCCACTGGACCACCAGGGAAGTCCTGATATTTACCTTTTCAATAAGATGCTTTTAACCCAAATGGATCTGTAATTGGTAAAACTCTAGGCAGTGACAAAGAGCAATGAAAGTGAAGACTTTGCAAACAGTGACAAAGGGTGGTGAAGGAAGTCTGGGGACATCTTTGCTGTCACCCACTTAGGCCACAACAAACAAGCTACTTAACTAATCAGCAAGAGGGTCACACCTCCTCAGCTAGGAGAGAAGTAGAAGGGGAAACAGGAGATGTTCTTATCAAGCCATGGGATGCTTCCCCCTTTGCCTTGGGTGTTCCCTACTCTTTTTACGTCACTGGTCATGATTGTCTCTGGCCTACGTCCTTAGTCAATCCAGCTGGGCTTATAATTGTACAAACTGTGATAAAAGAAACACATATCCCAGGATACCTTTCCTTAAAAGCAGTTTCTAAGATATCAGACTTTGGACCAGTATGTTCACAAGGATCTATAAGCAGAATTTTCAAGGAAGCAAACCCAGAAAAGCTTGATAAAAAGAGACAATGATAACGCTATATGTATGGGCTCTCATTCTTTGGTCCCTGGGGATTCCCTCATACAAAGACTCCAAAAGAAATGTACAGATTCTTTAGTTAAGCCTGATGAACTTCTTGTGTTAAATGTCAAAAGCAGTTAATGAATCAACCCTGAACAGAACAGTGAACTAGCAGGCTTTGCTACTGACCGTTCCTCTCATAATAGTGAGCTGGCCAAAAAGTTTACTTGGGTTTTTCCATAAGATTTCAAAGAAAAACCCAAGCGAAAATTTTGGCCAACCCAATATATGCATATAAACACTCCATTTCTTAGTTTTCCCACAAAAATAAAACTTTGTGCTTGATTGTCTGCAATAGCAAAAGGTTGGGGAAAAAATCTAATGTCTATTAAAAAAGGAAGTTGTGAAATAAACAATAGAATGTCTACACAATGAGGTATTAGGCAGCTATCAAAAAGGACAAGGAGGCTATTTTCCGGCACCGGAATAACTCCCATAGAGATTGAACATATAAAGGTGTTACCCGCTGTGTAAGAAGGAGCCATACAGTGACATACTTCTTCATATTGTTGAATTTGCATAAATAAATCAGAATTAGACGGTTACTCAGACTTCCACTGTGGCTCAGTTGGTAAAGAACCTGCATGCAATGCAGGAGACGCAGGCTCAGTCCCCCGGTGGGGATGATCCCCTGGAGAAGGAAATGGCAGTCCACTCCAGTATTTTTGCCTGGAAAATCCCATGGACAGAGGAGCCTGATGGCCTATAGCCCATGGTGTTGCCAAGAGCTGGACAGGACTCAGCAGCTAAACCACCTGATGGTTACTTGTACAGAGAAAATGGGAGGGGAATCGAAATAATGGGAACCGGGGTGACAGGCAGACTCTTCACCATTTTCTATTGTTGGGATTTTTGAGCCATGAAAGTGGATTACCTGTTCCAAAGCTTCTGTGATTAGAATCTGAATTATTTCCAAACTGGTTTGTTGAGAGCATTTGTTATACTATTCTCCAGAGAAGTAGGTTGAACTTGGACAATATTCTCCACTGGATGGAGGAGAAAACAGAGCCTCCAGGTGATCTGGCTAAGAGCCCTCCTCTGCCATTGTTTGATCTTGAGCCAACCGCTTAGCTTTTCTAACCGATCTATGACCTTGGAATAACAATAGAATTGAAATAGTGACCTAATTAAAATGAAAACTTCTGCACAACAAAGGAAACTATAAGCAAGGTGAAAAGACAGCCTTCATAATGGGAGAAAATAATAGCAAATGAAGCAACTGACAAACAACTAATTTCAAAAATATACAAGCAACTCCTGCAGCTCAATTCCAGAAAAATAAACGACCCAATCAAAAAATGGGCCAAAGAACTAAATAGACATTTCTTCAAAGAAGACATACAGATGGCTAACAAACACATGAAAAGATGCTCAACATCACTCATTATCAGAGAAATGCAAATCAAAACCACTATGAGGTACCATTTCACACCAGTCAGAATGGCTGCGATCCAAAAGCCTACAAGCAATAAATGCTGGAGAGGGTGTAGAGAAAAGGGAACCCTCATACACTGTTGGTGGGAATGCAAACTAGTACAGCCACTATGGAGAACAGTGTGGAGATTCCTTAAAAAACTGGAAATAGAACTGCCTTATGACCCAGCAATCCCACTGCTGGGCATACACACCGAGGAAACCAGAATTGAAAGAGACACGTGTACCCCAATGTTCATCGCAGCACTGTTTATAATAGCCAGGACATGGAAGCAACCTAGATGCCCACCAGCAGACGAATGGATAAGAAAGCTGTGGTACATATACACAATGGACTATTACTCAGCCATTAAAAAGAATACATTTGAATCAGTTCTAATGAGGTGGATGAAACTGGAGCCTATTATACAGAGTGAAGTAAGTCAGAAAGAAAAACACCAATACAGTATACTAACGCATATATATGGAATTTAGAAAGATGGTAACGATAACCCTGTATGCGAGACAGCAAAAGAGACACAGATGTATAGAACAGTCTTTTGGACTCTGTGGGAGAGGGAGAGGGTGGGATGATTGGGGAGAATGGCATTGAAACATGTATAATACCGTATAAGAAACGAATCGCCAGTCCAGGTTCGATGCAGGATACAGGATGCTTGGGGCTGGTGCACTGGGACGACCCAGAGGGATGGTATGGGTTCAGGAGGGGGAACATGTGTACACCCATGTGGATTCATGTTGATGTATGGCAAAACCAATACAATATTTTAAAGTAATCAGCCTCCAATTAAAATAAATAAATTTAAATTAAAAAAAAAAAAAGAAACGGTGAGTGTGGAGTGGCAGACAAGGCCTCAGTGAAAGTTAGCTGCTGTTCTATGGCTGGTTAGTGTCTGAGATCCTTGAACCCAGGTCTCTGATTCCTAGTCCAGTGTGCACTTCACCAGAAGCTCTGTAGGAAAGTGGCTGCTCTTTTTCTCTTTTAAGATTTTAAAAAACATGGACCTTTTAAAAGTCTTTATTGAATTTGTCACAATATTGCTTCTGTTTTGATTTTTTTGGCCCTGAGGCACGTTGGATCTTAGCTCCCTGACCAGGCATAGAATCCACATACCCTACACTGGAAGGCCAAGTCCCAACCACTGGACCACTGGGGAAGTCCCCATGGCTGTTCTTTACTGTTCAAATATTTCAAGATTTCTTGGAAGGAAGGTATCTTCTAAGAGGTAAGAATCATTTGGTATTAATAAAGGAATGCCTCTGAAAAGGATAGATTTTTCCGTCTAAAAGTTGTTCTGTTTTCTGGTTGTTGTAACGCTTTAAGCATTGATGGATGAATTAATATGTCTGAGGTTTGATTAAAAACACTGTAGGGCTAGAGGAAGTAGGTGGGGAGCGTAGATGAAACAAACTGGCAGTAAGTTAAAAACTGTTGAAGCTAGATGATGTGTACATGGCGGTTTAGGTACTATTTTGCCTACTTTTAGATATGTTTAACATTTTCCATAATAAAAGGTAAATATGTATACATACACACACATATATAGTAGCAGAGTAAAGATGGCTACAAATTCTCTGATACTGCCTCTTTTTGAGCGGTGGGGTCTATGTCTCCTCCCGTTAAGCTGGTGGCTGTTTTGATCAACAGAATACAGTAGAAGGGACCCTCCCTGTTAGTTTACTGACTGTGGCTTTAAGACTGGCAGCTTCTAGCCACTGTCTCTCGGGACACAAGTCTGGCTCCTGGAATTGCCATGTACGATGTCTGACTTTCCTGCTGAGACACCACAAGGAGCGGTCTTGAGACCACATGGAGAGGGGAAGGGGCTCAGCTTTCCAACTGGTGCCACTGAGGAGCCCAGCTCCTTGGGAATGAAGCTATCTTTGTCCCCACCAGCCCAGCCCTGGGACCAACTGGATACCGCTGAGTGACTTAGTTCTTGTGCCTCATAAAATGCACCTTTTTGCATTCTCATAAAGCAGAAGAATTGCCCAGTCAAACATGCTCAGTCAAAATTCCTGCCTCACAGAGAGTGAGCATAGTGGGATGACTGATGTTTAAGCACCAAAATTTATGGTTGTTTGTTACCCAGCGGTAGAGGGACAATACACACATGGACATACCTACTTTTTTATATTATTATTTTTTATTGAAGTATAGCTGACTTGTTGTTGCTGTTGTTGAGCTGCTAACTCATGTCTGACTCTTTATGACCCTATGGACTGTAGCCCACCAGGCTCCTCTGTCCATAGGATTTTCCAGGCAAGAATACTGGAGCAGGTTGCCAGTACCTTCTCCAGGGGATCTTCCCAACCCAGGAATCGAACCCGCATTTCCTGCATTGGCAGGGAGAGTCTTCACCACTGAGCCACCAAGAAAGCCTCAATATCGTTCTATTTATTGCTATGCAGCAAAGTGATTCAGTTATTCTTTTTTTAATGTTCTTTTCTCAGACATACTTACTTTAAAAACTAAGTGCGAGACATTTAAACATCTGGCTACCTAAAATGTTGCATCATGATCAAACTAAGGTATAAAATTATGAAGAGCTTGGTTCTCAGTGTGACAAATTTATTTAAGTATTTGAAATTCAGGATGGTATTATAAAAGCAGACTGGGTCTTTTCAGTAAGTAAATTGTAATGAAAGGTTGTGAAAGACTTTCAGAGTCTGAGAAGTTCTACTAGTCTTCATTTGGTACCAGTTTTGCTGACAAAGGGACAAAAAATTTTCAAAAGTTCTTAGGAAAAAAGAACACAAACAGCTTACAGATAGATGCAGCCATATCTCAATTAAATGTGATTTAGTGGTCACTTTTCATAGTTTTCAGTGTCATCCTTTCATTTGGTAATATGCATTTCACCAAGTAGATAAATTAATCATAATCTTTTGAGCATCCATTGATTTTTAAATCCAGTTTATTCATCATCTGCTTGTGCAAATTGCACTTAGGTTGACTTAAGTGGTAATTTCAATTGACGGAGACAGCTCCAATTTGTTCAGATTCATACATGACATAGAAACAACAAAACCAAAAAAGACAGAACTTCCTGTGTCCCAGTGCTTTCTATAGAGCTTTTTCCAGCTCTTGGATTGGGCAGATCAAACCCCAGCTTTTCAGGAAGATCCCTCTCGCTTACCCTATTGCAGAACAGCGTCCCAGGTTACTAACTGAGCCCTGGCTCTCTTTTACTGTGGTCACTCTGAGGGCATTATATTTTACATTGGACTGTTGCTGTCTTTCTCCGCCATGTACAAGACCCTTTGGACCTAAAACATTGAGTGGCATCTAGTAGATATGTAACAAATATTTGTTTAAGTGAATATTTTTATCCCAATTGATTTATGGTGAGAAACCACCCAAATGTATCGAAATATGGGAACAATTACATAAGTTACATTGGGGTTGGCCAAAAAGTTCGTTCAGGTTTTTACTGTAAGCCGTTAAACCGGAACAAAGTTTTTGGCCAACCCAATAGTATAGCCATGTGTTAGAATAATGTGCGAATTATGATGTGGTGCTAAGTTCCGAAGCAGTACACCGTGGGAGGACTTCAAAATTATGCCAGGTCTGCAGGAGGAGACCACTGGCCTCCTGACATGCAGTTTGTCTTCTCTGGGAAGAATGATTAATAGTCATTAGCTTGCTCTGAAAGAAGGCAGTTAGGCACCTGCTGCCTGAGGGAAGGACAGAGCATTTTCTGTGGCTGAGCCAAGTTCGCTGTCGGGTGCTTCTTTGTGCAAATCATTCTCAGGAGGAAGTGCTCTTGTTTGCATGAGGAGCCCAGGACCTTCTGAGGGGAAGTGACCGTCCCTGAAACTCACAGTTAAACGAGTTTGTTGGGTCAGGCTGGAAGGGCCCTAAGGCTTGCAGTTGGCATAGGCAGAAGGTCTTTTGAGAAAATTACCTTGAGGGTAGAAAGAGATAGGATGGGTGTGTATCCTATTGTGTCCTGAGCTGGCACGCGTCAGTGACCATTCTAGGCCCATGAACGTGAAAGTAAGGGAGTGTGCCAGGGCACAGGGTCTTGGAGGCAGGCCCGTGCCAAGGATGTGGTTCTGAGAATGCTGACCTCACCAAATGGTCCATCTAGTGGCCAACTTCTCAGCCATGCTTAACACTGCAATGTGGTTAAATACAGGCTGTAGTCTCTGGGACCCTAGGGAGATTCACTCTATCTCCCCTGGGCCCTGGATGACATCAGAGTCACCCCCACCTGACCCCAGTAAGCAGGAAGACACCCCTGGAGTGACAAGTGTGTGAGGAAGCCAGACTGGACTTCCTGTGAACCTTGGTAAGAAATTCAAGTACTTCTCTTTGGGAAACCAGGGGATGGAGGGATTGTGTTCCATCTTATACTATGAAGTCAGATATCTTCATTACAGGTTCTACTGGGTTAAAGGGTAGACCCCCCTCCCAACATTTGTGTCCACCTGAGACTGTGACTTTAAAGTCAGAATGTGACTTTATTTGGAAATAGGGTATTTGCAAAAGTAATTAGTTAGGATGAGGTCATATTGGACTTTGTTGGAGCCTAAATCCAGTGACTGGTGTTCTTATAAGAAGGCCATGTGAACATACAAAGAGGCAGACACGCAAGGAAGAAGGCCATGTGAAGACAGAGGCAGGGTCTGGTACTTTGTTCCAACAATCCTAGGAAATTAATACACATGCATTTATAGAATGATCTTAATTTTGAAAAAAATGATAGATAAGTACCTGTATGTGTATTCACAGGGGAAGGCATACAAAAAAGTGGGATCTTACACAAGGAACCTGTAGCAAAATGTTAGCTGTGGTTATTTTTAGTGGTATGAAAATGACCAACTTTTATTTCCTTCTTTTTTCTCCTTCAATTTTTCTATAACCAGCAGTTATTGCTTTAATAATCAGAACTAAATTAACTGCTCCTCTAATGGATGCTTCTGGCACATTAACACCCAAATCTGTAAACCGGATTGCTTTAAATCCCACTTTTAAAAGTACTTAGAGGGACTTCCCTGGTGGCCCAGTGGCCAAGACTCTGTGCTCCCAATGCAGGAGCCTGGGGGTCACTCTCTGGTCAGGGGACTAGATCCTACATGCCACAACAAAGATTGAAGACCCACATGCCAAGACCTGGTGCACCCAACTAAGTAAATAAATAAATATTAAAAATAAAAAGTACTTATACTAGCTTAATCAGTATTGCCCTCCAAATGTATTTGTCTTTCTAAACACAGCTATGGTTTGCTTTTGTTTAGTTTTTTATTTCTTTGTTTTATTTTCTGTCAAAAGATAATCCTCTTCAAGTTACAAAACTCCACAGGCCTGTGAAGTTTATTTCTCAATTCTTCCTTCTAACCATGTTGATGTTTAAAATTAGCTGGTGTTTCTAGTCTCGTGAGGAATAAATGAAGGAACCTTGATAATGATAATGATCAGCCTGACTCTGTGCTGGGCATTATTCTGTGCGTTTACACATTGACCTGGGCTAGAACCCTCTTCATCTCCAAAATGGCCAGTGTGGATAACCAGTGATGCGATTACCCTATGAAGTCCTATTGTGTGTGCGGGTGTATGTGTGTGCGCGAGAGCACTCGGTCGCTTGTTGTGTCTGACTCTTTGCAACCCTATGGATTGTAGCCCGCCAGGCTCCTCTGTCCATGGGATTCTCCAGGCATGAATATGGGAGTGGATTGCCGTGCCCTCCTCCTAGGGGATCATCCCAAACCAGGGATCGACCCTGAGTCTCTTGCATTTCAGGCAGTTTCTTTACCACTGAACCACCGGGGAAGCCCCATGAAGTCCTATTACTATCCCCCATTTTACAAATGAGGAAACCAAGGCACAGAGCAATTCAAGAATCTGCCCAAGTTCACACAAGGAAGTGAGGGACAGAGCTGCGATCTGAACCCAAACTCCAGAATCCATGCTCGTCTAAATACTAAACAATACATTTGCACTACATCTGGTAGAAGAATATGGAAGAGTAGAGATACTATAAGTGAAGTACAACTTTTTGCTAAGTAATTAGGTGCCTTGGATGTTATTTTTTTAGAATTTGTCTTGATGTGGACCATTCTTTTTTTTTTAAGTCTTTATTGAATTTGTTACAATATTGCTTCTGTTTCATGTTTTGGTTTTGTGGCCATGAGGCATGTGGGATTTTACCTCCCCAACCAGGGATCAGACCTGCACCCCTGCATTGGAAGACGAAGTCTTAAACCCTGAACTGCCAGGAAAGTGCCTTTTAGGTGTTATTTAAAATCTGTTTTATATCCTACAAATAAGCGCGATCCAGAGTAAAACAGATATAATATGTTCCCTTAAAGTCCTGGAAAAATGAGTCTGAAATTGAGCCGTTAGGCAAGGACATGGTTAGAAAATCAAAAGGCTGCGGAGACCAGCTGACCCCAGGGCACAGGGAAAACCGATCCCTGACTTAAAACTTTTCACGGCCTCTGTGCCCTCAGGGTCAAGTTTAACAGTCCTTTCCCAGACTCCAAGACTGTTCACCTTTCCAGTCTTACAGGTTTTCTTTCTGCTTCTGGGACATTCTTTTCTGCTACTTCCAAGTTTTTCTCTACACAAGCTGTTCCCTCTGCCTGAAGAGCCCTCCCTTCTTCGCCATGTTTGCCAAGAAAGTTCAAGGTTAAACTCCACTTTTCAGAGAGGTATTTCTTGACCCTGGTCCCCACCCCTCCACTCTACTCTACCACCCCTGCTCTGGACCCTCTGTGAGTTTTGGTCCCTCAGTTACACACACCAAGGGCTTGCTTTGCTCATGTTCGTAACACTCATGGCTCCAGTGCAACCTCTGTCTTCTCCATTCTGCTGGAGGGCCCTTATTCAGCTTGCTTAATGCCAAATCCCCAGCATCAACACACAGGGAGTCATTTGGAAATATTTGTAAACTGAATTCCTGACAATCACACAGACTAAAAGAAACAGAAGACTCCCCTGCACACACACATAAGCTTTGGGCTTGAAAAGTTTACCACTAACAAAAGCAATCGACAAGCATTCACGAGTGCGTGTGTACTAAGTTGTGTCCGACTCTTTGTGACCCTATGGACTATAGCCCTCCAGGCTCCTCTGTCCATGGGATTCTCTAGGCAAGATTATTGGAGTAGGTTGCCATGCCCTACTCAGGGGGATCTTCCTGACCCAAGGATCCATCCAGCGTCTCTTATGTTTCCTGCATTGGTGTGTGTGTTAGTTGCTCAGTCGTATCCTACTCTTTGCGACCCCATGGACTGCAGCCCTCCAAGGCTCCTCTGTCCATGGGATTTTCCAGGTTTTTTACCACTAGCACCACCTGGGAAGCTCACATCAATCATAAGACTGCGAAATTAACAGAATGGGGTTAAGGCCATGGCTGAGGTTGTCCTATTTATTTACCCCTAAAGCTGATGGTTAAATTCATCAAATAGGATTTTGAGAAGATGTCTTGCCTGTATTAACTTAACTATGCTATGTTCTAAATTGCACATAAGAATTTACATTTCTCAGATCTCATCTTGTACTGAAAGATCCAGCTTCCATCTGATACTAAGATATGCTCCACATTAGGAAGATAAATAAGCAGACCTGGAACTAACAAATGATTAGATGTCATAAGGGGCTAATTTTTTTCCTGCTGGAGAAATTAGTCATGACATATATAAATATCAACTATAGGTATTTATAGCAGGAAACCGAAAGTGTTAGTCGCTCAGTTCAGTTCAGTTCAGTTCAGTTGCTCAGTCGTGTCCTACTCTTTGTGACCCCGTGAACCGCAGCATGCCAGGCTTCCCTGTCCATTACCAACTCCTGGAGTCCGCCCAAACCCATGTCCATTGAGTCAGTGATGTCATCCAACCATCTCATCCTCTGTCGTCCCCTTCTCCTCCTGCCCTCAATCTTTCCCAGCATCAGGATCTTTTCAAATGAGTCAGCCCTTCGAATCAGGTGACCAAAGTATTGGAGTTTCAGCTTCAACATCAGTCCTTCCAGTGAACACCCAGGACTGATCTCCTTTAGGATGGACGGTTGGATCTCCTTGCAGTCCAAGGGACTCTCAAGAGTCTTCTCCAACACCACAGTTCAAAAGCATCAATTCTTCTGCGCTCAGCTTTCTTTATAGTCCAACTTTCACATCCATACATGACCACTGGAAAAACCATAGCCTTGACTAGATGGATCTTTGTTGGCAAAGTAATGTCTCTGCTTTTGAATATGCTATCTAGGTTGATCATAACTTTCCTTCCAAGGAGTAAGCGTCTTTTAATTTCATGGCTGCAATCACCATTTGCACTGTTTTGGAGCCCCCCAAAATAAAGTCAGCCACTATTTCCATGGTTTCCCCATCTATTTGCCATAAAGTGATGGGACCATTTGCCATGATCTTCGTTTTCTGAATGTTGAGCTTTAAGCCAACTTTTTCACTCTCCTCTTTCACTTTCATCAAGAGGCTCTTGAGTTCTTCTTCACTTTCTGCCATAAGGATGGTGTCATCTGCATATCTGACGTTATTGATATGTCTCCCGGCAATCTTGATTCCAGCTCGTGCTTCATCCAGCCCAGTGTTTCTCATGACGTACTCTGCATAGAAGTTAAATAAGCAGGGTGACAATATACAGCCTTGACGTATTCCTATTCCTATTTGGAACCAATCTGCTGTTCCATGTCCAGTTCTAACTGTTGCTTCCTGACGCTCAGTCATATCCAACTCTTTGCAACCCCATGGACTATAGCCCACCAGGCTCCTCTGTCCATGAAATTCTCCAGGCAAGAATACTGGAGTAGGTAGTCATTCCTTTCTCCAGGAGATCCTCTTGATCCAGGCAGAGATCGAACCCAGGTCTTCTGCATTGCAGGCAGATTCATTACCATCTGATTCACCAGAGAGAGGTAACCAAAAAGCAAGACAACTGATTTTTTATGATAGTTATGAATTATTTTGTTAGTTTATATAACTCAGAGATCAGCTGCCTGGGTACACCCCAGATATTCCAGAATTGTGGGAGGTACTCTGTTAGATAATATTTAAATAAAAATGTTCAACTACATAGGGTATCAGATGGTGATGAGTTGCCAAATTCTATGGAGGAAGTTAAGCAGGAGAGAGGACTAGGGAGTGAGGGGACAGAGGAGTATTAAGGATCCTGGATAAAGCCTCCCCAAGAAGGTGGCTTTCGAGAAAAGACTTGAAGTTGGTGCGGGAAGGGTGGAGGTAGGACAGAGAGGGTACAAACTTTCCAGCAAGTTCAAAGGCCCCCATGTCTGGTGAGTTCAGGAACGCAGAGGCTGATCTGCTTGGAGCAGAGCCAGCAAAGTGGAGAGAAGCAGAAGGTGGAGACTGAGCAGCTTGGGGTAGGAAATAAATGGTATGTAAGGTCTTGGCTTTTAACCTGATGAAGTGGGAAGACACTGGAGGGTGTGGCAAGAGGTGTCATATAATCTGACAACTTGTTGTGTAGAGATTGAAGGGTCAAGCGTGAAAGCTCAGTGAATAATCTGGAGGCTTCTACAGAAAAGCAGACCAGAGAAAATGGTGACCTGGATCAGGGAGCTGGCAGTGGGTGATGAAAAGAGGTCAGCTTATAAATATATTTTGAAGATGGAACCACTTGTCTGATTACTTCCTTTTCAGTGTTGATACAACAGCCACATTTTTTTTCAGAAAACTTGTGCCAATTAGTACATCCTATGGGCAATTTATAACTTCAGATATGCAGATGACACCATCCTTATGGCAGAAAGTGAAGAAGAACTCAAGAGCCTCTTGATGAAAGTGAAAGAGGAGAGTGAAAAGGTTGGCTTAAAGCTCAACATTCAGAAAACTAAGATCGTGGCAAATGGTCCCATCACTTCATGGCAAATAGATGGGGAAACCGTGGAAACAGTGTCAGACTTTATTTTTCTGGGCTCCAAAATCACTGCAGATGGTGATTGCAGCCATGAAATTAAAAGACGCTTACTCCTTGGAAGGAAAGTTGTGATCAACCTAGATAGCATATTCAAAAGCAGAGACATTACTTTGCCAACAAAGATCCATCTAGTCAAGGCTATGGTTTTTCCAGTGGTCATGTATGGATGTGAAAGTTGGACTATAAAGAAAGCTGAGCGCAGAAGAATTGATGCTTTTGAACTGTGGTGTTGGAGAAGACTCTTGAGAGTCCCTTGGACTGCAAGGAGATCCAACCGTCCACCCTAAAGGAGATCAGTCCTGGGTGTTCACTGGAAGGACTGATGTTGAAGCTGAAACTCCAATACTTTGGTCACCTGATGCGAAGGGCTGACTCATTTGAAAAGACCCTGATGCTGGGGAAGATCGAGGGCAGGAGGAGAAGGGGACAGCAGAGGATGAGATGGTTGGATGGCATCACCAACTCAATGGCATGAGTTTGGGTAAACTCTGGGAGTTGGTGATGAACAGGGAGGCCTGGCATGCTGTGGTTCATGGGGTCACAAAGAGTCGGACACGACTGAGCAACTGAACTGAACTGAGCTGAATTGATGGGCAATTTAATGGGATTCCTTCGTAGCTCAGTTGGTAAAGAATCTACCGACCATACAGGAAACTCAGGTTTGATTCCTGGGTCAGGAGATACTCGACATTCTTGCCAGGGAAACCCCATGGACAGAGGAACTGGCGAGCTTTAGTCTATGGGATCACAAGAGTTGGACACGGCTTAGCAACTAAACCACTTTCTCTATACCTTCACCAACAGTGAATTAATGTATTGCTTAAAATTTTAGAAGTGAAAGTTAATTCACATTATTTATTTTTGGAGGGAGTCAGTTATTTCATGAAATGACCAAACTACAAGAAATGCCTTGGAGTTGAGAACCCCTCCCTTAGTAGGCAAGAGCTGTGGGCTGTATACCTTCAGCCTATTGGGATGACTAAACTGCTGAGCTGACCTCGTGTTACACGCAGACCCATCTCTGCTCTCGCAAACCACATTAGAAAAGCGACAAGGTCAAATCGCACAACCGGAAGTGGCTCACCATCTGGACGTTCTACTTTGCCCTCCCACAATGAAAGGACTCTAGCTTCTTGTCGATTTGCTGTTGCTGTTGACACTGAGGAATAGTTCTTTGTTTTACTTAGGATGAAATGATTCAAAGCACTTTTCTAAGGCTCAGTCTTTAAAGACTTGTTGAATTTCCCACATGACAGTCCAACCCGGTGACCAGCAGAGCCTGCGCCTAGCAACTGTCCTTCAGCCCTTGATTTCTGGGTTTGCACTCATCCACTCTGGGGTGTGCACATTGCCATTTCATTTCTCACTTTGTTCTGCTGCGATAATTGCACATTTGGGAAAAGGCAGCTAAAATATCACCGAGAAATTAAGAGAAGAAAAAGGTGACTTGTTGGAGTGCTTCCGTTAATTTAAGGCTTTATTCTGGTTTGCTTTCTGTCTGGCTTCCTATTTTAGGTATTTACTCCTCAGGGCTGGAGTAATTGCATTTCTGGGCTTTCTTCTTCAGAGTTGGCTTAGTAAGATTTTTCCAACACCTCAAAGGTTTTGTTTTGTTCCAATATATTCGGTTCCTTTGGACTGTTTGCCCTGAATGTCTTTCATCACTTCTCTGTCCCCTCCACCCCTTTGCAGATTTTCTATTGTTCGCACACTAGTTTCTTCTTGCACCTGGAATTGTTTGCTGAGACATCTCCATCTGCAAGCAAATTGAAAAGAGGTTGTTTCAGTAGGAGTGTCGCCTGCTCTTTCTCAGTGTGTGCTTGCATTTCTGTGACAGTTTGGGCGATGAACTAATTTCCCAGTGTTTGGCAGTACACCAGGATTGTTGACGCATCCATCACCCACCCCCCCAAACACACCAGGAGAAAGGGTTCTGATTAAATCTCCCCCAAAGTCCCTCCCATTTGTCACTCACTTCCGCCTGACTCTCCTGCTGCCCTTTGGTGGGAATTTTGGTTTTACATGAGAAAGAATTATTTTCTAGGTTAGATTTTTCCAAGGTAGCAACTTAACTGTGGTGGTTATCCTTTTTAAGAAGGGATGTCTTATTTTGGAACTGAGAAAGAAGCAGGGGGAATTCCATGAAAAATAACAGTGAAAGAAGAGAAGGTTGAAAATACACTGCCACCTAAATTTCCATTTAAACTGAGAAATAGTTCGCACGATACCATCAAAACGCAAGGCCTCCTTAGACGTGGGAGTCTGATCACCAATTAGTCTTCCTCGTTGCTTGGTTGGAGTTTATCTTTGAACGCCTGGTTCTATGGAAGCAGTTGTCAAGGAAACCTGGACTTCAAGGCACTTCCTGAGTTCTTTCCGTGGGCCCCGCCTCTGAGAGCTCGGGTGTGCCGTGGGGGCTTCTGTCTGCAGCTTATTATAGTTTTATCTCGATTAATACGAACAATCACTTGGTGACTCAAGGCAATTTTTTTTGCATCTCTTGATGAGGCATTGAAAACAATGAAACTGTCATTTTGTTCACCAGATGGATTTTAATGGATGTTCCACCTAACAGTTAGTCACTAATACTGTGTACAATGCACCATCCTCGAAGACTTTCATATGTGGATTTAGGATGGTGTCCTAATCAAAAGATGAGTCATGAAAACTACCCAGATTTTTAATTCTGTGAAGATGAAAATTGTGATCTAAACATTATTCATAGTCTCCATTTCCCTACTGATAGGGATATAAGACTCATGGATTAAGAGAATCTTCATCTGTTCAGTGTGATTCTTGAAATGTTTCTTTCAGCACAGCTTTTAGATTTTCCTTTGCTTAAGCCCTTGTGCCATAATGTGAGGATTTTTAAATAGATAATTTTTTGTTTGTTTAGTTTAGGGAAAATCCATAATACTCTATTATTTGGCTCTATTCAGAACTTAGCTATTCCCTAAAGTCATCTTCTAAATGAAATGAGGAACTTGGAAAAATGATTTTGTTTCCAATATAGTAAGAAATCAGCAGATCATCTTTCCTAGCTGAGTCCATTGGGCTGCTATCACACAATAACTTACAAACAACAGGAATTTATTTCTTATATTTCTGGAGGCTAGAGGTCTGAGATCAGGCTACTCACAGGGTTGGGTGATGAGCTATCTCCCTGTGTCTTCACGTGTGGAAGGGACGAAGGAACCCATTCAAGAGGGCTCCAATCTCATGACTTAAGCACCTTCTAAAGGCCTCATCTCTTAATACTATATTAGTATTATAGTAATATAGTATACTATATGTGCTCAGTTGCTCAATCATGTCTGACTCCTTGCAACCCCATGGCCCCAGCCCTCCAGGCTCCTCTGTCCATGGGATTTTTCAGGCAAGAATACTGGACTGGGTTGCCATTTTCTCCTCCAGGGCATCTTCCCAACTCAGGGATCAAACCCAGGTTTCCTGAATTGCAGGCAAATTATCATCTGAGCCATCCGGGAAGCCCCATACAATATATATATATATATATATATATATATATATATATATATATATACTATATATATTAGAATATATATACTATATGTAATATAGTATACTATGTGTGTGTATATAGTAGTATAGTATACTATAATATGATCTTCTCTGAGGCTCAGAGGTAGAGAATCTGCCTTCCAATGTAGGAGATGTCGGTTTGATCCCTGATTCGGAAAGATCCCTTGGAGAAGGAAATGGCAACCCACTTCAGTATTTTTGCCTGCGTAATCCATAGGGTTGCAAAGAGTCAGACATGTCTTAGTGACTAAAAAGAACCCAAATATTATAAATAGTAATATAGTATATCATCTTTGAGGGTCAAGATGTCAAAATATGAATTTTGGAGGTGGAACAGAAATATTCAGACCATAGCACTAGCTCAGCAGCTTTGTACTATTCATAATACCTGTGATCTAGTAAGTTCGGGTCAAAATTAGATGGCTAATGTTCATTCATTCCCTCATTCATTCATTCATCTAGCCATCCAACATTTACTTTGAGGAAGCCTCTATAACTAACAGTGTAACTTCAGTGAAAGGCCATGTGGCATAGCAGATTGATGACTCATCTGAGCTAAGGCTGTGTATAGATGTACTATAGCCAGGTCTCATATACAGTGATAAAGGGCTTGGGTTTTTTCCTTGTAGCAAATGAAAGCCATTGCAAGACTGCAATCAGAGGGATGATGAGTGGCTGACGGCAACATGGAGGATAAATCAGGCGGAAGAGTGGTGGCAGGTGAGATTTGAGGAGTGTGTTGAGTGGCCCAGGCAAGCCTGAGCTGATGATATGGGAGAAAACGAGCTCTAGAGATGTTTATGAGGAAGACTTGTAAAGATCTGATCGATTATCCCAGAGGCACTAGGTGGGGTGACTTTGACTCCCAAGCAGGAGAGGACGGATGTCAGAGGTAGGAAGATAGAATTGTGGGTTTGGGAGGTGCTGAGTGCGGGCTGCCTGAAGGGAAGTTCGAGAAAGCTCTGCAAAAGCTGAGCCAGGAGTTCAGGACACCTGAAGTACATCCTACTGCCAACAAAACATCCTCACTTTTGTTTTTGGGTCTCTTTGTTATTCTCACTTTCCCAAGCCCACTGTGACAATCTGTTAACAGCTCTTCTCCTGGCCTCAGCTCTGGTCTCTGCTCCATGAAATTCTCTCTTCATCCTGCCCCCAGAGGGATCCAAATGAAATGCTAATCCACCATTTCCTGATTAATTCCTTAAATGACATTTTCATGTCATTTCCTGATTAACGCTTTTCAGTGGCTCACTCCTCCCCACTGTGGGATGAAGCTCGAGCTCTTGGGCATAGCCCTCAAGCCCTCTCTGTGTGGCCCTTGCTGACATGATGAAGGATGTCCAACCTTGCACATTTTGCTCCAGCCCTACCAGTCCCTGGCAGTTCCCTGACCTCTCCCTGTGCTGTTTTATGCTCCTGCTATCATCTCTTGCTGGTAGGGTTGAAGAAGCAGGAGCAAATGGACTAATGAATGAGGCAAGAACCTGGAAGACATAGAAAACAAGTGATCAGAGACACAGGAAGACAGGCAGGAGAGCTCGCTGGGATTTCAGGAGAGGTTGTAGAAATTGTAGGGGATGTAGATGAAAGCGTGGGCGACCCAAGGGACCGGAAGTTGAGTGCAGGGGACACACTGGATCTGGGCTGCTTCTGCCAAACACAGAGTTCCTCTAATGGGCAATCTTGGCTCCGGGACTTTCCAGTGACCTGATGGAGATTTTCTCAGAACTGTGCTGCTGTCAGGACCTGCCTTCCCTGTCTCCTTTCACAGGTGTCACACTGGCATCATGGCTCAAAACCTCTCCTTGATGACTCCCACTCCCTTTATCTTTACAGGCATTTCCCTCAGTAAATCTCTGGTACATCTAATTCCATCTTTGTGTCTGGCTCGTCAAGGGTCCAAAATGATGTAACAGTTTGTAAGTTACCCAAATGCAGGGGCAGGGGCAGGGGATAAAAGGATCAAGGGAGGGACCTTGCTGGTGGTCCAGTGGTTAAGCCTTCACCTTCCAATGCAGGGGGTGCTGATCTCCAGCTAAGATCTCACATGCTTTGTGGCCAAAAATTCAAAACATAAAACAGAAGCAATATTGTAACAAATTCAATAAAGACTTTAAAAATGGTCCACATGAAAAAAAGTCTTAAAATAAATGGACCAAGGGACTTGATCTGATGTGGTGGAAGAATAGATGTGAGAGCATGGGGGTTGCCAGGGTAGACGGTAAGGATCAGAAAGGAGGGTGTGTGTGTGTGTGTGCACTCCATCTCTAAGTCATGTCCAACTCTTTTTGACCCCATGGATGGTAGCCCACCAGGCTCCTCTGTCCATAGGATTTCCCAGGCAAGAATAAGTGAATGGGTTGCCATTTCCTCCTCCAGGGGATCTTCCTGATCCAGGGACTGAACCCACATCTCCTGGGTCTCCGGCACTGGCAGGGAGACTCTTTACCATGGAACCACCTGGGAAGCCCAGAGAGGAGGATATGAAAACTTAGTTGATAAGGAGGCGAGGCGTAACAAAGTACCAAGAATGGGCATGAAGAATAGGGTGGCTGAAGTGGAGTAGAAGCGAAGGTCAATGATATTGGACAAAAATATAAAGCAAGAATATTAGTTTTCATTGATTTCACTCAAAACAGCTAAAAGACCGTCCTTCTCAGCTTTCTCTGCAGTTGGCACAGCAAAGAATATATGTAAGCAGAAGTCCTCAGAGGGGAGGGGGACCTGGGAAAAACTGAAGTGAGCAGCCATCCGGAAGGTGCACCCATTTGCCGTTTTGTTTCTCCCTTTTCTTCTTTTAGCCTTTCGGTCAGTTTGAACCCTGAGGCCACTTGAAGGATAGAAACCAAGGCTAAGAACAGAAAGACTGAGTCCCCAGTAACATGGATTCACCCTTCTCACCCTGTTCCACCTAATTTCTAGACTTGTTTTATGTGGACGAACTCCATATTATTTAAGCCACTTAACTTGAGGATTTTAGGTACAGCTAAACTTATGCTTCCCAGATGGTGCTAGTGGTAAAGAACTTGCTTACCAATGCAGGAGACATAAGAGTCTTGGGTTCGATCCCTGGGTTGGGAAGATTCCCTGAAGAAGGGCATAGCAATCCACTCCAGTATTCTTGCCTGGAGAAACCCACTCCAGTATTCTTGACTGGAGTCTAGCAGCCTTCAGTCCATGGGGTTGCAAAGAGTTGGACATGACTGAAGTGACTTAGCGTGCACACAAACTTATATAGAGATGCTGTTCACACAGACATAATAGGAACTTCTGCTGAACATCGTGTAGAGAGAAAGTACGTAAATAAGATGGCAAAGCACTTTGTGTATTTGGAGGTCACAGATGAGAGGAGCAAGAGGGAGGTGGCAGTTATGAGAATGTGTGAATGTTGGGGGAATCAAGCGAGCAGAGTTTTTGCACCAGAGTGGAGAACTAATGGGTTGGAAACATCAGTGGAAGGCAGCCAGTGGGAGAATGTTTATGTCTCCTGCCTGGCCCCATTGATTGTGGGGTGAAGCAGAGGAATAGCTTCTAGGCTAGAAGGCTGAAGTGGAAGAGTTTGTTTCCAGTGGGAGTTTTGGAAAATAATTGAAATGGACAGGGGAGCTCTATCAAGTGAAGGGAAGAGTCAGAGGAAATAAATCAGAAAATGAGATTGAGGTAAAGAGAGAGAAGATGACGGGGGGAAGTGTGGAGTGCTGCCTCTGGGGGCAAAGTGTCCGAGGATTAGAAAGAATAGAAGCACAGAGAGAAAGGCTTGCAGTGTTTCAGCCACTGATCCAGGCTTAGTGGTTGATGGCAGCACGGCCCCATGAGCTAGAACTGGAGCCTGAAAAGGTTCTGCATTTTTGCTGCTATTCAGGAACACATTTGTGCATGGTAGCAAGGATGAGTCTAGTCACAAATGTTGATTCTGACTCCAGTATCATATAGGTGGTGTGCTGCATGCTAAGTTGCTTTGATCATGTCTTACTCTTCGTGACCCCATGGACTGTAGCCTGCCAGCCTCCTCTGTCCATGGGATGCTCCAGGCAAGAATACTGGAGTGGGTTGCCATGCCCTCCTCCAGGGGATCTTCCCGACCCAGAGATGGAACCCACGTCTCTGATGTCTCCTGCGTTGGCAGGAAGCCCGTGCATGTGGAATCTCAATCCAAAAATGGAAGCGAGATTCTCGGTGAAGCCAGGATTGGAAAGTTGCCTGAAGTTGAGGTATCTGAGAATTAGGGTTTTTACCAGGCTCTTTGGAGAGAGGTACAGTTTCTCCCTTACTTGGTATTTCCTTAGGCACCCCTGTAGTCAAAAGAAAATCAAGGAAAAATCACAAATCTAAGAATTTGGGGGTGGAGGCCACAAGCGGAGAACTACTTGGCTCCGTGTATTACATGAAGGAACCAATGTCTGATGTGATTAGCATTTCTGAAGTTCAAGAGTACTGCAGCCATATTTCCTCTTTCCTTGTCTCTTTTCCTCTCCTAAAAATGAGGCATGAACAATAGGACTAAATTTTCTGAACCCTAAAGACAACAAAAGCTCTGAACATAAGTGTATTTTTGTTAATAAGCCAGAATTCTTGAAATTAGACCTCCCCCCAACCCCCGCTTTAAATGTAGGCTCTCTAGGACATACTTGCTTTCTGGAAAAATATTTATTTATTTTTGGCTCCTCTGAGCACAGGCTTTCTTTAGTTGTGGAGAGTGGGATCTACTCTCTAGTTGCAGTCATGGGTTTCTCATGATGGTGGCTTCTCTTCCTGCAGAGCTTGGGCTTTAGGTAAACAGGCTTCAGTAACTGCAGCACATGGGCTCAGTATTTGTGGCCTACGGGCTTAGTTGCCCCATGGCCTGTGGGATCTTCCAGACCAGGGATCGAACTGGTGTCCTCTGCATTGCAGGCAGATTCTTTTTATAAATTTATTTATTTTTTAATTAAAGGATAATTGCTTCACAGAATGTTGTTGTTTTCTGTCAAACCTCATGAATCAGCCACAGGTATACATATGTCCCCTGCCCTCTGCAAAGCAGATCTTAACCGCTGGACCACCAGGGAAGCTCCCATATTCACGTTCTATAACTAAGTTAATTCTGTTTTTAGGATTTCGTGACACTCACCCCATCTGGAGAGAATTAGGAAATATGTGGAATGTTGCAAAGATAGGGCTAGGAGTGACTAAGCCAGATATTGCCCCAAAGTGCCTTAGTCATCACAGGTCCTAACGCAATCCATGCACAACCTCCTCCCTGCAGAGAACACCCACTTCTTAACCTCCCCTCTTTATAGCACCTATCAGGCCCAGGATGTCCCAACAGTCCAGCTCCCAAGACGTAACATGTTTGGATTCCAGGGAAAATGAATAGACTTTGGAGGTTTCTGTTTTTGGCTTTCTGTCTTCAATGACTTTGGACGCTTTCTTCCAACTGGTTAAGATTATGAATGAATGTGAATGTGAAAGTCACTCAGTCGTGTCGAACTCTGCAACCCCATGGACCATACAGTCCACGGACTTCTCCAGGCCAGAATACTGGAGTGGGTGAAAGTGAAACCACTCAGTCGTGTCCGACTGCAACTCCATGGACTGTAGCTTACCAGGCTCCTCTGACATGATATTCTCCAGGCAAGAATACTGGAGTGGGTTGCCATTTCCTTCTCCAGGAGATCTTCCCGATCCAGGGATTGAACCTGGGTCTCCTGTATTGTAGGCAGGTGCTTTACTGTCTGAGCTACCAGGGAACTTCAGGGAAGTTCCCTTCTCTAGGGGATCTTCCCAACCCATGGATCGAACCCAGGTCTCCTGCACTGCAGGCGGATTCTTTACCAGCCGAGCCACAAGGGAAGGTTAAGATTAAATGTGCTTTTCTAAGGTTCTTTTGAGAAAAACCAGAAACCTGCACTTCCTATTCCTGTCACTGCTGGTTCCCACATTCCAGGAGATTCTCCCTGTCTCTCCAGCTTGTTGTCTTGGGATGCTATTCCCAGGCCTGGAGGAGCCAGGATGGAAGCACAGCAGTGGATGATGAGGAAACGTGGTGGGGAAGCTGGGATGTGATGGAAACTGGGGCCTCACAGTGTCATTTCCCTTTGTCCACTGTCATGGGCAGGGCAGTCCTCGAAGCTCTCAGGGACTTCTTCCCACCCCCGAGTCAGTTTGTGAACCCAGGGGAAACGCATTCAGTGAATACTAAGGGATGTCCATCGAGGGCCTGGGAGGGAAGAGGGGGTACAGTCAAATAGGGTCATCTGAAGAGAGTGTTAAAACGATGGCGTAGCTGGATTCTCCAGGAAACAGATGCTAGGGTGGAGTTAGGGTGTAACTGACTTACGGGGGTAATGTCTGTGGAAGATGAAGGGGAAGGAAATAGGAATGAACAGGGAAACTCTGTGCTCTTTGATGCTGATCTGATCCCTGTGAAAGAACACAGAGGAGGAAGCAGGACTGGGCAGGGAAGCCTCAGAGCACCATTCAGATCTGACAGAGTCTTAACTGATTCAGCAGGGACCGTGAGCAAAGACTGCCAGTTAGTGGAGTCCCTCTTGTTGGGCAGAAACGGCCAGGCTTACCCACGATGCTCAGTCACTGTCTGGGGCTGTTCAGGAAGATGGAAACAACAGCAACAATTCTGATCTCGAAGTCCTAGGGCCATTGGTTAGCTGCAGCCTTGCAGCTCAATGGCTAATTCTTTTTTTTTTGGCTGCACTGGGTCTTAGTTGCAGCACGTGGGATCTTTGATCTTCATTTCAGAATGCAAGATCTAGTTTCCCGACCAGGAATGGAACCTGGAACCCCGGCACTGAAAGTGCACAATCTTAGCCACTCGACCACCAGGGAAGTCCTGGCAAATTCTTTCTTGAAAAAAGATTTGAGAGACACACCTCTATGGCTGTCATCCAGGCTACTCGAAAAAGCATGGGGCATGGGGTTGTTAAGCCACTGGAAGCAACAGTCGGAGCTAGTGAGATAGGGGCACCACTAGCCCCCTTAGCTCCGAGGACAGAGAGACTGACCATGACCATCAGCTCAAGGATGCAGCAAGGATGGAGGGAATTGGGGCACCGATGCCTGGACCTCACTCACCGCCCCCCATCCTGCTGGTGCTCCCATTCTCCAGTCTCAGCCAGCTCACTGATATCACGTGTGCCCCTCAGCCTCCTCAAGAAGAGAGCGGGGTGGAGGGGCCAAGAGCATCCAGCATCCAAGGACAACTTCCGAGGAGCAACTACAGAGGGAGAGGTAACCCAGCCTTGGAGAAGGCAGGAGTCAGGACGTGCTGTTGCCTTGCTGTGCTTCTGCCCACCTGTGTGCTTCCTGTGATAGCTGGCCAGGTTCTAGACCACGGCTCTCCAACCCTCAGCAGCTGCAGTTCCCAAAGCAAGGTCCTCAGTGGCAGATGACCGAGTAATTCCTTGGGTGGTTGGATGGCATCATCGACTCAATGGACAGGAATTTGAGCAAACTCTGGGAGATGGTGAAGGACAGGGAAGCCTGGTGTGCTGCAGTCCACGGGGTCACAAAGAGTCAGACACGACTGATCAACTGAATAACAATTCCTTGGAAGTGGAGGAAGGAAGGGAGGGAGAGAGATAGAGACAGAGATTAAAGAGAGAGAGAGATGGGGAGAGAGAGAAGGAGGAGCAGGAGAAAGAGGATGGTGATGATCATGGTGTTGGGGAAGAGGAGGAAGAAGGGGAGGAAGACAGAGAGAGAGACTGAGAGCCGCCCTCTCACACACATCACACATCTTGTTCTATCAGGACTTTCCTGTATGAGGCATTGAGGGAACCAGAATCTGAAGTCAGTGACATGCCCTAGACTACTTATAAACCTGTGTCTGTGGTCCAGACTCCCCACATCAGTCCATCTTTCAGAGGTCTGGCGGCTTCTAGGAGGACCCTGTGGCCATCAGCACATGCGTCCCCTTAGGTCTTATCAACTCCTACAGAGGGCTCCTCTCTGTTATCAGCTCACTCTCTCCAGCTGCCTGTAGGCATTTATTTTGTGATGTTATTTCACAGACATTCACAGCCACAGGAAACATTAGTTCTGCTTCCGAGGAGTGGACAATACTAGGCAAATTACTTTTGGCAGTGAGCAGTTAAGATAATTTTTTAATGATACAAACAGGCCTCAGCCAATGGTGTTTGACACAGGCCTGCTGGAGTTGAACCCGGAGTGGACAGATGGTTTCTCTCCTAACTTAGTTTGATTGAGTGAGACATTTGATTTGAGCTTCTATTAAAGGGAAATAATGTATTTAATTGTTTGATGATGCTTGGCCTATTTTCAGTGAAAGCATGTAACTCTTTTTGTCTATAATTCCAAGCACCTTCCCCCACCCCCATTTAATCATCAAGGGTCAAATCCTTAAGTGAAGGCTTAGGACTTACCAAGTTACTTTTTTTCCTACACATTTAGAAAAGTGATTGTGAAAGATATCCAAGCCATGTGACAGTATTGGGATCATGGGATGGGAGATGGGGAAGATTCCTTCCTTTCCATAAGAATTTGTTTCCTTCTTGAGTCAGAAATAATTGGTGCAAGCTGTGTGGAGAACAATGTGGAGGTTCCTTTAAAAACTAAAAACAGAACTATCATATGACCCAGCAATCCCACTCCTGGACATATACTGGGAGAGAACCATAATTCCAAAAGATATACGCATCCCAGTGTTCATTGCAGCACTATTTACAGTACTCTTGCCTGGAAAATCCCATGGACGGAGGAGCCTGGTGGGCTACAGTCCATGGGGTCGCTATGAGTCGGACACGACTGAGCGACTTCACTTTCACTTTTCACTTTCATGCATTGGAGAAGGAAATGGCAACCCACGCCAGTGTTCTTGCCTGGAGAATCCCAGGGACGGGGGAGCCTGGTGGGCTGCCGTCTATGGGGTCACACAGAGTCGGACACGACTGAAGTGACTTAGCAGCAGCAGCAGGACATGGAAGCAACCTAAATATCCACTGACAAAGGTATGGATAAAGAAGATGGGGCATATATATATATATATATGGAATGGAATATATATATATATATATGTGCATATATACACACACTGAAATATTATCTTCAGCCATAAAAAGGAATGAAATCGTACAATTTGCAGAGATGTGGACGGACCCAGAGGCTGTCATACAGAGTGAAGTAAGTCCAAAAGAGAAAAGCAAATATCTTAGGTTAACAGATATGTATAGACTCTAGACGGAGAAGGCAATGGCACCCCACTCCAGTACTCCTGCCTGGAAAATCCCATGGACGGAGGAGCCTGGTAGGCTGCAGTCCATGGGGTCGCTGAGGGTCGGACACAACTGAGCGACTTCACTTTCACTTTTCACTTTCATGCATTGGAGAAGGAAATGGCAACCCACTCCAGTGTTCTTGCCTGGAGAATCCTGGGGATGGGGGAGCCTGGTGGGCTGCCATCTATGGGGTCACACAGAGTCGGACACGACTGAAGTGACTTAGCAGCAGCAGCATAGACTCTAGAAAAAGTGGTACAAGAAAGTGAAAGAAAGAAAAGAAAGTGAAGTTGCTCAGTTGTGTCCAACTCTTTGAGAGCCCATGGACTCCTCAGGCTCCTCAGCCCATGGAATTTTCCAGGCAAGAGTACTGGAGTGGGTTGCCATTTCCTTCTCCAGGGGACCTTCCCGACCCAGGGATTGAACCCGGGTCTCCCGCATTACAGGCAGACACTTTACCGTCTGAGCCACCAGGAAAGCCCTCTAAATTCCATATATATGCATTAATATACTGTATTGGTGTTGAACGTATTTGCAAAGCAGAGAGATTGGGATGTAGAGGACAGACTTACAGACACCAAGAGGGCAAGGAGGGTGGGATGAATTGGGAGTTTGGGGTTGACATATATATATACAGTACTATGAATTGTCTTCTAATTGATTTTGAGAAATGGACTATTTCCTGCCGTATTGGTGAACAAGGATGTCACAGTCACCAGCAATTGCAGCTACCACAGATGGTAGCTGGTGCGCCCTGGGGGAAACTCAGGAAGGAAAGAATACCTGCCGTCTAGCAGCCATCAGACTACAGCCACTCCCCACAGTGAGCCCTGAGGAAGCTCAGGATGTGAAAACAGGATACTGCCCACCTCCCCCAGCATAGCTGAGGGGAACAAAGGAATGACTTCAGTGAGCCCAGGCTCCTGCATCTTCCCATACATAGAAAAGTGCTAAATTTCTTAAGTTGAGCTATCTGGTTTTCTTTCATTAATAATCTTTTGCTTTCAGACTTGAATAATCTTCGAGTATTAGTACTCGAATAAACTTCTATGTAACCTAGCTCATTCCTTCACCTCTTTTCTCTCAGGGTTACTTGAAATGCCATCTCCCAGGCTTGAAGTGCTAAAAATTCCCACTGAAGAAAACATAACTTTCTTGCCTGGGAAATCCCGCAGGCAGAGGAGCCTGGTGAGCTACACTCTTTGGGGTTGCAAACAGTCAGATACAACTTAGCAACTAAATAGCAACAGGAAGTGACATAAATGCCCACTGACAGAGGAATGGATAAAGAAGACGTGGTTCTGCTAAGTCACTTCAGTCATGTCCAGCTCTGCGATGCTATGGACTGTAGCCTGACAGGCTTCTCTGTCCATTGGATTCTCCAGGCAGGAATACTGGAGTGAGTTGCCATTAATAGAATATTACTCAATAAAAAGAATGAAATAATGCCATTTGCAGCAACATGAATGGACCTAGAGACTGTCCCACTGAGTGAAGTAAGTCAGACAGAGAAGGAGAAATATCCTATGATGTCCTTTGTATGTGGAGTCTAAAAAGAAATGATACAAATGAACTTACTTACAAAACAGAAAGAGACTCACAGACTTAAGGAATGAATTTATGGTTGCTGGGGTGGAGGGAAGGATGAGGGGAAAGGAAAATTTGGGATTGACATGTATACACTGCTGTATTTAAAATGGATAAACAAGAAGGACCTACTACATAGCACAGGCAACTCTGCTCAATGTTACGGCAGCCTGGATGGGGGGTGGGGGTGTCTGGGGGAGGATGGAAGCATGTATATGTGTGGCTGAGACCCTTCGCTGTACTCGAAACTATCACAGCATTGTCAACTGGCTATACCCCAATACAAAATAAAAAGTTTGAAAAGCAAAAAATAAAATATAAACTCTCAGCTTGGAGGTTGTGAATATTTTTTTAAGTCCACAGTTTACTTTTGTACGTTGGATTGCTGCATCCCATCTGTATTCACAAACAGTGACAGCTGGGCCAGCAATGTTGAGGTCTTGGTACATGGTAAGCTCTCTGCTGGGAGCTTAGGATACTGGTATGCACACCACAAACTTGGGATTGCTTGCCTGGGGTTTCACCTTTAACAAGGTAAAGAACGGAATGAGTTACAAACCTAAGACAGCAATACTAAATAGTTTCTTTCTGCATTGCATTGCATTGCATTGCATGGCATGGCATTGCATTCATCCATTCATTCATCCAGTCATTCAGTAACATTTATGGAACTCCTCCCATCTCAGGCCCTGTTCTGTCTGCTGGGAAAACACTGGTGATTAAGTCTGGCATGATCTGCATGGCTCTTAAATGGGAGATGTGAATTCTTTGCCTATTATTTTACAGCCGCAGCTGTAATACATTCAGAAAACTGAGCCAAATGTGGTCAGAATTATGTGGAATTTGGGGAAATACATTTCTTTCTAATGAAGTTTTCCTCCTCCCTCCCCCCTCTTTTTCTGTCCATTGTTTTTTGAAAGGTGGTGTGCTGAGCAAAATTTCAGTAATCTGAGGTGTCATTTGCAGACTCGTTTGCTAAGATTTAGGGCTTCCCAGGTGAAGCTAATGGTAAAGAACTGTCTGCCAATGCAGGAGACACAAGAGGCACGGGTTCCATCCCAGGGTCAGGAAGATCCATCCCCTGGAGAAGGGAACAGCAACCTACTATAGTATTCTTGCCTATAGAATCCCGTGGACAGAGGAGCCTGGTGGGTTACAGTCCACAGACTTGCAAAGAGTTGGACACAACTAAAGCGACTTAACATGTAGCATGCACATTGCTAAGGTTCTATGGTACCTTGTGGTCTGTCATACCTGATGTTCTTCCCTTTGACTTTCTTTCTAATGCAAAAGAAATTTTAGAAATGCACTACAATCA
The DNA here is from genome assembly GCF_002263795.3 of Bos taurus. NCBI lineage: Eukaryota > Metazoa > Chordata > Mammalia > Artiodactyla > Bovidae > Bos > Bos taurus. The sequence goes on from NC_037333.1 coordinate 97,452,820, forward strand.
TTGGCCTAGAACTTGTAATAAAGGATATTCTTTTCAGTTAGAAATAACCCTTCAGTACTATATACCCACAAGCCAGGAACATTCTCCTATTTAGAGCTGAAAAGACAAGTGAAATGGGAGTAGCAAAAAAATAGATACATATGCATACTTTCAAAGAGTAATTATATTTTTACACCTCCTCAAGCTGTCCTATTTTCTCTCTCTCTCTCTGATGTGGCAGTGTTCAAGTTAAAGCAAATGGGAAAACAACAGACCGACTGTTACAACAGAAGACATTGTAAAAATCAGATTAACCAAGACAAGTTGGTTGGAAGGTTTAAACGATCTCTGAGCAGCCCCATTCTAACATAGAGTGGGGAGCTTTGGCAGCCAAATTCCCATGGCATACGATGGGTTGGTGACCTTATTCTGAAGCATGTTATTGTTTCCAAGTGTTGTAAAGCTGCAATTTCCTGGACACAGCAATGCTCATTTTAAGGGCATCTCTTCGATGGGAACTTCAAACAATTCAAAGGGAAACAAAGACAAACAAAAAAACCCCAAGATGGTGCATAAATATCTGGTCATCGCAATGATGCCTCATGAATATCTCCATCAGCTGTTCACATGGGTTTGGAAAGAGGGTCGGTTTTCTGAGTGATGCTGTCTTTGAGACTTGTCCCTTCTTTCCTTTTTTAGGGATACACAACTAGGATGGCTTCTGGCCACATCTTTTGCTTGGGTAAAGCTGAACCGAGTACTTCCTAAGCTTGCTTGCAATCGATTCCCGTAGTTTCCGGCCTAAGAACAGATGCAGCAATCATTGTTCTATTAATAGCTCTTACATATTATGGATGGAGAAGCAGCGATTTTGCATATTTTTCCTTAGGTTGTTTGTCTCCCAGCTGACAATGCAGCCATCCCTGGGTTGTATAAATGAAGGCCAAGGAGTCAAGTAATGTTTAAACAAAACCACATGAAAATGGCCTGTCCATTTCAGTGCCTTTAAATGGATTCAGGCCCCTGGCTTCAAAATGAGCAAGCAGGTGATGGAAAAGGCTCCAAAGTATCCTTGTTTAAAAATCTCCCACATCAAGGCAAAAGCAAAGACTCCACTTTTTAAAAATATATTTGTTTATTTGACTGCACTGGGTCTTAGTTGTGGCACGTGGGATCTAGTTTCAGCAAGTGGGATCCAGCTCCCCAAGCAGGGATCAAACCCAGACCCCCTGCACTGGGAATGTGGATTCCTAGCCACTGAACCACCAGGGAAGTCCCAGGACCTTCACGTTTAGAATAGTGCTTTGAAACCATCCAGGCCAAAGTATATATAGGGCTTCCCTGGTGGCTTAGACAGTAAAGAATCTGCCTGCAATGCGGGAGAGCCGTGTTTGATTCCCTGAATCAGGAAGATCCCTTGGAGAAGGAAATGGCAACCCACTCCAGTATTCTTGCTTGGAGAATCCCATGGACAGAGGATCCTGATGGGCTACACATTCCATGGCATTGCAAAGAATCAGAAAGGACTGAGCAACTAACACTAAAGACAAAGTATCCACTTGGAGATCATTTTTCCCGTCTCACCTCAGTTGAACATATTGTAACAAGGTGACTCTCAGAATTCTGATCCTGTGTGTTGCAAATGGCTCCCTCTAGCAGGAGGTGAAGAGAACAGTGCGAACAGCTGAGCTCCTCGCTCGGCACACCTGGAACAAACACTCTATGCCATCAGGCGCGCTTAAGTGCCTTTTAGTCCACAGAAGGGATTTGAGGGAGCCCCTCTGGCTCTCAAGGAGCTGTGTGTGCGTTCAATGGACGGTTCCTCCGGGACCAGGAAGGAGCTGAAGTGGGTCTTCCCATCCTCCCCGTCAGGTGTGAGAAACCTGCTTACTGGAACCAGAACGTCATCACCTACATTGCTCATTCACTCTTGCTTTGAGACTCTGGATATCCCAGTGAGCAGCCCAGGTCATCTCCCACCAGTGATCACAAGGACCACACCATGGGCCTGGTGTGGGCACCCACCCTCACACACAGTGTCGTCACATTGAGAAGGCTGGGACGTGGGGCCCCGTGCTGCAGTGCTGCCATGCTTGCTCCTGGACACACCTCTCCTTGAGCAACAAAATACAAAGAAACTGTATGGGACTGAAAATAACTGTATGCATGCATAGTTGGGGCAAATTTTGGCAAAGAGACCAAAAAACCTAACTGCTACCTTAGAGGAGCTTGGAGCAAAAACAGAGTTGTCAGGAGCAAAAGCAAGTTATGGCACATTTCCCCTGCACACTGCATCACCCGAGTGGTAGGCAAACCACCTAAGCCACTCCTCCGCCAGACCCCTGGGCACATCCCTACCCTCACCCCATATAAGGAACAAGCTAGCCCCTCCTATCGGGGAACGAGCAAGTCAGGGAACCTGTTGTTTGTTCTCCCAACCCTCCACTGCCACCCCCCCCCCCCCCCACCACACATACTCACACTGCAGCAGGGCCCCAGTAAAGCCTTGCCTGAATTTCTTATCTGGCCTCTAGTCAATTTCCATTGATTAGGGAAGGTGAAGAACCCTGGTCCCAGGAGAGGAGTGCTGTCCACACGTAGCTCCTCTCTTTCCACAAGCTATGAGCACAGGCTTAAGCGAAATATGGTGTTAAAAACACAACTACACCCCATCCAGTGGGAACCGGTGGTTTTGGCCAAGGCCCGCAGGGTGGGGGTGTGGGGACGGAGGAGTGGTGCCCAGCAGTTGGCGCTTCTATTAGAAAAGCAACTTGGGAGATTTTCTTTCAGTGACGGGAAGGGAGGAAAGGGGGGTGGAGAGGGGATGCCGAGGTAGTGCACCCCGAGTTGTAGGGATCTGGACAGATGGTTGCAGGCAGAGTCTCTTTCCGCCTGTAACTGTGGTTCAGGAAGGGCCCTTCCTAGTCCGACTGGCCCTGTGAGGAAGGGCATGTTGTGGGGCCAAAGCCTGCACAGGCCAGCCAGCTCCGGTGCTGTCAGCCGCTCTTTTCATTTTGAATCCTGTGAGGAGGCAGGAGGCAGCTGGCTGATCCTCCGCATGGGGAGTCAGAGGTGTTGTGGTGGGGGTGGGGGATGGAAGTGGGGGTGAGGGGTGGAGGGTGGGGGAAGGGGGAGGAGAAGAAAAAGGCTGAGGTCGTGGAGCCCACAGGAAGCTGCTCACTGGCTTTGTGTCTCATGGGCATTCCAGGACGAGCACGTGCCTTCCTCCTGTGATGGTGCAAACTTAGAACCAGGAACATTCATGGGGCGGTGGAGAGTGGGGGATGGGAAGGTGGATGCCACAGCTCCCCAGGGAGAACAAGAGGATTTCCCCCCAACCCCCAACATCGAGGATGGGTAAAGACAGGTCTGTGGGGCTCATACTCTGACCTAAAAATGGGGAAATTTTAAAAAGGATTATAAAGTTTCTTCCTTCCCTGTTTTTCACATGAGCAGCCACAGAGAACACATCTGGCTTTCAGTCTCCTGTGTAATTGGGGACAGGATTGAAATGGATAAATGAACCTCCCAGGTAATCCCCAAGCTCATTCTTTTCCATTAGTTTCAACCTCTCCCCTGCACAAATCTATCCCAGCTCCTGATGAGGAGAAAAATGAGCTACAGAAGCATAAAGGACATTGCAAGCCAGACCTGTCCTCTGATGGGAGTGTGAAGGCTCAGGAAGGAATGCAGAGGTGCAGAGAGAACTGCTTGGGGCTGGAGAGAGCCAGCCTGTGGGGCCTTCTGTCTGCAGAGAGGACAGACTTACAGAACTGGACAGGATAACCCATGGATAACCCAATCCCCCAATCCAGTTGGTTCCTATACAGTGGAGGGAGCAGGGTGGACACGGAAGTGCTGAGAGGTTAGAATTGCAGGGAAAGCAAAACTTTTCTTTTACCCTCTTACTGTCAGGGCAGAATTAGGTTGACATAAGACGGATTGCAGTGCTGGAGAAGACTCTTGAGAGTCCCTTGGACAGCAAGGAGGTCACACCAGTCAATCCTAAAGGAAATCGACCCTGAATGTTCATTGGAAGGACTGATGCGGAAGCTGAAGCTCCAATACTTTAGCCATGTGATGCAAAGGGCCAACTCATTGGAAAAGACCCTGATCCTGGGAAAGATTGAGGGCAAGAGGAGATGGGGCGACAGAGGATGAGATATTTGGATGGCATGCCATGATGGCATCTTCATGGACATGAACCGATGGACATGAATTTGAGCAAACTCTGGGAGATCGTGGAGGAAGAGTCTGGTGTGCAGCAGTTGGTGCGTGTGTGCTCCGTCGTGTTTGACCACCAGGTTACTCTGTCCAAGGGATTTTCCAGGCAAGAATCCTGGGGTGGGTTGCCATTTCTTTCTCTAGGGGATATTCCTAACCCAGGAATCGAAGCTGTGTCTCTTGTGTCTCCTGCATCGGCAGGCAGATTCTTTACCAACTGTGCCACCTGGCCATGCCATGTGCTGCAATCCTTGGGGTCGCACAGAGTCAGACACGACTTAAACAACTGAACAAAAACAAAGATGGATTCGCAGGAGAAAAGCATACAGCTTTTTTATTGTTACATGGACTTGGGAGCTTTCACAGAAAAAATGAAGACCCCCCTCCCCACCATTCTAAATGGATAAATAACAAGGTCCGGCTGTATAGCACAGGGAGCTATATCCAATCACCTGGGATAGACATGATGGAAAAGATATTTAAAAAAGAATGTATATGTGTGTGGCTGTCACTATACTGTACAATGGAGATCCGCCCATTGTAAATCAACTGTACTTACATAAATAAATTTAAAACAAGACCCCCAAAATGGTTGGGTCTAAGTGGTCATATACTGCTGCTGCTAAGTCGCTTCAGTCATGTCTGACTCTGTGCGACCCCATAGACAGCAGCCCATCAGGCTCTGCCATCCCTGGGATTCTCCAGGCAAGAACACTGGAGTGGGTTGCCATTTCCTTTTCCATTGCGTGAAAGTGAAAAGTGAAAGTTAAGTTGCTAAGTTGCGTCTTGACTGGTAGCGACCCCATGGACTGAAGCCTACCAGGCTCCTCCTCCATGGGATTTTCTAGGCAAGAGTACTGGAGTGGCTTGCCATTAGTTGAACTAATTTCCCTGGTGGCTCAGATGGTAAAGAATTCGCCTGTAATGCAGGAGACCTGGGTTCGATCCCTGGTTTGTGAAGATACCTTGGAGGAGGGCATGGCAACCCACTCCAGTATTCTTGCCTGGAAAATCCCCATGGACAGAGGAGCCTGGCGGGCTACGGTCCATGGGGTTACAAAGAGTCGGACACAACTGAGCGACTCAGCACAGCACTAGGTTGAACAGAGAGTAATAACTGTGAAAAGGTAACTAAAATATATGGGGCTGCTCAAGGAAGATAAGGGCTGTTTGAACAAGGTTTGTCTGTACTGATTTCTCTTGGCACCTTCTCCCTGTCTGTGGAGATAAGAACGTTTCTTTCCTCTTGGTACAGGGAGGGCGTCTTGCACACTGGAGTTTTGTCTTCTGCTTTTAGGAAGGAAAAAGGAAGTCAGGGCGCCTTCTTGCATTTGCTGTTTTTAAAGTATCTCTAACTCAAAATAATCTTATGTCAAACTAGCTTGTTTGGGCATATTCTAGTACCTTTTACCATCCAGCTAGTTAGTAGCAAAACAAGAACTGGAAGTTGGTCCTCCTCACTTCTGGTCTGTGGTTATTTGCACATCTGTTTCCTCCTCACTACAAGCACTCACCAGGGTGACTGTTTCCTTGGTGGTCTAGGAAGCACCAGGCCCTATTCTCCAGGCCTCTGGGTTTTCTCTGATACATAGTATTACTCTTATTTTGTGGATGAGGACTCAGGTTCAGAGCGGCTCTGTGGATTAGTGAATGGCAACTTCATGTTTGTGTGTGCTAAACTGCTTCAGTCATGCCCAGACTCTTCCTGACAGAGTTAATAACACTGTATCCAACCAGTCCATCCTAAAGGAAATCAGTCCTGAATATTCATTGGAAGGACTGATGCTGAAGCTGAAACTCCAATATTTTGGCCACCTGATGGAAAGAGCTGACTCATTTGAAAAGACCCTGATGCTGGGAAAGATTGAAGGCGGGAGGAGAAAGGGACGACAGAGGATGAGATGGTTGGATGGCATCACCAACTCAATGGACATGAGTTTGGGTAAACTCCGGGAGTAGGTGATGGACAGGGAGGCCTGGCGTGCTGGAGTCCATGGGGGTCACAAAGAGTCGGACACGACTGAGCAACCGAACTGACTGATTGTATATTTGAAAGTTTGTAAGAGGGGAGATCTTTAAAATTCTCATCACAAGAAATAAATTATTTAACTATGTGTGGTAATAGTTGTTAACTAGACTTACTATGGTGGTCATTCTGCAGTACATAAAAATATCAAATCACAGTGTTCTACACCTGAAACTAATATAATGTTATATGTCAGTTTCATCTCAGTTGGGAAAAAAAAAGTGAATTCAAGCTCAGGTCTCTGAAAGTGAAAGTCTTAGTCGCTTAGTCGTGTCTGACTCTTTGCAACTCCATGGCTTGTAGTCTGCTGGACTTCTCTTTCCATGGAATTCTCCAGCAAGAATACCGGAGTGGGTTGTCATTTCCTTCTCCAGGGGATCTTCCCGACCCAAGGATCGAACCTGGGTCTCCTGCATTACAGGCAGATTCTTTACCATCTAAGCCACTAGGGAATCCCACTTTCTGGTCTCTGAGTCCAGTGTTATTTCTACTACTCTACTAAGCTGGAGTCTTTGGCAGTACTTTCTTTTATTATTTTTCACGGGTTATACTTATTTTTACTGCTTCACTATGTGTTGGGAATAAGTGAGACACGTACACTTTTTTATTTTTACTGAGAACATTCTTTCCTTTTGGCCTCAGTCTGTGGTTTCCCACTCAGACTCAATTATTTCCCCTCAATTTTGACCTCCTAGGTTCTGGAAAGGCTTGAGAGGTGCTTGCAATCTGAACACAGGCATATTTCTGTCTCTGCTGCTGCTAGTGAATGTTAGGGCTGGGTGGGACCTGAGACAGAGTCTCATTTCATCCCTTCTCCTTACGGATGAGAAAACTGCATCCTTAGATGCTGCAGAGACCTGCAGGGAAGGTGAGTATGGAAGACTCTGGCATGCTCTAACCTTCATCCACTCCATCAACAGTCCTTGGCGGGGGGTAGGGGAGGGGAGAAGGGGAGGGTGGGATGAATTGGGAGAGTAGAACTGACAAGATATACACTGCTGCTGCTGCTGCTGCTGCTAAGTCGCTTCAGTCATGTCCGACTCTGTGTGACCCCATAGATGGCAGCCCACCAGGCTCCTCTGTCCCTGGGATTCTTCAGGCAAGAACACTGGAGTGGGTTGCCAATTCCTTCTCTAACATATATACTACCATGTGTAAAGTAGATAGCTAGTGGGAAGCTTCTGTACAGCATGGGGAACTCAGCTTGGTGCTCTATGATGACCAGAAGGGTGGGATGGGGGTAGGTGGGAGGGAGATTTAAGAGGGAGGGGCTATATGTATACATATAACTGATTCACTGCATAGTACAGCAGAAACTAACGCAAGGTTGTAAAGCAATTATCCTCTAATAAAAAATAATAATAAAATGTGTAATTTGGGGTTGATTAAAAAAGAAAAAAAAAAAAACCATTGCAGTCCTTATCTCATTCCTGGGTAAAGATGTGGCACCCAGGACGTCCCCAGGGGTCCAGCAGGCAAGACTTCTCGATTCCAATACAGGGGCTGCGGTTCAATCCCTGGGTGGGGAACTAAGAAAGAGCCCACATTCCATGAAGCACAACCAAAATAGATTAAAAAAAGAAAAAAGAAAAAAAACGTGGCACTCAAGTTCGGAGGAGTGTAAATCCAGAGGTTCTGGATTTACTTGGATTAGCTGTGAAACAGCTTCCTTTTGTGAGAAGATTACAAAGATTCCAAGTGTAATCTTTTCTATTAATAGACAAGCAAATAAGTTTAGTACTTTGAGGGGTCAAAAGTTCACAGAAATATGGCCAATCAGGGTTATTTTAGTTCAGGTGGATATAGATTCGTCTTGGACTATATCTACATTCTACCAACACTGCATTCAAGGTCTTAGCAACATATCTTTAGGGTACAAAGCAGCTGAACAATGCCTCGTTAGAGTCCTTAGGAATGAAATCCAGTCTGGCCCCCACCGAGAGCTGGCCTCCCACTCAACTGCAGGCAGGCTAGGACGTTGACAGCTGATGGCCAGGGCACTGCTTTGGGGCAAAAGATGGGCAGAGAGTGAGGAGCATGGCATGGGGCAGAGCTGAGAGGCAGGGCTGGAGTGAGAGTTGAGTCCATCTGCCCACCTCGGCAGGGCTGTGGGGAGGAAGGGATGCTTCATGATGTTTTGATGACATGTAGGAGTTGGGTTTCCACGTGTCAGCTCGAAGCAGTACAAGCAGAGGTGTTGCTGAGTGAGAAGTGACACCACTGGGGCAGCAGGGGTCCCCAAACTCGGGATCTAATGCCTGATGACCTGAGGTAGAGCTGATGCAATAAAGTGCACAATAATTGTAATGCATTTGAATCATTCCGAAACCACCCCCCCAAAACACACCCCCCCCCAAGTCTGTGAAAAAACCGTCTTTCACAAAACCAGTCCCCGGTGCCAAAGGTTGGGGACTGCTGCTCTACAGTCCAAATAAAACCTGCTGATTTTCCCTCTGGTTATGCGTAAGACTGATGGGATAGGAGAGGTCCCATCTTAGGGGCTGTTGTTAGCCCAGAGCCCAAATCAAATGTGCATTATGTGGTCATCACAAAGCATAAGGCACCCTTGAGGGACATTCAAACTGGGTTTAAGTATCAGGTCAGGAACACCAACGAATTCATAATCATTTATTGTGATCACTCATAGTTTACACATATTAATGGCAAAAATAACACCGTTAAACACCTGCTGGATGAAGAACTTTATTATGACAATTCCCTACCGGCGTCACTTCTTTTCAAAAATGTAAATTTAAATCCTACATCTTCCCTATCTTTGCAGCACTATCTTCGAAGTGCTCTGATGCCAAACTATAAGGCTCTCTTTTGCTCTAACATCTAACACAAAGGGCACGCTGTCCCATTAATTCGACATGCTCTTTACAAGGCAACTTAACACACAGATTTTTTTAAAATCCAGAGGCTACATAATGATCACTTTATGTCTTGCTGCAAAATCAATGAAGGCCGCATGCAGGTGAAACATTTGTAGACACTGAGTTCTAGATAACTGTTGGTTATTCAGATCTGATGACCTGGTGTGGAAAATTAATATGCTTATTTAGCAGGAGTAGGTAAAGTACATGCACCAGTGGCTAGGATCAATTAGAATATAAATTAGGTGTCTAAACATTTAAATGAGAGCTTCCTTTGAGCTTCACTTGATGTCTGGCACTTCTGAGTTCTACACCTTAAAACGACAATAGCAAAGAGAACAAAATCAAACACTTAAAACAGGCACTGATTATAGGGTCAGCTGGACGGACAGCTCAGGACACAAAACTAGCTGAGCAGTGAACAGACCCCTTGAAGCAAAGAAAGCGGAACATTAACAAGCTGGAAACAGGGCAAAAAAATAAGAGAGCCATTTCCTGTATTCTCATTTTTTAACATTTTCAATTTTCTTACTTTAAAACAACAACACACACACACAATAATTACAAAGCAGAAACATTCTTTCCTTACTACTTAGACTCTCTTTTGTCTTCCACCCTGCCTCTCTGCTCCTTCAGATAGTCTGTTTAAAAATAAGGTTGGGTTTAAAACAGAAAACAAAGGCTCTCCTGAATCACACTGAAAGAATATGAAATTCCTTCATCCTGTCAGGGTTAACATCACGTACAAGTACCAGCACATGACGATGTATGTTTGAATGACATGTTGTAGCTACAGAGATTAAATCACATGTCCGCGTTCTAGTGTTAAAGCATAGTTACACTGACTTTTAAAAAATTCTTTTCATTGATAGTTTGTATCTTGACATTATTTTGAGACCAACGAAAAAAACCCCCAAACTGCGTGGATTCTGTTCTCTCCCCAGCTTGCGCCCCCTCCCACGATCCAATGAACAAGAGAAGTGTAGTAACAAAGGCCATGAACGGAGGCGTCGTTGACAGCGGGCGCAGATGGAGGATCCAGAGTCAGGCGCTCCCGTCTCCAGTCCGGGCTTTCCGGGCTTCGATCATCTGCTTGGTTGCCCGTTTGCGGTCAGTGGCTAGCCCCAGCCAACACATGAAGTCAATGAACCAGGTGGTTGGGTTGAAATTTAAGCCAAATTCACTCGCAGAGTAGTCAAAGGGAAAGGTGTGATGGTAGTTATGGAAACCTTCACCTGGAAGACAAAGAAGGCTTGAAATAACACTATCGGCACCTCTCTGCAGAGCTTTGAAATGCCACGAGATTGCAAGACCCTGTGTTAGGCTCCATGGGGTACAAAAAACTTACAGAAAGTCCCCTATGTACAAACCTGCAAAGACGTGTTGTATGCCATCTGTTGTACTGTGCATGCATTTCAAGGTACTGGACTGTAAGATTAGAGATGCTTTATTTTTTGTTTGCTTTTTATGTATGTATTATCTATGTGAAAAGTATTAGAGACCTATTACAGTTCAGTATTATATAGCCAATTGTGTTAGATGGCTACCTAGGCTAACTTTGTTGGATTTCTGAACAAACCGGACTTCCGAACTTGGTCTCAGAATCGAACGTGTTCGTATGTAGGGGACTTACTGTACTTGCCGTCTGCCCTTAGGCAGCATTCACTGAATTGGCTAGACAAATGATAGGAACAGAAAAATAACAATAAAGTTATCAGCATAAAGTCTCAAGATGAATTTTCCCATGAACTGGTGACATGCTCCCATGACTTTAGAGCTGTACTTCGGAAGCTAAATGCCGAATAGCTGATAACAGATCATCATTTTGATGTATGTTCACGAAAGAAAAATAGCCTCTGTCGACTGAAGGGATTAAAGGAAGACTTCTTGGGAAAGCTCGGAAGAGATAAATGATAATCGTTCCCATAAGTAAGTGAATTAAGGAGTTGGATCTTTAAATATCCAAAATCTTCCTATATATTACTCTTCCCTTCGCAGTGAGTAACTTTTCCTCCCTTACTGCCCCTCCCCCGGGGTGTTTTCAGGAGGAGTCTCACATCTTTTTTCATTTTTCTCAAACAGCTTTATTGAGATGTAATTCACCACACAATTCACCCATTTAAAGTATCCAAGTTAATGGCTCTCAGTATATTTGCAGAGTTGTGCAGGCATCCCCACAACGATCTTTACAACGTTTTCACTACCTAAAAAGAAACCCCACTCCCCAAGGATGGATGGATGTTGAGCCCCATCCATCCCCCCATCCTTCCAGTCCTACTTTCTTCCTCTGTGATGGTTAATTTTGCATGTTAACCTAACTGGCCAAGGAGTGCGCAGATTAACCCTTATTTCTGGGTGTCTGTGAAGGTGTTTCTGGATGAGATTAGCATTTGAAGCAATGGAGTCAGTAAAGTAGATGGTCCTCCTCCATGTGAGTTGGCATCAGCCAGTCCCTTAAGAAGGAAATGGCAATCCACTCCAGTATTATTGCCTGGAAAATCCCACGGCAGAGGAGCTTGGTAGGCTACAGTCCATGAGGTTGAAAAAAGTCGGACATGACTGAGCGAATTCACTTTCTTTCAGTCCCTTAAAGGCCTTGGAGGAGGAATTGCCCCCTGTTTTCCAGACACACTGATTGAATGTCTATTTCATCTTCTCCTGCCCTCAGACTGGGATCTGCATCATCAGCTCCCCTAGTTCTCAGGCCTTTGTACTCAGATTTAATTATACCACTGGCTTTCCAGGGTCTCCCACTTTCGGATGGCAGACAGTGGGACTCAGCCTCTGTAATCTCACCAGCCAGTTCCTCATCCTAAATCTCTCCTCCTTTCCCTGCCCTGTTCCCGTAAATACACACAGAAACAGAATATATCTACCTTTATATAGATTTAGAAATCCTACTGTTTCTATATGGATATACATTGGGTTGGCCAAAAAGTTCAGTCAGGTTTCCATATGATCTTACAGAATATACCCAATATATAGGTAGAGAGAGACTTATTATAAGCAATATTTTATATATATATATATATATATATATATAAAATTGCATATATATATTCCAGTATCCTTGCCTGGGAAATTCCACAGACAGAGGAGCTAAGAGTTGGAGACAACTTAGCAACTAAACTACCATGTGTGTATATATATATATATAATCTCTGACTCTTTGTGACCCCAGGACCATAGCCCGCCAGGCTCCTCTGTCCATGGGATTTCCCAGGCAAGGATACTGGAGTGGGTTGCCATTTTCTTCTTATATATATACACACACATATATACTGTCACAAAGAGTCGGACTTGACTGAGCAAATTTTACATTCACTTGCCTGGAGAATCTTTACTAATACAGTCTCCATAGATTGGCTTATTCTGAACATTTTATGTAAATGAAATCAAATAATATGCAGTCTTTTGCAACTAGCTTCTTTCACTCAGTATACTGTTTTCAAGGTTGTAGCAGGTATCAGTACTTCATCTGTTTTTATTGCTGAAGAGAATTCTATGGTAGGGGATATATATACCACATTGCATTCATCCATTCATCAGGTGAGTGACATCTGGTATATTTCTACTTTATAGCTATTATGAATAATGCTGCTATGAACACTCATATACAAGTTTTTATGTGGACATACACCATCTTTTCTCTAGGGTATAAATTTAGGAGTGGAGTTGCTGTATCCTATAGTAACTATTTTTAACCATTTGAGGAACCACCAGATTCCTCCTTTACTTCTTAAGTGGCTACTGGTCATCATACAGTTCTTCTATTGACCACATTTGGAAGATTCTGCTGTATGATGAGTCCATCAGATGGATCAGTCTGTGGTCTGTGATTTTCTTTTTAATTTAGGTCTTTTCTACCCTGTCCCTCCACGTTCATCATTCTTGGACTAGAGTTGTAGAGTTTCCCCGTATTTTTCAGAAACAGGCACTGTTCAAAGAACTGTGAACATATTCCCCAGTCTCCCATATGGCTGATGTAATAAGAGTCTTCTAATGACCTTTATCAGGAAAACTGACTGAGAGCTCAGTGTAGACCTTGAGAGCCTTCAAGCCAACACCCAGTTTTTCAGGACCTGCGTCATAGCCACGTTCCTTGGTTCCCTGGCCCAGCATCCCCCATGGAAGGTGGTAACAGATGCATGGTGCCCACTCTCGTCCACTCTCAGAGCCACACTGGATGTGGCTTCCCTCACCACAATTCTTATTGAGGACAAAGAGTGAGATGAAGAGAAAACAATAGGAGGGGTCAGGAAGCTCACACTTTTCTCTCTGCTTATCAAGTTATTCCCAAAGCTAAATCTGGTGTTGATTCAACTTACATTGCTCTTGTCAACACAAGATCCCTAGGGTCTTAATGAATGGGTGACCCTTACACCATGATGGCAGAAATTCATTGCAGAGTGATGCAGAGACTGTTTATACTTAACAGCAGGAAACTTCCTTCCTGGGTTTGGTCTTGAGCTCAAGCTCAGCTTATACAGAAGCCCGAAATGCTTCTATCAAGACACAGCTGTGCTTAGTCACTCAGTCATGTCCAACTCTTTGCAACGCCAAGGACTGCAGCCCGCCAGGCTCCTCTGTCCATGGGGATTCTCCAGGCAAGAATACTGGAGTGGTTTGCCATGCCCTCTTCCAGAGGATCTTCCCAACCCAGGGACCGAACCCAGGTCTCCCGCATTGCAGGCAGATTCTTTACAAACTGAGCCACCAGGGAAGCCCAAGAATACTCGAGTGGGTAGCCTACCCCTTCTCCAGGGGATCTTCCCAATCCAGGAATTGAACCTGGGTCTCCTGCATTGCAGGAGGATTCTTTACCAGCTAAGCTACCAGGGAAGTCCTGGTAACATTTATTAATCATTTATTGTGTGCCAATCACAGGGCTGCATTCTTCAAAGGGTTTTAATGCTTATAATCCTCACATCACTCAGCTAGCTGCTGTGATTAACCCTACTTTAAAATGAGGATGGAAGTGCACAGAAGGGACAAGTTACTTGCCTAAGACCATTAGGCTAGTAAGGAAAACAACATCCCTGAAGGTTTGTTTCCTGCTAAGCCCTGCTGCAAACACTAGGTAACCTAACCCTATGGTGACCCCAGGTGAAGGTCAACGCTACTCTTATCCCCACTTTACAGATGAGAACACAAGGTGGGGAGGAGCCAGATAACTTGCCCAGAGATTGAGCAGAGGAACCAAGCCTCAACTAAGCCTGTCAGACTGACTCTTAACCATTTTGCGGACCCATGAGATTGTCAAGGTCCCGTTTCTCTCCATCCCTCTGTTTGAGGGCCTTTTTAAATGGTCAGCCAAATGCTGGACAGCTGAGGCTAAGAGTGGTCAGGCAGTTTGAGAGCGACATCAACTGCTACTCCTCCTTTAGTAGGGAAATGGCTAGCGTAAAAATAAATAGCTGCTAATTACTGATTACCTACTATGTGCCAGGTACCATACTAAGCAGATGATATACAGTATCTTATTTAATTCTCGTAACACCCTTGAAAGTGTGAGTCCCTCAGTCGGATCTGACTCTTTGCGACCCCATGGACTGTAGCCCCCCAAGCTCCTCTGTCTATGGGGATTCTCTAGGCAAGAACACTGGAGTGGGTTGCTATTTCCTTCCTTCTCCAGGACATCTTCCCAACCCAGGGATCAAACCCGTAACACCCTTATGAAGCAGGTATTCCTGTTTCCATTTCACAAATAATAAAGCTGTAAACCAGAGAGTAAGAGGCTTGTCCACGAGCCAGGATTCTAACGCCAAAGCCCAAGTTCATTCCAGTCCTATCCATTCCATTGCCTCTCCTGACACGTCCCACAAAACCCCCGAGAAGCCAAGAAGGTCTGAACACCCACTGTCCCCAGGGGTTCCCACCCGACACTCACCAATGGCACCCAGGGTGACGAGCGGGTTCTGCCGAGGGCTGATGTGCTTGTCATAGGGCCGGTTTCCGTACATGTGAGCGACACTGTTCACCAGCCAGGTGACGTTGAGTGAGATGGTGTAGCGGAGGATGGAGGCCAGGAAGTAGGAGTTCCACAGGCTTTCTCCCCAGATGTACCAGGGCACCAGCGTGGGGACTACGAAGCACATGAGCACCACGGTGATCTTGTAGTACCTGGAAAGAGGAGGGGGTCACGCTGCCACGGGGCACCTGTTGACGGTGGTGGGGGGTAGTGAGCAAGCTGCAGGGGGAGTCAGGAATGATGCCAGGCTCTTGGAGCCTGATGTGTGTCTCTGTGTGGGGGTCACAAACCCATCCACCTACCAGGGCTAGGCAGGTAATACCAACTTGAGAATTAGGGAAGGCAGAAGTTATAGGAAGTGGTAGGACCTGCTGCAAACTTCAGAATTTCAAGTATTAAACAATCAGTACAGGTGAAACCCACGCATCTCAGAGCGTGTGTCCTACAAGCCACAGTTTGATGGTTTCTATTTCTTTCACCAGTCAGTCAACCCGACAAACAGTTGTGTTTTTTTTTAACCATAATTTCAAGAAATATCTAATATTCTTTGAATACTTTGCAGGCATGTGAATCTGTTTTAATGTAGCTTGGGAAAAAGGTAAACAACCCTTCCTTAAATGTTCTTGAAAGGTCGTTGAATGAAAAAAGACGCCGGAATTCTTGGCCCCCAGAGGAGAATTCAATCCGGGGCCAGAGACGAGGCTTGATCGCTCAGAGCTTTTGCGTAATAAGGTTTTATTAAAGTATAAAGGAGATAGAGAAAGCTTCTGACATAGGCATCAGAAGGGTGCAGAAAGAGTACTCCCCTGCTAGTCTTCAGCTGGATGTTATATAGTGAGTAGCCGTCTGTTAATGTAAGAAAGGAATGCCTTAAAACTCAGAATGGCACCAG